>NC_069386.1:92207857-92830714 GCF_027475565.1 Acinonyx jubatus | reverse complement strand
TAACACACTGTTATTTTTACCTTACCCATTCCAAATTTTTTCCAGTTTTAGATGGCTATACAAAACATATTATTATTACAAATCAAGTTTATTCAAAGACAGATGGGGTCAAAAACATCTAAAGGGACCAGTGTGGAACCAAAGAAAAATTTTTATCTTTATATCCTAAAAGCTAATAGCTATAGTCATTTTAAGTGAGAGATTTATATGAGCCATTTATACTGACAAGTTTAAATGAGTCGCCAAAACAGCTAATGGATGTTTGGACTACATGATTAGAAGAGTGCATTGAAAAACATGTTGGTGATTGTATCTCTGTACACTACTTTTATGTTTTAGTACCTGACAGACAGCCTTAATGTTCCCTTCAGGCTGATTTAACATTAGACAGTTTTCTTCCTGTCTATAGGCCTCTGACCTCTCTTTTTAAAGAACATTTACTTTAGAAATTTTTCAGTTGTAAATTCTCTCTCTGCTGCTTTAAGATGTAAATCTTCTTATACATAGCCCCTTGCCAGTTTTATATCCCAAGAAAATGTCTTTTCCAAGGACCTGGGGACCATCACTTTGAAATTTAATCATCAAGAAAGATATCCTCCAGTCTCTGTGGGAGAATAAAAGCCTAACTTCAATAAGTACCAATTAGCAAACACAGATGGCCCAATTACATTGACCAACCTCCCCACTAATGTCCTCTAGTACTTTTCTGCTAGCTCACCCCAGATCCTAAAACTTTCCCACCTTTTATTTCACCAAAGTAGAGTTCAGTCTCTTTCTCCTATTGCAACAGTATTGAATAAAGTCTTCCTTGCCATTTTACCTTGCCTTGGGCAATTTTTCTTTGGCAGAAGTTCTAGGAACTACATATTAAGGAACCTATAAATAAATTTGTACAAAATTTGTACAAATACAGAAAACAAACAAAAATATAATGGAGAAGCTACAACTGAAGAGAATGAGGGTTTATCCCTACCTTTTGTCAATCCTCCAGTTTTTTTAGCCTATCTAACCTGAGCCAGTCCAATCTTATCAGATCAATTTTGACCTGTTGCTAAACAATTTCTCACCCTCCAGTCACTAACACCTAGTTTAAACTGTCATCTTAAATACAATCTCCAGACTATCTAGAAAGATCCTTAGGAAAGCATTCCCCCCCCACCCCGCCCAGAGCCACAGCCTGCTTTCCTAACCCAATGATCTCTTTTTTAATTTTGTTTTAAAGTTTATTTCTTTATTTTGAGAGAGAGAAGAAAGAGACAGCATGAGCAGGTAAGGGGCAGAGAATGAGAGGGAGAGAGAAGGAGAATCTCAAGCAGGCTCTGCATTGTCAATGCAGAGTCCAACGCGCGGGGCTCAAACCCATGAACTATGAGATCATGACCAGAGTCGAAGTCAAGAGTTGGATACTCAACCGACTGAGCCACCTACTTGTCCCTGATTTCTTTTCCAAACAAAAGACATTTCCTTTGCATTTTCAGTTTTGTATTTCATTTGGGAATGATACCCTGCCTTTAAGTCTAGGTCTTACCAGCCCTCTATCTTAAGGAAAGCGACCCCAGCCTCCTTTTGGAAAATTATCACTACTGACTGATCATCTACAACAAAAATATTGTAAGAATGTGTATTCAATATCACCTGGGACTCAATTTTTTAGTTTTGTGTCTCATTCTTCAGCTTATATTATGTGCTTTGCTATCTGTTGGTCAAAATAAAATCCCTTCTTCTCTTTTTGTGCTAGGCCATATATTCCAACCTTCTTTCAGTTTGTTCAGGTCTTATGGTTAATTCCTGCCAATGGAACGTGATTGAAGCTATGTGTAGGCCATGGCTTTTAAGATATAAGGGATATGTTTACATTAGGAGTTTTTAGGTTGTGGGTGAGGCAAATGAAGTTTTTTTTTTTTTCTTAGTTCATAGGCCATTGATCCATGAAGAATTACATCTGAACTCAATAAAAACACTCTATATAACCTTGAGATCCTGGAGTTTGAACTGAATGTAGTAAATGGAGAAGAGTTTGGGTTGTCTCCTCAGTAAAAGGTATGAATGTGTTTTATGTGCTGGATGAAGAATGCAAGTAGAAAACTGGTGAGTAGGAAGGCATATGGCTAACTGTTAATCAAAAACTGTTTCTTTTTCCTCCTGGGCAAAGAGATATAATAATCTTCTAATCTCCCCAGCAGTTAGATGGGGCCACACAATTTATTCCCATGAATGGAAAGTAAATTGAAATAATATGCATTAATTCAAGGCTAAAGCTTTTAAGACACTGAAGTTCCCCTTTGATGCTCTTCTACTCCTTTGACTAGTTTAAATGAAAAATACAAGACTAAATTGGAAGTTCTTATTGAAGATAACTGAGTCTCCTTCAGCCTAGGTCACTGAAAGAATGGGTGAAGGAGAGATGATTCACCAATCTGTTTACCTGCCCTGGAATAATACTAGAAGGGACATAAACTTCTGTTGCGTCTAAACCTTTATGTGTTTGGGGATCTCTGTTACAGCTGTTAGTGTTACCCCACTGCTTCTCAATGGAAGGCAATTTTCCTTCCCAGGGTATATTACACAAAATCTGGAGCCATTTTTGGTGGTCACAACTGGAAATAGAGGGGGGTACTGCTGGCATCTAGTGGGTAGAAGTCAAGGGTTCTAAATATCCTACTATGCACGGAAGAGCCCCCTGCCCCAGTAAAGAATTATCCCACCCACAACGTCAACAAAGTTAAGGCTATCCCTAATTAATAAAAATTATTGCTTTGTTGGTTGATGTTAATCTGTATCCAGTCCAAATATGTCATACTTATTTGGAGAAATTACTCCGACAACACTATCTGCAACAAGAAGTCTTACTGTGAACATTTTTGTACTCTTGAAGGTTATTCAAACTGTGGTATGTCTATAATGTTTGAATGTACATAAATCCTACTTTAACTAGATATTGTATGCTAGAAACGGCACACACAGAATGTCATTTAAAAGGCAAGAGAATATATTAGAATAATGGAGAAGTTTCTAAATACTCATTTAAGTTGACATTAGAGTAACAGTATAAAGTTCATATTTTATTGTCCCCAGTTAAATTATGAAAGCATTTAATCTAATTTAACAGACTAAATATACTTTCATGGCTTTTTAATGCCAATTTGAAAGAATTTCATTGGAAGGTAATAGCAGGTTTTTTAGGTTGTTCTTTACAGCAATTATCAGTGCAATAATGTGAAAGATGGAAAAGTAAAAGAGAAAGCATGGGGTTAATGGAGTTGGATTTCCACCTGCCAGATTTATTGAAATGTAACTGACACATAACATTGTGTAAGTTTAAGTTATACAAGGCAGTGCTTTGATATATTTATATGTTGCAAAATTATTACTACCATAGCATGAACTCCTACCTCCATCCTGTCACATAGTTACCATTGTGTGTGTGTGTGTGTGTGTGTGTGTGTGTGTGTGTGTGAGAGAGAGAGAGAGAGAGAGAGAGAGAGAGAGAGAACATTTAAAATTCTTAGCAATACTCAAGCATAGGATACTGAATATTATCAGGTATGATCTCCATGCCATACATTAGATCCCCAAATTTGTTCATCTTAAAACTGGAAGTTTGTATTCTTTGTCCAATACCTCCCCACTTCTCCCACGTGCCAACCCCTGGTAACCACCACTCTACTGTTTCTTTGAGTCTGTTCTTTTTAGATTCCATATATAAGTGGCATCCAGATTGTTGCAAACAGCAGGATTTCCTTCTTTCTCACAATTGAATAATATTTCCTTATATGCATATACCACATCATCTTTATCTAATTGATCTGAGTTTAATGCAATGATCGAACATGGAAAGAACTAGCTCCAAAAATGGGGAAGAAGGGGAAAATGAATTAGGAATTTATAGGTACTGTTCGATTCATGTAGTGGTGACAATCATTAAATACTAAAGACTCTCAATTTCTTTTGCAACTTTGACTCCACAACAAATGAAGTACACTTAGTACAAGTAGATTTTATAGGGTGGGAAGATTAGGATCCACATTCCTGTCATACTCTAATGGAATTGGTTGGGGGGGGGGGTGGTGGTTCCCAGTCAAAACTTGAGCAATGCCTTGTCTGGGTAGGGAATGCACTGAACTACTGTGCCTTGTTCTGGAGTCCTTGTAAGGTAGGGAAAAGAAAAAGATGTACAGATCCTTTTAAGTTTTTTAAAACTACTTATCTCTCCTTGAGTGTTGACATGAGTTCCTTGTTAACAGAAGAATTTAGTAAAGTAGTAATGCTTAAATGTATTTCTACTATAAGATTTGTGGTTATTTTAATAGTTACTTTGCATTCACCATAAACAGAACTACAAAGTTCCCTCCTAAGAGGGAAAATCCCCAAAAAATAGCATAGGGAAATTTGGTGAGCTATGAGAAACTACATTATAATATTTTTATTATTTTCATTACTTTGTAAGTATAAAAAATATTAAGATAGAGCAAAAATTCCAAACCACCAATTTTTAAAAATTTATACATCACACAATCAAGACTTTATCATGTCTATTGACCTCTGATAAACAGAGAGCCTTATTAATTGAAATAGCCCAACCTTCAAAAATCAATTAATTGATTAATGGTCCAACTTTGCTTTTAGTGTTTTAAAATTATAATAGCTTTTGGATACACAGAATAATTATTTTACCTAATTCAATTATATGAACTCAAATAGTTCATGTTTTTTTTTTAAATGTTAATTTTGAGACAGAGAGAGGGAGAGAGAGAATCTCAAGCAGGCTCCATGTTGTCAGCACAGAGCCTGACGCAGGACTTGATCTCAGGAAGAGTGAGATCATGACTTGAGCCGAAATCAAGAGTTGGACGCTTAATTGATTGAGCCACCCAGGTGCCCTGAAATAGTTATTTTTAAAGGGATGTGTGTGAGTGTACTCACACACATAGAGGCTACTGCAGAAAGTGAAGGGTATACATTATTAATTATAAAAATCTAAAAACAGGAAAACCATTGCCAATTTATTTTGATGTTTGCCAAATAAGAGCAAAAATAAGTACTTCACAACACCCTAGTGTTATGAAAAGCAACCAACTAAATAACACCCCACCCCAATTTTTTGGTGACATGAGACACTGTGAGACATTTGATATCCTTTGATGGAATGCAAGTAAAATGTACATACCATTTCCAGGCCAAGGCATGGGTATGCATGGATGTGTGTCCTCAGGGGCAGCAGATAATGTGGCTTTTAGTCACTAACACGTGAGGAATCACCTGTAAACCTGTAAATCAGGCTCTGCATCACCCTGAGATCACCCAGAGATCCTGGAGTTTGACTTTGGATTGTTTATCTTCAGGAGGGGGTTGAGTGCCTCCATTGTAAGAGGGCGGCCATAAACGTAAGTGACCAGGGGGATAGATGGTTGTCTGTCTCCCAGTTGTGTGAGGCCATGTAACATGTCCTCACTAACAGAATATGACTTGAAGTCATGTGTACACTCAAAGCCACGGCTTTTGAGAAGTAAATGTGCCTCTTCCATATTCTTTTGCCCTCCTCAGCTTTGCTTTGACCCTTTGCATATTACAATGTGTCTATGGATTTTTTGAAATGGTGCAGTAATAGGAAGGAAACAACTTTTTTCACTGTTCTTCCAACTTCTCAGAAGTTCAACTAACTTCTCAGGAAGAAGCTGGTTTAGAAAAAAAATATAATAAAACTAAAAGCCAAAAAAGTGTTTTTGGAGATTGAGGGAAATGGATTTGATTGAATACTAGAAGTGTTCTTATAAATGCAAACTTTTTATAGTAATAATAATAACATATTCATAATTTCAAATATGTTAAGCATATAGTAAAGTATTTATCATCTTTCCTCAGGAAGCTCATGACTCAACTCATTACCATAGTGATAAATATTAAGATACATGGAAGAAAAGCTGCAATTTGTGACTAACATCATAACATATATAAAATTTTTGTAAGCTGTTTTATATATAGTATCGCTTCATATCTACCTTGGATAACTCACTAAGACTACAGTGTTCAGGAACAATAACAACAGCAAGATGCTTGGAAGGAGCATAAAACTAATACATCATGATAATTATAGAAGAGAATTTGCCTAAATGCTTAAACATAATCTATGCATCATGCAGACCTGGACTCCAGTGAAGAATAGACCATAATTTTTAATATCATTATACCATTTAGTCATTCAATATATATTTTTTTATTTTTTTAATTAATTTATTTATTCTTGAGAGACACACAGAGCGAGAATGCATGAGCAGAGGAGGGACAGAGAGACAGGATGAGAGAGTCCCAAGCAGACTCCACACTGTCAGCACAGAGCCCAACACGGGGCTCGAATTCACCAACCGTGAGATCATGACCTGAGCTGAAATCAAGAGTCAGATGCTTAACCGATTGAGCCACCTCAGCACCCCTAGTTATTCAATACTAAATGGCTTTCCGAAAAATTTTTGAAGAGGTCGTTTTTTATTCTTTTATATTGCATACATTTTACTGCTCTCAACCAGTAAGGGTTGCTTGAACAGTCTTGAAATGTACAGTTTAAATGCATGTCTTTAAATAATATAAGAAGTCTGTTACAGTCCCTTTTAAACTCCAGTGGCATGCTCCACAGAACTAGAACAAACAATTCTAAAATTTGTATGGAACCATAAAAGACCTCAAGTAGCCAAAGCAATTCTGAGAAAGAGGAGCAAGCAGGAGGTCTCATGCTCCCTGATGTCAAACTATATCACAAGCTATAGTAATCAAAATAGTATTGTATTGCAATAAAACAGACATATAGATCAATGGAACAGAATAGACAGCACAGAAATAAACCCAAGCATATATGGTCAATGAATTTACACAAAGACACCAAGCATATACAAAGGGAAAAGGACAGTGTCTTTAATAAATGGTGTTGGGAAAACTGAAAAATCACATGCATAGTGAAAATGAATCACTGCCTTACACAATACACAAAAAATAACTTAAAATGGATTAAAGACTTAAATGCAAAACCTAACACTATAAAATCCCTAGAAGAAAACATAGGTGGTAAGTTACCTGACATTGGTCTTAGTGATATATATATATATATATATATATATATATATATATATATATATATAATTTTTTTTTTAATTTGACACCAAAAGCAAAGGCAGCAAGAGCAAAAATAAACAAGTGAGACTGTACCAAACTTAAAAAAGTGTGTGCACAACAAAGGAAATCAACAAAATGAAAAGGCAACCTACTGAATGGGAGAAAATATTTTTAAAACATATATCTGATAAGAGGTTAATATCCAAAATATTTTTTAAAAAACACAACTCAGTAGCAAGTAAACAGAAAGCAAACAAATTAAAATATAGATAGAAGATATGACTAGGTATTTTTCCAAAGTAGACAAGTACATGAAAAGATGCTCAACATGACTGATTATGAGGGCAATGTAAGTTAAAATTGTAATGAGGTATCACCTCATACCTGTTAGAATGGTTATTATCAAAAGGACAAGAAATAGCAAGTGTTAGCAAGGAAGTGGAGAAAAGGGAATCCTTGGGTGCTACTTGTGGGAATGTAAATTGGTGCAGCCACTATGGAAAATAGAATAAAAGTTCCTTAAAAAATTAACAGTAGAACTACCATAAGTTTCAGTAATTCCCCTTTGAGGTATTTATCCAAAGAAAACAAAAACACCAACTCAAAAAGATACATGCACCTCTATGTCCATTGAAGTATTATTTACAATAGTCAATGTATGGAAACAACCTACATGTCCATGCATGGATGAATGAGTGAGGAAACTGTGATGTATATACACAGTGGAGTATTATTGAGGTATAAGAAAGAAGAAAACCTTGCTATTTGCAATAACATGGATGGAACTTGTGGATGTTGTACTAAATGAAATAAGTCAGATAGAACAAGGCAAATACCATATGATCTCACTTATATGTGGAATCTTAAATAAAATTAACCAAACAAAAACCAAGCCCACTGATACAGTGAACAAATTGGTGGTTGCCAGAAGCGGGGGGGTGGGGGGGGATGGGGTAGGGTGGAAGGTGGGAGAAATGGGTGTAGGAGCTCACAAGGCACGGACTTCTATCTATGAAATAAAAAAAGTCATGGGGGTGTCATGTACAGCATGGCAACTACACTAATAACACTACATCACGTTTGGAAGTTACTAAAAGAGTAAATCTTAAAAGTTCTCATCACAAGAAAAAAACTTCTGTAACTATGCATGGTGAAATATGTTAAGCAGACTTACTTCAGTGATCATTTTGCAAAATTTGGAAATATAGAATCATTATGGTGTACGCCCGAAATGAATATAATGCTGCATGTCAATTGTACCTCAATTTTTAAAGTCTGCTACAGAACTGATCCTATAACTAGTAGAATATTGCTTTCTACCTACCTACCTACTTATCAAACTATCTACTTAATTGTCTTCATTTCTGTATATTATGCAGATATGTATGTATATAAGACATAAATTGTTAGCCCTATTCTTAGCTCTACAGTTTTAGTAAGAAACAATCATTCTAATCCTAGATTCTTTAATAGGACAGTATATTTCTGTTGAAGATTTTTCTTCCTCATATTTGCTCTATATTAAGGAAATGTTTGATACTAAAGTAAAAAATTTTAACATAGGTTTATCTAAAGTAATAGATCATTGAAAAATATTAATCATGAGCAAGGATAAAAATGGAAAAGTATTGATCTTCAAACTGAAAATAAGATATTACAAAGAAGAGCAGACTTGGGCGACCCTGACATTGAAATAGAAAGTTGAATAAATAATACCTTGGAAAGTCAGAAAAAAATTATTAACATAATTGCCTTTTAGATTTGAAGTGAAAATGGGAATAATCCCATTTAGATATAAGGCTATCAAAAGGAATCATAGCAGCCAAGGCTAATTCTCTTCACATAGTTCTGCACCCTTTTAAAAAATCTTAATTTCGTGCAATAAGCCTTGCCTGAGAGGCCTTAGTGTGCAAATTCAGCAGCTCCAGTAATGAGGTTGATTCTTTGGCTGATTCCTCTTAAAGTGTTCCCCTGGGTATCATTTCAGTTAGGGCAAGTTCAATGAACCAGCTGCCTTTTGCAACTTGTTGCAGTAAAATGAAACTGATTAACTCAGTGAGCTTTAACAATGTCTAGTACAGCTGGCTGACTAGTCTTCTGTTTTCTGTTAGTGCTTGCTACACAGCTTTGTTTCTCTAAATATCTTGCTAGGTTTTTGATGGTATTGAGAGGAATTCCCACACATTTAACTATGCTTTTGTAAACGCCTAATTCATAAATAAAATATACTTATATACAAAATTAGTCTTATGTAATCAAATTGTAGAAATATTTTCCATACACACACACACATACGTATAGCCTATACTTTGAGTTTGTTAGTGTATTTTATTTTTAAAGGTATCAATGATCTATACATAGGCAGATTGAAAGCTGATCTGCAAGCAAACCAAAATAGGAAGCACAAAACTAGACTGCTTGATGACTATGTCTAGCCAATTCTGAAATCATTAGCTTTGAGTACAGACAACAAAGATACAGTATATCCTGGCTATCTATGCTCATTGATTTATTTAGATCCTTTAACAGTTTCAGTTTCTCTAAATTTATCAACCAAAATTCTGGCATAAAGCAAAGGAGTAGATCAAAAAAGTATTCCAGATGATAATATATGACCAACCACAGAAAGGAAGATTTTTTTACTTGGAAGGGTAAAACGGAAAAGTGAAGTGTTACTGTACAATGCTACAAAATTGTGGCAATCAAAGAATGCAAACCAGTGTTCATGTCAAAGAATACTTAGATAATGTATTAATTCTGGCTCTTTTCATAATTTTACTACAAAAGCCAATGAACAGTTTTTTAAAGATGATCTTCAATATTTGGTAAAGCCATAAGTAAATGATGTTGTGTTTTGATTTCCAAGTTTTATTTTTAGGAATTGGCTTTAACTATATTTTCTTAAGCTGACACACAAATTATAGAATTTAATGCTTCTGACTCACCAACAACTCTTAGTCACAGTATAAGCAAATTCAAATACATATATATGATTACCTATCATAAATATCAATTTTTATTTGGCCTATAGCAGAGGCATATACAATTAATATCATAAATAAAAGCTGAGTATCAAATAACATATATTGGAGACAAGCTTAAAACTATGAATAAATCACTTTTTGTTAAAGCTTTTAAGATTTTCCTACATCATACAAAAATTAAAAAGCTAGAAATTAAGTAGAAAATGAAATTTCAGAACTCAGTGAGCATGTCGTAGGGCAACTAAGTTAAAATATGTGTGTATATGGAACAATATGTGTAGGGAGAAATATAAATTTTATAAGGACAGCTTCAAATGAGGACACAGAGGAAGCCAATATTCCAAAGCAAAAAATAGAAGCGTTAAGACAGCAATTCCCATTGGGATGATGTTGGCTAGAGTACATTAAATAAGACAATAAAGTTAAAGAAGCTCTTGTAAAGTTCTCAGACAAGGATAAATGTGTTTATCAGTGGTCAGCAATGAACTTTGATGACTCTGGAATGAGCTGAAAAATCATGTATAAAACATTAGGATAAACAATGCAGGATGTTGTTCTTTGGTGTTCTTTCACGGTTATATTGAAACGTTCCTTGAATATGCTGAACAAATCTATTAATCATTGCTACTGAGATGGCCATTCTACCAGATATGTGGAAGCCTGAATGACTTCTTCCTTTATCCTATGAAAATAGAATTATTACCAGTAAACAACACAATTTTTAAAATTTCCCTTTAATATATGGTAGAGACTTACTGAAATACAAACTTAACAGAGCTTTTGCATTATTCTCAATAGATATGAAAGATGACAATTCAAATATATTTACTAGGCATCTACTCTGAGGAATTCTCCTATGGAATAAATGGGTGTGAAAGTGCTTTGTAAAATGCAAAAGTTATTCAAATTTTAGTCATGAATTTAATAAAGCTTCAATAGCCACCAACGACTGGGCATTGGGTAGCATGTTTGAACACAGGTAAATATAGCAAATTCTGTACTGTCAAAAGCCTAAATGAAGAATCAGAGACATACAAGTGAGTCAACAATTGAGATTTTGTAAAAAGTGTTGTGAGCGAAGTGCGCAAAAAGTTCTCTGGGGATAGAAAGTGTCCGCATGGGGCCTGGAGTGAGGGAACGCTTCTTTGGAGAGATGGGGGAGCAGGGTGTATCAATACCCAATTCTCTGACCTTAATTTTTTCATGCCATAGTGATATTTATTTAATGATGACTATGGGAGACTGTTGCTCTAATTATACTTTTATTTTATCTTTTTAAAATCAACAGATTCATGGGCTCATTAAAATTCTGCATGGGGTGAGATGGCACTTCAGCTGGATGGTGTATGAATTGAGAGAGTCAGCAACTATAGGAAACATCTGTATTGCCTTATCTGGGTCCCCTTCAGATTTCAACTTCTTTATAACCTTAGATTTTGCAATTTTGCCAACCAGAATTCCACTCCCCAGTTCAACCCACCGTACCAAACACAGCACTTAATTATGAAATATCCCTTCAAAGAAAATCTTGTAATCAACATGACTCTTCAGTTTGCCTACAGGAATAATAGCCAATGACGTCTTAACAATAATATTAATAACACCTCACTTTATCCTCAGGAATATGTTGGCTTAGTCAAAATATTCTATGGTCACTCTATGTAAAATTACCTTGAACTCCTGCCCTTCATACAGTCTCCAGGATTCTGGACAAAATGCATCATCACAATCTCTTATTTTTGCTCTGTCATACTCGTCAACTCCCAGAACCAATTCATTGTTTTGAGGTTTGACATTGGTACTCTGTTCCTTCTAATTTAATGCCCATGACCCAATATCCACAAGAGTCATAAATAATATATAATATGCTAACAGCATTTCGTTTTGCCTTAGGATAACAAGTCAGTGAACTGTTTACAAGTAGTAAAGATGGATTTTACAGTGATGATATGGTTTAATCCTCCAGTTATATGAATTAAAAATGACACAACATTATCCTTTAGGCTGTTATATAGAATTTAGTGTTATGCCTGACAAGGGTACTATTGCAGTCTTTTCCTCATAGCATTGTCATAACTACATTTTAGTACCAAATTTTTATGCACACAACTGCAAGAGAGAAATATAGTACTAAAAGATAAGATTGAGAGTCACTAAAATGAACAAAAATGGGAAACAGCCATGAAGATTTTATATATATAATATATATGTTTATATCAATATATATTTATATATCATCATTTATATTATATTTATATATAAGATTTATATAATATATAATATTCATTAAATATGAAATACACATATTGCACAATCAGCATATTTCATAACTCAATTTAGTCATGCACTTTCTGGTTCTTAGTATTTTACATGTATTACTACATTTTTTCCTCTCCAAAAGTCTAAATACTGAGTGATACTATTATCCCTCTTCTTAATATGGGGAAACTTAGAAGAATAAATCGATTTGCCCAAGATTATACAACTTATAAGTAACATGAGGAATAGATTGTTTGATTTCTAGAACCTATGTTCTTTAACTATCATGCAAGTATAATACATAATTTTTAAAGTAAATACATGTAGTGTAATAAACAAAGAAAACTACACAGCCCAATGATGTTATTAAACAGATTTAAAACTACAAGCATGAAACCTACAGATACACAATTACTCTAAACACATATCTTTCAATAATAAAATTGAATGTAAATGGATTCAATGCTCCAATCAAAAGACACAGGTTATCAGAATGGATAAAAAAAACAAGACCCATCTATTTGCTATCTACAAGAGACTCATTTCAGACCTGAGGATACTTTCAGATTGAAAGTAAGGGGATGGAGAAGTACCTATCATGCCACTGGAAGTCAAAAGAAAGCTGGAGTAACTATACTTTTATCAGACAAATTAGACTTTCAATTAAAGGTTGTAACAAGAGATGAAGAAGGGCATTATATAATAATTACAGTGTCTATCCATCAGAAAGAGCTAACAATTTAAATGTCTATGCACCAAATTCGGGAGCACCTAAATATTTAAAACAATTAATCACAAAAATAAGCAATCTTATTGATAAGAATATGGTATTGCAGAGGACTTTAATACTCCACTTACAACAATGGACAGATCATCTAGACACAGAACCATTAAAGAAACAATGGCCCTGAATGATACATTGGACCAGATGGACTTGACAGATATATTTAGAACTCTACAACCCAAACTAGCAGATTATACTTTCTTCTCGAGTACACATGGAACATTCTCCAAGATAGATCACATACTGCACACTTTCAGATCACAATGCATGAAACTTGAAATCAACCACAGGAAAAAGTCTGGAAAACCTCCAAAAGCGTGAAGGTTAAAGAGCATCCTACTAAAGAAAGAATGGATCAACCAGACAATTAGAGAAGAAATTAAAAGATATATGGAAACAAATGAAAATGAAAATACAACAAGCCAAACCCTTTGGGGTGCAGCAAAGGCATCCTCCTAAAAGGAAAATACATTGCAATCCAGGCCTATCTCAAGAAACAAGAAAAATCCCAAACACAAAATCTAACAGCACACCTAAAGGAACTAGAAGTAGAAATAGCAAAGATACCCCAAACCCAGAAGAATAAGAGAAATAATGAAGATCAGAGCAGAAATAAACAATATAGAATCCAAAAAAAAAAAAAAAAAAAACCCTAGTAGAATAGATCAATGAAACCGAGAGGTGGTTATTTGAAAAAATTAACAAAATTGATAAACCTTTAGCCAGGCTTCTCAAAAAGAAACAGAGAGGACCCAAATAGATAAAATCACAAATGAAAATGGATTTATCACAAACAATTCCTCAGAAATACAAGCAATTATCAGGAAATACTACGAAAAATTATATGCCAACAAACTGGACAATCTGGAAGAAGTGGACAAATTCCTAAACATCCACACACTACCAAAACTCAAATGGGAAGGAATAGAAAATTTGAACAGACCCATAACTAGTGAAGAAATTGAATCAGTCATCAAAAATCTCCCAACAAATCAAAGTTCTGGATCAGATGGCTTCCGTGGGGAACTCTGCCAGACATTTAAAGCAGAGTTAATACCTATCCTTCTCAAGCTGTTCCAAAAAATAGAAATGGAAGGAAAACTTCCGGACTCATTCTATGAAGCCAGCATTATTTTGATTCTCAAACCAGACAGAGACCCAGCAAAAAAAAAAAAAAAAAAAAAAAAAAAAAAAAAAAAAAAAAAAAAAAGAACTACAGGCCAATATCACTGAAGAATATGGATGCAAAAATTCTCAACAAGATACTAGCAAATCGAATTCAAGAACATATAAAAATAATTATTCACCATGATCAAGAGGGAGTCATTCCTGGCCTGCAGAGCTGGTTTAATATTCACAAATCAATCAATGTGATACATCACATTAATAAAATAAAAGGTAAGAACCATATGGTCCTGTCAATTGATGCGGAAAAAGCATTTGACAAAATACAGCATCCTTTCTTGATTAAAATCCTCAAGAAAGTTGGGATAGAAGGAACATAATTAAACATCATAGAAGCCACTTATGAAAAGCCCACAGATAATATCATCCTCAATGGGAAAACACTGAGAGCTTTCCCCCTGAGATCAGGAACACGACAAAGATGTCCACTCTCATCACTGATTTTTAACACAGTATTGAAAGTCCTAGCATCAGCAATCAGACAACAAAAGGAAATCAAAGGCATCAAAATTGGCAAAGATGAAGTCAAACTTTCACTTTTCGCAGAAAACATGATACGCTACATGGAAAACCCAAAAGACTCCACCAAAAGTCTGCTAGAACTGTTACATGAGTTCAGCAAAGTCGCAGTGTACAAAATTAATATACAGAAATCGGTTGCATTTTTATGCAATAATAAAGCAACAGAAAGAGAAATAAAGAAACTAATCCCATTCACAGTTGCACTAAGAACCATAAAATACCTAGGAATAAACCTAACCAAAGATGTAAAAAATCTGTATGCTGAAAACTATAGAAAGCTTATGAAGGAAATTGAAGAAGATATAAAGAAATGGAAAAACATTCCATGCCCATGGATTGGAAGAATAAATGTGGCTAAAATGTCAATACTACCCAAAGCAATCTACACATTCAATGCAATACCAATCAAAATTGCACCAGCATTCTTCTTAAAGCTAGAACAAACAATCCTAAAATTTGTATGGAATCACAAAAGACCCCAAATAGCAAAACTAATATTGAAGAAGAAGACCAAAGCAGGAGGCATCACAATCCCAGACTTTAGCCTCTACTACAAAGCTGTAATCATCAAGAAAGGATGGTATTGGAAAAAAACAGAGACATAGACGAATGGAATAGAATAGAGACCCCAAAATTAGACCCACAAATGTAAGGCCAACTAATCTTTGAGAAAACAGGAAAAAATATCCAATGGAAAAAAGACAGCCTCTTTAACAAACGATGCTGGGAGAACTGGACAGCAACATGCAAAAGAATGAAACTAGACCACTTTCTTATACCATACACAAAAATAAACTCAAAATGGATGAAGGACCTGACTGTGAAATAGGAAACCATCAAAAATCTAGAGGAGAAAGCAGCAGCAATTTCTTACTCAACACATCTCTGACCTCAGCAGCAGCAATTTCTTACTCAACACATCTCCAAAGACAAGGGAAATAAAAGCAAAAATGAACTATTGGGACCTCATGAAGATAAAAAGCTTCTGCACTGCAAAGGAAACAATCAACAAAACTAAAAGGCAACCAACAGAATGGGAAAAGATATTTGCAAATGACGTATCAGATAAAGGGCTAGTATCCAAAACCTATAAAGAACTCACAAACTCCACATCTGAAAAACAAATAACCCAGTGAAGAAATGGGCAGAAGACATGAATAGACACTTTTCCAAGGAAGACATCCAGATGGCCAACAGACACATGAATAGATGCTCAACGTCCCTCCTCATCAGGGAAAGACAAATCAAAATCACATTGAGATATCACCTCACACCAGTCAGAGTGGCTAAAATGAAGAAATCAGGAGACTATAGATGCTGGAGAGAATGTGGAGAAACAGGAACCCTCTTGCACTGCTAGTGGGAATGCAAACTGGTGCAGCCACTCTGGAAAACAGTGTGGAGGTTCCTCAAAAAATTAAAATAGAACTACCCTATGACCCAGCAATAGCACTGCTAGGAATCTACCCAAAGGATACAAGAGTGCTGATGCAGAGGGGCACATGTACCCCAATGCTTATAGCAGCTCTTTCAACAATAGCCAAATTATGGAAAGAGCCTAAATGTCCATCAGCTGATGAATGGATAAAGAAGATATGGTTTATATATACAATGGAATACTACTTGGCAATGAGAAAGAAGGAAATCTGGCCATTTGCAGCAATGTGGATGGAACTGGAGGGTGTTATGCTAAGTGAAATAAGCCAGGCAGAGAAAGACAGATACCATATGTTTTCACTCATACGTGGATCTTGAGAAACTTAACAGAAGACCATGGAGGAGGGGAAGAGGAAAAAAAAAGTTACAAAGAGGGAGGGAGGCAAACCATAAGAGACTCTTAAGGACTAGAACAAACTAAGGGTTGATGAGGGGTGGGGGGAGAGGGGAAGGTGGGTGATGGGCAGGGAGGAGGGCACTTGTTGGGGTGAGCACTGGGTGTTGTATGGAAACCAATTTGACAGTAAATTATATTAAAAATATAAATAAACAGATAAAAAATGAAATACATTTATGTATCTGGTACCCAAAATAAAAACAAACATTATCTGCATCTGAGAAATCCTGTTTATTTATACCCTATGTTGGTCATATCTACCCCTCCTCAAATATGATTACAAATTTGTTTTGCCAGATTTTGAATTTTATACAAATGGAATTATATCAAATATAACTTGTTTCTTTTGTTTAACATTGTAAAATTTATCCATTTTGTGTATATAAAATTTCTTTAATTCTTACTGCTGGGGAGTAGTTACTGAATGATTTTACCATAACATATGTTGTGCCCATTATCTTGTTAATAAACAGTTGTATTGTTTGCAGTTTGGGGTTATTAGCAACAGGTGCTGTTCTGAACATTCTTTATATGATTTTTTTGTGCTCATATGTTTGTATTTGTTGTATCACCCCCAATCCTAGGTATTTCCCTTTTTTCATCCATTTTAGTCATTCTAGTGGTTGTTTATAATTTGTAGTTTTATTTTTAATTTCCCTGATTAGTTGAGTTGAATAAGTTGCCATAAGTTTGGCTGTTTGTAGATCTCCTTTTGTGACATGTCTACAGTAGGTTGTATGACTTTTTATTAATTACCTAAAGGCATTCTTTTTATATTATAGATACAAGTCCTTTGTGGACCACAGCTTCATCTCATGCCTGTTATTTCTAGCCTTTCCTTCTTGATGATCTGCTTACAGCTTTCCAAATTGCCCTGGCAGGCCCCACAATCACATTAGCCAATTTCTCACAATAAATATCTAAATATATATCTCTTACTGTTTCTTTTTATTTGGTTGAACATTGATATATATAGCATTCTTTATCAGATTATGGAATTTCCCATCTAGTTTTAGTTTGCTGAAAATTTTTTTTTATCATGAATGGGTGTTGACTTTTATCAAATATTTTTCTGCATTTGTTGATACGATTATATGGCTTTATTCTATTCATCTGCTAACGTAATTAATTACATTGATTGATTTCTGATGTTAGTTTAAAATTGCATTACTGAAATAAACCCCACTTGATCATGACAAGGTATTATTTTTTTTTTATATCTCTGGACTTGATTTCCAATATCTTGCTTGGGATTTTCCTGCCAATATTCATGAGAAATATTGGCCAGTGATTTTCCCTTCTTACTAATGTTATTAGGTCTCACTAAAAATTATGCAGCCTCATAAATAAGTTTAAAATATACTCTCTATTTTTCTGTGTACAAGTATAATTCATATCATTTCTTTTTAATATTTGAAAGAATTCACCAATATAATCATCTGGACCTGAAGATTTTCATAATTCTTCTGGGCCAATATAATCATCCAAATGTGTGCTCTACATTTCTTTAAGGTAAAAATACATTCAGATTTGTTTTCATTCCGTCAGTTATGGTAAGTTATGTTTTTCAAAGAATTCTGCCCATTTTCTTCAAACTGTCAAGTTTATTGCCAATTTTGTTTCATTTTAGACATACTATCATAGTGGCTTCCCATTTTTTAATTGCTGGCACTCACTACATATGTAAAATTTATTTTTAAAACTTTATTTTTTTAAAGAGTGGTTTTAAGTACACAGAAAAGTGAAGGAAAAGTACAAATATTTCCCATATACCTGCTGTCCTCACACATGCGTAACCTTCCCCATTATCAACATCCCCACCATATTGGTACATTGATTACATTTGATGAACCTACCTTGGCACATCATCATCACCTAAAGTCCAGTTTATGTTACGGTTCACCCTTGGTGTTGTACATTCTGTAGGTTTGGACAAATGTATAATGATATGTCTCCATCATTGTAATGTCATACAGAGTATTTTCACTGCCCTAAAAATCATCCGTTCTCCACCTTTTCATCCTTCCTACTCACCAACCCCTGAAAATGACTCTTCGTTTTACTACTTCCATAGTTTTTCCTTTTCCTGAATGTCAAAAGTTGCAATCAATCTTCTCACATTGACATCTGTTGCTTTAAGATTTCTCCACATGTCCTGATAGCTTTCTTTTTATTGCTGAATAATATTCCACCATCTGGAAGTAGTATTGTTTATTTTTGCACTCATCTGCTGAAGGACATCTTTGTTGCTTCAAGTTTTGGAAAATATGAATAAAGCTGCTATAAACATTCATGTACAGATTTTTTTGTGGACACAAATTTTCCAGTCTTTTGGATAAATACCAAAGAGTGCAATTACTGAATCACTAGATAAGAGTATGTTTATTTTTGTAAGAAACCACCAAACTGTGTTCCAAAGTGGCTGTAACATTTTGCATTCCCACCCACAATGAATGAGTTTCTGTTGTTCTACATCTTCACCAGCATTTGTTGTCAGTGTTCCAGATTTTGGTCATTCTAACAGGTATGTAGTGATATCTCAATGTTTGTTTAATTCACATTTCACTGGTGAAATTTGATGCAGAGTATCTTTTCATATACTTATGTGCCTCTATAGATCTTCTTGGGTGAGGTGTCTGTTAAGATATTTAGGCCATTATTTAATTGGATTGTTCATTTAGTACTGAGTTTTAAGAGTTCTTTGTATATTTTGGCTAATGGTCCTTAATCAGATGGGTCTTTTGCAAACATTTTTTCCCAGTTTGTGGCTTTTCTTCTCATTCTTTGACACTGTCTTTCACAGAGCATGAGTATTTAATTTTAGGGAAGTCCAGTTTATCAATAATTTCTTTCATGCATTGTGCCTTTGGTATTGTATCTAAACTAAAAAGTCATCACTATACCCAAGGTCATCTAGGTTTTCTCATATATTATCATCTAGGAGCTTTATAGTTTTGTGTTTTATAAGTATGTCTGTGATCAATTTTGAGGCAACTTTTGCGAAGGGTTTAAGGTCTATGTTTATTTTTTTTCAGTTGGATGTCCAGTTGTTCCTGTATGATTGCTGAAAAGACGGTCTTTTCTCCATTGTACTACCTTTGTTCCTTTGTCAAAGATCAGTTGCTTAAAATTATGTGGGTTTATTTCTAGACTCTCTATTCTATTTATTCCTCTATTTGTCTACTCTTATTGCCAATATCACAGTCTTTATTGCTGTACCTCTATAGTAAGTCTTAAAGTAAGATAATGTAAGTCCTCTAACTTTGTTCTCCTTCAACATTGTTTTGGCTATTTTCAGTTTTTACTTCTCCATATAAACTTTAAAATAAGTTTGCCAATGTCAGATTGTCATCTTGACACTATTGGAGTCTTCCAATCCATGAACATGGAATAGTTACCCATTTATTTTGTTGTTTGATTTGGTTCATCAGAGTTTTGTAATTTTTTCTATATTAACCTTATATCCTACCACCTTATTAGTTCTAGGAGGTTTAATTGTTGATTCTTTCAGATGGTCTACATAGACAACTATACCACTTGTGAAGGGAGAAAGTTTTATTTCTTCCTTCCCAATCTGTATGTCTTGTCTTTTTTCTTCTCCTCTCCTCTCTTACATTAGCTGAAACTTTCAGTGCTGAAAAGTAGTGTTGAGGGGGAGATACTCTTGCCTTGCAACTAATCTTAATGGACCAGTTTCAAGTTTATCACTATTAAATATGATATTATCTGTAGATTTTTTGTAGATGTTGATAATGTACATTCTCTCTTGGTTCTGATTAACTCTAAAGAGGCTTTGCATTTTTATTAAGCTGCCTAAATAAACAATTTCTGTCTCTGTTGATTCTCTTAATTATATATTTGAGTTTTATCTTCACATTTGGTTTTAACTTTTATCTTTATTATTTCTTTTTTTTTACTTTATTTGGTTTAAATTTTAGTTTACTATCTTAATTTTGAATTTATATCTTTGATTTTTATCCTTTTTTTAATGTATAAACTTAAAGTAATAAATTTCCTTCTGAGCAGTGCTTCAGCTGCTTCCCTACTAAGATTCTTGTGTTACGAAATTCCAGAAAATGCCTATATGACCTGAGGAATATAAGAAGCAATGACCCAGACTCATTTTGGGCTTCTTGGTTCAGTGTATTCCATGTGTATGTCAGTGGTTCCAAATCTGAGAGAGATGGAGTTCAATTAGGACCCTAACTGAAGGCCCTATTTAAAAAAAACAAAAACAAAAAACAAAACAAAACACAAACAAACCTTAGCTTGTCTCAGCTGCTAAGAGAAAACAATGGGAATACTGGCATCTGTTTTATACCAAATGGCAGGGAAGGGCACAGGACTCCTGATGTGATAGTATCTGCTGGAATTAGACTGTAAGTGGAGCAGGAGATGGTACAAGAAAAGAAAAAAATACCAGCTAATAGGAACACACTTGGGTGGGTGCCTCCATTGCTATAAGAATTTGTGTGTGCTGTATACACTGAAGCATGCAAGCAGCAATGCCCTCACAGGCTGTCGATGCTCTGGGAGGAAGATTAGAATGGAAAAATAAAAACAAAAACAAAAACAAAAACAAAAACCTGGAGTTCTTAAATGTTGTATTGGTTTTTGTTTTTCATTTGGGAGGGAGATGCTTTGAACTGCAAAGTAGTGCAGGGGAGAGGGTTTGCAGCAAAAGAAGTAGTTGATGCCAGATAACCCAGCTGCTTCCTTGAGCACTTTTTTGGCTACTTTCTGGGTTCAGGTGGTAGTGATGACACCATCTGTAAGTGGCACTTGAAGCAGGTGTGAAAAAAGCAAGAAAGGCAGGGCACTTCAGGATTATCTCCAGGATAATTGGAGATTGTGCTACACAAGTATCCACTGTTTAATTCTATGAATTTGTCTATTTTAGATATCTCACATAAATCAAATCATGCAGTATTTATCTTTTGGTGACTAGCTTATTTCACTTATCATAATGCCCTCAAGTCTCATCCATGTTTCTGCATATTACAGAAATGTCCTTCCTTATGGTTGAATATTCCAGTGTGTGTGTGTGTGTGTGTGTGTGTGTGTGTGTGTGTGTGTGACATTTTCTGTATCCATTCATTCATTGAAAGACGCTTAGGTTGTTACCATATCTTGGCTATTGGGGATAATGCTGCTGTGAACACAGGAGTTCAGGTGTTTCTTTGAAACACTGATTTCATTTCCTTTGGATACATACCCAGAAGTGAGATTGCTGAATCATATGGTAGTTCTATTTTTAATTTTTTGATGAAACTCAATACTATTTTCTATAATAGCTGTACCAAAACCTTATCATTATTCATTAAAAATGACATATGCTAGGTTACATGTTGTACCTGTCAATATCTAACTCCAGAAAGTAGATATCTAATGTAATGAGGCATATAATCCTATTGTTCTTGGTTTGGACACAATCCAGAAAATAGCACCAGGAATTGTACTCTGAACTCCAGATCTTTACTCTTAATTTTTATACTTAAATGCTTAAATGCCATCTAGAAGCAAATGGCTTGTGAGAGAGTAAGCTAAAGGTATCAACACTTTATAATTCAGTATTTGCTTTCCTCCTGCCATGAAAAATTCAACCAATCACTGAGTGAGTTTTATGATCTAATTCACCAAATGTGATATAAAAACAGTTCTTGTACTTCACTTGTCAAATACTTCATTCCTAGGGTGACTTTGTGACTTTCAGAAGCAATTCATTTACAGTTACAGACACCTAATATTCTTGGTGCTGTGGAAGCACATATGCCAATCTTGCTAAATGCAAAAGCCCTACAACTAAATATCATATGTGACAATTTTGTGTTGGCTTCCCATCATTGGTGTCATATATAGCTCTATTTGAAAACCAGATCTTTCAACTTGGAGAGATAATAATAAAAGTCAAGTTGTCAAGAAACCACTCCGTGTTATTTCACGATATATAGATGCTACCCTATCTTAACACCATTTGTAACAACACTAATCTAATGTACAACGAAATCATCACCAAGGGAGGAATTTCTCAAAAGGAAAATAAATCCTCTTTTCTGAAGAGCTGTGCAATATCTGAAAATAGAATTTGAAAGATAAAGAAAATAAAAGAATAAAAGATCATCTATAAGAAAACCTAACAAGGCAATAAAAAAGAGCACGGTTTATTTGAGGAGTATTAGGAGCTCATCTCCACACTGATCAAAAGCAAGATAAGCAAATGCTAAATCCCCTGCTCCAAGGCAGAAAAGCTGATTTAGTATTAAACTCTCATGTCAAGGAATAGTAATGGTAGAAAGTGATGAGTCGCAACATTAAAAAGGAGGAGGAGGAGGAGGAGAAAGAAGAAGAAGAGGAGGAGAAGGAGGAGAAAGAAAGGAGGAAGGAACATTTTCTTTTTAAAAGTTTCCATATTTTCAGAGCTAAAGTAAGTGGGGAAAAATATAAATGTGGGGTATGGTGAGGCATGTGACTCAAGGTTTACAGTACATAGGTGTATTCCTAAAACACACAAAAAATTAGAATTTAGATGCCATATTGACTTTAGATATACTCTAATCCAAATCCTCTTACTTTGTAGATAAAGTCAAGGAATCCTCAAGAGAATAAATCACTTCCTGAGGCCCTAGAACTAAAAAGAAACAAAATTGAGACTAGAACCCAGAGTGACCTGAAATACACTGTCATTCCTGTCATATTTTTCAGCATGGAAAATTTATAATCATTCTTTTTAAGTTTGGAATCTTCACGTTTGACAACTAGATACTCTACTCATTTATTTTTGAGAGAGAGAGAGAGAGAGAGAGCGAGCGCACAAACAGTGGAGGGGCAGAGAGAGAGAGGGAGACACAGAATCTGAAGCAGGCTCCAGGCTCTGTGCTGACAGTGCAGAGCCTGACTCGGGGCTCAAACCCATGAACTGGGAGATAATGACCTGAGCCAAAGTCATATGCTTAACCAACTGAGCCACCTGGGTGCCCTGATATTCTACTCTTTTTGACACCACTGTCACCAGAATGATATTTTTGTTATTGGCTTCTGATATTGCTTGGTACAAGGTTGTTTGGACACTGATCCTTTTCAAAAGACTGTGAAATCTTGAAGTCAAGATTTGGTTTTACTTATCTTTGATTTTATGGGAATCCACCATTTCATGTGATACAAGTGAGCAAGTGAGCGAGATGTTTGTCCAATCGCTACCTCTGTAATTATTTACATGAATTTCTATTGAATTTCATGTATCAAACCCTGTTGAGTGTCTCCAGATTTGCTCAGTCAATCTGCTCTCTGGGTCATGACACCTTCTTGGAGACCTGCTGGTTACTGTCCATCCCTTATTTCCTGTCACTGCTGGCTCTTAGCCATACTTCAAGTAAGGGCAGGGTATCTGCTGGAAGTCTAGCCATACTGAACTCAGAGTAGATAATGGCCTCTTTTACTACTTCTGGGTTATGTTGAATTGTCCCAATGTGGGACATGAAATCTGGCTTCTATAATAGGTGCCCACAGGTACCAGGTAACACACATTGCAAATGGAGTTGGGGAAACAAGATGAATGCCTCTTGGGGGATGAAATATGGAAACAAGAAGTAACTGACAGATATATTTCTCTTCCTTCCTCTCCTTAATGGACTGTTCTATAGTGTGGTGATTCCACATGACCTGCCTGGAAAAAGCAGCTGCATTTTCCTGTGAAGCTTGGCCAGTTTAGGAATATATCACCTTGTATTTTTCATTCTTCTCTACTCCATTTCTCCTTTTCCCCTCAATCTTGCTGCCCTGGGATTATATCTCCCACTGGTGGTTAGTTAAGAGGTCAGTGATATGTTATAATTCAAAATGACTATTTTGTAAGATGTAAGTTGGTTTTTAGACTTGAGGTTTTCTTAAAATGGGGGTAAACTTACCCTTAACAAGTTTTGTATGTTCTGTTCAGATCTCATTTTATTTTTTTAAATTAGTATAAATATATGATCACAATTCATAATTGGGTTATATATCTCAGCTGTCTCTCCATCACCATAAAGAGTGATTCATTATACTGCTATTTTAACCTTCTTGAAAATGTTTATACATTGCTTGGAGCATGAATGCTAATGATTATTGAAATAAGTATGTCATGAAATCATATAGCTTTTTTAAAAACAAATATTCTCTCAGTTTATAACTTATCTATATTATAGTCTTCCAAACTAACCATGAGCTGTGCTAAGGGAGATGGGCTAGGGGTATTACATCATGTACAATCTCTATCATGCCCGATATTTTACACTTAAATCATTACATCCTTGACTCATATACTTTTATTTTCCTAATAATACCCAGCTTCCATCTTCATCTCCAAGCCAGAGTGCTCCTTTTACTTGACTCCTGTGTAGAAATTTTGGAACTGCCAATGGCAAATAGCTTATGCCTTAAATCTCATTTGTATCATTTGAACAATGAGAAGTGTGCTTTGCTTACAAGGTAGCTGGAAGAATTCAATACGATAAAGTATATAAAGATTCTTTGTAAACCATACAGTACAGAGACAATGTTATACAATTTTATGGGGTTCCTGGTTCCTCTAAGTTCCTTATTTGCCCTTCTAGAGCCATTTCATTTACTTTCAAGGCTTCAAACGTCTACAATATGCCAGAGAATTAAAAGTGTATCTCTCAGAACAACTCCACTTAACAATCCACAGAAATCTCAACTATTTTCTCAAAATGAAATTAATTATAATGCTACCCCTTCTCCTCCTCACTTTTTGCTCAAGTGAAAAACTGAGTATCAATCTTGTGATATATGTGTATATAATCAATCACCAAGCAAGTTCGGTCAACTCCAACCAATAGTTTTTAAATCTGTCCATTTATCTACATCCCTGTGGCCTCAACTGTAGTTTATGCCATGATGTATCAATCCAAATATTGCAATTTTCTTCCAAATTTTCTCCAAAAAATAGTTTAAGAGATCACTTTTAATTTTTTGAGAGCGAGCGAGCATGCATGAGTGGGGGAGGGGCAGAGAGAGAGAAAGAGAGAATCCCAAGCAGGCTCTGCACTGTCAGCACAGAGCCAGAAGCAGGGCTTAATCTCATGAACCTTTATATTATGACCTGAGCTGAAACCAAAAGTGGGATGCTTAACCAACTGGGCCACCCAGGTGCCCCAAAGAGATCGTCTTAAACACAGGTATGTACCACTTCCTTGCTGGAAACTGCTCACTAACAATACCAAACTCAAACTCAATATATATATATATACACACACACACACACACACGCGCGCGCGCTCACACACACACACACACACACACACATATATATATACACACACACACACATACATATGCCAGGCAACATTCTAAGCTCTTTAAATATCATAATTCATTGGTTCTCATGACAACTGTATGGAGTAGATATTATTAGGTATTAATTTGTTTTTCTTACTGGTGAGTAAACTAAACTACATATGTTAGATAACATGCCCAAGGGCACAGAGCAAGTAAAGTGGACAAAGTCAGGATTCTAAATTAGATTGCTTATACCTGCACTATCTTATAAGGTAGCCATATGTCTACATGTATATGTGTGTGTGATATATACATAAATGTATGCATATATGTAAATATATATGTATATGTGTGCACATATATATAAATTGCTACTCTAGGTATCCATTATTATATATCTACATATATATGGTTATATGTCATATATCTCATATATATATCATAAATATCATATATATTATGGTTATATATCATATATAACCATATGACATATATCATGCATATATCATATATATATCATATGGTTATATATCATATATCATATATATATTTATCATATGGTTATATAATATATATCATATATATGGTTATATATCATATATACTATGATAGTTAAATATGTGACCTTATAGAAAAACTATAATATATATAAACTATATAAACTATCATATATATCATATATATACACATATAGTATATATAAGCTATATATATATGTATATATATATCATAAACTATCATATATATATGATATATATATATATATATATATATGATAGTTTATGGCAATAATTTTTCTATCAGGTCACATATTTAACTCTCTATCCTAGTATTTTATCTGATCTATCAAGTATGCCAAAATGAGTTTTTACTTTTTCCTTGTATATATTACTCTCTGTTACTAATTCAAAGTTCAATTCTTTCAAAAAAAGTTTTAATATGAACTCCTGGGAAGAATGATTGCATTCATCCTTATAACTACCTTGTTAAAATTGGCACTTTTATTTCCATATTACAGATGAAGAATCTCAGTGGAAGAAAAGTTAGATTTTCAAAGGTAACAGAACTAGAAGTGTTGAACTTAAGATTCAAACACCCGACTTCAAAGCTTATACTTTCTTTTTCTATTCTTGCTATATACGTCATTTTAAACTCTGAAAGCTCTGATTTCTATTTCATATCCTTAATATATGAAAATCCTTATTATGTTTTTAACTAGTTGATATTTCTTTTATTTTTGATGTTTTTATTTCTTTTTGAGACAGAGAGAGAGCATGAGCAGGGGACGGGCAGAGAGAGGGGGAGACACAGAATCTGAAGCAGACTCCAGGCTCTGAGCTGTCACAGCACAGAGCCCAACATGGGGCTTGAACTCACAGAGTGTGAGATCATAACCTAAGTCGAAGTTAGATACTTAACCGACTGAGCCACCCAGGTACCCCAACTAGTTAATATTTCTAATTATGCTTCTGAGGAAGCATAATTTTAAAGTTTGGTATTTTTATTATTTCATCAGCTACTTGCTATTATTATTTTTATAGTTTTTATTTTTACAAATAAAAAATACCCTGTAGGCACTAGAAATAAAGAATAATATAAGAGAAAATGGAGAAAAGTAAAGTATATGACTCCATCTGTCTAGAAAAAAAAACTATTATTTACATATGCACTGTTCAATGTGGTAGCCACTTTACGTGGTGGCTATTGAGCATCTGAAACATAGCTACTCCAAAATGACATTCCCTGTAAGTCTAAAATACATCTGGATTGTGAAATCTTACAATATCATGGTATGTTAACTCTTTCATTAATCATATTTATATTGATTATATGTTGACATAATATTTTAGACATACAGAAGTAAAACATATTATTAAAATTCCCTTCATCTGTTTATTTTTACTATTTTTAATGTGGCCACTAGAAAACTTTAAATCACACATGTTAGTTCCATTGTGGCTTGCATTCACCTTCTATTGACAGTGCTAACTAGACTGAGAAAGTTAAGCTGATACATCAATATTTATCAGCAGCCATTTTTAGAAGATAAAGGGAAACTGGAAGTCATTCCTAGTACAATTCCCTTAGTAAGAAATGATAAAACCTAATTCCAAAGAGGTTAGTTTTGCCCAGGATGACTTTGACAGTTAAAGAAGAGTCATTTTGTTGAAACTCAAGGAAATCTCTTCAGTGGAAAATATTTTCCTTCCAATTATTTGCTATCTCACAGACTACTTCTATATTCTGTTCTTTTACTTTGTAAGCTAGAAGCCTATGAACTACCTGTCCCAGACTCCCTACAGGTGGCTCCCTATTATCTAATACCAATGGGAAGGACTTGTGGGTGAAGAGAGGTTGGGGAGAAGGAAGACACATTCGCTTCTGGACTTGGTTTAGTATGGACACACAATGACAGTAAGGATGAAGTGTGACCTCAGTGGTTGCACATCTTTAGCAGCTCCAGCACTTTCAGTGCCAGTGACTCTGGCTGTGACACAGCTTATTTTAAGTTCCTGCATCCTAACCTAGAGGTGTTAGTAGATTTCTGATAACTGAGTGTTACCAAATGCAATGCTTTGGAAGACCAAGCATCTGTTTAACAGGACCATCAAATAAATATAATGACTAACATTATGAGGTGGGCTGGCTGTTTTTTTTTTACTTGCACTGTAAGCTTACAGAAAGAAGTATCAACTGCAGGCTTTAACTTCCAGCTCAAGGCACAGTTAGAAAATCAAATAGCTTCTAATCTCTTACCTTCTGTAGATGAGGAACTATACAGCTGGAAAATGAAACCGTGAAATAAATTTTAAAGGTTTTAGAATTAAAACACTTGTGTAGTGCACATTCTTTCTAGGTGTTTTGGTGAAAATTAATGCAATGGCTAGAAAACAGTGGAACTCTGAGAAAAGAAATGTAAATATTTGGGTGGATTCTGGTGTCTGAGTGTCTTGGAATGCTAATCCCTCCTATGACTCTCTTGCTAGCAAACGTGAGCTTTCTTCCCTGTTCTGAGAACAGATTTTCCTTGACTGAAGACTCTGAGATTCAGTAATCTTTTGCTATATAACAAACAATCCCCCAAATTAGTAATTTAATATTACTATGATTTATTATTTCAGATGATTTAACGGGATGGCAGTTTAGGTAGTTCTTTTGCTGGTCTTGATAGGAATCACTCATGTAGCTGCAAGCATTTCATGCTCACCTTGAAGTAAAGGGTCCGAATGGCCTCATTCACATGTCTGGAAGTTAATATTGACTGCCAGTTAGGGAAATGAGGTTCTTCTCCATGTGTTCTCTCATTCTAGATGGGGTTAGCATGGTGGTCTCAGTATCCCAGGAGAGTGAGAGCAGAAGCCAAAAGTCTTCTTTAAGTTCTAGGATGTAGAACTAACATAAGACCAATTTTTCCTTATTATATTTATCAAAAAGAGACACAATACCAATCCAACTTTAAGGGTGTGAAGAAATAAAATTGTCAATCCCGATGGGAGAATTAGCAACATCACAGTGCCAGGGAAGACAGACACCAGTTTGCATTCTTCATTGAGCCCATTATGGAAATGATGAACCACATCCTGGAATTACTTCATCTGAGGCAGCTGATTTAAAAGGCAGTGTTCATACCTATAAAGATTTACCTCCAACCCCCACTTTGTCTTCTGCCACTTCAGGATCCATAATTTCAATCACAGTATCTCCCATTTTCTTCCCCTGTCTAAAAAGATAGCCATTTCAGAGCTTCTCAAGGATGCCGTCCCTCTTCAACCATGCATTTTTAAATGCCTTAGTGAAGGCAGAGCCCTTTACTCCCCTATCCCATATTGGTCTGGTTACTACATTTGTTGAGTGCCAACTAGCCAACATCAAAGGGCAATGCTAAGACTCTGCTATGGCACTATTTCCTGGGTATACCAGTCAGTTACTCAGTGGCTGCTTGGCTACACTGTCCCTTTCATTGTAAAGAGAGTGACAGAAACATATTTTGTATATGGATTGTCCCTTTTACTTATAAAGCTTCTATAAGTGTCCCTCTCCATGGATTTAAACAAATCCATATTTATCATCACCATTCCACACATTGCATCCATTCAAGGAACCACAGTCATTGAATTCACTGGTCTTACTATGTATCCCAGCACTTAGAAGCAGTGCTTGATAAAATCATAGAATGAGTTATTGAAGGCTTGGTTAAAGTTCCAGTTGGAAGGCAAGGACCTGTGAAGTTGGGATTCAGTCTTATAAGATGTAGTATTTGTTCTGAATTGTCAAACAAAATATAATGTTGTACACACACACAAATGAATCAAGAGAGAAAGTTATAGTCTCTCCTTTAACTATCATAATAACAATCCATTTGCAGAAGTTTTGCATTTCATCCTACAGAATTTCCATTTGCCATTCCTAAGCTCTACTGCTTTAATGTTTCAGTTCCTAAGGGAGACCAGGGGACAATTTAATGGTTACCTTGAATTTTAAGTTGAGATGCCATCTGGCTATTTGAGATGCTTTGACGCTGAAACTAACAGGCAAAGTATGGGGATACTATACTGAACTGGGTGACTAATAAACACTGTATAGGGAAAATTGAATTGCAAAGATGTGTGGGGAATTCAAGGGATTCTCAGGGGTAACTCTAATTCTATATCCAGAATGGCACACTAAGCAAGTCAATAAATACCAGGGTCTATGACCAGTTACATAAGGACATAATGTTTTTAACTACTTTGCATATCTAATTTCTTTGTTGTTATGTGTCATATAACCCTTTTCCTTTGCTTCCTTTTTTCTTTTCCCTTCCTTCCTTCTCTTTTCCTTTACCTTTCTTTTCCCCTTTTCTTCCTTTCCATATTCTTTGCTTTATTTCATGTAAAAAGTTAGGATGGTGGTTAAGTTTTACTACCCAGCCTAATTATTATGTATGGTAGTGAATATCCTGGTAAAATGGTGACTGAACTCTAAGAGGAAATAATACTATCAAGAGATGGATAAAATTAATGATGGATTTTAGTGTATATCCTTTTTGGAAAGGTGAAAGTATTTTTTTATCAAGAATAATTTGTAACCTGTGAGGTAGAATGGGACATTATTATTCTTATTATATATATATATATATATATATATATATTATATTATATATATATAAATATATATTTATATATATATAAAGTTTAAATATAAGAGTGGATATATATATTATACAGTTTAAATTTAAAAGTATATGTATGGATGAATGTAGACAATGAGGATAACTGAGCTGGTTATACACCTGTTCCACCTCTGTTCTACATCCATCCTTTTATATTCTACTCTGAACTATGAGAGTTGGGAGTCCACATGCTACATTTCCCAGATTCCCTTCACTTGTTTTCTGTCATACTCTGTCAGTGTAAGGCCCTGGCAGTTAATGTTTTTTAAGTTTATGTATTTATTTTGAGGAGGAGGCAGGAAGAGAGGGAGAGACAGAATTCCAAGCAGACCCCTTCTCAGCGCAGAGCCTGACAAGGGGCTTGATCCCACGACACTGGGATCATGACCAGAGCCAAAATCAAGAGTTGAACACTCAACTGACTGAGCTACTCATGTGCCCCCTAGCAGGTAATTTTGAAATTTATAAGAACTGAGAACCTTTGGTTCAGACAACAGCAGTAGATGCTCGTAGGTGCTGATGATGCATGGATAAGACGAGGTGACTGGGAACTCCATCAGTCCCACTAGTAGCTGAACTTCTTCGGTACTTGCTTCAGCTCTTTCTTTTTCTTTTCCCAACAAGTGCCCTTCTTAATGCCCATCAACCATTTAGCACATCCTCCAACCCATCTCCCCTCCAGCAACTCCAAGTTTATTCTCTGCATTTAAGAGTTTCTTATGGTTTGCTTCCCTCTCTCTTTTTATCTTATTTTTCCTTCTTTTCCCCTATGTTCATCTGTTGTGTTCCTTAAATTCCACATGAGTGAAATCATATGATATTTGTCTTTCCCTGACTGATTTGTTTTACATAGCATAATACACTCTAGTTCCATGCATGTTGTTGCAAATGGAAAGATTTCACTCTTTTGGGCTCTTTCCATACTTTGGCTATTGTTGAAAGTGCTGCTATAAACATTGGGGTGCATGTGCCCCTCTGAGTCAGCATTTTTGTATCCTTTGGATAAATACCTAGTAGTGCAATTGCCAGGACTCAGGATAGTTCTATTTTTAATTTATTGAGGAACCTCCATAATATCTTCCAGAGTAGCTGCCCCAGTTTACATTCAACCAAAAGCACAAAAACATTCCCCTTTTTCTGCATTCTCACCAACATTTGTTGTTCCCTGAGTTGTTCATTTTAGCCATTCTGACAGGTGTGAGGTGGTATCTCATTGGGGTTTTGATTTAGATTTCCCTGATGATGAGAGATGTTGAGCATCTTTTCATGTGCCTGTTAGCCATCTGGATGTCTTTTTTGGGAAAGTGTCTATTCATGTCTTCTGACCATTTTTTACGTGGATCATTTGCTTTTGGGTGTCGAGTTTGATAAGTTCTTTACAGATTTTGGCTCCTAACCCTTTATCCAATTGTCATTTGTAAATATCTTCTCCCATACTTTTAGGTGCCTTTTAGTTTTGCTGATTGTTTCCTTAGCTGTGCTGAAGCTTTTTATTTTGATGAGATCCCAATAGTTCATTTTTGCCTTTGTTTCCCTTGGTTTCAGTTCTTTTAGCTATGGTATCTCTCTGGCAGTTTCAGCCTTTGTGCAGCTACCCTCCACCAGCCAGTATAGGTGCATACGTGCTGGTTCAAGGATTCTAGTCCACTGGCGTAAGTAGCTTTCTGAAATGAGGGTAACACACTTATCCGTTCCTGTTCTGCCAGCACCTCTCCTTTTTGCTACACCAGTCCTTCTAATACCTGTCACCAATTCCCTGTTTCATGTCTTCTTTGTTTGAAATAGGTGGCATATTTCTATTTTCCTGGCTGTTCCCTGACTGATACAATTTCTAAGCCCCAAAGCTATGTTTGCTTCTTTGAAAGAGAATCATAGTTTATAATAAAAACATTTATAGCTGACAAAATCAACATATTTTATCATTTTGAGAATGCCAAATATGTCCAAGAATACAATAGGATTAATAAACCAATTTTTGTTGCATACATGTGAAATTTGGATGTTCCTAACTTCTCATAAGTAACCATTCTTAGGGGAATATGAGTAAATTTATTATTTTCTTCTACAGATAGTGCTAATATAAAGTTTTTCTCCATTACATGAGTATAAAGGAAATCTTAAAATCCTTTATAGCAATGCCACTCAAAATCAGGTTACAGACCAGTTCCAGCAGACTTAACTAGTCTGTGAGGTGATTGACAGTTTATTTGAGAATGGAAATAAACATACTGAGTTCTTCCTGGAAAATCTCTATCTCTAATATATTAGGGAGATAATTAATTTACATTTGTTGCAAGCTCCTTATCTCTAAGAACAGTAACAACCAGTTCACAAATTAGTAAAAAGGCCTATTATTTAAAATGGGATTACAAAAGACAAAGACCACAAAAGAGAAAGGCAAATACCAGGTGATCTCTTTTATAATGGAATATAAACAAACAAACAAAAACAATTTCAGAAACATAAAGAACAGATTGGTGGCTACCAGAGGTGAGGATAAAGGGTAAGAGAAATGGGTGGAAGGGGTCAAAAGGTTTTTTTTAAAGGACTAAAAATTAAATTAAAGCTAATTCCTCTGAAGTATCAAAACCTATAACATGGGCAGGGTTTTTTTTTGGACAAAAATTTTTGGGGTCAATATATATTCTTTTTTTTGTAAAACAATAGAAAGTACACCATATATATGGAATAACTGGCCCCTGAAAACAACCTAACACCTAAAAGCCAAAATGCTTGAGTGACTAGATGGTGGTCCATAAGAACAGTCATTTTCACTACTCTACAAGGAATGGAAATGACTTGGTAAAGAGTTAGGTTTTAAAGAAAAATACAGTCAGTGGTATTGTAATGGTGATGTAACGGGACAGATGGTAGCTATACTTGTGGTGAGTATAGCATAATATACAAACTTATCAAACACTAATTTGTACATCTGAAAAAAAAGTAACACTGTGTTTCAACTATACTCAAATAAAAAATTAAAATAAAATTTTATGCAAAAAAGAATTATTTTTAAATGATAACTTCTTAAAGGGCTAGTGAAAATCTGCTTTGATTCCATAGAACCTGATACAAAAAGTGTGGAAAATAAAAACAAGGAAAAAAAAAGAGAAAGGGTTGAAGGAACTTTTTGCATCCAAACATTTCTGTACTCAATGCAGAAAGGGAGGAAAGAATGGGCAAGGAGAGTAGAAAAGAGGGAAGAACTTTAAATATTAAGGCCAGGAAAAGTCTTCATAGTATATTGTAAAGTTATAAAAAATAAATCAGAATGCTTTAAATGAATAATGATTTTTTTATATTCTATTATGATAGAAGATTTCTTTTTTCCAAAAGAACATTGAACTACCTGAAGAAAGACTATAAAGATTTCAATTAATGTCACATATGTAAACAGTAATTTCAACATTATACGACTCATGATTTGGACCAATTACCTTGATTTCATAGCAAGTAATTTCTTTGGAAACAAAAACACCAATATTATATTCTGTATAAGTTAAACTGTTGGAAATTCAATATCAAAGTTGAGTATAAACAAACTTTATTATCATATTTGATACTTGTGTTATCTCTTTGTGCTCATGAGTTCTTTTTCTGAAAATTTGTCTCAGATGCTGAGTACAAAAGAGGTGCTTTTGTGATTCTTAAATTTCAGCCTATTCTATAAACTCAAACAAATAATGCTTTTCATTAAACTTGTTTAATCTCAAAGAGATCGGTATAGAAAACAGATTAGAGACTTGGATGAAGTCAGATTCAAAAAGAAGTTCTATTCAGTTCCAAAGTTAAGCAATAGCAAATCTTAAAAGATGGCTTCCTGATGTGAACTGGAATCAAAGAAATTACAACATTCTTTTGAATTTAAGTGAGCTTTTAAATCAGAGGGTGAGTGTATAAAAATTTATTCTTTGTGGTGGTCTGAATATGAGCCAATACTAATTTTATATTTCTACTCTCAGAAACTTTACTCATGTTTAGAGTGAAAAAAAGTGAAGCTCTCCTCAGATCTTAAAATGAAAAGTCATTCTGACAAAAATCTTTGACAGGAAAACCTGTGTTTCATTGTCAACCTATCTTAGCTCACAAGAATAACAATAACAACAATCACAGCAACAACTGACATTTACTGAGTGCATACTATGTGCCAGGCACTGCTTTTAAGCATTTTGCATGTATTAATTTAATCCTCAAAACAACACTGAACAACTATCTCCACATTATAGAAAAAGAAATTCAGCAATGACCATTTATCCTAGAAGTTCCTCAGTTACATTCTTGTGGGAATTTACTGTCAGAAAATGTAGCTTCATTTCCTCAGAATTAGAATGATGTGATACATAAAAATAATTTGGTATGCCTCTAAAACTCTTTCACACAATAGCGCTGTTAAACTGAGACATGCAAGAAAATCTAAATTGTAGAAAGTATATATATTCTTGGAATTAATACCAGAAAATGTTTTCTTTCATACAAACTGGTCCTCCACAGATTTGACACATGTCTGAAACAAGACTTTCAGTAACACTGTCAAACTAGAAATAGACAGTAAATCTACATCATAAAAGGATAATTTAACCACATTAAATATACCATGAGAACAAGAAATATTTTTATGTTTGGGCATTAAACTTACTATATTTCCAAGCATACATGGAAGAAATGTAAATGAAGGATGATGCCATTCCAATTATCTGAGGCAAGCCAAAGCATATGAAATATAGTATTTTCTAGTTTCAACACTTAAAAAAAATATCTCTTGGAATATTTACTTCAGAATGGCAGAATGTTTAGATTCACAGACCTGCTTTTCATGATAAAAAAAAATCATTACCTGGTGAATATTAATTACAAACCAAACAAACAAAACCAACTATTTAAAGTCTCTGAAAATTGTTGCAAGAGAATAAAGCAAACAAAGAAATATTCAGTCATGAAAATTTACTAAATCTTGGTAAGAAAACAGCTAGTCTGTTAGACTTGAGCAATGAATGGTCTGTTCAACTCTGCTCCGCCAGCTCAGCATGACAGAATCGCCACTTTAGGAGATGTGGACAAGAAGACAGGGCTCCTTTCCTCAGAGCACTGGCAATCTCACCAGGAAATCTCACCAGGAAAAGCAGATTGGTAGCATTTCACCTCCCTGTGCTCTGTTTTCCAGAGGTTAAATTCCAGGCGAGTTTGGCCAAAATGTCTTAGGCTCTATTCTTCTACCTGGCACCCATTCATAGGGCAGAGACTCTACTCCAGGAACCAGAGGCCAAAAACCTGGAGCCTTAATAGTCCTCACCCCAACTTCTCATAATGCAGAGGTTCCACAGAGGAGACCAGAAGATATTGTTCCACTCAGCAAACTGTCCATGATTCAGGGATATCACCTCAAGGGAAATGGTCAAAGTTCTGCCCCTAGCTTTAGGACAGTGAATCAGAAATTTTGCATAAGGGGAAAGATGCCATAGGGACAGAATGCACTGAAGCTCACCCAAAGGAATTTACTTTATTTAGAAAAGAATATGGGGAAGTTCAAGCCTAAGGACACACTCAAACACAACAGACACATGTAATATCATATGGAAATATAGTGAAACAGAAGGTAGATTAGCAGTGGCCTAGTGCTGGAGGTATTGGGGAAAATGAAGGGTGATTACTAATGGATACGAGACTTCATTGTTGACTGATAAAAATGTTCTAAATTTATTGTGATGATGGTTGCATGACTGTGAATATACTAAAATTCACTGAATTGTACATTTTAAATGTTTGAATTATATGTTTATAGAATAATTACTGTGGCAATAGTAATTGCCACACAGGGCAATACTGTGTTAAGTCTTTAAATTTTATGAATATTTATGAATATTTTAGTACAGATATTATTGATTCCACTAAATAGCTCAAAACAACCATTAACTTTAAAGAATATGTATCTTTCAAAATAAATAAGTTGTGGCTCTCTGAAATTTTTTAAATTATAATTTTTTTAATTTTTAAAAGTTACTAGTAAAGTCTAGTAAAGTTCTAGAAAAGTACTAAAAAGGGTAACCTCTAGAACAATGGGGAAACACTTACTATTGTACTCCAAAATACATTTGTTCTCTTTCATTCTAACAGTATTAAACATTTAAGGGCCAAAGCCCACTTCTTTGTTTTCATTATGTTTAATTATGTTTCTTATAAATGTATAATGTAAATATAACTGGGAAATCTTAATTGATTCAATATACTAAAACTGCACTTTAGTTCCGGTCATGATCTCATGGTTCATGAGTTCAAGCCCTACATCGGGGTCTGTGCTGACAGTAGATCCTCTGTCTCCCTCTCTCTATGACTCTCCCCTGCTCTCTCTCTCTCTCTCAAAAGTAAATACACATTAATAAACATATATATAGATATATATATGTTTATATATGTTATATATATAAACTTGTCAACTATACTCAAATCTTAAAAACTTTTAAAAATTAAAAATATTTATTTAGTGCAATCATCTGTACTTAGTGAAATATCTGTACTAATATATTCATAATCATTCTAATAACATTGTTATTAGTATTATGTTATTAATGACATGAGGATAAATATCAGAGAAACAGGAGTTGCCCATTAAACCCATCAGACACCAAGTTAGATGTGGCTGATTTGACACATATTTCAATCCTGGTCTCCCCAAACCACACTAACATGACAACAAAGTTTTCAAAGGCTAAATTTGTTGTATAAAAACATCAGGGGAGGAAGAAAGAGAAGACAATTTTAAAACCTGGAAGAGGAAGCACGGTGGTTAACTTCGCAGATTGGAGAAAGCTGAAAACTGAAAGCGTGTCCCTAGCTCAGCAGCACCGCCTTCAACAAGGAGCATAACAAAATTTCTTGGATCCCACCTCCAGACCTACAAAACCAGAATCTTTGAGGAAGAGGCCCACCAATCCATTTCTAAACAGGCCCTGCAGGTGTTTCTGATGCACATCAAAGTTGGAGATCCATTGCTCTAAACAACTGAAAGCACCAGGTGCAAACAAGTTCGTGCTGAAAACTGGAGAATTAATGGGTTGGTTTGATAAGGTGTCACATTCATCCTACTGATTATGGTGACTAGCCCTCTCTTTCCTTGAAAATAACTGAAAGTTAAACATCTGGAGAGAGCAATACTGAAGGTTTAATATCTGGAGACAATCAAATTGAGATTGGACTCATGAACACTATGAAAGATAAGGGCAGGGAGAACATGCCATACTGAAATGTCTAGATACTTAAACCCCCTCCTGCTTGTGGTTCCCAGAATGCTATCAGCCTTAAAACATGCATACACAAAGGAACTGTATTAGCCTCTCATCTAAAAGACCTTCAGATACTGACATTGGAGCAGTAAGTTTTTTCCACCAAAAATGGCTGATTCCCTACTCAGTCAACCTAGATTATAGATAAAATACATAGTAATTGTTTATTTAACTAAAAATGGCATACCATATATTGCATCAAAGAAATTTTGTATGCATGCAAACGATTTTGTCCAACAGAATGTAATGTTCCTTTCCCAGGGTAAGATTACAGAGAATGTAAAACTAAAAATCAGGATTTGGAAATAACCCACAGCTGCCACAAATGAGTACCACTGTTGGACACCACACTGCTTAGGTCTGGCCACTGGAAATGTACTTATGCTCTTTGTTAGTCTTTCCTTTCCTTAGGCTAGTTATAGGGTCCCAGGTCACACGTACAAGATCTTGCTGTCACCTAGTCGGAACAAGATGTGAGCCCCCCCGCCCCAGTAGGTAACTTAGAGCCATGCCTTACCTAAACATTAACACAAATAGCAAGCAGGGGTTGCCCAGCAGATAAATGTGATGTCAAATATCGAGGACAGCATGAAATGGATAGATGGAAAGGCACTGCACAGCGAATGTCACTTCACCCAGCATTCAAATAATGGGAAACTTGACTGTGAGTATGGGGCCAGTCAAGATCTATATCTAGCCTAGAATCATTTGAAATCATCAAAGAATACAAAATATTTGTATTTGAAGATCATGTGTTCAAATATGGAAGAAGAGTTATCAAATTAGAGAGATCAAGAAACAGGAACTGAAATATTACACAACCATTCTTGTGCTAACAATTAGAGCAGACAGCATTTTGAATACAATTAGAGGGGACAGCCTCATGAGCAAGACAGTACTGAGACTCTGATTAAAAGTATAGGCTAAGAATAAACATATGATGGCAAATTTGTATACTGAGCCCCAAACTGTGAGACACTAGAAATAACAGAAGGTAGAGGAAGGGGAATCTAGAGTGAGCCATAAGAGAAGCCAGTTTCTAAATATCTTTACAGGACTAAATATTTTCACCTCCTTCTTAAGTGAAGCACTGAAAATTCATTATTCTAGCATTATCTTAATGTTTTATTATATAACATTTACAGTTATATTAAATTTATAGACTATGGACATAAAGAAACAATATATTGAATCTTATTAATCAGTTTATTTGAGGACCTTAACAATCCCTTACCTATTGTACCTACTGACATGCCTGGTATCAATAAGAACTAGGAAACATTAAAGTACGTGTGGAGGACCCTGAGAACAGGTTAGTGGCCTTCTTCCTCTGACCTTGCCTTAGGGAGGCTGCAGGGCTGTAGAAGGAGGCTGCATTCACATGGGTGCTCACTCATCACTGAGAAAGGATACCAGAGGCAATATGCTAGTTGGATCAACCCAAGATAGGACTCCTCATGAGTAATGTTATCTATGGTGAATCCAAAAATTCATGTGTACCTCAGTGAATGCCAAGAAGAGAGGAAGAGCAAAAGAAATGTGGCTTCAGCAGTGTGTAGAGTTTTCAACAGAAAAAGTGATCAAAGACTTCAGTGGTAGGTGCCAGAACAATGATCCAAAAGACCAGTTAGGTCCACTCACACCCCAGCTGTTATCAATTTGGCGACCAAACTATACCTGTAACTGCCATAAAAGTCACCCAACATACCCAGACAACTTTTTGGAAAGGAGTGAGCAGGTGGAGAAAAGATGAGGGGGAAGGATGTGAAAAAGCATAAATAAGAATTATCTGGGGGAATCTGGATGGCTCGGTCGGTGAAGTGTCCGACTTCAGCTCAGGTCATGATCTCATGGTTTGTGAGTTCGAGCCCCACATTGGGCTCTGTGCTGACAGCTCAGAGCCTGGAGCCTGCTTTGGATTCTGTGTCTCCTTCTCTCTCTGACCCTCCTCTACTTGTGTTCTGTCTCTGTCTCTCTCTCAAAAATAAACATTTTTAAAAATGAAAAAAAAAAGAATTATCTGAATAAACAGCCAATAAAATCAATTATTTACATTCAAAAGACTCTGATACATTAATTTTGAAAGTTAATATGTGTTTCTTTTAATAGCCCCAGTAACTAACATGCTGCATTAAAGAGGAAGTTTAGTTTGATCATAGAAAAGCAAGAAAGTATATTTCCTGAGCACTTCTGAGTAGCAGATGTACTAAACTTGCCATTGCATTACATTTCAATGTTTTATATTTCTTAATGTTGATTCACACATATTAAATAAATCATACAGTATCTTTAAAGAGGCTTAAGTAGAGAAATCTTGTGTTTACCTCATAACATAGGTATCTGAACTGGGAGTATCCTATCTGTCTACTCTAGCAGTGTCCAGGTGAATTTCCATATTTGCCAAGTCATATAGTTTTTTCTCCCTTTCTCAAGAGTGATTTTTCAGGGCACCTGGGTGGCTCAGTCAGTTAAGCGTCCCACTTCAGCTCAGGTCTTGATCTCATGGGTTTGTGGGTTCAAGCCCCACGTCGGGCTCTGTGCTGACAGCTCAGAGCCTGGGGTCTGCCTTCCGATTCTGTGTTTCCCCCTTTTTCTTTGCCCCTTCCTTGCTCACATTCTGTCTCCCTCTTTCTCAAAAATAAATAAACATTAAAAAAAGAGTGACATTTCAAACATTCTCCTTAACTCAAACCCCACAATAGCTCCACACATGTTCCACACACCTCTCACTATATTGAATGTCCCTAATTTCCTCTAAGAGTAATGATCTTTCTATGACATTCTTAATGTTGTAACATGCTCATCTTTGTTTTTTAATGTTTATTTATTTTTCAGAGAGAGAGACAGACAGACAGAGTACAAAGAGAGAGAGAAGGAAACACAGAATCTGAAGCAGGCTCCAGGTTCTGAGCTGTCAGCACACAGCCAGATGAGGGGCTCAAACCCATGAACTGTGAGATTATTACCTGAGCTGAAGTTGGAGCCTTAATTGACTGAGCCACCCAGGTGACCCATGGGTAACATGCTCATCTTTTATTTCGTAAGTAAAACAACTTCAAAAACTTAAATAAACAAAAAAAAAATCATTTATACTATGATTGTCTTCTCCCTTCACAGCAAAATTCTAAAAAAAAAAAAAAACAAAAACAAGAACAAAAACAAAAAAAACCTCATAAACTATTCATGCTATTTCTGCATTCTTCCTTCATTTAACCCACCAGCCATGAAGATCAACTTCTGCTCTCATCATGATGAACTGAAATTGTTCTCACGTAAACCATTAACAACTTACTTTATTGTTAAATAAAACAGACACTTTGACCTTTTGTAGCATTTCAGAATCTTTCCACTGACTCTTTAGAAAGTTTTTTTTTTCCTGACCTTTCAGATTTTGGATCCCTCCACCTTTTGCCCTTTGGCCCCTGCTTCTTAACTAACTTTAACATTTTTGTTGGCCATCTCACTAAGTAGAAAGATTGCTACTATTTAATGTCAATGATGATATAGAAAAGGAAATAAGAACTCTCATACATTTTTTTATTGGACTATAAAATTAGTTCAACTGCTTGGGTGGACTATCTGGCAGTATTTATCGAGATATAAATTGAATAAAGGTCTTCAATACAGTATTTGGCCATTTAGAGCACAGAGCAGTCTGAACTTTGTAAGCTATAAACTTTGAACAGTATTATTTTTCTCTGCCTACTGCATCCAACCACCTTGCACTGAATTTCCTTTCCTGAGTAGAAGTTCCCTTCATTACACCCAGGACGTGTCCAGAGATTCCTAGGCCATTTGAGTTTAAATTTGGTCTTGAATTTGAATTTTTGTACTATTTTGTCCAGCTATATTTTATATAAAGTATATATTTAAAATGCACACTTCAATAAATTGTGAAACATGGAAAACACTTGTGAAATTACTACAGTCAAGATATGTAACATTTCCTCACTCCCAAAATTTTCCTTGTTCTCATTTGAAATTCAGTCTTAGATCAGTTGGCATTTTCTAGATTTTATGTAAATGGAATCATGTGACATGTGATTTTTTTTACACCTTGCTTATTTCACTTAGGATAATTATTTTGTGATTAATTCTTATTGTCCCATGTGTTGGTAATTCATTTCTCTTTAGAAGTATTTCATTCTGTGGAAACATTTTGTTAATAAATTTATTCATGGTTATAGGTTTGGGTTATTTGCATTTTTGAGCTGTTACAAATGATGTGGCCATGAACATATACTTACAGATATTTGTGGAGACACATATTTTCATTTCTCTTGGATAACTTCCTAAGAGTACAATGGCTGGGTTGTATGAGCATAAGTTTTGATTTTTATGAAACTGCCAAGCTATTTTCCAAAGCGGTTGTAACATCTTAGATTCCCACCAGTAGTATATGAGACTTCCAATTGCTCTACATCCTTACCAACACTTGGCATAGCCAGTTTTTTTTTTAATTCCATTCTATGGAAACTATTCATTTTTGAGCGAAGTCTGCTATGACAAATAAAGTGGCTATGAATACTTATTTCCAAATCTTTGTCATGACAGGTTTTTATTTCTTTTCCATTTAGAATGGGTTACAATTTAATTTTTTTAAATGTTGACAATTTTGGTTGACATAATTTTGAACATTATATTCACTCTGGGACCCTCTTTATTCCTTTATGCTGATGTTTTTGTTTTAGCTACTAATTTGTCCCTTTACAGTTGGGCTATTAATTCGATCTCATCATCTGGGGTCTCCACTCTATTACTGAAGCTTTTGCTGCAGTGTTTTGAGTCCATTCCATACATGTGTGGTTCACAGATAAATCTGATATTTCTGTGGTCTCTGTGGATTCTGTGGATTTCTGTGGTCATACACAGAATCATGGGATCTCATTCCCCATTTTTCTCTCCTGTGAGAATCCCCCTCACTTTCTGACACTTGGCCATTGTTGTCCAGTTCCTTTTGCTATAACCAGTAAGTGGTATTTCCAGCAGAGATTTACCACACTTGGGATGTGTTGTTCCATGATCTGCTTGTAGGGAAGAACTGTCAGAAAATGAGAAACTCCATTTTGGTTACTTGTTCAGTTTCTGACTCCACTGAACAACCTCATTTAAACATTCAGACAGGTGTCTTTGTTTTGGTTTTGTATTATAATTGTTACCACTGGTAGGGTTGGTCTAAATGAAGACTTATACCATCATACTAAATGCCAGTATTTCAAATCCAATTTTAAGTTTATCTCCTCCCCAACTCAGAGCAGGTAAGTATGGCCTTAGTCACTCAGATGTGGAAAGGCATAATTTGTTCTTTATATCTCCTTACAGTATTCTCTGCTGATAAGAAAACAGGCTGGAGATTTGAATGACCAAAAAAAAAAAAAAGACAAAATATTTTTATTTTATTGGGCATGTAATTACCAGTCTTTGTCAGTTGCTTTCTTTCTTATCCTGGATGGCTACTGACATCCTCTAAATCTAGGCACTACTGACATATATAAGTTAATCAGGACAAACTATTCTCAACGCCATGGGTAATAATGGAAACAAACACTGCTATGGACAGAGCTTGAGGGTCTGAACATATACAGCTAGGAATGGGATGCTGATCATTGGGTATTGTCAAATTCAGAGTAATTTTTTTTGGACTTTTTCTCATTCAGTATGGGAGTATGTTGAGGAAAAAGAAAAGTTATCATTCTCTTTTGCAGGCTGACAGCACAAAATTCCAAAGGTTCTTTCTCCTCCTTTTTAGTATTCACTCTCAAGAAGATTTGCGAATTACATTAAGAGGGACCCTGGCCCCAGGATTTTGCAGTTTTCTGTAGAGTGTGACATAGCTCTTCCTTGTTTTCAGATTTGTGTTTAGGCAATAAGAAAAGTTCCACTCAATATCCTTTTATATTTCCAAGACTGAGAAATTGAAAACAATCGCTATGCCATCAGTAGAGACATGGCTAGATAAATCCTAGTGCCTCAGTGATGTGGAATACTATTTAGCGGTTAAGAAGACTGAGGAAGAAACATGTGTACGTACGTGGAAGGAAGGAAGGAAAGGAAGGAATGAAATCCATGAAATGTTATTGATAAAAATAATTTGTAGAACTACTTGTGGAGTATATTATTAATTTTTGTAAATAATCATGTGCACTTATCTTCATGCACGCACCCTTCTCCATTTAATTGTCATGGACATTTGGGCAAGGTACTATACCCATCTGTAACTCTATTATCTCATTTATAAAAAAAATAATTTTTTCAAAAAGAGTTATAATAAACATTAATTGAAACTACAAATATTCTGACTTGTTATAATCAGGAATAAAAGAATCTATTTTAAAATATTCTCTAGAAACAAAAAATGCTCAAAAACCTCTTTGCCATTTGTGTTAGAACTGTCAGCTGAATTTTGAGGAACAGATACATTGATATTATTTCAGTTCGTGGGGGACTGGTATAAAGCCATCCCAAGAAATAAGAAATAACTATACAGAGTCTTAATGGCTGCAGAGCTTCATGCATAATGAAGCTAAATAATTCTGTACAGGTTGCATTACAATTGTAGCCACCTAGTAATCCTACCTCACTTCACCTGCAGGTACCCAGTGCTTAGCAAGCTCCAAAAATTTCCATGACAGTGATTCAACTACTCCTGTTTCTGGTTTTGTCTACTGCCACTTTCATGGACCACTTTCTTCTCTATTGCTCTATTGCTCCTCCATGGTTTCCGAGGGTTCCACACCTATTCTGCCCTCTCCCTTTCTCTCTTTCTAGAATCAGCATCCATTCACTTCCTGTTAAACCTGTAGGTCAAAATCTAACCCTGCCCTTAAGAGAGATTATTTAATTAGTTCAATCAGTCACTGGGTAATTTAGAATCTCTTTGTTCACCTGTCAGGGTATTCTTGACTGCCCAGGCAATGAGCATTGACAAAGTCACATTGTGAAGTGTAGGGCAATTTATATGCACGAAATCCTTCAAAAAGGCACGTGGGAGTGGCAGATATTACAAGACTTCTACAGAGAGTTCCCTTACCTGACTTTTTTTAGGGGGCTTGCCTTGCATAGTAAAAGATGTGTCTTGTGTGCCCTATTACGAAGATCATTCTTGGGACACCTGAGTGGCTCAGTTGGTGAAGCATCTGACTCTTGGTTTTGGCTCAGGTCATGATTTCACGGTTTGTGAGTTCAAGCCCTGCATTGGGGTTCACATGACAGTGCAGAGCCTGCTTGGGATTCTCTTTCTCCCTCTCTCTCTGCCTCTCCCCTGCTTGTTCTCTCTGCCCCTCTCTCAAAATAAATAAATGAACTTAAAAAAATTTTTTTAAAGAAAAAGAAGATCATTCTTGAAACACATACAGAAAATCTGTACTGGTATCTATTTTTTTTTCACTAAGACAAAAAGAATTTTTAAAAATTCTAAATTGTTGATATTTAACTTAGCTTTGAATTGTTGATAAAAATTCACTTCCTGCCATATCTCTGTATGTCAAAAGTCAACCCACTACTAAGGGATATGATTTAATTTGTTCAGTCAGTCACCAGGTAGTATAGATTCTCTTTGTCAATCCAAGAATTCTCCCATCACTTATAGGAGAGGTATTCATTCAATTAATTGAATGACAATCTACTAAGCTAAATTTTGATTCCAATAAAAATCCTAATAGTTTTGACATAAAAACAAAATAAATTGTTTTCTTTGGCAAATTTTATGCATTTTAAAAACTTACTTTCAAAATAATCTTTAGAGATTGGTCTGAAATCTTCAAACATACATACAGTATCTCACGGAAATTAAAAAAAAATCATGATTCCAAAATCACATTTTACACAGTCTTTGGTTTCTAGCACATACAAGACTCTTATAATGCTCATTAATGTTACTTTGGTAAAAGCTACATTATTAATTTTCTTGCCCGGCCAGTTATCTTAGCATCATACTGTCACAATATGCTCTTACCTATAATTATCGGTAGCCCACAATGCCAAAATATCACAATATATTTCTGTTTGTTTATAATAATTGAAGGAAACAATGGTTACTAAGAAGCAGAGAAGAGCAGTGTTGATAGTAATATATTGCTTCTTTTGTTTTGGGATCTCTGTTAATTTGGGGTTGGGTTATTTCCAACTATAAAAAAATCACCTTCCAATAAGACACAAGTGATAACATAAACATCAACATATATCAATAGAAATAGGATGGAAATGCCCCCCCCCCGAAATCTCAGCTAGCACAATGGAAGTTTATTTCTCACATATGTGCAATACCATCAGTGGTAAGGCAGGCCAGGATAGAGCAGAGGAAAGGGGTAATAGTCTACAGTCTGCTCTCCATCTTCAACATGAGGCTTCTACTAAGGCTCTGGGCATGGACCTTCAGACTGAACGGAGGAAGTAAGAAAATAGATCACTCAGGAGGTTTTTATGGGACAGGCTGCTTATTCTTCGTTGGCCTCTCCTAAGTCATGGCTATACATACCTACAAAAAGGGCTAGAAAATACACTTTTGCTCTTTGTCAGAAAAAAAGGGGGGAAATAATACACACTCCATTGAGTTCTCTTACCCACACTTAACACTCACTTTCTCTCCAAGTGACCAAATCCAGAAACCTATTCAGTCACTGGATAAGTCCAGTAACCAGGATTTTCAGATCATAGACATTCCTCTTTAACTGGTCAAGACAGGGGAACCTGGGTGGCTCAGTCGGTTAAGCATCCGACTTCGGCTCAGGTCATGATCTCACGGTTCATGAGTTTGAGCCCCGCGTCGGGCTCTGTGCTGACAGCTCAGAGCCTGGAGCCTGTTTCATATTCTGTGTCTCCCTCTCTCTCTCTGACCCTCCCCCGTTCATGCTCTCTGTCTTAAAAATAAATAAACGTTAAAAAAAAGTTTAACTGGTCAAGACATAGCTCCATGTGACCCAGCAGTATATCAACTAGAAAGATAAGTTATATGTCCTTCCAGATACTCAATCCAATAATACTCTTCAATTATTTAAACATTTCCATTTTGGTTATTTAGTAACATGGGGAGATGCTTATAACTGCTTAAGTAATAATGGGTGATATATAACTCTATCCACAGTATGATCTCAGATATATTTGTATTCATGGGGAGAGAGAAAAATAGGTAATATTGGTAATGATTTTTGCATTTTTCTTTATTTAACTAGATATTAAAAGTCTTCCTCTTTGTTCAGCATTTTGAAAGGGGTTCCAGATTGTAAAAAGACAAATTCGATTGTTTCTAAGTACCTTGCATCTTTAAAAGTTGACGTATCTTCTTTGCAGAATTTGCAAAGAGCATACTCCAAATCCAGTCAGGCTAGATCTGGCCTATCACCCAGTTCTAGCTTATGAAAGAAGCAGGGAGAAAGAGGTTATATTTTGAAAGACTTGTTGGTATGCTGTACACACAGAGATGGCTTCTCCTCACCTCAAGTGAGAGGAGCTTCAGACGAATGACCCTAGAATTTCAAAGCTATAAGGGCTGCCATTTGACACACACTTGAGAAGTCAAGAGGCAAGGTTAGGGTGGCTGGAGCTTCTCACATATAGAAAAGAACAAAGTTGGTGAGTACTGCCCTTCCAGAGATGACAAGGCAAAGGCCAGGGATTCCTAGGGCCCAAATGTGGACCCTGTCAAAAGGAATCTGTCTGCAGCCACCTTACAGGAGATACCACCAACAAGACTACTGGGTACTAAAGGAGCATGATGGAAGGAACACTGCCAGAAGGGCAGAGGAGTGGGCTATGCAGAAACACAGACAGGAGGCAGGCCCACCTCAGCAATATCACAGAAGTCCCCTGACGATAATCCCTAGAAATCTACATGTGCATCCATGAAATAAAGACCTACAGGGGCGCTTGCATGGCTCAGTTGGTTAAGCATCAGAGTCTTGATTTCAGCTCAGGTCATGATCTCATGGTTCAGGAGTTCAAACCCTGCAACAGGCTCAGTGCGGAGCCTGCTTGGAATTCTCTTTCTCTCCCCGCCCCCTCCCCACTCTCTCCGCCCTTTCCCTGCTCTCACTCACTCTCTGAATAAATAAACTTAAAAAAATAAAGATCTAGGAATTTTCCACTGGCTACACAGAGAACCAGATCCCAGATTGCAAATGATCCAGGTAATTAAGAGTTTGATCTTTTCACCCATTATCAATTCTGGAGGAGCCACAAACAGTGACAAGCTAAAAAGGAAAGAATTTGGAGCAAGATAGAAGTCAGCCATGCCCCTTTGTGAGGATGGGCATGCCACAAAGAGGTTTGTGGCACAGGGGAAGGGATCATTTCACAAAAGATGCAAATTTGGAGTTTTCAGTCATGCACCATGAATGGGATTTAATTACCAAAAAAAAAAAAAAAAAAAAAAAAAAAAAAAAAAAAAGCTGTTTCTGCAACTAACAGCAACCAGAGGAGTTTGTAACTTCTAAAATAATGAAAACAAAAATAGAGAATCTGCCAAGTGTATCATTCTATGTAAAGAAACAAAAATTAATAGAGAGTTAAAAAATGACTTTCTGTTTGCAACCTAAGGGGATCAGCTCATGCCATAAACCAGTTATATTCACAATTACATGGATTTTATAATTTCCTACAATGACTAAAAATTATTTTATAAAATATCTGCCATGGTTCAGACACGTATAGGGGTGTGTGTGTGTGTGTGTGTGTGTGTGTGTGTGTGTGTATCTGAGGTAGTATTGGGGTATCTACCTGATGTCAAGACAAATGATCAATTCAGACAATTCTGTCCAAAATGTCAAATTAGGTGTTTGGTATGAGACAGGTATAAACAACTTCAGCATTGACTGAATTTTTAACATTTCAACCAGTTATCTGAATGTCATGGAGATCAAAATATGGAATGTGGAGACCCAAAATCTTTAGCCAAAAGGCTGTGCTTTTCAGCAGTTTGCATTTTATGCATTATAGATTAATTTGCTAACAAAACAATTTTGTCCTGCTTAGTCTTTTAATAATTCATAGGAAGTTCACTGGGTGCATATAAAAAGTTCACAACAATTAGTTTCAAGCAAATACTTTAGCATGCTATAGCATAATGATTATTTTGCAATAATCAGTTACTAAGCGAAGAATACATCATTCATCCAGTCAGAAATACAAATTAATTATCCCACATTTTTGTCTCCCCACAAACCACACAGCTATTCTTGTATACCTTGTTGTACTATTTACAAAACCAGCATGATACAGACAGGGGAGAAGGAGACAGTAGCAACACTTATAAGACATATATCTGCTATGTAATATGTGCTGTTTTTATTCTCTAAGCTCTGTCTCATACTTCACAGCACATACGTGAAAATGTTACTATTTATGAGATTTTCAAATCTTTCCTTCCTTGAATCCTTTCTCTCTCTCTCAATCTCAGTAGACATTTTTAAACATCTATTAAAAGTGTGCTATGACTTTAACTATAAGGATACATGGAGGAATACAGAATTGGCTCTGCTAACAAAATACTCACCCTTATGAAGAAAAAGACATGCAAACAATTGTAACTCAAGCTAATATTGCTAAAATGGAGGTGCATGCAAATTCCTATATGTGAATAAGGAAGAGAAAACTCAAGGTTTTGTAGGAGAATGGGGACAGCTTCATAGGAGGGGTTAAATACTGACTCTACCTCTCATACCTTTTCAATGATACTGTTCCCACTTGCAGAAAAAGCTAGAATTTCACTTATTGTTTTTATTCCCTCATTAACTTATTTACATAGTAAACTTTATTCTATATTTATTCTGTTGTCTACTGCACAAACTTTTATTGAGGCCCAACTCTATGCTAGACAAAGAGAAATTAATTTTCTGTATTTAAATAGTCCATTTCAATAATAATGAATTTTTGAACATTTTCCTGAAAGATATGTTAGCATTAAACAACAGATTTGGAAGCTACAAAGAGAGTTTTTAGGCAGCTTAAAAATATTATCAATGCCTTTATTAATCCTAATTTTAGACATAATTATTGGTAACAGTTCTTTAGTATTTTGCATATGTCCTACAATTCATGTATTTTCCTTTATAAACACATATATTTAATCCCAAGCTGATTGGGGCTAAAATTTAGAAAAGCATAGTAGTTTTATTTTTGTTTAATTTGCATTAATATTATGAGTCTACTTGTGATTAGCATTACTTATTTTAATAAAGGGAAAAATGCAATAAAATGCTCAAATAAGCACAGAGGTGCTGTTGTTAGACAAACATGTTGACAGGTTGAAATTTCTGGCACACAGTGTCAGTATGTGTGGGAAATCCATTTGTCCCCTCTTCATAGGTAATATTTTTGTATTGGCATAAAATCTTTCCACTGTTTAAGAGAAAAATGTCATTATCTTTCATACATTAATCATAGAAAAACATAATAAGTTGAGTTTGGAGTGGGGAATCCCTCCCAAACCAAAATAATTATATAGTCACATATTTCTATGGCATGAAATAATAAACAATGATGTTAACAAAAGTTCAGAAACAATTAAGAAAAGATTTATTTTTAACATCCATATAAATAATGCCATATGATCTTAAAATGTTTCTTGTTCTTCGTGTAATAAAATAAATTTGAGTAGTAAAACTATATAATTTTATAATCTGTTAAACAAATATTTAATCAGTGAATGCTATGAAAGGGTTTGGATTGAACAAGAAAATGTCCTTGTCCTCACATTCAAAGAAATTTCAGAGTAGTGTGGATACACTTAAGTGCTAGGATTAAGTATTCTTTGTCAATAGGAACACTTGGAGAGTCTCTTCACAGAAGCTGGGGTGAAGAGAGGTAGAAGTTTTCAGAGGCCTAGGTATCTATTATATATATTCAACTAAATTAAAATGTGAATATTCTTTAAATTCAGCTCTTACAAGCAGTATAGGAGAGTGACAACTCTACCACACAACTGGATATTACTGATAAATAATTTTCTGTTTGGGGAAATTTTTCAACACACTAAATATTTACTGAGCACTTACTAGAGGAATTAAAATAGGTGTGCAAAGAAACATAAGTCCCAGTATATGCTCTCAAAGAACTTCAAATTCTATTCAGAAATTAGAGAGAATTACATCCAGATTAAATCATTACATAAAAGGGAACTAAAGCAATGTAAGAATGGCAGAATGTGGCAGCCTATAGGTGTCATGTGTGTACTGAAAAAGAAGACACTATGCACAAGGCAGTTTACCATGACTTCAGGGGGAGAGGGCACAATGGCAGAAAATTATGGGTGGGATTTTAATGGATGGGACATAACTGATGAGGTCAAGGAAAAGACAGAGGCAAAAACAATGACATATCTCAGAATTAAGTAGATGTGGAGGATATCAAGACACTTAAGCATGCCTCATCAAATATTGCATCCATTTCATTTTTTTAATGCTTATTTATTTTTGAGAGAGAGAGAGAGAGGGAAAGAGAGAGAGAGAGAGAGAAACAGCACAAGCAAGAGATGGGCACAGAGAGAAGGAGACAACAGAATCTGAAGTAGGCTCCAGGCTCTGATCTATCAGCACAGAGCCTGACGCAGAGTTTGAAACCACAAACTGTGAGATCATTACCTGAACCAAAGTCAGATGTCTAACCAACTGAGCTGCCCAGGCACCCCAAATATTGCATCCATTTAAAAAATTCAACCATAAATACTGATAGAGCATGTACTGTATGCCAGGCACTAGGGTCAGAGAGAGGAAACATTTAAAAACTAAATTATTTTCCACATAGAAAATCTACAAAGAAAACATATATGCAACACAAATATTCAATGCCCTTTCACAGGTTTAAATTAAAATAATATATACAATATCATATTGTATTTCACTAATGTGATTTCAATAATATGTGGAACTTAAGAAACAAAATAGATGAATATAGGGGAAGGGAAGGAAAAATATAAAAACAGACAGAGGGGCAAACCATAAAGACTCTTAAATACAGAGAACAAACTGAGGACTGCTGGAGGGGAAGTGGGTAGGGAACAGGCTAAATGCGTAAGGATATTAAGGAGGACACTTGTTGGGATGAGCACTGGGTGTTATATGTAAGTGATGAATCACTGGGCTCTCTTCCTGAAGCCAAAATTACACTGTATGTTAAGTAACTTGAATTTAAATAAATAAATTTTAAAAAGCAGTAATGTATGCATGTTTGGGTATACACATGCACATATATATATGTGTATATATATATATACACACACATATATATATTTATGTTTTATAAGCTTATCTGCATAAGTAATTTTTGTCTGCCCACAGGTAAAAAGATATAGATACACTTACACCAATATTAATCAATATATTCATCAACCTATCATCAAATAATTATGCTGTACCAAGTATCATAGCAGGTACTTTATATACATTAGTTGTGGTTTTTACAACTAAGAAATAGGACTGTTAGAGTCATTTTTTAGGTAATACTTTTATCTATATTCCTGCTATATTTTAAAAATGAAAAAAAATCATTTCACTTGAGTAATCTCATCTACTTTTTTATATACTGAAGCCAATGTTTTTCGAGAACTAAAAAGTTTTTTCTCACAGAAAGTGCTTCCAGAATAGATACTTAGCATGATCAAAATTTCATGAAGATGTATCTAAGTTCTTAAAATGCTAAAGTTTATTGTATATTGCCATATCTCATCTGCATCTCAGAATTTAGAAATCATATAATTTAAACTCTATAATTATGGATATAAAATTATTTTAGAGAGTAAAATATTTCAAAATCAACAAATTCAAATATTATAAACATAATTCAATATTTTTCTTAAAATTTGGTCCTGTTTACAAATTATTTGTAATTATCATTGTTAAATGATGATATTATATAATTTAATTAAACATCTACTGAAGTTTTAAAGTTTACAGTTTGGTGTTAGGCTTGAGCATGACCCTAACTGCCACTCAGACAAAAATCTGATGAAATTTTATAATTTAACAGCAGCATCAACAGTATGGCTATGGAAAGATACCTGAAGTCATCTCCCTTTTTTTCACTCCTGAAAATATAAATGTATTTTTTAAAACATTGATTTTGAAACTATTAGAATTGCCTTTCTACCTCTCTTTTTAAACTTCCATCCTTTATCCTTTTATGGGATAGTAATTGTTCTTATATGTTTGATTAGACCTATCACTCCTGCTGTATTAAGTCTTTTTTTTTCAAGTTGTATTATAATCACTTTCACACGTCTACTTCCTCATATTTTCTGACAAAACACACACACACACACGCACACAAACAAAATAGTATCAATACTAACTTTTTTCTTTATCAAATGACTAACCTATTTGTCACCATAATGTCATTTTCAGGTCCCTCATATGCCACCTTTTGCACCCTCTTCTTGGCTTTTTCCTGAAAAGATCTTTTTCTGGAAAGATAATTCTAGTATGCCATGTCATTTTTATTCTAAGTCTTTATTCAAAACACAATTGTAAAGGAAGATAAATTGTCTGAAAAATTGTTTTCAATTATTTAAAATCTAATGTTTTTCTCTTTAGAAGCACTTTTAATCATTCTGTTCCTGAAGACAGGAGGTATTTCACATGATCGATTTTTCTATCAAGAGTGTTTAATGTCATGAAATTTAGTATAAAAATAAAATTATCTAGCTCTTTGCTATTCATTAATCTGAACCTAATTCATTCTTTGAGGAAGATATATGTTTTCTTTATTTGGGCTGTCTAAATATTTGATTGCTTCAAAAGCATTTTGAGTAAATGAAAATCCTAACCTGGATGAGAAATGAAATCCATATCAACCTTGCTCTGTCATAGTTAGCATTTAGCTTTGTTCTGTAATGCCATAAATCTCTCTCTCTCTTCATTCCCATTACCTTTTTTTTCCCCGATAGCAAAAGACAAAGGATTTTGCGTCAGAAGGAAGGTATTTCCTGTTAAAGTCAAGAGAATATTTTGAAAATAAGTGAATAGTATGTGGACATTTTCAGAATTCATAGTAAGCACTTAATTTACTTAATAATCTTCCAGTGCAATGGGATGATCTTTTACATCTCAGACTAGGAAAGTTCAGAAATTCCATCAGAGACTAGTCATAGCAACTTAGGTGCTTCAATCTTTTGAACTACAAAGGATTTTAAGAACATTTATAGTTACATTTGTAGAGGTGAGGTACTAGAGGTGAGAGGTGATTTTCCCCTTGTTCCTAAGCTTACTGGTTTCAACATCTGCTGGCAAAGATGACCCAGCTCTGTGTCTGTCCACAGAGGGAAAAGGTTTACCCAGGCATGATTAGCACACTCACTCCTTTTCAGGTCACTGTTCCTCCACACACTGGAGCAGAGCAGCTCAGGCAGGAAGAATTTCCAATAATACACCCTAAGAAGCCTGATGTCCAAACTTGTCCTATATTCTGGAATAAGTATACATGGAAGAGGGCTTCGCACTGGTAATTCTTTGCCTTACAGATATTGTCTAGAATAAAGCAACTAAGGGCTATAAAATGATTTTTGTGAATCTCTGCAAGTTTTAAACTGATGATTTACTACTTGCTCCTGCAAGCAGCTAGATAACAGTTTAGATTTTACGAAATGTCTTGGTTAAAAGCAAACACTAGATTAGCTGCAACTGAATAAATATCCATAACTTCATTGCAGTGAAGTCAGTAATCAATACATTAAACAAAATAGCTTGGCTTTGAATCCCAGCTCTGCCACTTGGATCGGTGTAACTTTGAGGAATTAAAACTCTCTGTAACTCTACTTTCTTTTTTAATTTTTTTTAATTTTTTTAATATTTATTTATTTTTGAGAGAAAGAGACAGACAGAGCATGAGCATGGGAGAGCCAGGGAGAGAGGGAGACACAGAATCTGAAGCAGGCTCCAGGCTCTGACCTGTCAGTGTAGAGTCCAATGTGGGGCTCAAACTCATGAAATGCATGTAACTCTACTTTCTCAGCTTTAAAATGGAGATAATACATTCCACTTTATCTTTTTTTGGTCTCAAGGATGAAACAAGTCAAAACAGGTCGAACTCAGGGAAGAGACTAACATGTATTAAGGGCTCAAAGATGTAACAATTAATTATTAAATAAAATTAAATATTAAATGAATTTAAAATATTTTTCATGGCTATACATGCCTTGCTACATCTGGTTCCCCAGTGATTTCTAGGCCCTGAGTACTGTATTTCCTAGCAGTCCTAAGATAGTAGTGGCCTAATCCTATGACTGACCTCTGGGTTGGATCACTGTCATCTATTTGTCCTTTCACTTCTTTCTTCAACTATACTCTCCATCTTTGGAATTTTCTGGTGTGGATTGTCTTTTCTCAAATTAGCCACTGACTGATACATCTGCCACGATTCAATATATATTTATTTTCTACCACTCATTTCTATCCTTAGAATGGTGTGTTATATATTTACATCTTAGTTACTCCCAAGGTATAACATGAGTATACTAGTATAAGAATCTTAGATTTTTTTTAAGTTTATTTATTTATTTTAAAGGAGAGAAAGAGTGACAGAGTATAAGCGGGGAGGAGCAGAGAGAAAGAGAGAGAGAGAATCGCAAGCAGACTCTGAACCTTCAGTGCAGAGCCTGATGTGGGGTTCCAACCCACAAACCATGAGATCATGACCTGAGCCAACATCAAAAATCGGTCGCTTACTCACTTAACCAACTGTGCCACTCAGGTGTCCCATGAGTCTTATCTTTATATCACTCTCTATCCAGCACATATCTCTGTGCATTTCAATAAATTTTAACAATTATAAGGTAGACACTAATATTTACATTTATAGCTTTATGATACATGCCTAATAAAATATATTGGAAAAAAGCATATCACATGTTGACAATGACTATCTCTGGATGATGGAATATGGATTATATTTTATTGCCTTTATTATCCTTTTTTAACAGAAATTATTGGCATTTTCAAAAATGTTTATATGAAATAGATACTGCTTTTATAATCAGAAAAAAAAAACCTATATTCATCCAAATGCGCTACTATAATTTTATAGTCATTTATGGTTTTGGACTTGTACTTAGAAACATTAAGCATACATTGGGGTGGCTCAGTTGGTTAAGAGTCTGACTCTTGGTTTTGGGTCAGGTCATGATCTCACAGTTTGTGAATTTAAGCCCCATATCGGGATCTGCACTGACAGCATGGAGCTTGCTCAGGATTCTCTCTCTTTCCCTCTCTCTCTGTCTCTCCTCCACTTGCTCCCTCTTTCTCTCTCTCAAAATAAATAAATAATCCTAGAAAAAGAAACATTAAGCATATGGAAAAATATTATGCATTGCCTATTTAAAAAATACCAAGTCTTAAATGTAATCCAAACTCAAATAGCCCTTTGAACACAAATTCATTCCTCCTTCTAGAGATATCTTTAAGTTGGAAATCATTTTTTTTTAAATGTTAAAATTTGGAAACTGGTTAGTTCATTACTTACTCTGTGCTTAGTTATGTGTTACTACAAGCTGATTGCTCCTTGTTACCTCAGGTCCCCCAGTGATTATAAGGTACTTTATGGGAAAGATCAGATACTACTTTCAAATTTCCCAATGTTCTTTAATAAACACACAGTAATGATGATAATAACAATAATAGTAAAAATAACAATAGCATCTATTATTTATTCTGTGGTTACCATCTACATTAGACATCATAATACATCATCTCAGTTAACTGTCATCATAAACTGTCATCATAACCCAATGGAATATTATCATCATTTTACAGATAAGGAAGATGTGCAAGAGAAATTAATTTGTAGAGCTCACAAGCAGCCCATTAGGTGTTAGAACTTATATTCAAAAGGATCCAACACAAAATATTACAATAAAGATATCTAAATTCCTAAATGAATGCAATATTTCATCTTTTGAGAGACACTGCAATCCTTAAGGAATGAGGAATCCACAGGTTGTACTATGGCAGCAATGTGCCTTCTCTAGGTCCTTTCTGTACCACAGAGCCCTCAGAGAGGCATAGTAGATATGTGAGAGCTTGTTTTAACCATGAAAAAGTTTCATGATTACTGATTACCTCATCACTTACTAAAGTCAAATCTGCTTCCTTCTTTTACATTCCCCATAGGCATGCCCTTGGCAAACACCGCAACTCTATCACTTCCAAAAGAAAGAGTCTCCAAGGAAGAATTATAATACTGTAGGTGAAGATGCCAAATATTTAAAAATCATTTCTTTTCTTAAAATTATGTCTGACATTTATCTAGGAGAATGTGCCACCTGCTGTAATAAATTGATCAGAAGAGAAGGAAGGAAAAGCAAACTAATGTGCAAGAATAATAGGTCATTATGAAAATGAATTACTTTGTAGAGCACACATAGGAATGTACACACTGGGAATTAGCCCCCATTTGCTCCTCCAGAATCTGAACTGTAACGTATGTGTGTGTGTGCGGGCATGTGTGTGCCTGTGTGCATGTGCATGTGTTCCACCTTAGAAAAGAGAGAGAGAGAGATTAGTCTTCAGATCTATTCCAATGTCATTTGAAAATAATTTCAGAGGCCCTCAATACCACTAAAATACACAACAGTGCAGATACTCATGTTTAGAATTGCTCTCTAATTTTTTAATCTATTTGAATGACTCAGATAGAAACTTTTTCTGCCCTGGAGGACAAAGAATTTACTTTTCTTTCCCTTTTAAAGAGTACATAAGTAGACCCAATTTGTTTATTTTTACACAAAAAATCAATCAATAAGTTGCCTTTCCAAAACTTTAAATTATTTTACTTTCCAACAGTTAGTATGAGATTACCTGTCTCATTCAAGCATTAAACATTAATATTGCTGTTAATTATTGCCAATTTGATAATTAAAAATTATACATAATTTCTGCACTAATTTGCACTTCTTTTGCTGTCAAATTGGGTACATTTTCATCAGTTTATCAGTCATATGTATGTATTTGGGAATTATCTCCAGGTGTGCCATTTCCATTAATTGTGGGTTTTGACATTTTCTTCAGGGTATCCTGATAGACTATAGATATTATCTGATTGCCTATTTATTGCCAACAGTTAATAATTTTATTTTCACCTTGTAGTTACAATTTTTTATATTCACACACAATTTTAATGTTTTAGATCAAATATATTAATTTTTTATATTTTATCATTTTTATATCCAAAAAGTTATTCTCATCCAGAAATGAGACAGATACTAACCTACATTTTTGTTTAAGCCTTTTAATCTGTCTTTCTTTTCCACATTTGGCACTTTAGTACACTTGGAATTAATTTTTATGAATGTGGGAGAGATGTGTCCATATTAATTTCTTGATAAATATGCTAATTTCTCAATATATTTTATTGAAAAAAATTTCACTAAATTATTATATTTATTAAGTACTAAATATCAAACGAGAAATTACAAAGGAAAATCACATGCATCCACCCAGTCATCAAGTCAGAGACCATCAAGAGAAAGCCATCAGACTGCCTCCTAAGAATTTTCTTACACAATTCCATGATGAATTTACTATAATTCAGAGTCTGGCTTTCTGCCTGACATAGTCCAAATCCTGACTTGTCAACATATCAAAAATACTTTTCTCTTAGGAATAATATATCTAAACCAAACTCACATAAGACTAATAGCAAAACCAGATGTCAGTGAATTCGTTTGCAGTGCCACAATGACCACACTCTCAGGTCTCCAGGACTAGTGCATTCTATTTCTGTGAGGCTGACTGGCACATAGCTCAGAATAACAATAAAAAACAAGCGGGGCTGGGTGGCGCCTGGCTGACTCAGTCATTAGAGCATGTGACTCTTGATCTCAGGTTCATGAGTTAGAGCCTCACACTGGGCACAGAACTCACTTAAAAAAATTTTAAAAATGATAGGGGTTAGGGGGCAGATAGGACTTACTAAATTAATTTGAAGAGCTGATTTTTGTTGTTGTTGTTGTTAGGCTGCTAATGCTTTAACATGTAAATAATTGCATGCTTCTTTATGGCGAATTTATATGTACAATTATGTACTGATTTCACAACTCAGCTCTCCAGGAGCAAGCTAATTTCTAAGTTCTTAGGGTTACTATTTCTTCTAACACCAAAACACTGATAAGGATGTTGTTTCTACTTATCAACTTTGTTTTAAACTGCCTGCTTATTTTTATGTCAGTTCCACTTTCTTTTTAACTATGGTAGTGGTTGATAGGTTTTAATATCTGGTAGGGCAATTCCATTTTTACTTTTCTATTTCAAACTAGTTATGGTTTTCCTCTTTCTTATTTAAGAACAGTTTTAGAAGTACCTGAGTTTTTAAATAAGAAATAAAAGGCATTTTGAGAATATTACTAAAATTAAATTAAGTAAATAAAAATTGGAAAAGCTGCCATCCTTAGATTCTCAGGCCTCCTCATTCACAATTTATCTCTTTATTGTTTCAATGCTTGTATGTTAATGAAACTTTATTTTTTTTCATTCAGGCTCTGCACAATGTTCTACTGTCTTATATTTTATGTATGGATTATGAATAGGTCTCTATTTCATTATAACTTATTGTTGCTAGTGTCTGGAAAAACTATCAAAAGTATCCATTTAAATAGTCTTATATCCAGGCCATTTGTGGAGGTATCTCATTAAGCTTTACCCACTTATACCCACTAGATCCAGTTTCCTCCAGATGCTTTTATTCATTGAACAAAGATTTATGACCATGTACCTGACACAATGTGAAACTCTAAAGAAACAGAGATAAAGAGTTTATAGCCATTGCATGAAGGGAACTTGTTTTAGTAAATGGGAAAGAATGAAGAAAAAAAAAAAGGTAGATGAGAGAGATGGCATTGCAAAGAGGAAGAACAGATACCCAGCCTAGAGATCTAGCACATTAGTATGTGCTGATTTAAAATTTTGCCTCAAATCACTCTGCTCATCTTCTGTTGTAGATTTATGTTTGGCTGCATTTTACCTTGTTAATAGGTGCAACAGCTCTATTTCATTTGATTCATAAAGTGTTGCATTTTTAAATGTTCAGAAGATACTATATTGTTTTAAAGAATTATCATTCCAAAAAGACTCAACTTCAGGCATCCCTGCTCAGATATCTTTTAATCTCGAGTCAAATGATCCATCTTTAGAATGCATAGATCCTACAACAGATAACTAAATAGAATATAGCAGAATAATAACTGCCCTTTCTACCTTCAGGAAGTTCTAAGCAATGATTGTTCACTCTGGAGTGAGGGTGTTGAAAATGTACAGTATTAGGAAGTAATACAAGCCCTGGAAAACAGGAACTATGAGCCCAATAGGCTTGATAGGTAGTTAATAATTAAAGTTTCAACATCCAGGGCCTGAAGAATACTGGCTTTTAACTATACAGTTGACACTATTTCCACATAGGAAGTTGCTACTTTAAAGAGACTTAGTCTGTTTAAACTGCTATAACAAACTACCACAGACTGAGTGGTTTATAAACAACAAATTTATTTCTCACAGTTCTAGAGTCTGGAAGTCCAAAGTCATGATGCCAGCACGCTCAAGTGAGGGCCCTCTTCGAGCCTGTGGGCTTCTCATTATATCTTCATGAGTGGAAGGGGCTGGGGATCTCTCCAGAGCCTCTTTTGTAAGGACACTAATCTCATTATGAAGGCTCTGCACTCATAACCTAATTACATACTAAAGGTCCCACCTTCCAAAAGCCATCATGTTGGGCATCAGGCTAACACAGAAAATTGGGAGAAACATAAACATTTGGACCACATAAGAGATATAAATCTTTTCCAAATAGAATAATAAAAAAAACTATCAACTTAATAGCTTTTTTTTCCTGGAAACAAGAAATTTTCAGATTTCATTGTACTTTTTGTCTGCAATCCCTCCTTTTTTATATCCATAAAGCAATATACTCTTAAGTTAGACATTCTCCTGGATAATTTACATTCAGCTTTCAATTTTCACATTCCTTCCATACTAGCTAGTAGTATGGCAATGCATATTTGATGGATAGTATCGCAGTATTGTCTACCTTGTTGCTCCCTTATTTTTGCTACAAGTAACAATTCTTGTTGCTATAAACAACAATTCCAGCAAGATGGGGGGAAATATTTCTGGGATATCACCAAACTAGTAGAAAAATTATAGTTGCTGTCTTGCTGGGGCTGTATTTCTTTGCTTATGTTATTGGTGCTGCTGGGCTTCTAATTTGAAAAGTAAACTGAATAATGTTAATAATGGGCCAACTTTTTAATATATGATCAGTAGGTATGTTAAAATTTTCCAGCAAGTGGGAATCTTATATGTTTATTTGACTTTTGGAGTTTCTAGGAATGTGGGTGTTTGTTTATATAAAACATAAAACCCAAATATAAGCAATGTATATTTTTGTAATTCATGAATTATTTTCAAACAATATTTTTAAATCTGAACTGAAATCACAGCACATAACCAAATGATCCTTTAACCAAGTGTTAATCACAAGCAACGTCACTTCTTCAAGCCTGTTCTGTTATTAGCTACCTGGCATAGAATTAACTAGAAAAGCAGGAATTCACTCTTTTTATCCTTTCTTTTCTTTTCTCTCTTCCCCTCCTTTCCTTTCTTTTTCTTTCTTTCTTTCTTTCTTTCTTTCTTTCTTTCTTTCTTTCTTTCTTCCTTCCTTCCTTCCTTCCTTCCTTCCTTCCTTCCTCTTTCTTTCTTTCTTTCTTTCTTTCTTTCTTTCTTTCTCCTTTTTCTAAAAGAAATACCTCTTTGCATTGCTGCAGAAAAAACCCCAAAATTAAGAACTTAAAATAGCAACAAGATATAATGTGGTATAGAGAAATGAATCTTAATCTGGAAATCAAAGGACGTCAGTTCTAATTACATGTTCACAGCTGGATTACTTGCGTGACACCAGGAAAATCAGTCCTTCTGTTTTTCTCACTTCCTTTGATAAAACAAAGTGATTGGCCTAAGTAATAAATGCGAAAATACTTTAACATTGTCACATGCCCATGTTCAATGGCTGTTGGCTGTTGTAGAGTAAGAATTACACAGGTTAAGTGGTGGTCATTAAATTTACCATAATAAATAATCATATGCTTGGGCTTATATTAGGATCTGAGTTTAAATAAATAAAACAGTTATTTCAGCCCTTTTGCCTGCATTTTATTTTCTGTTATTATGTGTCATGTGAATTATGATCAAGTCACAAGTAATGGTCAATATAATAAATATACTATGCCACCACATGTAGAAATATAACCTCTAAATTATGGAAAGAGACTCAAGGCTCATCAACTGATGAATGGATAAAGAAGATGTGGTTTATATATACAATGGAACACTAGTTAGCAATGAGAAAGAATAAAATCATGCCATTTGCAGCAATGTGGATGGAACTGGAAGGTATTATGCTAAGTGAAATAAGTCCGTCAGAGAAGGACAGGTATCACATGTTTTTACTCATATGTGTATCTTGAGAAACTTAACAGAAGACCATGGGGGAAGGGAAGGGGAAAAATTGTTACAAAGAGGGAATAAGGAAAACTGTAAGAGACTCTTAAATACAGAGAACAAACTGAGGGTGGATGGGGGCTGCAGCAGAGGGGAAAATGGGAGATGGGCACTGAGGAGGGCACTTGTTGGGATGAGCACTGGGTGTTGTATGTAAGTGATGAACCACAGGCATCTACCCCAAAAACCAAGAGCAGACTTTACATACTTTATGTTGGCCAATTTGACAATAAATTAAATAAATAAACAAACAAATAAATAAATAAATAAACAAACAAACAAACAAACTACGAAAAAAATGTATAACCTCTAAGTAGATTTCTTCTAATAGCAGAGTGAATATAATCACATTCAAAAACTGAAGTCTGAATTCATATGACCTTCTTGCATGAAGAAACTGCCTTCTAAGAAAATAGCTTGATCCCTTCTGAGACAAACTTTAAAATGTGTAATAAGGTAGAAGGGAAACTTTTACCATTACAGAGTACAAATTTTGCTGACTAGAAATTTGCCACAGTGCCTCCCGATTCAGAAGAGAATAAACAGTTTATAAACTGAGCTTTGCTGAAGTAATCGTCTTCATTAGCACAGTTTTCTTCTGACCCTGAATTGACCCTGGAGCATAATTACCTTAAGTTTAAGTATAATTGTGAACATACGGTAAATGAAGAATGCACGAACCTGAGTGAATTTACAGTCAGCCATGTAAAAACAGATTCTTAGAGGTCAAACTAAACTAATATGTAAATACATAATGATTTTCACCTCCAGAAATAGAGGTTATTCTCTCTCTCAAAATAATTACTATCATTCTAGCTTCATAAGTATGCGTTATTATTGCTTTGTAAGTCACGCTGATTTCAAATCTTACTTTTCCTTCTATTTTGTAATCTTTATTATAGTATTCTATGTTGATCTTTTCTCATTTAAAATGTTGCTATTTTCTTAATGCAGATGCAATTGACCTTGTTCAGAGCAATCCTGTTTTTATATAAAATTTCAAGCTGGTGAAGGCATATAGAAAAGCAAAATGCTGTAAGCAGTAAATGTTGCTCAGTTTATATTCTCCAACATCAGCATGTCTAAATCTTCCTCTTTTATCCTAATAAGAATCTATCTTATGCTTACTCTTTCTAAAAATGCTTCTAGTTTCTTTAAAATTCAAGTTGTGGACCACTCTTCCATTGGTAAAATTCAAGCAAATAATGTAAATAAATAAAGGATTTACAATGAAATTTTATATATCTGATTGTGCAGTACAGTCCAATTATTTGGAGAACTAAGGGTTGGACACTAACCTGGAAGTTGAATGAGGAGGCCCATAATGATGATTTTCATTTCCACTTTATGTTTTAATGTAGAAAGAATTTGCAGGAGTAGTGTGTATATTTTAATTCTCTACTATTTAATACTAATGTTTAGCCATGAGTAATGTGTATTTGCTGACTGGCTCCTTTATTGTGAATAAGTCAATGAAATTATTTTGTACTTCAGAGAAACTCTATTTCTTAATATTCTTTGTATTATCTGATGTTTGTTTAGGGAAATCATCACATTGGCTTACCACCAACTAGAATATTACCGATATAAAGAATAAGGACGACATAAAGAATGATTACAGAAAAGTAATTAGGAGATATTTGAAGTTAGTTCTATGGAATTATTAATTGAAAGCCAAAGAAAGTATTCTGTTTAGATCAAGCAAATAGAATCTCCTTAACTCAAAGCTCCACCATCATTTCATTTTGATATTAAAACATTAAAGTAACCGATTTAAAGTTGCAAATGTATTTACCAACAGTCCAACCACATTTACAATTTAACAAAACTATTGTTTCCCTTCTCTCCCACATCTGAAGCCTGAACACATTATCCAAGTCCTCTTCAATACTCTAGCAAAGCTACTGATAACAACACAAGGTATAGAACATGATAAAATTGGAGAGCACATGCATTTTTTTCCTTTTTCTTTTTTTTTAATATATGAAATTTATTGTCAAATTGGTTTCCATACAACACCCAGTGCTCATCCCAAAAGATGCCCTCTTCAGTGCGCATCACCTACCCTCCCCTCCCTCCCACCACCCATCAAAGCACATGCATTTTTGAGATAGAGAAATGGAATAAGAATGATCTCTCACCTAGCATTGTGCTTGGAACACAGTGGGTAGCAGATTGTTGATAAACCAGTCAACAAGATTGATGTCATGACAATATAGGAATGATCCAGCTAACTACACAATGACTCTGTATATAATGCAAAAACATTCAAACCAATAAAACTATAGTGATTGCCACCACAGCAAAAACATAATAGAAATACATTTGAGCATCATGTAAATTATAACAGTACCAAGTTCACTCTTAAGTTCTCCTTTCCTTAACTGAAAAATAAAGTGATTAGTTAAGTCTGGATTAATTTTATCTACTAGCTTAGCTATGGATGACTCATAATCCCTGTCATACAACTGTGTTGGTCCTCTCTGGCCCTCACAGTGAATGCTTCTACAAAAAATACAAAAATAAAAAAATCCTGTTAAATACATACATATGCAATAGGAATGCAAAGAAGGAAAGTTACTTTTTGCACAGGGAGATTCTTGATTCTTAATTGCAGAAAGGTGTTCTATGTGCCTTAAGTCAACCACTATTCATATTTTACTCATAGCTACAAAAGGGTATACAGTATTTAGAATTCTTTCGTAAGATTTAAAAAAAGAATGTTTCCATAAAAATTATATTTTGAATTCTATCCTGAATAGGTATTTGCAAGCAATAATGTTTCACATTAAACTATAATTTTTATTTTTTCAATTGTTTTATTATGAATTCTTCCTATAACTCATTTTAATATTTTAAGTTCAAAGTAAGGACATTTTACACAACATAATAAATGTTTCCTGCTGCAAATGAATCTCTTCTCTATTTTTGGTTTTGTGAGTGTAGAATATCTGTAATATGGATAATCTTTACCATATACATATGCTTGAGTTTTTTTTGTGTGTGGTGAATGTTATTAAACACCATATCAATCCTACATTTATAATACCTGTGTATAAACAATTTTTGCTTTCTTTTGACATTTGCATATTGTACCTATATTGTTCTTTTGAAAAAAGATACATTCCTTATCGAATTTCTTTTCTACCTGGTTTTGTTTCACAATGTTCTTCCTTCTGATTTAACAGTTGGATAAAAATTAGGAGAATGGTATGAGGAAACTTGTAATTCATTATGATTCCATATCTCTTTAGTTCTGAAATTTGTAAAATCTAAAGAATCATAGAAAATGGCAAATGTGGAATACATCCCAGGAGCATTAAAGATTTTTCATTGTTTTTTTTTTATTTATTTTTTTATATTTTTTTTTTACTGTTTATTTTTGAGAGAGACAGAGTGTGAGCAGGGGAGGGACAGAGAGAAAGGGAGACACAGAATCCAAAGCTGGCTCCAGGCTGTGAGCTGTCAGCATAGAGCCTGACTGGGGCTGGAACTCACCAGCTATCAGATCATGACCTGAGCTGAAGCTGGACATATAACTGACTGAACCACCCAGGTGCCCCCAAAGATATTTCATTCTTTATTGTTTAAGTTGTTTCATTTTTTTAGTTAAGACTGAACTCTACATATGGCTTTACAGGCGCCAACTTTTTAAAGTGTTTAAAAAGTATCTCAGATTGAGGATCCTGGGAAGATGGCGGCGTAGGAGGATGCTGGGCTCATCACGCATCCTGCTGATCACTTAGATTCCACCTACACCTGCCTAAATAACCCAGAAAACCACCAGAAGACTAGCAGAACGGAGTCTCTGGAGCCAAGAGCAGACGAGAGGCCCACGGAAGAGGGTAGGAAGGGCGGAGAGGTGGTGCGTGCTCCACGGACTGGTGGGAGGGGCAGCCTGCAGGCCAAGCAGAGCCCCTGAGTCTGGCTTGCAAAAGCGGAGGGGCCGGACTGGAGTGTGTTCCCACAGGAAGCAGGACTTGACATCTGGAAGGTTATAAGCTAACAGCTCTGCTTAGAGAACGGGAGGGCTGGAGGAAAACGGGAGAGAGAGTTGTTGAGCCCCGGATGACAGAGCTCAGCTTGGCAGGGAACAAAGGCGCTCGCCAGCACCATCTCCCTCGCCCATCCCCCAGCCAAAATCTCAAAGGGAACCAGTTCCTGCCAGGGAACTTGCTTGCTCCGCGCAAACACCCAACGCTGTGCTTCTGCGGATCTATCCCTCCTGCGGGTCTGACTCCCTCCTGGTGCTGCAGGGCCCCTCCCGAAGTGGATCTCCCAAGGAAAAGTGAGCTGAGCCTGCCCCTCCAGCCCCTGTGCACCTTGCCGATCCACCCCGGCTAATACGCCTGATCCCCAGCACCACAAGCCTGGCAGTGTGCAAGTAGCCCAGATGGGCCACGCCACCCCACAGTGAATCCCGCCCCTAGGAGAGGGGAAGAGAAGCACACACCAGTCTGACTGTGGCCTCAGAGGTGGGCTGGGGGCAGACATCAGGTCTGACTGCAGCCCCGCCCACCAACACAAGTTATTCAAGACAGCACAGGGGAAGTGCCCCTCAGTCCCACACCACTCCAGGGACTATCCAAAATGATGAAACAGAAGAATTCCCCTCAGAAAAACGTCTAGGATATAATAACAGCTAACGAACTGATCAAAAATGATTTAAACAATATAACAGAAAGTGAATTTAGAATAAAAGTCATAAAATTAATCACTGGGCTTGAAAACAGTATAAAGGACAGCAGAGAATCTCTTGCTACAAAGATCAAGGGACTAAGGAACAACCAGGAGGAGCTAAAATGTGCTATCAACGAGTTGCAAAATAAAATGGAGACAACTACGGCTCAGATTGAAGAGGCAGAGGAGAGAATAGGCGAACTAGAAGATAAAATTATGGAAAAAGAAGAAGCTGAGAAAAAGAGAGATAAAAAAAATCCAGGAGTATGAAGGGAATATTAGAGAACTAAGTGATGCACTAAAGAGAAATAATATACGCATAATTGATATTCCAGAGGAGGAAGACAGAGGGAAAGGTGCTGAAGGTGTACTTGAAGAAATAATAGCTGAGAACTTCCCGGGTCTGGGGAAGGAAAAAAGCAATGAAATCCAAGAGGCACGAGAACTCCCTTCAGACGTAACTTGAATCGATCTTCTGCACGACATATCATAGTGAAACTGGCAAAATACAAGGATAAAGAGAAAATTCTGAAAGCAGCTAGAAATAAACGTGCTCTAACATATAAAGGGAAACCCATAAGACTCGTGACGGATCTCTCTACTGAAACTTGGCAGGCCAGAAAGAATTGGCAGAGATCTTCAGTGTGCTAAAGAAAAAAAATATGCAGCCGAGAATCCTTTATCCAGCAAGTCTGTCATTTAGAATAGAAGGAGAGATAAAGGTCTTCCCAAACAAACAAAAACTGAAGGAATTCATCACCACTAAACCAGCCCTACAAGATCCTAAGGGGATCCTGTGAGACAAAGTACCAGAGACATTGCTACAAGCATGAAACCTACGGACATCACAGTGACTCTAAACCCATATCTTTCTATAATAACACTGAATGTAAATGGATTAAATGTGCCAACCAAACGACATAGGGTATCAGAATGGATAAAAAAACAAGACCCATCTATTTGCTGTCTACCAGAGACTCATTTTAGACCTGAGGAAACCTTCAGATTGAGAGTGAGGGGATAGAGAACTATTTATCATGCCACTGGAAGTCAAAAGAAAGCTGGAGTAGCCATACTTGTATCAGACAAACTAGACTTTAAATTAAAGGTTGTAACAAGAGATGAAGAAGGCCATTATATAATAATCACAGGGTCTATCCATCAGGAAGAGCTAACAATTATAAATGTCTATGCGCCGAATACAGGAGCCCCAAATATATAAAACAATTACTCACAAACATAAGCAACCTTATTGATAACAATGTGGTAATTGCAGGGGACTTTAACACTCCACTTACAGAAATGGATAGATCATCTAGACATATGGTCAATAAAGAAACAAGGGCCCTGAATGATACATTGGATCAGATGGACTTGACAGATATATTTAGAACTCTACATCCCAAAGCAACAGAATATACTTTCTTCTCAAGTGCACATGGAACATTCTCCAAGATAGATCACATACTGGGTCACAAAACAGCTCTTCATAAGTATACAAGACTTGAAATCATACCATGCATACTTTCAGACCACCATGCTATGAAGCTTGAAATCAACCACAGGGAAAGTCTGGAAACCTCCAAAAGCATAAGGTTAAAGAACACCCTACTAAAGAATGAGTGGGTCAACCAGGCAATTAGAGAAGAAATTAAAAAATATATGGAAACAAACGAAAATGAAAATACAACAATCCAAATGCTTTGGGATGCAGCAAAGGCAGTCCTGAGAGGAAAATACATTGCAATCCAGGCCTAGGTCAACAAACAAGAAAAATCCCAAATACAAAATCTAACAGCACACCTAAAGGAAATAGAAGCAGAACAGCAAAGACAGCCTAAACCCAGCAGAAGAAGAGAAATAATAAAGATCAGAGCATAAATAAACAATATAGAATCTAAAAAACTGTAGAGCACATCAACGAAACCAAGAGTTGGTTTTTTGCAAAAATAAACAAAATTGATAAACCTCTAGCCAGGCTTCTCAAAAAGAAAAGGGAGATGACCCAAATAGATAAAATCATGAATGAAAGTGGAATTATTACAACCAATCCCTCAGAGATACAAGCAATTATCAGGGAGTACTATGAAAAATTATATGCCAACAAATTGGACAACCTGGAAGAAATGGACAAATTCCTAAACACCCACACGGTTCCAAAACTTACTTCCAAAATCAGGAGGAAATAGAAAGCTTGAACAGACCCATAGCCAGCAAAGAAATTGAATCGGTTATCAAAAATCTCCCAAGAAATGAGTCCAGGACCAGATGGCTTCCCAGGGGAGTTCTACCAGACGTTTAAAGCAGACATAATACCTATCCTTCTTAAGCTATTCCAAAAAAAATAAAGGGAAGGAAAACTTCCAGACTCATTCTATGAAGCCAGTATTACTTTGATTCCTAAACCAGACAGAGACCTAGTAAAAAAAGAGAACTACAGGCCAATATCCCTGATGAATATGGATGCAAAAATTCGCAATATGATACTAGCAAATTGAATTCAACAGCATATAAAAAGAATTCTTCACCATGATCAAGTGGGATTCATTCCTGGGATGCAGGGCTGGTTCAACATTCGCAAATCAATCAATGTGATGCATCACATTAATAAAAGAAAAAATAAGAACCATATGATACTGTCAATCGATGCAGAAAAGGCCTTTGACAAAATTCAGCACCCTTTCTTAATAAAAACCCTCCAGAAAGTTGGGATAGAAGGAACATACTTAAAGATCATCAAAGCCATTTATGAAAAGCCCACAGCTAACATCATCCTCAATGGGGAAAAACTGAGAGCTTTTTCCCTGAGATCAGGAACACGACAGGGATGTCCACTCTCACTGCTGTTGTTTAACGTAGTGTTGGAAGTTCTAGCATCAGCAATCAGACAACAAAAGGAAATCAAAGGCATCAAAATTGGCAAAGATGAAGTTAAGTTTTCACTTTTTGCAGATGACATGATATTATACATGGAAAATCCGATAGACTCCACCAGAAGTCTGCTAGAACGGATACATGAATTTAGCAAAGTTGCAGGATACAAAATCAATGTACACAAATCAGTTGCATTCTTATACACTAATAATGAAGCAACAGAAAGACAAATAAAGAAACTGATCCCATTCACAATTGCACCAAGAAGCATAAAATACCTAGGAATAAATCTAACCAAAGAGGTAAAAGATCTGTAAGCTGAAAACTATGGAAATCATATGAAGGAAATTGAAGAAGATATAAAGAAATGGAAAAACATTCCATGCTCATGGATTGGAAGAATAAATATTGTCAAAATGTCAATACTACCCAAAGCTATCTACACATTCAATGCAATCCCAATCAAAATTGCACCAGCATTCTTCTCGAAACTAGAACAAGCAATCCTAAAATTCATATGGAACCACAAAAGGCCCCGAATAGCCCAAGTAATTTTGAAGAAGAAGACCAAAGCAGGAGGCATCACAATCCCAGACTTTAGCCTCTACTACAAAGCTGTAATCATCAAGACAGCATGGTATTGGCACAAAAACAGACACATAGACCAATGGAATAGAACAGAAACCCCAGAACTAGACCCACAAACGTATGGCCAACTCATCTTTGACAAAGCAGGAAAGAACATCCAATGGAAAAAAGACAGTCTCTTTAACAAATGGTGCTGGGAAAACTGGACAGCAACATGCAGAAGATTGAAACTAGACCACTTTCTCACACCATTCACAAAAATAAATTCAAAATGGATAAAGGACCTGAATGTGAGACAGGAAACTATCAAAACCCTAGAGGAGAAAGCAGGAAAAGACCTCTCTGACCTCAGCCATAGCAATTGCTTACTTGACACATCCCCAAAGGCAAGGGAATTAAAAACAAAAAGGAACTAATTGGACCTTATTAAGATAAAAAGCTTCTGCACAGCAAAGGGAACAATCAACAAAACTAAAAGGCAACCAACGGAATGGGAAAAGATATTTGCAAATGACATATCGGACAAAGGGCTAGTATCCAAAATCTATAAAGAGCTCACCAAACTCCACACCCGAAAAACAAATAACCCAGTGAAGAAATGGGCAGAAAATATGAATAGACACTTCTCTAAAGAAGACATCCGGATGGCCAACAGGCGCATGAAAAGATGCTCAACATCACTCCTCATAAGGGAAATACAAATCAAAACCACACTCAGATATCACCTCACACCAGTCAGAGTGGCCAAAATGAAGAAATCAGGAGACTATAGATGCTGGAGAGGATGTGGAGAAACGGGAACCCTCTTGCACTGTTGGTGGGAATGCAAATTGGTGCAGCCACTCTGGAAAACAGTGTGGAGGTTCCTCAAAAAATTAAAAATAGACCTACCCTATGACCCAGCAATAGCACTGCTAGGAATTTACCCAAGGGATACAGGAGTACTGATGCCTAGGGGCACTTGTACCCCAATGTTTATAGCAGCACTCTCAACAATAGCCAAATTATGGAAAGAGCCTAAATGTCCATCAACTGATGAATGGATAAAGAAATTGTGGTTTATATACACAATGGAGTACTACGTGGCAATGAGAAAGAATGAAATATGGCCCTTTGTAACAACATGGATGGAACTGGAGAGTGTTATGCTAAGTGAAATAAGCCATACAGAGAAAGACAGATACCATATGATTTCACTCTTATGTGGATCCTGAGAAACTTAACAGAAACCCATGGGGGAGGGGAAGGAAAAAAAAAAAAAAGAGGTTAGAGTGGAAGCGAGCCAAAGCATAAGAGACTCTTAAAAACTGAGAACAAATGGAGGGTTGATGGGGGGTGGGAGGGAGGGTGGGTGATGGGTATTGAGGAGGGCATCTTATGGGATGAGCACTGGGCGTTGTATGGAAACCAATTTGACAATAAACTTCATATACTGAAAAAAAATATCAGGGCGCTTGGGTGGCTCAGTCGGTTAAGCGTCCAACTTCAGCCCAGGTCATGATCTCGTGGTCCGTGTGTTCGAGCCCTGCATCGGGCCCTGTGCTGACAGCTCAGAGCCTGGAGCCTGTTTCAGATTCTGTGTCTCCCTCTCTCTGACCATCCCCTGTTCATGCTCTGTCTCTCTCTGTCTCAAAATTCAATAAACGTTAAAAAAAAAAAAAAGAAAAAATATCTCAGATTGCCCCACCAGAATAGCAACATTACTGCCTCCCCATTTATCATTCAATTTTTGACTAGTCATCTTCCACCTTACCAATTCTACTGATTGTACTTTTTACTGACACAGTTGCTAATATTTACTTGTGACAGACATTCCTATAAATGAAAAGAAGCCAGAAAGACTGAAAAAGAAACTATGTCAGCAAAATATAAATGAAAATTAACCAAGGATAAAAACATATCAAGTGAATTAATATACAGGAAAACGCCTGCTCAAACTTATAAAAATTTTAAATAAATACATCACAACAAATATTTTTACCCCAATAGAATTTTGGAAATTGAAAGCAAACAATTAACTCCAAAAATTTTCTAAAGAGCAGTAGAACAAATTTAAAATATTTCAAATAAGCAAATAATGTTGAATAAAGCACATATTAATAACATAGATGCAAAAACAAAGAGATTAATTTTCAGTGCTTGTTTTTTGAAGAAGTAATAAATTACACAAATGTCTAGCAATAATAGTCACAGGAAATAAAAAGAGGAAAGCACAGATAAATAAAATTTGGAAAGAAAAATACAGCAAAACTGTGATGCAATAGAAATTGAAATATATGTATAACAATGACGAGAACAATGACGAGAACAAATGCCAATAAATTTAAAGACCTAAAAGACCTAAATGTAATGGATTGTCTTCTAGGAAAATATATATTACCAAATTTGACTCATGAAGATATAGCCAATTAAATAAAATACAACCTTTAGAGAACTTTATTCATAGTCAAAAAATTTCATAAAGGACACTAGAAGACTTTTTACTGGTATGTTTTACCACGTCTTCAAGGGACAATTAATTTATAGTTTACATAAAACATAAAGTGGGAAAGATATTCAACTGATTTTTGAGGAATAGTATAATTTGTATCCCCAAATTGGAAAAGTATGCAGAGAATTTATAAATTTTTTTTTAACTTATAAGTTTAAATTAAACAACTGAATATTTTCTGGGGTGCTGGGGTAGCTCAGTAATTTAAGCATCTAACTCTTGATTTTGGCTCAAGTCATGATCTCATAGTTTTGTGAGTTCAAGCCCTGGGTCAAGCCTGGACTGACAGCATAGAGCCTGCATGAGATTCTCCCTCTGTCTCTACACCTTCCCTCTCTGACTTTCTCAAAAATAATAAATAAAATAATAAATAAATAAATAAATAAATAAATAAATAAATAATAAAAAACAGTATTTTCAGACAAAATCAAGTACCAAAAATAATATATCAGAACAAAGTAGTACTAATTCTTTGCATATAAGAATAATTCACCATCATATAAAGCTATCAGTGTAATTTTCCCAATAAAGAAAAAATTCATTCTACAAAATCCAACAACTTCTACTGATAAGAACAATAAACTTAGCAAACTAAGCTTAGATTTCTTTACTACTGAAAAATTACAGCAAATACTATACATTTCGTATATTTATGCTTTTACCTTCTTTATGACGAACTTGAATGAACATTTATCTATGTATATTAAAATAAAATATTGACTAATTTGGTGTACTCTTTTCTGTACTTCATTAATTTCTAATGTTATCTTTATTATTCAGTACATATTTTCATTTATTTATTTTGTGTTTTTCTAGTTTTCTGATTTGGAGATTTTATCTATATATGGTGATTAATTTTTCAAAGCTATACATTTTCCTATAATCACTGCTTTTGTATCTAAATACTACATTCTAGAGGTGCCTGGGTAGCTCAGTCAGTTGAGCATCCAGCTCTTGATTTTGGCTCAGGTCATGATCTCATGGTTCATGAGATCAACAATGTGGAACCTGCTTGGGATTCTCTCTCTCTCTCTTTCTGCTCCTTCCCTGCTCGTGTGTACGCACTCTCACACTCTCTGTCTCAAAATAAATAAATAAACTTTTTTTTTAAAAAAAAGATCCTCTCTCTCTGTCCCTCTGCCCCTCCACCCCCACTCACTGTCTTGCTCTAAAAAAAAATTAGATTCTAACACGTAGTATTTTAATTATTGTGCTATTGTAGGGTTTAGTGATTCTAAGAAAAATGATGGACTGATTCTCAGTTTTATCCAAAGAATGAGTTTGTAAATTTGAAACAAAAAAAAATTAAAAAGAGTTAGAATTGACAGGTTCAAGTTAGAAGCATAAATAAATGGAATAGAATTTTGGCCAGAAAGACAAGCATAAAAATGACATGCATAGGCATATAAATGAATTTATATTAGGTAAATTTGGCTTTTAAGTTTTGTGGGAGAAAGATGAAATATTTAATAATAAGCATAGTTTGGACAGTTGATCACTCATTTGAGATAAAAAAATGCATGGGAGACATTTAAAATATTATGTAGAGGAGCACCTGGGTGGATCAGTAGGTTAGGTATCTGACTTTTGGTTTTGTCTCAGGTCGTGATCTTGCTGTTGATTGGTTCAAGCCTTGCATCAGGCTCCAAGCTGGATGTGAGGAGCCTGCTTGAAATTCTCTCTCACTCCTTCTCTCTCAGCCTCTCCCCCACTCTCTCATTCTCTCAAAATAAATAAACTTAAATTTTTAAAAAATATTATTTAAACATTTAAATCCATTTTTGTATCCTCTGAAGAATCTGGTAAAAAGTTATTATTCCATAAGTTTGTGTTTCTGTTTTGTTTTCTTTGGTTTTGTTTTTGGTGCACTTTGCATGAAACACTACAGTCCATAGGAGAATATGATCACTGATACCTTGAGAGTATGAAATGGATATTTTGCATAGCTATGGAGAAAAGTTTATGTAGGGCTTTGACAATCAGGAAATGGTAGGAAAATGTTAAAATTAAAAATATATATGTAATTATTTTAAAGTCTTACAGAAAATTTAATGTGTGTTAGTAGGTTTTTACTTATAATTAAATATCAAATTGTTAAAACAACTTTGCAAAACTGTATAAAATTAAATGTGTTGCTATATAATTGACTAACCACATAAATAATCAAAGTTCATTAAAAATACAAAATTGAAAACAATTATAATAGCTGATTATTAAACTATTTTTTAGATTATCTGATACCATGACTAATATGCAATAAATATTTAATAAGTATTAATTTAAAAATAAAAATAATGGCTTGTACTTACTGAGTGCTCATTCTGTACCTGGATTTGTAGCAATTATGATATATGCTTTATCCTACTGCCTCATCAAAACAACCCAAGGAATGAAATACATGGATCACTGAACCCTGACAAGGCTACCATCTAGTGGTGATTAATTTAAGCTTTAATCAGTTACCTCAGAATTGTTTTTCTGGCACCCCAGGGAAGAAGGCTAGGGAATTTGGAAGGACAAAAATTAAATTGCTGAATAACTGATACAAAGATAGCACAGAATCTTAAGGATGTTGTAGCCTACTTCTGCACATTCAGATATGCCCATTTTGAGAGGTTGTGTTAAGGGATCTGAACACTATGAAAATATAAGATATCTAATATTGTGGGCACTGACAAACATAATTTATAAATGTTACCATTTATATTACTTCAATTAAATTTTTGTATCTGTATCATCTAAACTATGTTCAATTCACTGGCCATTATATTAAAGAATAATAACATAATTTCTTTCTATGAACAGTTGGGTATAAAGGGAAAAATCTGAACTATCTATTGGGATAAATAAGAAGAGAAACAAGTTGAAACTACCTATCTACACAGACAACTATCAGTGTTGTTCAATCAGGTCTATCAAGTGCAAATCTGTTGGTATTCAGATTTTTGGACACAGCTTTTAACAAGCTTATAAATGGTTTCCATGGTACGACCCACATCCCACCCAAAAACTCATGCACTTGGAATTGAGCAAGAGATATCATGGGACTTCACACTCAATTACAAAGTAGTCTGAAGGGGGTGGCTTTATGCTGGTTTTCTCAATTAATTACAGCAAGTGTCACCATGGACAGCTTGCAGCAGTTCATTGAATTTGACAGGTTAACTTGAGAGTCCTATTCAGTGAATGCACTAGAGACTTGGGATGAGCAAAAGGGCTGCCCAAGACAGAAAACAGAAGACTTTAAGTGAAAAAAAATATATAGCAGAGTCAGCATTAGGCAGCTTAGAAATATTTATCTCCAAAAGAAATACAGAATACATCCATGAGACACCATTTCATTATTTTTATAGTCTATTAGATGGTTCAATTTGCTTATATTGCAGAGATTTCTGTACTAATATTATATAATTTTAACTGTCTTAATAGCTATTCAAAATTAAAATATCTTGTTCTTTCGTGTTTCTCTTTGGCCATGTTCAAAGGCCATACAAACACAATTTTAAGTTCAAAATTGATCTTATTTTCCATCTCCCCACTTTAAAATTATCTTCTACTCCAATTTTCCTGATGTTTGTCAAAATATTAACCTCAGAACAGTAACCTAGTTCGAAATATCATTTTTGACTTTTTCTTGTAGTTTTACTTCCTTTGCTTCTACTAACACCTTTCAGTAATTCTCATTACTTCTATTCTTCAAGTATCTCTAAAATCCCTGTTCTAGTCTTATTACTATTTCTCTAGTTCAGAATCTCATTGTACCAGCTTATATAATTATTTTAAAAAGCATCATGTCTGGGGTACCTGAATAGCTCAGTCAATTGAGTGTCTGACTCTTGATTTTGACTCCTGTCATGATCTCACAGTTCATGAGATTGAGCCCCACACTGGGTTCTGCACTGACAGCATGGATCCTACTTGAGATTCTCTCTCTCCCTCTCTCTTTACTCCACCCCACTCTGTCTGTCTGTCTCTGTCTCTCTCTCTCTCTCTCTCTCTCTCTCGTCAAAATAATTAAACTTTAAAAAATACAAATTGAATAAATAAAAAGCATTATGTCTGACATCCCTACCTTCATTTTCTGGTCCTCTTTCTGTTCCTGTCCGTGTGTCTATCTTCTTCACAGTTTTGATGTGAGTCTTTTTCTAAAATGCAGAACTAATTATGTTGTTTCCATCTCTAGTAAGACTGAGAGACTAATGGTTACATTAAATTTATTAATTAAGATTGAAAATTAAATAGGCACATTTGGGCTAGATGCTACTGTACGAAGCAATGCTCTACAGGAAATTCTAAAAATGAAAAGTATAAAATAAAGACTAAAATAAAATTCTAAGGAGACATTAGAATTATGTCTAACCTAAAATAAAGCATAAAAAGAGAAACAGAGGAACACAGTTCAGGGGAAAATAAATATGAAACAAATAAAATGCTAAAATAGTAAAATGTTAGACCAAAACTTATATCAATGATTAAATTGAATATTGATGGTCTATACATTTCAACCAAATGGTAGAGATTTTCCCACCTGATTTTTTTTAATAAAGCTGAAAAACTATACGGTACCTATAAGATATGCATTTTAAAAATGAAGTCTTGGGGTGCAAGTAACATGATTATTAAAGATACATAATGCAAACAGTAAGTGTCAGAGAGCTGGAGTTCTGGGTAACTTGGATGTCTCAGTTGGTTTAGTATCCCACTCTTGATTTTGGCTCAGGTTATGATCTCATAGTTCATGAGTTCAAGCCCTGCTTCAGGCTCTGCGCTGATAGGATGGAGCCTTCTTGGGATTCTCTCTCTTTCTCCCTCTCTCTCTGCCCCTTCCTCACTCATGGCCCCCCCAAAATAAATTAATTAAAAAAAGAAAGCTGGAGTTCCTGTTTTAATAAGAACAAAGTGGATTTACCAAAAGGGAGGAAAATTGGAGATAATGAAAGTCATTTCATAAAGTTAAAAAGAAAAAGAGAGGACAGTAACAATGATAAATATGCATACCCCCAAAGCAAAGCTTCAAAACACATCAAGCAAGCACTGACAGAAATAAGAGAGAAACAGACAAATCCACCATTTTAACTGGATACTTTAACACCCCTCTTTTAGGAACCTATAGAACACATAGTAAATAAAATCAGTTAGGATACAGAAATTTTGAACAGTATTATTACCACCTTAGCCCCATAGACATTTGTAAAACACCTCATCAAACAACTGCAAAATACACATTTTTGAAGTGCATATGGAATGTTAAAGGTACACTATGTACATGAAATTGCCCAATATATCCTGCAGTAAGTAAATGGATAAACTGTGGCACATCCAGACAATGGATTATGACTAAATGCTAAAAAGAAATGAGCTATCAAGCATGAAAAGACATGGAGGTACCTTAAGTGTATATTGCCAAGTGAAAAAAGTGCATATTACTAAGTCAAAGAAGCCAATATGAAAAGGCTTCATACTGTATAATTCCAACTTTACTAAATTCAAGAAAAGGCAAAACTATGGAGATAGTAAAAAGACCACTGTTTTCTTGGAGTTAGGGGTAGGGATAAATAAGGAGAGCACAGAAGACTTCGGGGGCAGTGAAAATATTCTGTATAATACTGAAATGATGAATGCGTGCCTTTATACATTTGCCCAAATTCATAAAATATACAACATCAAGAGTGAACTGTACTGCAAACTATGGACTTTGGGCCATTATAATATATCAATATAGGTACAGTAATTGTAACAAATGTACCACTTTTATGGAGGATGTTGATAATGGGGGGCTATGTATGTGTGGGAGCAAAAGGCAAATGGGGAATCTCTGTACTTTCTCATCACTTCTGTTAGGGGGCCAAAATTATTCTTAAAATCAAGTCAATATAAACAAACAAATAAATAGCAAAAGATTTGAGCAGACATTTCATAGAGGAAGATATACAAATGGCTATACATAAATATATACAAATGGCCAGAAAGACATGAAAAGTGGCTCATGTCATTACATCATTACTGATTATGAAAGTACAAGTTAAAACTACAGTATGATACTATAACCACCAAAATGACTAAAATAAAAGGAATAACAGCATTAAATGTTTGGTGATGATGTGGAGGAACTGACATTCTCACATGCATTACTAGTAATACTGCACATCATACACTCACTTTGGAAAAGGGTACCAATTTGTAATAAGCTATGATATAGCAATTCTACTACTAGGTGTTAATCCAAGAGAAATGAATACATATGTCCACCAGAAAAATTTTTATACACTTGGCTCAAAACAGCTCAAAACTGGAATCAATGCCAACATTTATTAACAGGAGAATAAATTAGCAAATGCTTTTTCATACTATTGAAAACTGATCAGAGATTTAGGAAGAATGCAATACGCATACAAACATCATTCATGTCATGGATAAATTTCAAAAATATTTTGTTGAATAAAGGAAGCCAGTCACAAATAATAGATATTATTAATCCGTTTACATGAAGCTCAGGAACAGGCAAAACTGATTGTTGTGATAGAAATCAAAAAGTGGCTGCCGGTGGTTTCTGGAAAAGGGTCACAGGAGAACTGGGGGTCATGGAAATATTTTGTACCTTGATAGCTATGGTGTGTGAGAACAAACATTTATTAAAACTCAATATATTGTGCATTTCATTCTATATAAATTTTACCTCATTCGTTAGAAAAGGTTACAATTTTAAAATTCTGATATTAAATAGAAAGTTTGTAAAATGTAGTAAGCCTATAAAATTGTTCACATTTACTTGCAATAAAATAATTTATAGGAAAACCAAATAAATATATCCTGTTTGGGCGTGCCTGGGTGGCTCAGTCAGATAAGTGTCCAACTTTGGCTTAAGTTATGATCTCATAGTTCATGACGTGGAGCCCCACATTGGGCTCTATGCTGACAGCTCGAAGCCTGGAGCCTGCTTTGGATTCTGTGTCTCCCTCTCTCTCTGCCCCTTCACTACTCACACTCTGTCTCTCTCAAAAATAAATTAACATTAAAAAATAAATATATCATTTTAATCTACTGAATACATAGATATTTATGAAATAATAATATTATATACTGAGAAAGATATCATATTTTCCTACTTGGACATTAAATTTACATACTCTTTCTGAAAAATGTATTTGTGATCCAGTAGTTCAACTTTTACAAGTAATAAAATATTCAGGCAAATTTTGATATTCATGGATATCCATTGTGGCATTTTTTACAAGCAAGTGAACAAGTAAACAAGTGAAATTTCCCTCCCCCCCCAAATAATTGCATTAGTTGAGTAAAATATGGTAAACCATTTGGAAACATTCATTAAAAACTGGTTTTTGTTGGGGTGCCTGGGTAGCTCAGCCGGTTAAACGTCCAACTCTTGATTTCAGCTCAGGTCATGACCTCACAGTTTGTGAGATCAAGCCCAATGTTGTGCTCTGCACTGTCAGCACCAAGCCTGCTTGGGATTCTCTTTCTCCCTCTCTCCCTACTACTCCCCCACTCATAATCTCTCAAAAATAAATAAATAAACACTAATTTTTTTTAAAAACCTGAGTTTTGTTAAAAATAAATTTTAGTTTTATGACAAAGTACTAATACAATGTAAAAGGAAAAAAATAAGCCTGGAGAACAAAAATATATTTAGTACTATCATAACTTATAAAAAAAGTACTCATTTAAATATGTAAAAACAATTGGAATGCCTCTGGGGTGACAGAATAATAGTGAATTTCATATAATTTTCTATACACTTTTTTATTTTCTGATTTCTTAGATAAATATTTATTAATTTTCTGAATGGTTACATTTATAAGCAATTTTAACTATTTATATTAAAAATGCTTTAGCTTACTATCTCTTTCTGAGATTTAGAGTAAATATTGTTTAGAAATTGGTCACTGACCATTTTCCAGACAATCTGCTGTGATAATGTATTGCATTAGTGTTTCTTGGGATTTAAAATATATAAAGACCTCATCCCAAAGTTTTATAGAAAGTAGAGTGTCTACATTATATATAATCAAATTAAGAGTCAACTGTCTAGGGCAATATAGGAAGCAGTAAGCATTCAGTGGAAGATTTTCCTAAGATTTAGGCATAACTTAAAATCCCCTAATATTAAATTGGACTCTTCTTATCATTGAAGTAATCTGCTCAGAGTTTAATCTGAGATAATAAAATATTTTACTTTTTAAAAGAGAATTTAACATTAATCACTTTTAAAAACAAATGTTTATGAGAAATAACTCCCCAATCAGATTTTAGAATTTTCCTTTTCCTCATTATGTAAAATATAAGAAATATCTTTGGAGAACAGAGTATTTGAACTTAAATTTGTCCTACCATTTATGAACCAATTACTTAGCATTTGACTATTTGAACTGACAGAAATTACTTTTTTTTTTCTGTAATTATTTGAAACTTAAAAAAAATTCTGTATTGGGGCACCTGAATGGCTCAGGTCATGATCTCACAGTTTGTGAGATCAAGCCCCGCATTGGGTTCTGTGTTGACAGTGTGGAGCCTGCTTGGGATTCTGTCTCACCCTTTCTCTGCCCTGCCCCATGTATGCTTTCTCTCACAGTAAATAAATAAACCTGCAAAAAAGGAAAAAGTTTCCTGTATCATATACAGAAATTTTTACTATTATGAAAACAAAACATTTATATTCTATGGAAAGAACCTGTAAAAGCACATGTTACATATTTGTTAAAAACTATGCCTATCTAGGGGTGCCTGGATGGCTCAGCCAGTTGAGCGTCTCGATCAGGTCATGATCTCACAGTTCTTGGGTTTGAGTCCCGTGTCAGGCTCTGTGCTAACATCTCAGAGCCTGGAGCCTGCTTCAGATTCTGTGTCTCCCTCTCTCTCTACCCCTCCTCTGCTCGCACTCTGTTTCTCTCTCTCTCTCTCTCAAAAATAAATAAACATTAAAAAAATTTAAAAAAAAAACTATGTCTATCTAAATGAGAAGGATCTAGTGTGGAACTTGTGTAAACAAAGAATGGTATGATTTTTGATGGCTTTGTTGAAGACATATGCACATAGTGATTTCTAATGTTCAGTAAAACTATGTGCATTAAGAAAAAATGAGCTTTCAAATGAAAAACGTGAAAATATTTACATAAAATCATAGCTGGGAAGTTTTAAGATGCACTTGTAGTATGAAATCATCTATAAGTAAAAACAGATGTGAACAATGCTAGTGCCACAATAATTTAAAAGTGGAAAAAGCAGTTAACATTAATTGATTTTATTTAATCTAAATGGAAAAGTGGTATTCTTATTGACTCATCACATTTTTGACAGCTTATTAGACCTATTAAAATACTTCTTTACTAAAAACTGACAGGATACCTCATTTAATTTTTTTTTTTTAAATCTATGAGCCAGTAAAGAAAGAAACGGACATTCCCAAGGTTAGAAGTTAAAAATGTGGAAGTCTGAGGCTGCTGTGGGACTTCAGGGGGTGCAACACTTCTGGTTTAACGATCTCACACAGCACAGAAGATAAATGCTAGCACTTGAAGGAGGATGAGGGTTTGAACAGGGACAGCTCCATGCAAGCTCCTAGGTGAGCCTAAAATTCACGTGGTAAATCACAAATATTTAAACAAACCATTCATGAAAATGAAAGTACTCCAAGTAAAGCAAAAACTTTTTTAAATTTAAGACTTTTTACAACTCAATGTAACACAAGTTAATAAAATGCAAAAATGACCACATATATAATTTACTAAAGACTAACTCCAGTAATCATAGAAGCTTAGAGAGATACCCTTCCAGAGTACAAAATTATTTTTTTAATAACCGCACACACGCACACGCACACACACACACTCACACAATTAACCAAGCCCAGATGTTTTCATAACCAAATATTCAAACACTACTTAGTCCCAATATTATATAAATTGTTCCAGTACACAGAAAATTCAGAAAACATTCAAAATTATATAATTAAGCAAATATAGCATTAATATTTATTAACTATAGGTATTAATGCTATACTTGATAAATATATTTTTAAACCTCCTGAGAAATAGAAAGAAAATGGCTAACCAATCTATCTTACAAATATTAGTGTAGAAATCCTAAATAAATATTAGTGTATAGATTTCAGTAACACATTGAGAAATTCATATAACAAGTCCATCCGAGATTTTACTCTAGAAATGCAACAGTGCAAAGATAATTAAATATTAGGATATCCATTAATATAATTCATCATATTGATATAAGGAGCACATACAAAATACAATTCTTTTTTTAAAATAAAATTTTTTTAACATTTATTCATTTTTGGGATACAGAGAGAGACAGAGCATGAGCAGGGGAGGGGCAGATAGAGAGGGAGACACAGAATCTGGAAGCAGGCTCCAGGCTACAAGCTGTCAACACTGAGCCCGACGTGGGGCTCGAACTCGTGAATCACAAGATCATGACCCAGGCCAAAGTTGGACGCTTAACCTACCAAGCCACCCAGGCACCCCACAAAATACAATTCTTAAGCCTGATTTTTTAAAAACTTAATAAAATAGAATTTATACATATCTTATATGCATCTGTATAATTTTCCAACATAAAGATATAAAATTAAAGATGTAGAAATAAGAAAAAAAGGTAAAACTATATCTCTTTCCACAATAACTGATAGCATTACTTAAAAAATACATGATAATAAATTATAAAAGTAACTCAAGGAAAATAATTTCCAAAGTAACCATATGTACATACATACAACAAAGCAGTAGCCTTTTAGCCTTTATATACACAAATAAAAACTAGATAAAAAATATAACAAAAGAGAAAACTCTTTTTACACTAGCAACACTCCAAAATAAACAAATAAACACTTAGCAATAAAAATAAATAAAACACTTAGCAACACTCCAAAATAAATAAATAGATAAATAAACAATAAAATAAAAGCAGTAAAAGTTGTAGAAGATATATAAGAAAAACTCAAAATAAAAAAACACTTAAGTGACATGAAAAATAGCCTCAACAACTGAAAATACATCCTCTATATAAAATGCATTATATTTTGAAGTTAGAAAACCTACAAGACCACATTCAGATACCAAAGGAAGAAGTCAGAGTCCCCAATCATCCTTACTTCTAACACTAACTGCAAGTTTAGGGGTCCCTAAGACCACCTTCAGCTTTAATAATACACAGGACTCACAGAACCACTGAAAGCTGTTATATTGACAGTTACTATTTATCATAGTGACATACTAAAATCAGTCAAGAGAAGACATGAATGAGCAGAATCCAGGAAAATTCCAACTGTACAACTTCTAGTTATCCTCTCTTAATGGAATCATGAACAACATCCACTCATTTAGAAACAATGTGTTAAAATAGGTATGAATTTGTCAACCAGGGAAACCTATCTGAGCCTTGGTGTCCATAATTTGATTGGGGCTTAATCATGTAGACCAGATTGGCTATCCATATGGCTGATGTCAGTCTCTAGCCCCTTCAGAGATTTAGCTGTTAACACATAACCCCAAGCCCCCATCCTAATAAACTTAAAAAAAAAGTGACCATGAGGCATGACTACTAACTTTTTTTTTGATCCTTGAATACACTAGATTAAAAATAAAGATAATATGAATAACATTATTGAACTAGGAAATCTTCAATGTGTATATGAGATAATATTGATCAAAGTCAAATATCTTTTTTTTTAATTTTTCTTTTGAGAGAGAGGGGTGGGAGGAAGAGGGGCAGAGAGAAAGGGAGACAGAATCTGAAGCAGACTCCAGGCTCTGAGCTGTCAGCACAGAGCCCGTTGCTGGACTCGAATCCATGAACCGTGAAATCATGGCCTGAGCAGAAATCAGATGCTTAAGTGACTGAGCCACCAAAGTATCTCTCCAAGTCAAATTTCTTAAATGTAATGATTACACTGGAATTTTATAGAAAAATGTTTTTCTTTTTAGGAGTTACATACGGAAGTATTTAAAGGTAAAGTATTTTTATTAGACCTGCTACTCACTAACAAATAAATATCTGTCTATCCATCTGTATCAGTTAGCCTTTACTGTGTACAAACAACCCCAAAATTAATGGATTAGTTTGATATAACAATCACTTATTAACTCTCAAGTTTCTGGTTGGCAATTGGGACAAGGCTCAGACGATATTACTCATCTGCCTTGGGCTCATTCACAATGCAGTCACCTGGCATTTCCTACAGGGACAGATGATCTAAGATCACCTTATTCACATTCCTGGTTGTCAGCAGATTGTTGGCTGGAGCACCTTAATTTTCCTCTACTTGGCCTTTCTGAATTTTAGCTACAGCATGTTCACAGGGTGACAGAATTCCTCCAGGAGGAGAGAGTAAGCATCAAGACCTACATGGCATCACACAATGTCACTTCTGCATTTTACACATCAAAGCAAGATATAAGGCCATCCCAGATTCAAGGAGTTGGGTGACCAACATCACCTCTTGATATGGGAAGCTGAAAACTATTCAGTAATTTTAAACTTACCACACCATCTATCCATCCCTTTATCTATAATTTATCTATAATCATTCTATCTATAATCTATTATCTATCTATCTATCTATCTATCTATCTATCTATCTATTATATCTATCCATCTACCCATCTATCCATTATCTATCCATAGACAAAACAAATATGCCCATTTTTAACAATTTGTCAATCTAAGAAAAGAGAGTATGACTGTTTAAAGTTTTGTAGGATTTGGGGTGCCAGGCTAGCTCAGTCGGTGGAGCATGTGACTCTTGATCTCATGGTTGTATATTCAATCCTACGTTGGGTGTAGACATTACTTAAAAATTAAATCTTAAGCCAATTTGACAATAAATTTCATATATCAAAAAAAATTAAATCTTAAAAGAATATTTTAAAAAGTTCTATAGGATTAAAATTTTTCAATAGAAGTTGTTGGGGAAATATTTATATGAAACAAGATTCAAAAAATCTTATCTTTCCTTATCATTTATTCCTGTTTATTTTTTTAACCACTGTTCCCACATAACAACAAAATCATCCTAGAGTTATCCTGATCTTAAGGTTCTAGTGAATCCATGTATAGGAGGACTTATCCATGCATAGGAAGATTCCATTTGCATAAACGGAGTCTTCATGTTAGTCTCAACTGGCTGCTGGGAAGAATTACCTTGTATATTAGTTTGTCTGAGATGGTTTTTGGAGTGATTTCTGCAATAATTTTGTTGCTAATTTAGAATATACCAAATAAACTATTTTCTACGAACTGTCATCCTTTGTCAGTTGGATGACAAAGGATAAGTTTCAGATCATCAATGAGCTTGTCCTTTTAGTAATGAAAGTAAATGTTTGGGCTTTTTCCAATAATAGACTTTTTTCAATTACTGTTAATACAAAAGTCTTTGAAATTTTAATTTATTAACATCACACATACTTCTATTATATACAAATTTATACTTCATAATTTATATAATGGCAAAAGCAGAAATAATGTGGTTGTTAGTAAATTAATTTCACTGTGTTTATCTCCATTATTTCTCTTAACCACTACTTGAAAGTGTTTTGTAATTTATATTTAACTATGTATAAATTTGTATTCTGTTAATTTAGTTAAGCTAAAGCATGTTTCCCAGAATTCCATGCCTTATACGTTCTAGCTTAGAGTTGGCCAAAATAGGAAATTGCTTGAGAACTGGAAAGTAGAAGTAAAGCAGCTACCATTACTCTTTGAAGGTCATTGGGTTAGATGCCCAGACAGACAGAAAAAATGGTTTTTGTCTTGTTTTGCTCTATATTCAGCTCTTCTACTGCCAGCCCTACTGATCAATAACAACTAAAGTCCATTATCAGATATTTGGGTGGAGACCTTTAAAAGCAAGAGCTTTGCAATTTGGACAATTTGCCCTAGGTTTTTTCCTTAACTACTCTATGTTTCCATTTCATTTGGTAGCTGGACATTAATTACTAGCTTCTCAGAATCTCCTGTAAATCCTGACTTTTGGCCATGTCAGTAATTTAATAGGGCTGGCTAGTGATCTCCCAAATTCCTCTTCCAGACCCCTCCTTCTTCAGTATTTCCCATAATTTTATAAGGTCTTATTCTCATAATTAATCCCTATTCCATAATTCTCATGGTAGATTCTTTCCTTGTTTAAATCCTATTGATAGTTATTTTATAAACAAGAAGAAACACTTGAGAGTCTCACATAGTTTTGGTTCATAAGATGTTGCACAATACAAAATAAGGCAACTGTTCTACTATAAATAGTTTTACTAGATTTCTCCAGAATATTGTTATTCCTACTTCATACTACTTATGTTTGGAAAAATTGTAAATATTTCCTTTCCATAAATCTAGGAACTATTTCAGCAGTAAAATTATGTAATTTAAGGAATTGCATTTGAAATGCAGTATGGATTTGGAAACTTATCCTGGTAAAGCAAATAATTAATTATGGACATTTTTACTTGATAATTAGAAAAGAAGCCAAAGTTCATTTTTACAAAGCCTTGATGATTCCTTTACTTTGGATAATTTAAACAAAAGAAAATTCTTTGTTGTTAAGTTTAATTCATTTTTTCTCCTTTGCATTGTACATTCCTTTTTAACTTTCAAGGTCATAGTTAATACACAATGAAGGATACCTTTATTTCACCAAGGGACGTAGTAAATGGTAGATTTACACTTAAAAGCAAAAGCTTTGTCTTTAGTATGGTGAGATTCAGCTCCTTTCTTTGTACTTCAATTCCCAGTTCTTTGCAGTTTCCTCTTCTATACAAGTATTCATTATCACAGGGAGGAAGTCTTGTCACATGCAGTGACAAATTGTTTCATTTATTTAAAATAGAGCCTTTGTATTTCACTCCATATGCTAATGCAAACACATCTTTAATGATTAGGAAAAGATAAAATCCCTACCTAGTAGGAGCAGAAATTTCTCAGTGTTCACAGGCTTAGAAGCAAACCACATACTGAGTTGCCAATCCAGCTGCCTGAACAGTCCCCTCTTAATCAGTAAATCATTATGCCTATAACAACACCAACAACAAAAAGTTGTCCATCTAGTTTCATATCTTGCTTTGAACTTTCACAAAATCTATTCCAGAGGAAATCCCACAATTCTACTGACTCAAAAAGTCAGACTTTAGAAGTCCCAAAGAGTCCTATCCTATCTCTAAATCAAGGCCCAAACCAGGTTGCTTATGAATTTACTAAATCATGACTGTCAAATAGTTCTTCACCATTAAATTTTGTGAAATGGTTGCTTCCTTATTATCACCAACCCAACTTGTTAATATGACAAAGCTGAGTTTATTACTTACTTTGGTAAGAGAAAATACCACCCTACAAAGCTTTGGCATTGTCTTGGAGGGGTATACATACAGCAAGCAATTCCAGTAATCACAGTTAGTTTTGTCCACAGGTTTATAAGCTACCTACTTCAGTCTAAAATATACTGTATCATAGGCATCACATTATTGTTTTCAATAAGATATGGGAATAATGGTCTCTGCCTGCCAATATATGTATTATAAAAAGGTAAAGCCTTGCTTAGACATCCTTCCACTGACCCTTAAATATGTTTTTCAACATTCTTGCAGATCCTTAGCTTTTGAAGGTAACCAAGCTGCCAAGTGTCTGGCATAATACAAAAGGCCATACCAGATCTGGGTAGAAAAAACGAATGTGTCAAAGTTACCTCTTTTATCTAACCAAACTACCATTCCTGTAGGATGGTATATAGTGGTAAGGAAAATTCAGCAGTGGATGAATTTTCTAGTTGACCTTTCATACCTACCTGAAGAACCACTTCCTCCAGGAAATCTTGGATCCTCCACTCTGAAGTAAGAGTCTTTCCTATGTTCTCTCATGGGATTTGTAATCATCCAGCATCAAATTCTATTATTGCAATTATGTGTGCATTTCTTCATATTCCTTATCAGTCTGTTACTCCTTAAGAGTAAAATATGCCTAATGAGTTTCAGTATCCAAAATGTTAAGAAATTCTGCTTGAATAAATGAGTTAAGTAATTTATTCTGATATGTGAAATACTAATTCTTAGAAGTATGATAATAGGGTGCTTGGGTGCCTCAGTCAGTTAAGCATCCGACTTCAGCTCAGGTCATGATCTCACGGCTAGTGAGTTCGAGCTCCACGTTGTACTCTGCGCTGACAGCTCAGATCCTGGAGCCTGCTTCGGAATCTGTGTCCCCCTCTCTCTCTGCCCCTTCCCCACTCATGCATTGTCTTTCTCTCTCTCAAAAATAAATAAACATTAAATAAAATAAAAAAAAAGAAATATGATAATAAAAGTAAATTCCTTTTAGTAATTGGAAGGGGGAGTTATATCCAGATGTTTCCAAATAGTTTCAGATTATTGGATTTATCTTAATGGGAATGTAAAAAGCATGATTCTCAAAATGTTAAAATGATTCTTTTACAGAAGTCATCATTACATATCAAAATTTTAGTTACTTATTACTTGAGAATCAGCACCAAGTCAAGAAAGTATTTGAAGGCAAGGAATCGATGAATCCAGAGGAGGAAAGGTATGCTGAATTTAAAATTTCACGTTATATAAAACTCATCAGCTTTTTATTACAATAAAACCAAAACCTTCAGAATGGTTACCTTCTCAACAAGAAACAAAAAATCACAGCTTAAAGGTTTTCTACAAATTAATCCCTAAAGCTAAATGACTCTATAAGATTTAGACCTTTATCACTGTTACTCAAAGTTACATTCTCTCAGAGAACCAGAAAACTACAAGGCAGCTTTATTAGAAAATCCTCTAGAACAATGGTACACATAGTTCTCCTCTGTGAACCATCACCAATCTGCTAAGAAAGCCATACCAGAATGTAAATTACTTATATCTCTATTATCTCTAAATTTTTTCAGATAACATTTTCTTCCTTGAAAAATTATGTTGATAAAGATTTATATTCTGGTGCAAGCTTCTTATCCCATTGTGAGCCACATTCCTCATGGAACAGCAAGTCAACTGGTAGAAATGAGAGTGCTTTTCAACTGTCTTCTGCCTATTCCAAGACTGAGTATACTTCTGAAAGGTTTCTTATTTTGTTTTGGAGAACAAATACGAATAAAGAACTTCATTAGAGCCCAAATTACTTGGTGGTGAATTACAACTAACAAACTAAAACAAAAGTGGATCATAATCTTTCTTTTCCTTAAGTAGGTTGAGTGATGGCTCTCCAAAAGATATGTTCACATCCTACTCCCTTAAAGAAACCTGTTAAGGTCACTTATTTATAAAAAGGGTCTTTGCACATGTAATTAAGGCAAGGACCTTGAGATGAGGATTATCATGGTGGTATAGGTGTCACGTGACAAGTGTCCTTATAAGAGACACACAGAAGAGAGAGCAGACGCAGAAGAGAAGGCAATGTAAAACAGAGGTAGCAATTGAAGTCAAGGGAGTTGGCAATCACCAGAAGCTAGAAGAGATAAGGAACACCTTGGGCCCTTCCAGATTTCAGTCTTCTAGACGTCAGATTTGTGAGAGAATAAATTCTTGTTTTAAGCCACAAAGTGTGTGGGATTTTGTTACAGCAACTAATATAACTACTTTCACATGTTTTGTGGAATCTAAAACTGCATAAATCACTAAGTGAACGATTAACACCAGCCATATCAGACAACCACCCCCAGTTGAATAAAAGACATGTTATCTTTGTGATGGGCGTCCTGTTAAGATCCCTTAAATAAACTTCAATTTCACTTTTATAACTGGCTCATTTATCTTATGGTGACATTAATTTTTGACTGCTACTCAGAGAACATTTCTATTATTACTGATTTCTCATACTGAAATGAAGCTCCAAGAACCATCGGAATTGACTAGACTGAAATAAGACAAATTAGCTTGAATCATACAAAGTTGTCATTTTTGTAGTTACAGAATGGTTGCATTTTCATTTGGTTCAACTTTAGTGATCAACTTTAGGACTTATTCAAGGGAAAAAAATAAAACATGGTCTATAAATGCCTGATATTTTGATTATTCTTCCCTTTTTTAATGGGTTCTGTCAAGACTTTTCAGTGGTTTAAAGTGCAATTCTTTGGTAGTGACAGTGTCTTCTATGAATAAATCATACACTTCACAACACACTACACAGAGAAGAAATAGAACAACAGATAAAATAAGCTGCAGAACCATTAGAGACGCCTGTTCTTGTTCATAAGTTCTCATCACTGACTGATTTAATTTTCTCTTGGCCAAAATAATCCTTATTCTGGTGATGTTCTGAAATAAAACCATAAACACTGATGCATGTTCAAACAAAAGTGAGGTCTGGTTCATTAAAAAGTGCTTACCAGTGACAACATACACTCAGCTGGTTGTTTTTATATATGATTCAGAGGCAAGATATAAACATGAATCATAGAAAGAAAAATAACTTGAGATGATTATCTTCGGGAATATCAAAACACTGCCACCCACAGGCTACTTTCAAGGATTTTTCTGCATATTTTACATAACTCAACAGATTCCTTTTACCTCAAGTTCCAGCAGTTCTACTCACTAATGTAAATCCCCATCTTTTAAATAAGAAACTTATACCATAATAGGCAAAATTTGAGAATCTGAAAAATACAAAAGTTTTTGAACCTACACTGTTTCCCACCTTACATTAATCTTATTGTTTTCTCAAATAAAATACATCTAAATTATTTTTTTTGAATTCACAAATGAGACATAAATTATAAGGTACTTCCCGAAGTTATTTAAATTTGGGATTCATGTCTCAAAACATAGCTGAAGGAATTTGATAGAATATTTTGGATAGTAAATATAAAATCATATTAAAAGAAGCATATCAAGTAAATTATGCAGATGGAAATTATAGTGCCACAAACTATTACTTAATATTGTATATATTAATTAACTACAATTATTTATTATAACTTCTAATTATATTTTTGAAATATATATACTTTGTCATATTTGGATTTTTAATTATATTTTTGAAATTCAACACCTATTCAATTTGGTTGTATGAAGACAATTGTTGAGGTCATCAGAGATGGTCATGGTAAAAATTACTGCTGACATATATAATTGAAAAATAGAAAGCAGTGTGTTCTATCCAGTACAAAAGAAAGTATTCTCTCTGCAAAATCCAAAAGCCAAGGAAAAAACTCACTGTCTTATCTTCTCATGCTAATCACTCATGGTACTTTATCTGTAATACTTCTGACATCTTTATTTTTCTATATGTATTATAGATACTTATGTACATGTTCTATCTCCTTCACTAGATTATAAATTCCTTCAGATTAAAAAAAATATGTGTATAAGTGTTTGTTTACATATACACACAAATAATCCACCCATCCACAAATATCTCAATTTTTAAAATAATACAGGCCTAATTACAAACATGGATAATAAATAATACTTATAATTCTACTATCTGGAAATAACTGCTACTGACATTTTGCCATATGTCTTTCCTTTCCTTTAGAAAAATAAATTATTGGGGCACCTGGGTGGCTCAGTCAGTTAAGCATCAGACTTCAGCTCAGGTCATGATCTCACAGTTCGTGGGGTCAAGCCCCATGTTGGGCTCTGTGCTGACAGCTCAGAGACTGAAGCCTGCTTTGGATTCTGTGTCTTCCTCCCTCTCTGCCCCTCCCCCGCTCATGTTCTGTCTCTCTGTCTCTCTGAAACATAAATAACATTAAAAAAAAGAAATTATTATATATCCTATTTTTACATTGCTCAGATCCCATCTTCATAGAAAACCAAGATCAATATGTTGTATATCTTTACCGCTTTGTGTCTCTATAATACTTAAGATAATTTACTGATATTTAAAAATATATTTAACCCAGGAACACCCATTGATCATACAAGAAAGATGATATGAAGAGGAAAATTCTTCTGTCCCTAGGCAGTATTTTAGACTTCTCCAATTAAAACAACAAAGCATTCAGAAAATCATTGTTCTGCCTTTATTAAAATGCTTTTGTAGAAATAGATGAAAAGCGTTTTCTAATCCTAAGGGTAAAGTATCCCCTCAAAAACTTTTCTTTTCTGTTCACTGAAAGCTCTGGAATGTCCTCAAACATCATAAAAGATTCTATCTGATTAGTAAAATAATGGTGAGAATGAGAAACACCTTTTGCTACTACTAGAAAAGTTACTGCAGAGAAACAAGTATGGTTCAATTAGTAGAATTATCCAAAAATAAAACCAGAAACTCACGAAACTTAGACTTCTAAGCAACAAGAACATTGTGACTCCAGAGTCCTCTTTACTCAGTAAAAGGGACTGTATATAAGGTCAACTTCTGATAGGATGGGGCTTCTTCCATTTGGCAGTGTTACTACACTGTCTCTGTTACTACAACAGAGAGAGCATGCATGCATGTGTGCACACACAAATGGGGGAGGGAAAGAGAGAGAGGGTGAGAGAGATTCCCAAGCAGGGTCCACACTTAGCACTGAGACTGAGGTGACGCTTGATTGCATGATTTCAAGATTATGACCTGAGGTGTAATGAGCAGTCCAGCACTCAACCACTGAGTCACCCAGGCTCTCCCATATTTTTCTATTTATAGATCTTTTTTTTTTCTTGTGCCCGATATGATAAATCTTTTTAACCTGACATTATTCCAGAGTGGGGACAACTTTTTAAAAAGTAATTATTTTATCTGACTTGATTTTGTGGTTCCCTTCTTGGGAGTATCTTTTTACTTCATTTCTTCATTTGTGCTTTCACTTTCTTTTCTCTGTATTGGTCACCTCTCTCCCTTTCTTTTCATTTATCTTCACATTCAAGAGACCAGCTGCCATAATCCTGATTTGATTAGCCACCTTGTCAGATTGCTAATTAATGATTCAAAAGCTTTCATGCCAATACAAATACTTATAATCCTTTATTATTGTATCCACTTCTATTTTTCTTTTTATTCTGTTGCCTTTACATTAGCCTTTATGACTTTCTATTCCTGTTTCATTGAGGCCAATAGGACTATAATTCATGCCTGGAAGAAGTTTATCTAATAAACATACTTTTTCCATAATGCACATAATAGCTTTCTTGAGCTTAGAACACCAGACAACACTTCATCACTATGCTCCAGGGGCCATTGTAAATAGCAAAGTCACCAATAAAAAGCACAATAATATAAAAAGAATGACACTAAATAGACTGCAAAAGAATACTTTTTCATAGTAGGAGAGCTGAAACAAGCAGGCAGAGTATTACTTTCATTGACCTCTGTTGGGAGTGTCCATGTTGGGGACTGAAATTTTCATTGCTCTGTGTACATGCAAAAATAATCATGAAAGCCATGTTAACTATTGATTTTACGGTTATAAATGAAATTTAGAGAGAGGCAAATTTGCAAATATGCAATCTATGAATAATAATCATCAAATGTCTGTTGTTTTCCCTTCATTTACTTTCAACCCCTTCCTTGTATATGAAATGTACATTTTGGAGATACCATAAAGTTGAGTTCTTTTTAAAAAATATATTCTAATAATTTCTGGTTTTTTTAACAGAAATTTAAAATTTACTCTGTTACTATTTAGTGTAGAATTTTAGTCTGTTACTATTGTAACATGCCTGAGGAAACTGCAAGAGAGATAGGATTAATTTTCAGTACTGGATCTGAATATATATTTCCAATAGATGGAAATTAGGAGAGTCCTCCAATCCTGAAATTTAGAATGAATTACTTATATGTTCCAGTGTTACAGCAAATGTAATATACAAATAATCATGAAAAGCAGATAAATTGGGAAAATATTTTCAGAGCCCAGATAATATTAACAACCACATTTTTCCCCCTGTTTCTAACTCAGAAGTAACCTAGGACCCAAACAGATCACTCAATTATAATTTTATGCAGATTCAGCTCCAGGATTCACAAAAGCAGTTATGATTTAGTGTTTTCTCTATTGCTCCACATTCACTGAACCAACTATGTGAAAACACTCAATAAATTCAACAGTATAGTAGTTAACAAGATATACAGTCCCTGTCTTCAAGACTCAACAACTGGATGGGTACTCTAGTTGGAAAAGATGTGACTAAAAAGTGGTATGATAAATCTTCTGCTGGCTATAACTGTAGGGTGCTACATTAGCACATAGTGGGACACCAAATTCAGTCTTATATTGGCAGATAAACCTTTTCACTGGCAATGATGCATTAGCTGTGACACACAGAACATAAATGAGTTAGGTAAATGAACAGAGAAATTAAGGTAGAATATTTTGATAGGAGGAACATTATGCATGAAGACATAGACCTAACAGGGAACATGGTGATTTGTGGAAAAATAGGTTAATATTACTGAAAAATAACTTGAAGTGGAAAATAGATGATAAGAGATTGGAGAACTGAGGAGAGGTTTGTATTTCATTTTAAGGGTAATGAAAAGATTCAAAGAGATGCCATAATGCATTTGAAACTTTAAAAAGATTACTCTGGATGCCATATGAAAAGTGTATTTGAGAACATAAAAATCAAACATAGAGATTTTTATTTAATTAAATCCAGGAGAAGGTAAAAAGATAGCTCTAAAAAAATTGGGACAACTGGGGAAATTTGAATATGGACTATATACTGGATTATCATATTCTATCAATGTTAAATTGTCAGAGCATGATAATTACATTGTGGTTATGTAAGAGAATGCCCTAGTTCTTAAAAATAAATGATGGACTACTTAGCGGAAAACTGTCATTAAGTCTGCAACTAAATCTCAAGTAATTCAGGAGGGAGAAGCAGGAAGGGAGAGAGAAAGAGAACTGATGTGGGAAAGAAGGTGAATGCACTCAATAATAATTGGTGAACTGAGATGAAGACAATGTAGATACATATTTTACCATTCATACAAATTTCCGTAGGTCTGATTTTTTCAGAAAATAAAGTATTCTAAAGAATAAAAATTTTAAAAATGATGTGTTAAAGGTGGTCAGAAATAGAGAAGCCCCTTCTGGTGATCCACGCACGGGATGAAGATGTTTTTCTTTGGCCTGGATGTTAAGGAATTAGCTCCAGGATTTAATATGACTACCCACCCCCACCCCCCCGCCACACACACACACACACACACACACACACACACACACTCACTCACTCCTTACAAACTACTTGGATTATTTTTTCTCATATAGTTTGCTAAAAGCAAAAGTCACATGAGAGATGATTTATTATCTCTAAGCTAAAGAATACGTCTTACAATGAAAAAACTACGTACCAGCAGATGGGCCCTGGCTCAAGGTGACTCCATCAGCCTGTCATTTCATCTTCTACTAATGTCTTCTTACAATTACTACATAGTTATGAAACATCAAGCTTTCATTCCCCAGAATACAGTAAAAAAATAAATAAATGTGGGTCTGGCACTGTCACTGTACCAGTAGTGATTACTGTGCAATTTTTTGGAGGGGGTCATTTTTGTTTGTATAAATTCATGATAAATGTTTCCTTAAATTAAGTTTAGAAGCTTTGTTAATATGGTGACCACCACTATGGCTTTGAACAGAATTTAATCCATTAATAAGTTACAAAAGTCCATTATTACTATTAAAAAGACAGGATAAACATGTCAGACATTCAAAATTGCAAGTGCAAAGCTTTTGTGTATGTATAATCCATGTATGTACCAAAGTACTAATCATCAGAAATAGATCTTACAGATTCTACCAGTTTAAATCAGGGCACTGCCAGTTGGGAAAGTAGTAATGAACACTTACATTGTATTTTCTACCTGCCAGGCATTCTCTAAGAGCTTTACTTGAATTCATTTATTACTCACCACAAATCTATATTGATACTATTATGATAATTTTTATTTTACAGAGAAGGAAACTGAGTGCAGAGTTTAATGTCACAGAGTAAGCATTTGAGTCTGATGTCAAAGCCAGGCAGTCTGGCTATTGATCTGTATTAGGAAGGGGGAAGTGACTTTTGAGAGTTGTAACGGAAAGACCTTGTCAATTACATTTCTAAAAATGCATCCCACAGATACCAATATTGCATTTTAAATGTTAAGTGCAACTGGGGCCCCTGGGTGGCTCAGTCAGTTAAGTGTTGGACTCTTGATTTCAGCTCAGGTCATGATCTCACAGTTCATGGATCCAAGCCCTGCTTCAAACACTGTGCTGACAGCTCAGAGCCTCCTTGGGATTCTCTCTCTCCCTCTCTCATTTTGCCCCATCCCCATCCACATGTACATGCTCGCTCTCACTAGACTCTCTGTAAAAAATAAACTTTAGAAATAAGTAAATGTTAAGTGCATCTAAAATTATGTATCTAATAATAACAACCAACGTGATAAGACTATTCCACATTGGCACTCCCAGTTAAAGCTATTATATGACCTAATAACTTACTTGGTATCTCTGGCCCATGCAATATGCTTTTTTATTATAAGCAAGAGATCATGGGGCACATAGTTTTTTTAATGCCTAAAACTACATTCTAAGCATACATGTCCTTCATTCCACCTTTGCTTGCCTTGAGCCAGTTAACTTGTTTGTTTACTGCAGCAAATCTTTAATGTCAGATCTCAGATCCCGAACATATCTTCACTGAGTTTTATTTTATAGAAGATTCAGACTTATTTAATATAGGCTTACATAACTAATCTTTCTGAATAGTTTTCCACATGGGATTTCGTCTTTGGCTTGCACATAATCATAATAAATAATAATTTGTCACTGTTGACATTTTAGGGCTTATTGTAATAGAGCACAGTATCTATCAATGTTCATGTTTTTGAATACAAATAATCCATAAAAGATGAAAACCGAACCATGCCACATTTCTGGAATAATTCTTTAGTTTCCTCATCCTTGCATTTTTTATAAATGTTTATGTAACATTTAAAGCATGCAAATTTCAATATTATGTAAAGTTAATTAGACATAATTAGGTGCAACTTAACAGAATTTTTAAATATAAACTAATTTTCAAATTAAGCTATTTTTACGAAAAAAGTAATCAGAAGAGTCTCATAATTCAATGTAATAGTTATCATAGCTTGTAGCACTAAAGATACAAGGACATAATATTGTCACATTGATTACCAATTTTTTTTATTCAAAAAGTGCAAAAAAACCAACTATGAACAAGACATGTGTATTGCTTGTCCTTGCAAAGCATAAAATAAAGCCTAATAAGTAAAAAAAAAAAAAAAAAGCAGCAGCAGCACTGGACGTTAGAGAACCTGTAAGGTATATCCAAATCTACAGTGGGGAATCAGGAATGGATCTCAGCAGTATCATATGTACCTTGAGACCCAAAGCAGTCAGGCTTTGAACCTAGGCTCGAAAAGCATATAGCATTATTCCACTTGAATTAACACAGAATAGTAAAAAAAAAAAAAAAAAAAAAGTTAAATGACTTGCACAGTGTCTGTAGAACTATAATTAGGATCTTCTTATTTAATTGTTAAACTGTTCAACTTATTTAGTTTGAATATATTTAAACTTTAGTTCTAAGGATTCTAACTTCTAAAAGCCAAAGATTATAAAAGCAGAACTTACACAAATACTAGTATACAGCGTTCTAGCAAAAAAATAAACATTCTTTCATACAAAGCAAGCAGCCTATAATAGATTATTTTTGTCCAACTGAAATTAGATGTAAGTTTGTGTTCATTAATACTCTGTGTAAGCTGAGTGTCTGCAATTCTAGGAAAATTACAGAAAGGAAACATTCACTGTCTAGGACCTCAATTGTCACAGAAGATTCCCTTCACCAAAATTTTAACATTCTCTTTTCATAGTTATAGTAGACAAATATGAACTCGGAAGTCCTAAGTCTGTGTGATTACATGCAATCGTTTAAAAAGCAAACAAAGTTTTAATTTATGGGTTGTCAACTCTTGTCACCTCCTCTTTAAGGGAATAATGTCTCCAGGGAGTTGGGAGTAATCAAAGTTAGTTTCATGAAAAGAGCATTTATCCACTTTAATTGCATTGTTAGTGGTAAAAATCTTGAGGGTCAGATGAATTATTACTCCTCTTTAGACTCCTTGCTCCAGCACGTCTCCTTATACAAAATAGGTGTTCAGTACAAAAGAAAGGATTCATCAATTATATTAATCCTAAATAAGTCTCTAATGATGTATTTTCTCTTCAGGGTATTGGATTTTTGTGTTTCTCCACATTGCTACCAATTTTAAAGGGAAATTAAAAGAAGCAACATTTAGAAAATAGCAGCCTTTTAAATTCTGTAACTTGGTAACATTTTCCAATCTGGTAGAGTCATTGCTTTCTCAATTCTTTCTGCATTTTTGTCCAACAAATGCTAACATTTTTCTCTTATATATTGTGAATGTGATCATACTATTAGGTATATATGCACATACAATTATATATGTGTAAGTAAAATAATAATTTCTTCAGGGTGCCTGGGTGGCTCAGTTGGTTGAGCTTCTGACTCTTGATTTTGGCTCAGGTCATAGTCCCAGGGTCATGGGATCTAGACCCGCATCCAGGTGTGCACTAATAGTGTGGGGTCTGCTTGGGAGTCCTTCTCTCTCTCCCTATGCCCTTCCCCCCAACTCATGCTCTATCTCAAATAAATAAATAAATAAATAAATAAATAAATAAATAAATAAATAAAATAATACATTCTTCAACAAATCAAACCTCTAAAGTTTGTCTTAATGAATCACTTTATTTCAAATAATTTTTTCGGTTTTAATAAACATCCTTTAGATACACATGATACATTTACTTATCAAAATGAAACATGAAAGGCTGTTTTATAAGTCCCCTCAACTCCTTTCCTTTAAGTTCAATTATCTTTACTTTTTAGCAACCCATTTATAAATATATTATTTTATAAAGATGAACTTAACAAGAAATGAATGAGAACAGGGTGTGAAAAATGAGCATGGTTAAAAATTACAAGACTAACTGAAGGGAGTGCTAAAGAATTAAAATAATCGTAAACATGTATTTTTTTAATGAGTCATACTTCCACACAGTATAGGAAGTCTTCCTTGAATATGTGCACATTTGATTTCTAAAATTATAACTAGGCAGAAAATAAAACAATATAATTGAGATGACTTAAAACCATTCACCTGCAGGGTGCCTGGGTAACTCAGCTGGTTAAGCACCCAACTTCAGCTGAGGTCATGATTTCACTGCATATGAGTTCGAGCCCTGCATCAGGCTCTGTGCTGACAGCTCAGAGCCTGGAGCCTACTTTAGATTCTGTCTCCATCTCTCTCTGCCTCTCCTCTCCTCTCTCTCTCTCAATTAAAAAATAAAATATAAAAAATTAAAAAAAAATTCACCTGCCATTTTTTCATTTTGGTAAAAAGGCACATACTTTCTATATTTTCAAAAAATCAAAGCACTACCAGAATTTTAACATTTGTAAATGTCTACACCACTGAAGTAAATATAAAGAAGTGTTTAAAGTCAGCTTAAAAAAATAAAACTGAACTTTCACATATATAAGACAGCAACACCTCTAATTACCCTATCACTTTCAAACTCTTATTTTTTAAGTGTTTATTTATTTTGAGAGAAAAAGAGAAAGTGAGCAAAGGATAGGCATAGAGAGAGGGTGACAGAGAATCTCAAGCAGGTTCTGCACTGCCAGCCCAGAATCGATGTGGGGCTCAAACTCACGAAATGTGAGATCATGACCTGAGCTAAAATAGAGTCCCTAGCTTAACTGACTGAGCCACCCAGGCGCCCCTGAACTCTGTACTTTTAGAGAAGTGTGTTATGATTGCCATCTAAATAGGCTGGAAAGAAGAATAAAATAAAGCAATCATATTATGTGGCAAATAACATGAAACATTCCAAACCATAATTCCCAAAATAAGACCTTAGTAAAAGGCACAGAGCTCAAAGAGAAAGGAGAAGGTAATTGGAAAATATCAGAAATATAAAGGACACAAAAATATTTTACAGACTCAGTGAATATTATTTGAGTATTATTATTTAAACCACCAAACCAATAGGCTCCTACATAAAATTTGTGTCAGCCTAAGCTTGCCAGAGGGCTTCTATGAGTACAAAAATAGTCTTCCCTTTTTCTTTACTTTTCATAACAAAGACTGTGAGGTAAAATAATAACAGTCATTTTAAAAATGTGTTATATTATTACTCAGCCCTAGTGAAAACATGGAAGTTATACTTTTGGAAATATCTGCATAGGCAAACATTTTTCACTATTAAGTGCCTCCATAAAAATATACCTATGATGAATCAGAAACTACTAGCATGTATTAAATTTTAACATGTCAATTGATTCAACTATATTTTTGAAATATTTCTGAAACTAAGTATATATTTTGAAATGTTTCTACTTAACAAAACTATAAAAATACTATCTCAGGTAGGGAAAAGGCTGTTTTCCAAAGTGTATTTAATATGATTCAAACACTATGAAGAAAACATACATGATTTCCTGTAATTTTACAATTCGAAACTTTGGATAATTATTTTATATTAAGAAAATATATATCTCAGTAATAATTATGAAACATAAAACCACCTGAAGATTATGCTTAAGGTCAGGTCTATATACACTAGGAATTTGTAGTCTGAAAATGTATACATAAGATAAAGAATGCATGGAGAAAATATATTTAAGAAAATAAAGATAATTTCTCCAATAAAATATTAAAATAAATGCCTTAAATAAGTATAATTAAAATATACTAAACTCACTTTAGAATGAAATATTTTACTTTTAATTCTGTAATAAATGGACTGTGTTATTCTCATTTCTCACTTTATCAATAACTATCAGTTTTCCTCTAGATCACAGAGCTTCTGAACATTTTCTAAAGAATCAACTTTAGGGGCGCCTGGGTGGCGCAGTCGGTTAAGCGTCCGACTTCAGCCAGGTCACGATCTCGCAGTCCGTGAGTTTGAGCCCCGCATCAGGCTCTGGGCTGATGGCTCAGAGCCTGGAGCCTGTTTCCAATTCTGTGTCTCCCTCTCTCTCTGCCCCTCTCCCTGCCCCTCTCCTGTTCATGCTCTGTCTCTCTCTGTCCCAAAAATAAATAAACGTTAAAAAAAAAAGAATCAAATTTATTTTAATTCCTCAATAATTTTTTTCCAAAAAGGGGATACATGTACCCATAAGCAAATTACAAAGTGTCAAGTCCATCTAAATCCCCTGGTTTGTCTAATATTCCAGTAACTTCAAACAAACAGCATTACATTAGCTATGTCTTTAGTAAAAACTTTGAAGACCAGGAATTCACACTTGAGAAGAAAGGAGAGAATTGCATTCTAGTGATTAATGGTGAAACAAAAAAAAAAGGGGGAGGGGGGTTATGTTCAAGTGAAATCATGTCTGATTGATTTTATGTGTATAATTAAGAAAAAATAATATATGTTACCGAAGGAAAATAAGACATAAAGAAGAAATTTAATATATGGCCTTAGACACATATAATATCATAAAACTCCCTCTATATGGGTGTCTAAAAAAGAAATACAAGTATAGTTTAGACCAGAAACAAAATATCAGAGACTTTATCATTCTTTCTGTGCATACATGCATGTGTATGTGTACTCTATATATAACCTTTGATTATTCAAATTATGGAAAAAATCCTATAATAATTATTTTTCCAACTAAGCAGCCAAGAACCAGAAAATACAATGAGCCTCCCCATAGAGAGAGGAATTCAGGCAAATGTCAAATGATATAGTATAATGAACAACGTTATCAATATCTAAACCAGTTCTCTATGTCTTATTTTCCTTATGTAATATATATTATTTTCTCTTAGCTACATTGAAAAATAACATTAAGGGGGAATAATTTCCATTAAGTATAGGAAGTTCTAACCACAACCTCTAAAATGTTTGTTGAATGAATAATTATTTAAATGACACCATACAAAAAAAGGCTTAAAAAGACTTGTAGTATAGTTACAAGGCTTTTGTAGTATAATTTAGCCTTATAACATCTTAGTTATCTTTAAGCATAAATTCTACTATTTTCTACCTGATGTTAAAAAGGGAATTTTTATGCTGTGAACTACAAAGGAGGGCATTTTAAGAATTGTTAAAATATTGCTGTGCAGAGAGAACATCAAATCAAACAGAAATAATGTCACTAAAATATGTACCACATGTGCATCAATATATTGCCCTGGTTTGCATGACTGACTCCTACAAAGCACACTCCAGTAACCATGGGTTTTTGAATATTAAGTCTGCGAGGACTAATTGCAATTTATTGAATATGTCAGTGAAGCAGAACTTCAGTAAATCAAGGTCAAGTAGTAGGTAGGTTATAGCATTTTTTCCCTGTTCTTTTAACCAAATGACAGTTTCTTCTTTCAATCAGCGAAAGTTACAAATAGTCTAGGAACTCCTTGCAGCAGAAGAGTAATGGTTGAAAGACGAGATGATCCTGTTTTATGACCCTTGGCACAAAGATTAAACCCTCTATTTCCAGCAATGCACAATTTCATGCTATTTCAGGGAGCCTGACCCTGAACTGAACTTCTTCAGACTGTTCAGTTCAATCTGAATTTATAAGAGTTACTGACAGCCTGTAGTGTGTAATGAAAAAAAAAAAAATAATAGAGGGACAGCTGTTTGCTTTCACAACCCTTCCATTGATGTTACAAGAGGAAAAACTGTGGGGCTGGTGGATTCAGAAGAAAATGAGTTGGGATTTAACATTTGCAAAGAGGAATCCTTTTTTATGTACTGATTTGGAGTAAATCTCTGGCAGTGAAATCAAATTTGTGACAGTTTTCCTGCAATGCAGAAAGGACTGTAATGAATTTTCTAGTAGCTGATTGTGTTGTTTATTTGGGCACCCGATTAAATGTTATGTATTATTTTTCTTTCTTAAATCTAATACCATTTGAAATATATAGGAAAATTTCTTAAAAATGGGAAAACCTGCAAAATTATCAATTTGGGATAGGATTATTTTACAGTTGTTACAAAAATATTTTTATTTAAATCATTATATTGGAGAATATACTGAGTTCTTTGTATTAGGAATTTAAATATAGGTTATAAAATTTATAGTTTTTTTAGGTGCGTGTATAGAACCTCTTGTTCTAATATAAACATAACAATATAGAAAATTTACCTTTTTTTGAGAAAAAGTTTCAGTTTCCCCCACAACAGCATAATAGGCAACAAAATATGGCACAGATTCCATTAAAACTATCCATTATAAAAATCCATATATCCATTATAAAAATATCCGCAGATTCCATTAAAACTCAAAATTCACAATGACAATTATCATTGAGCTTTATAACTTAAACCTATGAAATATGGCATTTAAAACATTGGAGAAGAGAAATTTAAAATGCTAAAACTGCTTGCACAGTTCTGAATTGAAACATGAAGTTCTTGAAAGGTTTCTGGAAGATACAGAACTATCTCTGGAACAAATACAGAGACCCCCCCCCCCCCCGCCCTACAATTTAAATACACAGTACAGCAGTTGTCAATAACATTCACAAAATGAAATAGTGGAACTGATATACTTTATTGGCTCATGTACTTTTAAAAAATTATATCATTTCAATTAGTATAAATGGTAACATTAAACGGAGTTAACCTTTACTCACAGGATTAGTAATTTTGTTATATGAGAGCTAAAACCTTGGGGGAAAAGCAATTGAACTTTGACAATTCATGTTAAACAGAATAAATGACTTCTCCATTTATTAATACAAAGCCAACCAGTTCTAATTTTCTCTTTCACTCAGTCAGGGTAATATGATGGTAAGTATTACACATTACATCTCAGGGTGATATAAATCACAGATATCTTTGTACCATCGTTAAAGTTAATATGGTTAGAGAGGACATATGTAACCTGACTTCGGGTTAGACACATGGTCCAGACTTAGCCAATCAGAGTTCCCCAGTTTACAGTGATTGGTACAAGAAGAGATCACATGATCCCAACAGCCAATCATAGTCCCTCAATGAAAAGTGATATATGCAAGTTAGAGGTAAAAGTTTCTCTTAATATGGAATTATAAGGGATAAGGACCATGTAATGCTAGAGCTGTCGAAGACATTGTCTCTGTCTCTCCAGGTGCGTACAAGTACACATCACACATGAACACCGGATTTGGGAGGGTAGTGGTGGGGGGAGCAAGGTGGGATTGAGAGATTTGGTAACAACAACAAAAATTCTAGGTCAAATGGAGTTTTAAACCTTATAAATACTAACTCTAGGCACAACTAATTCCTACTTATGTTCTGAATTCACTAATAAAATTCTTATCTTTCATCTTGAAATGTGTTTTAAAAATTGATCTTTAATTTTCAAGACTTCAAGATTTCTTCTGTGATACTGTGGTTGTTTTTTAGGCATGTTTACAATCCAGGAAACAGGAGTCATAATTGAGAGCATGTGATTTGTACCATTTGGAAACCAAAATCCAAAACTTAATTTCAAAAAAAAAAAAAAAAAAGAAACCAACAACAACAACCTAAAGAACTGGAACTAAAAATACATATATTACTAATAGCCTAAAGATCACTGCTTTTTAATATGAGCATACCTGAACTTTTAAAAGATTGTTTTTCAGGGCTTGAGGTAAACTGACATTTTCCCTTCATTTCTGAATGCCAGTTTTACTTCCATGGTATTCTGCAATCCACTTGCTTCATTTCGTCCTTCTTGCACACACACACACACATGCACGCACGCACACACACACACACACACATCCTGAAAGGGCTCTGATTCTTTTCCAGCACAGTCAGTATCCAATATTATACATTATATGTGTGTATAAATATATATATGAAAATCAGAATATAATGCATTTATTTCCACCACTCTCTGCTTCAAAAACACCCTGGAGATGGCATGTCATACCTAGATATTCTAATGTTACTTAGTAGAAAGTTCAGATGCAACTATCTGTAAAATAACACCCGATAAAGTGTTAAAATTTGGTCTGTTCATGTGGAAAAAATCTCTTAGAAATGACAAAGACAGATATAGCAATTGATTCAAACAAGGTAAATATTCAGCCACTGTAAAATTTAAAAGTGCAGTTAAAATCATGTGGACTTTTGCATGATGTTTTAAAACATCTGTTTACAATGTTGATGATTTTAATCTAACTCCTGCTAAAATATTTTAAAACAATTTGCTTCTTTAAGCATAGTAATAAGTTCAAAAAACTTTCCAACTGCATACTTATTCAATAATTGTAGAATAAATGTAACAATCCATATATATAAATGGAACAAAGGGCAACCAAGAGATTTTTAAAATGATTCACGTGCTAAACCAAAATTTGACAAATATATGGATTCCTACAGTGAATCAGTATTGAAGGAAAATCAGTATTAAAATCTTAAACTGCATATTTTGTGGCCATATCCAACAAGGCAAAAATAATCTGCTCTGCTTCAATCCAATACTGTGACTTTTTGTTAACTACGTAAATAAAGGTCACACAGTTTTTCTGTTTCCATATAAAATCTATATAATCAGTTTTACTTGTGATTTAGTATTTCCTAAAATAGTAAATGAAGCAACTATATAAAATACTTCAGTAAAAGTAATTTGTGTTTGTCTTATATCACTTAGGCTCTAGTTAGGAATTCTGAAAGCACTCTACGTATTTTAAAGAGAAAATTTTAACACAAAGTATTAGTTTAAAGGTGTTAGAATATTGAAAAGACAAAACATTGAGCTAACACAACTACTATCCTTCAGATTTGGGGAAGAAATAAAACAGTTTGACGGCGACTAGAAAGAAGTACAGAGGACTCCATAGAGTAGGTACTCTGAATTCTAAAGATAGAATTGTTTTAATGTTTATTTAATTTTGAGAAAGAGAGAGAGAGAGAGAGAGAGAGAGAGAGAGAGCAAGCGAGCATGAGCCAGGGAGGAATAGAGAGAGGGGGGGAGACACAGAATCTGAAGCAGGCTCCATGCTCCAAGCTGCCAGCACAGAGCTGACAGCTCCCCGCCTCCCCAATGAGGGGCTGGAAACCAGGAACCAAGAGACCTTGACCTGAGCCGAAGTCGGATGCTTAACCTACTGAGCCACCCAGGTCAGAATTTTTTAAGTTCCTGAGCAGCCAAGAGTAAGGGCTGAGACTTCTGTGTTGGGGCAAGGCTAGCTGGCTGATTCTTATCAGGGGTTTTAGCAGTTGGTTCTAGGATTACCAAAGAAGCCGGCTACTAGAAGTCTGCTATTGCCAGAGCAGCAAGTTATTGCTAGGGTGACACTGAAAGAACAGCAAACAGGAAAAACCTCCTTTCTCTCTCTTGCCATCCAGTGTCCTTTTAGTGCTTACTATTTATACACCCCCATAGGATTGTAGCCAACAAAGGGGAGATGGAATTTGTAGAACCCTAGGTTCAGAATCACAAAGAAGGAGATTTGGGGAGCTAAACAACAAGAGCTTACTTAATTATTGGCATTTTTAAGCTGTCCAAAACATTTAAATAAGAATGTCAAGGAACAACGATTCTTGTAAATTTAAAAGAGAAATATTTTTATGGTTGTTGTCTTCATTTCTCTTTATGTTGTGCGATTAAGTTTTATGTAGTGTTGTTTTCCTGCTTTACAAATTATTTCTGATGATGATGATGATGATGATGATGATAAGATCAATTTGGGCTCAACCAGAAAAGTAGAAATGCTAAGTCATTATGAATATTGGTTAAACACTCTAAGACTTGGTTTTGTTTGTTTGTTTGTTTGATTCTGTTGCTGGACCTTGAGATCCATAGGGTGGCAGTTGAAAAGGAGAAATGAATGTAATATGGGGAGAGCAAGTACAGACTGAAACCCACAACCATGATCTGGAACCCTGAGCACATCTAAGCTGGAAACCAAAAGCATAGACTGGAACCTGCGGATGTCCTGTAGAAGTTGTCGCCCTCCACAGTGCCATGCAATCTCAAACCCCCGAGTCCCCAGAGCTGAAGATCCAGGGCAAGGAGCTGTGATTGCATGCCTGGTGCTGCCCCACACTGAGTGAGCCAGCAGATAAGTGATAATGTGTGAAAGCACCTGCTCCCATCTTCTGATCGTAAATTTAATACTGTTTTACTCCCCTCCTCCATACAGGGCAAAAATATTTCTTGTATTTAATAGATCATTAAAGAGCTCAAAAGCACCACATGCACAGAAACAGATTCCTTCAGAGAAAGTGGAAAACACTTTTGGAGGTCGATAGTGTTTGAAATTGAGAGGGTGGTAAGAGAATTTAAAGATTTAGACTTGAAAAGATTACTCCTAGTTGCTTTAATAACAGTAGACCTAGAAAATATTTGAGATGTGTCATCTTAATTGCTTTAAAACTGTTTTGATCATTTACTAGTCTGAGTCAGAGAGTCATACAAAAAGCATTCAGTGCAACTGCAAAAAATAAATATGATCTTATTTTATAATGTCTTTGTATAATATCTGTATGTCTTAATATTAAAATAAAATTATATATACATATCTAATTTGATTTTACATTATATGCATTTCAATTAAATAAAATATATTTCTATATTACAAACCAATGGAAACACAAATCTTTTTATAAAAATGTTTTCCCCCAGCTGAGAATATGCATGCGATTTTTCAAGATACAATAAAAGTTTTTTTAAGGTTTAATTTTATTACTTGTTATTTTTAGAGATCTATTTTAAGTAGCTCTTCAAACAGGAGCTTTTTAAGAAAGCCCCCAAAAGGCTATTAAAGAACGATAAAATAACAGTTTTCTCTTCATGCAAGACTCTACAATTATCTGTATTTTAAAACATTAAGCTCTAGTGATTACACAGTCTCAGTATTATACTTTGCTTTACCTTTTAAAAAAAATCACTCAAATCCAATCTTGTGAAGCACATTTACTATGCAGTTTTCTTCTTAACACGTATCCTGCCTTCCATTCCTATAGTACTTTAGGGCAAGCCTTCTGAGAATACAGAATATTCTAAATTGATCGTAGCCCATTTTATTTTTGCACTTCTGTTCTAAGGAATCTGATACAGTTTCCAGGCTTCTCACCATCTCATTAAAAATTAGTAGAGGGAATGTCAGCAGGCATACCACCTTACAAATACAGGTCCAACTTTGTAAATTAAACATGCTTTGTGTGTATGTATTATTTATTCCTGTTTGCTTTTTGGTGTCAGCATGTGCAAGCTCACTGGTACTACCTTTGCATTTGGAAGCTATCTGGAATTAGGGGAAAAAGCAAAATATGACTTATATATGAATCAGGATTATGAATTATGTAAATAAAGCTACCAAGTCAGGGCCAAAAACAATTAAAGGTACTATAAGAAGTTACGCCAAGAATCTCTAACAGGAAAAAAAAAAAGAAAATTAAGGAAAAATTCAGTCTTTAATAGGTAATCCCACTTAGCTACAAAGCTTTCATGCAACAAATAAAAGCTCTATTTGTAAGGAAGTTTCTCCCTCCTACTCTTAGAGAAATTAGCTTTGAGGGTATTGTTTCCAATAACATCCTAGAGTAAATGAAGCTAGAATTCTTTTTGATATGTTTTTTTCAAAAGAACTAAGCTCCCCGGAAAAATAAGCAATAGTAAAGGAAGGGTCAATAAATTTTTGTAAGTGACATGCCAGGATTCTAAGACAGTTTTGGTGACTTCACTTGGGGTTAGTTTTTATACAAACCAAACCCATGTCCCCCTAAGGGCAAAAAAAGAAGGGGAGCAGGCAGAAACAGGGAACAAATCAGAAAGCAGCAAAAGGGATTAGCTATAGAATGTTTGCTCAAGCCCACCTCTGGTCCAACATTTTATTAGTTAGATATGTGGTGTGTGTGTGTGTGTGTGTGTGTGTGTGTGTATCCAGTCAGCAATTATATATTATACATATTGTATTATTATGTATTATATATAATTAGATAGATTGATTTTATATGTATAGCAAAATGATTGACACAAAAAATTTAGTTAACATCTATCATCTCACAAACTTTTTTCCTGTCATGAGAACTTTTAATATCTACTCTCTTAGAAACTTTCAAATATACAATAGTATTATTTTAAATATTTATTTACTTATATTGAGAGAGGGAGAGGGAGAGAGAGAGAACCAGCAGGGGAGAGGCAGAGAGAGAGAGGGAGAGAAAATCCCAAGCAGGCTCCACGCTGTCAGTGCTCAGATTCACCCAAATTGTGAGATCATGTCCTGAGCCAAAATCAAAAGTTGGATGCTTAGCCAAATGAGCCACCCCTACATAATAGTATTTTTTATTTTTATTTTTGAGAGAGAGAGAGAGAGAGAGAGAGAGAGAGAGAGAGAGAGCAGAATGAGAGGGGTACAGAGAATCTGAAGCAGATTCTACACTGACAGCCAAGAGCCTGATGGCCTGATGCCAGACTTGAACTCATGAACCATAAGATCATAACCTGAGCTGAAGTCAGATGCTTAACCGACTGAGCCACCTTGTTGTCCCTGTACTATACAGTATTTTTAACTATAGTCACTATGCTGCACATGTGTTCTAGAACTTAACTTATAACTGGAAGTTTATACCTTTTGATCACCTTTACCCATTCTGCCCACTTCCTACTCCCTGCCTCTGACAATCACCAATATGTACTCTGTTTCAATGAGTTCAGGTCTTTTTTAGGTTCCACATATATATTTTTAGGTTCCACATTTAGGGAGATTGTACAGTATTTTTGTCTGACTCATTTCACTTAGCATAATGACCTCAAGATCCATCTATGCTATTGTAATAGGCAGGATTTTCATCTTATTTATGGATGAATAGTATTCCATTTTATATATACATATAAATCACATTTTCTTTATCCATTTGTCTGTCCATGGACACTTACATTGTGTCCATAATTTGCCTATTGTAAATAATGTTACAATGAACATGAATTGCAAATATTTCTTTGAAACAGTGATTTTTGTTTTCTATAGATAGATACCCAGATAATATGGTAGTTCTATCTTGAATTTTTTGAGGACCCTCTATACTGTATTCCAAAGCACCTGCACCAATTTACAGTCCCACTAACAGCACACAAGTGTTCCCTTTTATTCCACACCCTTGCTAACACTTGTTATCTCTTGTCTTTTTGATGATAGCTATTCTAAGAAGTGTGATGTAATAACTCATTGTTTGGTTGCATTTACTTGACAATTAGTGATGTCAATATATTTTCATGTACCTATTGGCCATCTGTATGTGTTATTTGGAAAAATGTCTATTTAATTCCCCTGCCTATTTTTAAATTAGATTTTCTTTTTTCTTTTCTTTTCTCTCCTTTCTTTTTTTGTTTTTACTACTGAAATGTATGACTTATCTGTATATTTGGAGTATTAATCCCTTATCAGACATATGACTTGCAAATATTTTCACTCATTTGGTAGGTTGACTTTTTATTTTGTTGATGGTTCCCTTTGCTGCACAGAAACTTTTTAGTTTGACATAATCTTGCTTGTTTATTTTTGCTCATGTTGTCTTTGCTTTTGGTGTTAAGTGAGTCTCTTATAGGCCATATAAAGTTGGAACTTTAGTTGGAACTCTGTCTTTTGACTGGACGATTACCTCCATTTACATTTAAAGTAATTGAAAGGTATGGAATTACTATTCATTTTGTTAATTGTTTTCTGGCTATTTTGTAATTCTTTTGTTCCTTCTTCTTTTTGTCTCTTTTTGTGTGTGATTTGATGATTTTCTGTAGTGGTACACTTAGATTCCTTCCTCTTTATCACAGTGTTGCATTATGTGTCATGTGCTGGTAGGCTAATGAAGAGGTTGGCAGATGTTTCTAGCATGAGTTATATGGCATATTTGTGGGGTCAAGTAAAAAAATCAACCTCAGATGATGAAGGATCTGAGGAGACTAAGAGAACACTGCTGTCATGGGTACTTGAGGTTAAAAAGGGAGGTAGAATAGCCATTTGACAAAGCATGACAGGTGAATGGGAGGCCATGGCAATGGGAATCTCGTAGCTGAGCAAAGTTCAAAATGGAAGCGCATTGGTTCTGTTTTGTGCTATACCCTTCCAGGATCAAGTTCTAAACTATACATTTTAGTTGTCTAGGACCTTGGGCCGATTATTTAAACTATTTGTCTAAGTTCTATTATCAGTAAGGTTAGTTAATAATGTTGGTAGTGTTGATAATGATTATTGGAAGAGGTATACACTAAGTATAGGAGGACTGAGTTTCAAGTAAAATACTACTTAGTGGGGAGGAAGTTTTAAACTCAGAAAAGGAGTGCAATCATGAAGAAATAGTACTGGGCAAGTTATCCAGGAAAGAATCCCAGCAGAGGAAAACAGTGCAGGTATATTGCTTGGACTAAAGATTTGCTTTCTAGAAGAAAGGGGACTGGGTTTAGTCTTGGGAATAAACCAAATAAGACTTCCTAGAAATAGGCCATACATTGAGACTGGACTAACAGCATACTGGTTAATTCCTGCTCTTAGCCTTACTCATTTTTAGTTTACTAAAATCCAACATTAACTAATAATTTTGAAACAAGTTAATAACTAAAGTTAACCTGAGCAATATAAGCGTGCACATTTTTCCAGAAATGTGTGTCAAAATTACTGGCATAAACCTGGTGTGAGAGACACGAGTGATATACATGATACATACACTTCTGAGTGATAGGTCCTGGAGCAGATCTAGATTGTCATTTGGAATCACTGATGTAAGCTTTTATTTTTTATCAATATTTGAGCCTCAAATTTTGTGTACATTTGCTCAAATGAACTATGAGCCTGCCAGTTCAAAATCCATTTAACAAGGGGCGCCTTAGTGGCTCAGTCGGTTTAGCGTCCGACTTCAGCTCAGGTCATGATCTTGCGGTCTGTGGGTTCAAGCCCCGCGTCGGGCTCTGTGCTGACAGCTCAGAGCCTGGAGCCTGTTTCAGATTCTGTGTCTCCCTCTTTCTCTGACCCTCCCCTGTTCATGCTCTCTCTTTCTCAAAATAAATAAATGTTAAAAAAATATTTTAAAAAATCCATTTAACAACATTTCAAGGCTAGATGCCTTTTTTTTTAGAGGGGTAGAGTGTGGGGGGAAGATTTGTATTACTAAAAAAATGAGAATAAACTCCTAGTATGACAATAGCATTTCTTGAAGCCTTAAAATTTCCCCAAAACAAATGAATATTAATAGTTATGTGCAACAATGCTTTTTTTAAAATACTGCTAAGGAAAATTTTAATAAGGAATGTATATTAGATAATAATTCAGTAGCAATGCCAATTGTGTGATTTGGCTACTGTGGCTGTATATAAAATTGTATATAAGAATATATACATGTGGCTATATATAAGAATAAAAATACGAATTTTTAGGAAATATACATTGAAGTAGTAAGGGGTAAAGGGCATGATGTCTGCAACTTAAACAGTTCAGAGATAGTGTGTGTGTGAAGGGGAAGAGAATAAATAATAGATCAAATACATTAAAATGCTAATGCTTCTGTAATCTGGATGAAGGAAACACTGTTATTATTTGAACTGTATTTGTGGCTTTTCTGTTCTGATAAAATTTCATAATAAAAAGTTAAAAAGTACTATCAATGCTAGTCTCACAATATTATGCTGACTATACAGAAAATTGTATAAAAATATATGCAAAACCTACAGAATATAACATCAATTGCCATTTAATTATTTATGACATGTTTACTTTACTGTACAAACCTATACATCATTTTCTAATATTAATGGAAATATGCTATACAGGAGTTAAAGTTATTTTTGAACCCTCATCAACTTTGTGTTTGACTTTAATGATTTTTCCTATAAATGATACCTACATTAGATGTCAGAAAAAGGGCTTGTTAATTTAACAGAAAGAAAATTAATAGTATTCTTATATATTTTCCCCATTAAATTCACATCATTGGAGTAATGGTTGTTTTAAATGGGCATAATTATTAATAAGAAAAATGCACACATTAATTGTGAACCCTAATGGCTCTGGTACTTTTTAGTTTTGTAGAAATAATTTAGTTATACTTGCATAAATTTTGGTTCTCATTTAACCATACTTATTAACGATTCTATAACAAACATAACAATGTAAAGCAAAGGTCATTAGAAGGAGCCATATCTACAGTTTTAAAATTTCTGTGCTACTAAGTCTTCATTATCTGTGACATGCTGCTCTTTGATGTTACCTCAACTAAAATATGTCTTAACAATAAGTCCTTCAGGAGAATGGCTATCTACAAAGTGACTTTCTTAGCACAGTTTTATTTTATCTGGAAAGCCTTTCCATATGTTTTTCTTCCCCATCTTTCTTTTTCTTTTAAAACTGTTAGAAAGTTACATGGGACCCACTTGAGTATTTTTTTAAAGGAAATAAAATGATATACAATGGTACTTATTTATATCTTAGCATTTTTCAATCTGCCTTCAGTCTCCAATATTCCATGGAAACATTGTTTTAAATTATATAATTAATAGTCCTTTTCTTTTTCCCCATTACTTTTGATGTCTCAAATATCTCAGTCTGAGGTAATGAAAATAAAATGGCTTAACAACAAGATACACCACTGTTTGAATTCTGAACTTACTGTTAAAAAACTTTGTTGGGATTTTGAAAGATTTCTATGCCTAGTTTTATATCTTAAAGATATGGATGTTATACCCATCCTTTAGGTTTTTTGGAAGGATTAAATAAAATAATGGATGCCAAACAAATACAAAGGGCCTAAAATCATTAAGTTTTCCAAAAAATTAGTGTTATTAAAAAAATGCATCAGGCAAAAAGTGCTCTAAGTATTTTTGGAGGGTGGTGTGGCTTAGAAAATTTCACTGGAAATGTGAAACTTAAGTTACTTATTGAAAGAATGAGCTTTGGTTAAGATGAAAAAAGAATACATTCTACATGTACATGAACAAGTCATATTCCAGAAATAGTGAACAGATCTGTTCGGCTAAAGCGTAGTTTCAGGGGGAAAAAGTTAGGGCTGATTTACATAGATTTGAATTTTTGAATACTATATCAAGGGCTTAAACTTTTTCTTGAGACAAGGAGGAGCTAATGAAGTTTCGTTTTTGACAGTAGTATAACTTTATTGAAAGCAGTTATTAATACAGATTGGCTAGAGAAGCATTGAGCATTATGATTTGGAGATTGAAAAAGAGTACTCAAAGGGAAACCAGTTAAGGGCTTATCAAAATTACAAAGACATAAGCTTAGAAAAGTCTGCCTTCAGTATTTTCTGTGAAAAGCAAAAATAAAGAATAAGTTGATTTTCTCCATCATACAAATTAACAGAATTATTATTTGGCAAAATTTTTTGCAGAAGAGAAAAGCAAGTTTCACAGACAATTGCAGCATTGTTTTCTTAAGTCATTAGGAGGGAAAAATATTGTCAAAGACAGAAATTATAAAAATCTGGGTGGAAAAAGGCACTTTTGGTTAGATGAAAACTTGATTTTAAAGACTGAGATTGGGGTAAAATAACTACATAGAGATTCTCGAGAGACAGTTTGCCAAATGAGCCTGAAACTTAAAAGAAATGGTAGGCAAAAAATGTGGGTATATATTTTTATTCTCATGGCAGTGACTGAAGGCTGACATGTGGGTGCTTACCTGCCAATTGGTGACAACTATAGGTACCATAAATGCCAAAACTGAGACAAGTAGGATAAGCAGGTTAGTACAGCGTGTCAAAATCTAGAGTAACAAAGGACGTAAGAATGGAAGGGAGAAGTATGATCATGGTAACTTTCACTGAGTATCTAGAGTATTCCAAACACAAGGCCTAATACACAGTATCTCAATACATTCAACAATCCTGTGAGGACACATTTTACATTCAACCACATATTCTGTGAGATTTTTCTCTTATTCAAGATGTTAACCTAAACCCCCAACAAAGGCAAAGGCATTCCCTTGACCTCACTGTAAGTATAGAAAATCACCATCATTGGAATAAGCCACATCTCAGGAGCATTACTGAAAATCACCAATTAGAAATCTAGCCTATTCTACCTAGTCCAACAGTCAATACAAGAAGATACCTGAGAATTAAAAATGTTGCTGACCTCTGGGGAAGTTCGGTGGTTATTAGCTATTGCTTTGCATCCAAAAGCCAAGAGAAATTGGCTCTAAGAGAATCACTCGTAAAGACAATGGATGACTAAAAGGATAAGAGAGTAGCATTTTGTTTCCTGTTTAGGATATCAATTTAACAGACTCAACTTGATGATCTGTCCCTGTGGAATACATGGAAGAAAATGGAATTGGATAATGGACTTTTTTCTTGGGGGCTGCTGTATAAGGAGAAAAGTAGGATCTCCTCTATTCAGGCCCTGGTTCCCAAAAGGTGTAGAAAATAAAACCTGAAAGTCAATGCAATCTAGATTTTTGGCAGAAAAGGCTAGATAAATTTGAGGCTCCCTCTCTGGTGGGGCCTCCATACAGGAAACATACATTAGAGACAGGAGATGTGAATGTTACCAGATGAGGTACAACAGGAAGTTCTGGAGAGACGGACAGTACGTACCTGGAGAAGATGCAGGAAAATGGCTCTCCAAGAGACAGTGAAGCAGTGAAGCCTGTTGGAAATGTCACCTGCCCCATCTTAAGTTGATAGCCACAGAGATAATCAAATGTGATTATGCCCAACAAGGAGAGAGCTACAAGTTTGCCCAGTTCACTACTTTACACATTCCATTCTTTCTACCCCTGCCCCATCCTGAAAACCTGCCTTGTTTTTTGTTTGTTTTTGAGAGAGAGAAAGCAAATGTGCTCATGTGTGCAGGGGAGGGGCAGAAGAAGAGGGAAAGAGAGAATCTTAAGCATGCTGCACACCCAGCACAGAGGCCTACACGGGGGCTCGATTTCACCACTATGAGATCATGACCTGAGCTAAAATCAAGAGCCTGTCATTCAACCAACTGAGCTACCCAGGCACTTCTGAAAACACACTTTTGAATGGAGAGGGCTGTAAAAAGAGTAGATCCTGCCTTCCCTTTATTCTGCAATTCCTAAAGCCAAGAGAGACCTAGTCAGAATAGACAGAGAGGAAAAGAGTTGGGAGTTAAAGTATTTAAATTAATAGAACTGTGTTTCTATACCAAAGTGAGACTGCTCTGGTAATAGAAAGGAATTGCAAAGTTGTGGGATCTAGTCAAGATATCAAAAGGGACTCAACTAACATCGGATGAAGGTGGTGTCCCACCTGGTCTATTTGGAAGGTAGTTGTAATAAGCATACCTTTGATCTTTAACTGTATTTAATTGTTAAGGAAGTAGTCCTTGTATTTAATTAAATCCCCAAATTGCTATAAATGCTAACCCATTTCCATTTTCTTCTATTGCTGGGGCATTTTTCTCTGTATGACAATCACACAATACTTTAATATTCTCAAGTTGCCATTAATACTGCCATTCTACTAAGTTAATAGATCTGTAAGTCTACTAAGTCTATAAATCTAAATATTTACTTTTTATGTTACTTTGAATTCCATGTTTAAAAAACTCTAATAATTTTAAAGTATGTTTGTTTGGATATTTGAAGGTGCCTTAGATAGAGTTATAGTGATTAATTATGTAAAAGCCAAAAGCCTAACATTCCAGCCTAGTAAAGCCCCTCTTTAACACTTACTAGTACCACATTTTTCTCTTACTGACCAAGATGGCCTTAATATTTCCTTCAGCTTGACTACACCTTAGACAGGCATCTTCTTGCCTCTAGGCTCCTTTCACTACGTCTTTACAGAATACAGATTGTCTAACATGGAGGTCTCTCCTTCCTTTCTTAGAATTATAATTGTAAAATTTTTTTTCTGCCTCTTTGAGCTATAAATCTTCTTGAAAGGCTTCTTGCCTATTTTACAACCTGGGACTGTCTTTCTTAAGAACCTGGGAGCCATCCCTTTGAAATGTAATTCTCAAGGAAGATAGTATACCTATTTCCTAGTGTCTGTGAGAGGGTGGGGATATAATTTAAGAGGGTGCACTGTTCCAAATTGTAAAAATGCTTCCTGTTATGAAAATATAAGAAAGCTTACTTTTCTTTTAGGGTAATGTCAATTAGCAAACCTAGGTGGCCCTATCTGCCCCCTTCTCCACCCCACTCCCAGTTCTTAAAAACTTTCCAGCCCTTTGTTTCAGCAGAGTTGAGTTCTGACTCCCCTATTATAATAGCCTGAATAAGGTCTCCCCTACCTGCTTAACTTTGCCAGTGCAATGTCTGCTTTGGCAATACCATCCCTTTCTATTATTCTTTAAATTATTATGTTAAAAAATATTAGTACTTATAGGTATGTAAAAAGTATGTTCAGTCCCTCCCAGACTGATTTCAATGAAATCTTTAAAACAAATGCAAACAGTAAGAGATGCATATTATATTACATATATGGTGCTAATATTAGTAATATAAATTTAGAGGAAAGATATTTTGAAAGGGAAAGGAATCACTAGAAAGGAATCACTAGCCATTATAATCTACCAAATGCTTAATACTGGATCCTTTACTCCAAGAGTCCCATGGGTATTTTCTTTCCCACAGCACATGCAGAGGTGCTGATTTGACTTTTTATATAGAAGCCTAAATATACACTCACTAAATCTAGACTCTCTCCCCTTTGGGAGTGCTCTAGGAATTAAATTATAGCATTACCAGAAAATCATTTTTTCATTTCCCTTCCCTCCTTCTCTTGCCTTTGTTCCTTCCTTGTTTCTTACCATGTAGATTTCAGGTATTCAGTCAAGTCTTTTGCTGGCACTGAAAATATCCTGCTATTCATTCCCCCTTGACAAACACCTAAGATAGCTCCTCTCCACCTAATTTTCCAAATATTACTCGCTGCTCTAATGGTAGACAGCACCTCTCAGAGGAACCTCTTGTCCATTGACTAGGACCGAGAAAAACAGATTATGTATTGAGCCAATATAGTTAAGTTCACACAAGAATCTTAAGTCTGAAGACAGAAATGTGGAAACTACAATAACAGCAGTACTTAGTAACTCTTGATAAGTGCTACGCAGTGTTCTAAATGTTTTGTATGAATTATCTGCCTTCCTTCCTATAGCTATCCTTTGGAATAATTAGAGATGGAGATGCTGAGGCACAAAGACGTCACAAAGTTAGCAGTGACTCTGGTTTCAAAAAGAGGCCATTTGACTCCACTGCTATTCATGTACCATATCCTTTTTTTTTCTGGCATGTTTCATAAAGAATGCTTTTCTGCTCTACACTTGAAGGAAGTCACTTATGAAGATACAAAGACCCAGGTTATTCTTTAGAGAATATCCTTCCTGTCACTTGGAACACATACAACTACATGTTTTCATTTCTCTGTGGGAACAAAAATGCTTTTAAGTATTTTCACCTCCTTCTCTTCTAATTCATCACACATAATGCCACTACTAACAGGCAGATAAAAGAGTTCAGAATGTCGATCTTTTTATGTCTGGAAGCCAACATCTTGTTCAATTCTCCTCTCTTATCAGAGAAAAGAGTCTAAAAATCACACTGAGTTAAGCATGTTGTTCCTTCATTCGGAAACTTATATGGACCCTTAACTTTATCAGGGCTTTGAAGACAATTTATAACTCTCTACCCAACTGAAATATCCACTAAATTCCTATGATATTGAGTTTGTTGGAATTCTTCTAGAAGAGGCCTTAAACTTATTAGGTAACCTTAAGACAAATTATTCTGTTTCTTAAGGTAAGCCATAGTCATTCATCCCTACCAAAAGGAAGAAGAAGAATAGTAGTCTGTGTGTAATGAAAGTAATTGCAAACATTGCCCAAACAGGTGCCTACAATTAAAAAAAAAGATATAATTGTCCATGCCATTCTCTCATTTCTTCTTAAAAAGAAAACATTTATTAAATTGCCTCCCCCAATATTTTGGACAGCTGGATATATGTTTGTTATGTTAGAAAAAAAAACTAACAAAGTGAGTGAGGAGTGAGAAAAGGAACAGAAGAGAAATTTCACACACAAATGGGCTCAGAGGTCACCTTCAGATAAAGCTAACTAGTTCAATTCTATTTTACAAAGCAGAGAAACAAGCAATGTGTATTCAAAAATCTTTACTTATTAACAGTGGTTCTTTATGTTACATTTTCCTTTCTCTAAATAATCTGAATTTTCAAATTAGATTACATCAATGAATTTATGGCACTTATTTGCCCTTGGTTGCTATAAGTATTGGTACTTAGTTATGTCTTCTTATTCAACATTTTTATAAGCTAGCTTGCTTGTGCATGCTGCTCTTTTTCTTCTGCACATTAATTTACAGTATTAAAAATAATTGTCAAACTAGAGGCACCACCTTGCAAGTTTCCTCTAGAAGCTGACAAAAACTTGTTTTAACTAGCTATTTAATAAGGCCAACACCTGGCACATAGATTGTGCACTTGAGATAACACCATAAGCTATTTTTATTGACAAGTTTTTCAGAGAATTACATAGAAAATAATCCCAAAAGGAAATCATAAGTGTACATGAATAGATTACAAAAATTTATTTTTAAACATGTCTCTAATGTAGTATATGACCTATTAATGTGGGCCAATAGCAAATGACAGCATGTCATCCTAGATAAATCCTTGTGATAAGAATACATTGAAAACTATATTGTATTTGCTTGTAAGCACTACAATGAGATATTGAGTCAAACATCTGGTATACAGCATATTAAAAATAATTAAAGTTCACACCTGCTTCAAATTTATACTTTCTACTAGTTTAAGATCTTGGGCAAAGCAGCTAATTTCTCTATGCCTAGATTATATCTTTGTAAAATTGAGATAATCATAATGTCTCCTTCACAGTATTGTTGTGAGAGTTATAAAAAAAAAGTGCACAGGGTTGAGAACAATGTTTGACTGACACACACACACACACACACACACACACACACACACACTAAACATTAGCTGTAATTATTATGGGTATCTTTTCCATATTATCACTCTCAGCCTACCCAAATCTAAACCTGGGACCTAATTATCCATAGCCTTGGAGTCTTCTTTGTCAATATCCTCATATATTCTCTCCAAGAATCTAATTCTATTCCTTTCCTTCTGCTTCTCCAAGTGTCCCATCCAAACATACATACATATACACATTCCATGCATACCATGACATACAGCTGTATCAGAACTCCCAAGTCTAACTTCAAATCTATCCAACAACTCATGTTGGAAATATTTTGGGAGATCATAGAACTTATATTACATATGATATTCAAGATATATTTAATATTGAGCCCCTTAAATTCTTTAAATTTTTTAAAATTTATTTCTGTGAGAGAGAAAGAGAAAGAGAGAGAGAAAGAGCATGCATGAGCAGGGGAGGGACATAGAGAGAGGGAGACATGGACTCTGAAGCAGGCTCCAGGTTCCAAACTGTCAGCACAGAGCCAACACAGGGCTTGAACTCCCAAGCCGTGGGATCATGACCTGAGCTGAAGTCAGATGCTTAACTGACTGAGCCATCCAGGTGCCCCAGAGCCCATTAAATGCTTAACATAGAACCAGAGAATGTCTTCCAAGCTCATCGTTTTCATTTTAGTAGTTTATCTATCAAACATTATTAGTTTGAAGGCTAAAATAGTAAGCAATGATAGCACTTCTGGATCCAGTATTGCAGAATATGACTAAATGAAAACCTTGCTGCAGATAACAACTATAACTCAGAATAGAGTTTTTAAAAATTAAATAAATATTAAAAGTAAACCAAGTATCTAAGGCTTTGGAGAGTGAACAAATGAAAGCATATTTTGGAAAGTGGCCCAAACTTGGAAGAAAATATCAGCATATGTTGTGTTTCCATTTGTTTCATTTTGTTTTGTTTTATTTTGTTTTTGTTTTTGTTTTAGATTGGCCACCATAACACTCCTGGATATAGAAAAAATTACTAGAACTAAGAAGTGAATATAGCTTAAGAGTGAATTTTTTTACGTCATCTTGACTATATCATGGAGTGACCAAATATTTAGCTAAACATTATTCTGGGTATATCTATGAGGATGTTTCCAGAGAAGATTTACTTTTGAACCTGTAGACTGAGTAAAGCAAATTGCCCTCCCCAATGTTGAAGGGCATCTTCTGATCTATTGAGGGTCTGAATAAAATAAAAAGATGTAAGAAGGGAGAATTCATTTTCTCTGGCTAACTGCTGAGCTGGGACATCAGTCTTCTATTTTCAGACTAGGATTTACACCACCCGTGTTCTTGGTAACCAGACCTTTATACTTGGACTAGAACAACACCATGAGTTTTCCTGGTCTCCAATTTACAGATGACAGACTGTGGGATTTCTCAGCCTCCATTTTGAATGAGCCAATTCTTAAAATAAATCATATATATATGACACACACACACACACACACACACACACACATCTCTTACTCGATATGTTTCTCTGGAGAACCATAACTAATACAGTAGCATTGTATTTTACCATAAGGTAGAACAAAACAAAACAAAACAAAACAACAAAAACACTTGTATTTCGTATAGTAAGAGAAAACTGGTGGAAAAAAATATTAAAAACTCCATATGCAATCATGTAAAAATTACCTAAAATTTGGATAAATACCGATACTAAAATCTAGAAAACATTACTGAGAGAAACTAAAGACCCAGATAAATTGAGATACCATGTTTACTGAGCAGAAAACTCAATATTATTTAAATATTAATTCTTTCCAAACAGATCTATAGATAGACAGCAATGACCCACCAAATTCCAACAAGCTTTCTGGAAAAAATTGAGAAGTTTATTATAAGAGATAAAAAAGACCCAGAAAGATAAAACAATTTTATAAAAGAGAATGAAGTTTGATATTTATACTAATTTAAAGTCATTATGTAAAGTTGCAATAATCATGGCTATGTGGTATTACATTACAAAGGATATAGCTCAATTCAACAATATAGAATACAGAAATAAATTGAAAAATATATAGCCAAAAGATTGTCAATCAAGGTTTCAAGCTTTTTTCAAGATAATATTTTTCAAAATTGTGATAGAACAACTCGATATCAGTATGAAAAAAGTCAATCCTGACTACACAACATGCATAAAATTTACTCAAAAAAAGAGAATATATGTAAATGTAAAAGTTATATGGGAGATGGAGGCATAGGAGGACACTGGGCTCACCTCATCCTGTTGATCACTTAGTTTCCACCCACATCTGCCTAAACAACCCAGAAAACCACCAGAAGACTAGCACAATGAACTCTCCAGAGCCAAGCATAGACAAGAGGCCCACGAAAGAGGATGCACTACGGCTAATATACCCTTGGCCAGATCCCATCGAAACAGCACCACAAACCTGACAGTGTGCAAGTAGCCAGACAGGGGCCACACCACTCCACAGTGAGTCCTGCCCCTGGGAGAAGGGAAGATAAGATACACACCAGTCTTACTGTGGTCCCAGTGGTGAGCTAGGGACAGACATCGGGTCTGACTGCGGACCTACTCACCAACACAAGTTACTCTGGATAGCACAGAGGAAGTGCCCTGCATTTTGGAGCCATCCCACAGAATATCCAAAATGACAAAACGGAAGAACACTCCTCAAAAGAAACTCCAAGGAAGTAGCAACGGCTAACAAACTGATCAAAAACAATTTAAGCAATATAATGGAACACGAATTTAGAATAATAGTCACAAAACCGCTGGGCTTGAAAAAAGCATAGAGGACAGCAAAGAATCTATTGTTACAGATATCAAGGGACTAAGAAATAGTCATGAGGAGCTAAAAAATACTATAAATGAGGTGCAAAATAAAATGGAGGTGACCACAGCTCGGATTGAAGAGGCAGAGGAGATAATAGGTGAATTAGAAGATAAAATTATGGAAAAAGAGGAAGCTGAGAAAAGCAGAGAGAATTAGAGAACTAAGTGATGCAATAAAACGGAAAAATATCCCTATCATAGGAATTCCAGAAGAAGGAGAGAAAGGAGCTGAAGATGTACTTGAACAAATCATACCTGGGAATTTCTCTGATCTGGGGAAGGAAAAAAGGCATTGAAATCCAAGAGGCACAGAGAACTCTCTTAAGACATAATTTGAATTGATCTTCGACATGACATATCATAGTGAAACTGGCAAAATACAAGGATAAAGAGAAAATACTGAAAGCAGCTAGGGATAAACATGCTCTAACTTACAAAGGGAGACCCATAAGACTAGTGGCAGACCTATCTACTGAAATAGGCAGGCCAGAAAGGAATGGCAGGAAATCTTCAATATAATGAATAGAAAAAAATAGGCAGCCAACAATCCTTTATCCAGAAAGTCTGTCATTAAGAATAGAAGGAAAGATAAAGGTTTTCCCAAACAAACAAAAACTGAAGGAATTCCTCACCACTAAACCAGCCCTACAAGAGATCCTAAGGGGGACTCTGTGAGTGAAATGTTGCAAGGACCACAAAGTACCAGAGACATCACTACAAGCATGAAACCTACAGACATCACAATGACTCTAAAGCCATATCTTTCCATAATAACACTGAGTGTAAATGGACTAAATGCTCCAACCAAAAGACACAGGGTATCAGAAAAGATAAAAAAACAAGACCCATCTATTTTCTGTCTACAAGAGACTCATTTTAGACCTGAGGACACCTTTAGATTGAAAGTGAGGGGATGGAGAACTATCTATCATGCTACTGGAAGTCAAAAGAAAGCTGGAGTACCCATACTTATATCAGACAAAGTAGGCTTTAAATTAAAGGCTGTAACAAGAGATGAAGACGGGCATTATATAATAATTAAAGAGTCTAGCCACCAGGAAGAGCTAACAATTATAAACGTCTATGTGCCGAATACGGGAGCCCCCAAATATATAAAACAATTAATCACAAACATAAGCAACCTTATTGATAACAATGTGGTAATTGCAGGGGACTTTATACCCCACTTACAACAATGAATAGATCATCTAGACACAGGATCAATAAAGAAACAAGGGCCCTGAATGATACATTGGATCAGATGGACTTGACAGATATATTTAGGACTCGACAACCCAAACGAGCAGATTATACTTTCTTCTTGAGTGCACATGTAACATTCTCTAAGACAGATCATATACTGGGTCACAAAACAGCCCTTCATAAGTATAAAAGAATTGAGATCATACTATGCACACTTTCAGACCACAATGCCATGAAACTTGAAATCAACCACAGGGAAAAGTCTGGAAAACCTCCAAAAGCATGGAGGTTAAAGAACACCCTACTAAAGAATGAATGGGTCAACCAGGCAATTAGAGAAGAAATTGAAAAATATATGGAAACAAACGAAAATGAAAATACAACAATCCAAATGCTTTGGGATGCAGTGAAGGCAGTCCTGAGAGGAAAATACATTGCAATGGAGGCCTATCTCAAGAAACAAGAAAAATCCCAAAGACAATATCCAACAGCACACCTAAAGGAAATACAAGCATAACAGCAAAGACAACCCAAACCCAGAAGAAGAGAAATAATAAAGATCAAAGCAGAAATAAACAATATAGAATCTAAAAAACTGTAGAGCAGATCAATGAAACCAAGAGTTGGTGTTTTGAAAAAATAAACAAAATTGATAAACCTCTGGACAGGCTTCTCAAAAAGAAAAGGGAGATGACCCAAATAGATAAAATCATGAATGAAAATGGAATTATTACAACCAATCCCTCAGAAATAAGAGCAATTATCAGGGAATATTATGAAAAATTATATGTCAACAAACCGGATCATGGAAGAAGTGGACAAATTCCTAAGCACCCACACACTTCCAAAACTCAAACAGGAAGAAATAGAAAACTTGAACAAACCCATAACCAGCGAAGAAATTGAATCAGTTATCAAAAATTTCCCAACAAATAAGAGTCCAGGACCAGATGGCTTCCCTGGGGAATTCTACCAGACATTTAAAGCAGAGATAATACCTATCCTTCTCAAGCTGTTCCAAACAATTGAAAGGGAAGGAAAACTTCCAGACTCATTCTATGAAGCCAGCATTACTTTGATTCCTAAATCAGATAGAGACCCAGAAAAAAATAACTACAGGCCAATATCCCTGATGAATATGGATGCAGAAATTCTCACCAAGATACTGGCAAATAGAATTCAACAGCATATAGAAAGAATTATACACCATGATCAAGTGGGATTCATTCCTGGGCTGCAGGGCTGGTTCAACATTCACAAATCAATCAATGTGATACATCACACTAATACAAGAAAAGAAAAGAACCATATGATCCTGGCAATAGATGCAGAAAAAAACATTTGACAAAATTCAGCATCTTTTCTTAATAAAAACCCTCGAGAAAGTCAAGATAGAAGGAACATACTTAAATATCATAAAAGCATTTATGAAAAGCCCACAGCTAATATCATCCTCAATGGGGAAAAACTGAGAGCTTTCCCCCTGAGACCAAGAACACGACAGGGACGTCCACTCTCACCGCTGTTGTTTAACAGAGTGAAGTGTTGGAAGTGCTAGCATCAGCAATCAGACAACAAAAGGAAATCAAAGGCATCATATTGGCAAAGAGGAAGTCAAGCTTTCACTCTTTGCAGATAACATGATATTATACATGGAAAACCTGATAGACTCCACCAAAAGTCTGCTGGAATTGATACAGCAAAGTCACAGGATACAAAATTAATGTACAGAAATCAGTTGCATTCTTATACACTAATAATGAAGCAACAGAAAGACAAATAAAGAAACTGACCCCATTCACAATTGCACCAAGAAGCACAACATACCTAGGAATAAACCTAACCAAAGATGTGAAAGATCAGTATGCTGAAAACTATAGAAAGCTTATGAAGGAAACTGAAGAAGATACACAGATATGGAAAAACATTCCATGCTCATGGATTGGATGAATAAATATTGTTAAAATGTCAGTGCTACCCAAAGCACTCTACACATTCAATGCAATCCCAATCAAAAGTGTACCTGCATTCTTCTTGAAGCTAGAACAAGCAATCCTAAAATTTGTATAGAACCACAAAAGACCCCTAATAGCCAAAGTAATTTTGAAGAAGACCAAAGCTGGAGGCATTACAATCCTAGACTTTAGCCTCTACTACAAAGCTGTAATCATCAAGACAGCATGGTATTGGCACAAAAACAGACAGACCAATGGAATAGAATAAAGATCCCATAATTGGACCCACAAAAGTATGGCCAACTAATCTTTGACAAAGCAGGAAAGAATATCCAATGGAAAAAAGACAGTCTCTTTAACAAATGGTGCTGGGAAAACTGGACAGCAACATGCAGAAGGAGAATGAAACTAGACCACTTTCTTACACCATTCACAAAAATAAACTCAAAATGGATGGAGGACCTTAATGTGAGACAGGAAACCATCAACCCTAGAGGAGAAACCAGGAAAAAACCTCTCTGACCTCAGCCGCAGCAATTTCTTACTTGACACATCTCCAAAGGCAAGGGAATTAAAAGCAAAAATGAACTATTCGGACCTCATGAAGATAAAAAGCTTCTGCACTGCAAAGGAAACAATCAACAAAACTAAAAGGCAACCGACGGAATGGGAAAAGATTTTTGCAAATGGCATATCAGACAAAGGGCTAGTATTCAAAATCTATAAAGACCTAATCAAACTCCACACCCAAAAAACAAATAATCCAGTGAAGAAATGGGCAGAAGACATGAATAGACACTTCTCTAAAGAAGACATCCAGATGGCCAACAGGCACATGAAAAGATGCTCAATGTGACTCCTCATCAGGGAAATACAAATCAAAACCACACTCTGATACCACCTCACGCCAGTCAGAGTAGCTAAAATGAAGAAATCAGGAGACTATAGATGCTGGAGACGATGTGGAGAAATGGGAACTGTCTTGCACTGTTGGTGGGAATGCAAACTGATGCAGCCGCTCTGGAAAACAGTGTGGAGGTTCCTCAAAAAATTAAAAATAGATCTACCCTATGACCCAGCAATAGCACTGCTAAGAATTACCCAAGGGATATAGAAGTGCAGATGCATAGGGGCACTTGTACCCCAATGTTTACAGCAGCACTTTCAACAGTAGCCAAATTATGGAAAGAGCCTAAATGTCCATCAACTGATGAATGGATAAAGAAGGTGTGGTTTACATATACAATGGAATACTACTTGGCAATGAGAAAGAATGAAATATGGCCTTTTGTAGCAACGTGGATGGAACTGGAGATTGTTAATGCTAAGTGAAATAAGTCATTCAGAGACACACAGATACCATGTGTTTTCACTTTCATGTGGATCCTGAGAAACTTAACAGAAGACCATGAGGGAGGGGAAGGGAAAAAAAAAAGAGAGGGAGGGAGCCAAACCATAAGAGACTCTTAAAAACTGAGAATAAACTGAGGGTTGATGGGGGTGGGAGAGGAGGGTGGGTGATGGGCATTGAGGAGGGCACCTATTGGGATGACCACTGCGTGTTGTATGGAAACCAAATTGACAATAAATTTCGGGAAAAGAAAAAAAATATATAAAAGTTAAAACTATAAAACTTTGGTAAGAAAACTAAGACAAAATCTTCTCAGCCTTATAATAAGAAAAGATTTATTTGATAAGAACCATAATATAAAATATTGAAAAACTGGCCTTTATTAAAATGTGAAGTATTTCTTGAAAAGACATCATTAGAAAATGAAAGAAAGCCATAGAATGGTAGAAAATATTCATAATACCATATCTTACAAAGGACTTTCATCCATAATTTATAAAACTCTTACAATGGGCAAAGGATTTCAACAGCAAAGCCTGTTCAAAAAAGAAGATATATGAATAGCAATTAAGGAAATGAAAAGATGTTCAGCATGATTAGTCACCAGGGAAATGCAAATTTAAACCATAACATGATACCATTATATAGACATTAGAATAGCTAAAATTAAGAAGCATACAAATACCACATGTTGTCAAGAATGTACAATAATTGGTGCTCTCATATATTTCCTTAAACTGATACAACATTTTGGAAAAGTTTCACAATTTTTTGAAAAGTTAATTATGCACCTGCTATAGGGCCCATTCATTCTACTGGTGGTTTTCTGTAGAAACAAATACAATCACATGTCTACATGAAAATGTGTAGAAGCTTCATTCATCTATGCAAACCTAGCAAATATCCAGATGTCAATGAATAAGTAGATAAAATGTTGAATATTTATGAAAAAGAATAAATGACATATACTCATCAACATAGGTAAATCTCAAAATTACTTCAAGTGACAGAAGCCAAACATAAACGAATGCATACTCATGTATAGAAAATGTTAAAAAATGCAAACAAGTTTACAGGGGAGGGAGAAAAGCCAATCAGTGGTGCTTAAGGTCAGGAGCAGAGGGGCATATTAACTACAAAGGAGTATGTAGTAGTCAGCCTCCAAGATGGCCTACAAAATGTCCTGTTTCAGGTATTCACTCTAGTGGAATCTCCTCCAACGATTATCAGGGTTGGTCTGTATGACCAATAGGGCATGGCAGAAATGATAGTATGTCCTTTCCCAGATTAGAATATGAAAGACTATGGCTTCAATCTTGGATTCCCTGTTGGGCTTTGGCTCACTCACTGGAGGGGTAATCAGCTGTCAAGTCATGAGGAAATTCAAACAACCTATGGAGAGGCCCATGTAGGAATGATCTGAGCACATACCAACAGCCATGTGGATGAGCTATCTTGGGCATAGATCACCCAGCACTAGTCAACTTCCAGATGACTACAGCTAGGGCAATACTTTGCTAGCAACTTCTTAAGGGACTCTAGAATACTACCAACCAACACAGGTGCTCCTAAATCCCTTACCCACAGAAAGTATAAGATAATAAATATTTGTTGTTTCAAGCCACTAAGTTATGGCATAAATTGTTACACAGCAATAAAGAACTAATACAGATTTGGTACCAGAATTTGGGTGTTACCATAATAAATACTTAAAATGTAGTCATTGCTTTGAAACATGGCAGTAAACTTTGAGAATATTAGCAAACACATAAAGAGACTTGAACACATGATCCCTAAAATTTGGACTTTAAAGAGGCTGCCAGTGACAACTTAAAGGAAAGTGAGGAAAATCTTATTAGAAACTAAAGGAAAACAGATTCTTATATAGTGGTTGAGAATTTAGCAAGATCGTCACCTACATCAATGTAGAAGGTAGAAAAATGTATCTAATCAACCAAATGATCTAGCTTAATGTGGTTATTTATCCGTTAAAACCTATGGGCTATTTTGACCTTTTATGGGTCTCTTTACTATATAAAAATTTGAAGTTATGAAACCCTGAAATAGTTTTGAAATTTCCTGGGTTCCTCAGTCTCCAGATAAAACTTCACTGACAACACATTTTGTTTCTGAACGGTGGTAGAGAGGTCATAGAAGGCCCACTGGTAGGCTTCAAAATGCCAGTGTTTAAATATTAAACAAATGTCCCATAGAAAATATATCAAACTCTGATTTATTAGAACAACAACTCAATGTTTCTCTATACATAATTTATTAAAGAGGAGAAAGAATAATCAGGGGACAAATTAAAGGAATTAAATTTATTCCTATTTTTATAATGGTGTATAATGAAGAACAATATAAAAGTCCCTAAATACTAAAACTGATTAAAACTTTGAGAAAAAGATTTAAAAAAAGAGGAAAATGAATTAACTCTCATCTTGAACTCATTTATTTCAAATAAATGAAAAAGATCAATCACAAATAAATAACACTTCATTTTTAGGGGTTTTTTACATTAATGCAGTTGTATATGTTAATTGAAAACTAACTTGTAAACTCTAATATTGTCATATTTATTGTGATTCTCAGTGACAAGAATATCAGGTTACTAGCCTTACTGAGAGAAAGAGATATTATATAATCATTTTCTTGGACTAATATGTCACAGTGATTTGAGGAAAAATAAATCTTTTTCATGGCATTTTAATTACTACTTGTAATCATTTTATTTCTACCTTTGCAGGAATGGAAGGTCACTGAGGTTGAAATTGCAAATAACTACATAATCATGTCACACAGGGAATAATAAAGGGTCAAGTCTTTATAAATTAAAATATACTTGGGTTTTCTATTATCCAAACTCATTGGAATTATGAGAGTTAAGACCATTCATGGAAATGGTGGAAGGAAAATAATCTATCACTGTACTTGTGTGCTTTACATTTATCAAATGAATCATATACATAATTAAAGAGGCTGGTATTCCACATACTGAGACTTAATATCAAAGTAGACTTTTTTAAAGTTTATTTATTTATTTTGAGAAAGACAGAGACAGCATGAGTGGGGGAGGGGCAGAGAGAGAGAGAGAGAGAGAGAGAGAGAGAGAGAGAGAATCCTAAGTAAGCAGGCTCTGCACTGTCAGGGCAGAGACCTATGTGGGGCTCAAACTCAGGAACCCGTGAAATCATGACCTGAGCCAAAACCAAGAGTTGGATGCTTAACCAACTGAGCTACCCCAGTGCCCCAATATCAAAGTATATTTAGAGATGATTTCAGACAAATAACTTTGTTTACCACTCTTCTCCCACTTTTCTTAAATCAAGAATGATTGTACATGATTATTCATCTGCATAAAGTACTTCCCTTGTGTCACTTTTTTTGTTTAAATGTTTATTTTGGAGGGAGGAGGAGAGAGAGACAGAGAGAAAGAGAGAGGGAGGGAGGGAGGGGGAGGAGCAGAGAAAGAGGGAGACAGAAAATCTGAAGCAGGCTCCAGGCTCTGAGCTGTCAGCCCAGAGCCTGACGCAGGGCTCGAACCCACGAACCATGAAATCATGACCTGAGCTGAAGTCAGACACTTAACCAACTGAGCCACCCAGGCACCCCTGTCCTTTTTTTAAAATTCTTCACAAATGGCCTTGGAATTTTGATATGAGGCAAACTTTCCTCTCAAGGATTTCTCAACCTTGACTTCATTGGCCTTTGGCCAAATAATACTTTTGTTTTGAGGGCTTTCCTATGCATTAGAGAATGTTTAGCAGTATCTCTGTCCTCCTCCTACTGGATGCCATAGGATACACCACCCCTTCTCACGCTCTCCCCAGTTATCACACTCCAAACTATCTCCAGGCTCTAATATCCCCTGGGATGCAAAATCATCTTCTTTCTGCATTTGAGAACCATTGCTCTAGAGTAGAAGAGGGAGACGTTACGAAGAATGAGAAATGTCTCTTTTCCCAAAGAGACATAAAATATATGCCACAAGGGTTTCATACATGGACACCAAAGAGTTGGTTGAATATCAATATCAAGGAAATTCCTTGTACAAGAAAATATCAATATTTTCCTTTTGTCTAATCTTCGGCTAAGGGGATTGGCACAAAATGAGAAGATCCTGCTAAGATGGATGGTTGTGATAATTCAATTTACAAACTTTAGCAAGCCCTAAATTTGGGTTTGGCCATGACAGCCTGAATCACATAGCAAGGAACTAATGATGTAGAGACAATAAAAGCTTTTAATGATTTTCTTTGCTAACCATCAGGTTTATTCCCATTTCCTTGCAAGTTACTCAGCTATTTCCTAAAGTGATCCATGACACACATCATGTATTTCCAATTATCTATAGTAGACTATAAGCTCTTTGTTGGCAGGAATTAGGTTTTTTCTGTGTTTAGCATGCAGTAGTTTTGTCTTGATATTAGGACTGCTAGGACCTTTCTTCCTTGCTGCTCCCACATCAGTGTCATATAATGACACTCTTTCCATTGATTGTTTATCAGCCTCAGAATCCTCACCAGAGCACTCTAAAAAGCCTCTTGTGAATTTACTGTAGTTCACCTATAAAATGAAAGTTGTGATTTCTGGCCTCAAAATTCTGCTGGACAACAACTAATATTTGCATTGTCCTTCACAAATAGTACTTAAAGAAAAACTCTCTTATTTCAGTCTCAAAAACAGTCTAATTTAATAAAAGGAATGTTTTGATTTATAAAAACAATATCTTATTATGTTAGTATGAGGAAAGCTGAGGGAGGCTGTTCAAGTTCTTGTGACTAGCAGGTTGCAAAGACAGTCCAGTGAACCTTTAGCCAAAAGAACTTCCCTACTCATATTCTTAAAAAAGGTTCAACTTAGGCAGAATAAAACTATGATGGACCCTGTATATTTCCTTTATGGTATTAACAGTCTTAGTTATTTTCCTAATTTCTTCTCTGATTGAATGTTTGTCTCAAAACAACCCTGAGGACAGAACACTTATCTAAATGAGTATTTTTAAATTTTGACATATAACACAAGTGTTTAAGTAGATTCCTGTGAATTAGAAATACAGAAACTTACTGTTTTAACTAAACTATTTGTAAATAACAGGAATCTCAACTTGAAACCAAGCAGTCCTTATCTCAAGACTGAAAATTGCCTTGTGCCTCAAGAACTGTGGCTATCAGGGCTCTGGGGTGGGTAGGACCGCCTAGTGTCCAACTGGATGAAGGTCAAAGGAAGAAAAACAAACAAACTTGGCTTAGAACAATTTCTTAGGGACAGAGAGAAGGCAGGATTCTGAGTATAAAATCTATCTCCTTCAAGTTTTTCTGTCATCTTGCACAGCCCTCAGGGATATATGTCTGAATCCTGCAGAGACGCTATCAGTAAAAACCTAAAAAGGCTAACAAATTTTAAAATGGACACCATTACAACGTCAACAACAAATCCAATAAAGAAAGAAAACTCTGAGATGTTCAGAGCCCAAGCAGCTCTGCCTAGGAACTTGGGGAACAGAGCAACATCCCAAATAGAAGAGACAGTGTTCCCTCATTCTCTGTGGTGAAGGCTGCATACTCTGGCCCACATAGGGCTCTCGAGGACACGGCAGTAACACATGAGGCATAAACAACTGGGACTTGGCAAAGAGCAGTCTGTGCCTGCGGTGCTGGAAGTGAGTCACTTGGCAACAGTAGTGACAAAGGCAGCATCTTGAGGGAGGAAGAGTTGCTGAGCTGCTTAGAGGACAGTACAATCCAGAGAGCCACAGCAAGGTAGAAAGAAAACGACACATGCCATAGGGCAGCTAAAAGAGTGTGTTTGTATGGATGTGCAACATGTCTGACAGACTTCATTTTCCTTTTCTCAAGTTAATGTGCCTTTGGCTGGGAATAACTGAATTGATTCAATTTTTCTTTATCTTTTTTTTCTTTTTTTTTAACATAGCACCCTAAGAAAACAAATGCAGCTAATTGACTAGTTTCATAGAATTGACTAAAGAAGCCTAATAAAAATCACGTTAAAAATGAATAAAATTAATGGTTTCATATAACTGATCAATCCCCCAGTCAAAATGGTCACTGGTGATATGTCCTTACTTCAGCTTTAGGCTGAAGAAAAATAACAGATCTTGATTGATTTCCACTTACTAATGCACATTAGAACTGAGAACCTATCTGCCCTTTCTTCGGTGTTGGGAATAGATGGTGAAAGGACAGAAATGGTGCCTGTTCTCATAAAATTCATATCCTAGTGGCGAAACGAGTAAACAAATTAATGAGTTAGATAATTTTAGGTAAGGGCAAGTATAAAGAAAAAAATGCTATTGGATGACATGTTACAGGTTGTGAGGTGAGGTGTCTGGTTTACACTAAGTCTAAGAGTGCGTGATATTGGAATCGGACTTAAGTAATGAAACAGAGAGCAAACCAAACAAAATTGGGGTGAGTAGGGTAGTATTCTGGGAAAGAGTGCCAAGTGCAAAGGATGAAAGATGGGGAAAGTTTGGTATGTTCAAGAAAAGACGCCAAGAAAGGTCAGCATGGCTGGAGTTTAGTGAGACAGACATCAGGCTATAGTGTCAGGGGCAGGTCATACAAAGCTTTAGAAGTCTTGATAAGAAGTATAGATTTCATTCTGAGCATGCACGGAAGCCATCAAAGAAAGGATTGAAGTAGGGGAGTGATGTGATTTTATTAGTAGCTCTGTGTAGAGACTGGATTTAGAGAGAAATGTATAGTATTTCCATTAAAGAGCAAACAAACAAACTCAACTATCCTTTCAAAGTTCAACATGAAGGACTATATAATTCACAGTAATTTTTTCTTCTTGTGAAGATAAATACATTTATTCATTAATGTCAAGAGTTTAATGACAATATTACTGACCTAGTAATATTTAGAAAAAGAAAATTACTATTATAATTTCTGATTTGAATATCCATCTCATTTTTAACATGATTATGACACTATAAAATTAAATCATGAGAATATTTATAACAATTACAAAAGTAATTTTTGTGCCATTCATTTTAAAGTCATTAAGACAATTGCCTTTTTGAATTGAAGACATCTATAAAATCAGCCATCATTTTATTACCAATTATTGACAAGAGAACACCAAAACTGTCTTCAATAAATCTATGTATTTGATAAACTCAAATTAAGGCAATTAATGCTCCAATGTGTCTTTATAAATTATGAGGTTTCCTATATCTTAGACACTTGACTAATTTGGTCTACCAATAATTGATTACTCATATCTACTTTTGCAATGTGAAGTAACTAGACCAATAGATCTTGAGTCAGAAAATTCTAGCGGTAGTATATTTTTCTACAAATGTAGACACTTGAACAATCACTTGTAATAGAAAATATTTCAGTTCCATTCCGTATCCCAACAGAACAAAATATACTTCTTTCCTCATAGTTGTAATTCAATGTTTGTAGTTATTATTGTAAGTAAAATTATTAGATTTTAATTTTCTTTTCTGTAGACAGAACAAAGACCCATAAATCTTACTTCTTTAGGTGACAGCACAATTTTAGGACAGTTATTTCTATAACAGTAAAATTCTAGAATCCTAAAATATAATTTATTAAGAGGAAAGTATTGCTTATTTTTTAAATATGGAAAAACAACTTTGTGATTTTTGCCAGTGTTTCCTAGAATTGCCTTCACATTTGAATAATAGTCCATTGTAACACCTTGGGGCAAAAAAAAAAAGTATGATCAAAGTAAAATAGGAGTCATACATTTTAATGTAACCATTTTGTAATATATTTTAAAGTGAAATCAAATGATCTGGAAGCCATTTTAATCGACTCCCTGACTTCAAGTATGAGTAACTATTTTTAAAATTGAATTTGAGTATTTCTCATATCAAAGTATTATTTAATGACCTATAAGTTACAAGGAGAGAAAGATGGGCTAAGAAAGAGATGTATTTTGATGTCTAGTATTTCAAACAATAGAAAAAAATCAGACATTATTATCCCCATTTTATAGACAAGAAAAATAAGACTCAAATGGTTAAAATACAAGTGAGAAGCCCAAGTTGACTTAGTCTTAAAACTTTTATGTTATTTCCTAAAGCACAATTACGCCCTTTTGCCAATTATATACCTCTCTGTAGAAATAAACTCTCAGATATATTTAAATAGCATTTATATTTTGGTTTATATTTAAAATGTTTTTATTATGCGTGTTGTACATCACATAGGCTAGGGTCATGAAAAATGTTCTATTTAATTAGCCGATACAGTTTTTCATTAGACCTCTACCCATAAAATTAGGCTGTATAAAACTGTGATATTCAGACATTAGTTATGTTCATTTAGAAATGGTAGAAAAATAATTTTAGTGTAGCTTGCTATTGTAGTTATATAGGATATTGAAAAATGAATCAGTTTATTAACATATGCATGTTAATGGTACAATTCATTTAAATAGACTTTTCGGTAAGTCCTCCAGAAAGAGATAGAAAGCTATTATACCCAGGGGCGCCTGGGTGGCTCAGTTGGTTAGCACCCAATTCTTGATTTCAGCTCAGGTCATGATCTCACATTCATGGGATTGAGCCCACATCAGGCTCAGTGCTGAGCAAGGAGCCTGCTTAAGATTCTCTCTGTCCCTCTCCTCCTACCCCTCTCCCTGACTCGCATGCTCTCTTTCTCTCTCTCTCTCAAAAAATAAATAAAAATAAATTTAAAAAAAGAAAGCTATTATTTCCAAACTAGGGGAAACAATGAAGATCCAGACTCTTCATTCAATTCATTCAGATTCTTTCAAATCACCTTCAACCTGTTTTTTTCCCCCTAATTCCCTTCACGAACCCTCTGCTCCAGTGAAATTACAGGCTTTGAATTATTTTTATATCTGTTCCTATGTATTGGCTTCACTGTTCAGACTCTACTCTTCCCCTCTTGGCTAACATAGATCCTGTCTGCCCTTTAGATACATTACCAAACATCACTGCCCTAACCATAATGTATTTCATCTTAAGCTCTTTCTCCTTTTTAATTCAATAATATCAAAATCATGTTAGTATTTATATATGTTTTGAATACTTAGGATATGTTAATATTATAAAATGAAATCATGCATATAGTTGTTATATACACATAATTTTCTTTTTCTATATATTCTTTATATATTAATCAAAACCAGTCACTAAATATTTCTTTAAATATAGGTAAATACAAATTTCTTAGTCCTTCCCTCGAGTCCTTATGTATTTTTTATAGTTCTATATATAATTTTACTGAATATAAGAATTCTTGTGTGTTTTGCTCACAGACATATATTCCCAGTAAATAAATAGTGCCAGGCACATGTGAGGTTCAAATAATATTTGTGGGATCTCTACTTAGCAGTGATCTTATGCCAGAAGCAGAAAATGAAATCTTAGTCAATTCTAAACAAATCCAGGAAATTGAGGTTTAAAGCTTGCTAATTCAAGATTCCCATCATTTTTCTCATTTGTTTTATTCAAGTTCTAGGGGCCTATGACATATAGAGAAAGTGGTATGGTAGGAGGCTCTTTATTTTCTTGTAATTCACTGCTTTGTGCATCATTGTATTCTCATGGTTATTCTTAACTGGATCTGCCAAGATGTTCAGTTTGGCCTCCAAATCCTGTGAGATGGTCTGCAGAATTGGTATGAGCACTCTGCGTCCACTCATCCACACTCGAGGCCTGCTTGAATATCCCCATCTCTGTCTCAGTCACCCAATTGCCTACCTTGGAGGTATAAAAACCTGAGTGTCCCCCACCCTGAGGCTTAAAGTCCCAGCCACAATAGCCCCTGCCTAATGTGGGTTAGTAGTTAAGAACTGTATATGCTCTCTATTGAAACCTCTCACCTCCTTTCTTAATGCTGCTGTCTCTCTCTTCATGCTGTGGATCATTTCCCTCCCTCTACTGTCTCTGACATGTAGTTTCAGAGTTAGCTCCAAAAGAGAAGCCAAAATGAATAGTCTCCATGGTGGCATTGTGAATCATACCATCAAGTACACTTCCCTACATCCTGAACCCATTTGTACCCTTAAGTTAAACTGAAAGGAACAGGATGAAGCCCTGGCATAGATGGAAAGGTCTGCTATGTCAAACAGAAGTTTTTTCCTTAATTGATTTTTTTTCTTAATCAATGATTGGACATAGCCTCAATGTCATTACTTCAGTATAGAGGCCTGCCACTGTTTCTTATTAAAAATTATAGAGTATCTCTCTGTTTGATGGCTGGAAAGACAGGCAAACCAAAAAAAAACAAAAAGCAGAACTGAGAACTGATCCTGGTTAGCTTGCAAACTAATCATAGATGTTACTGAGAAAATCACATTCCCTCAATCTCAGATACAGCCACTGAAACACCACTCTTTAGTCTCCTTCATCCCTGTGATCTTATGGCCTTATGCTGAACCCTGAGAAGTTTTATAATAGTTAATTGCAAAATTTCTCCTGTTCCGTGTATACTCATTCCATAATCCCTTTTTAGCAAACTAGTCCCTTCTGTAATATAAGATCATAGGGCTGGTGGTTGGAAGAGAAAGGACTCAAACTTCCTGAACCCTAAATCTATGTTTCCAAATTCTAAGCCAAACGGCTTAGGTCAATATACACTGATTTTTGGAGGTTCCTATGTTTCATGAATCTGTTCTAGTCTCGCCCCATATAGTGTCATCACATTTACTTGCCCGCATTTTATGGACACATCTTATGAAATCCCAATAAGAGCTTGTCAGGACCCCAACTACCCAAATGTAGTGAATTTTTTTACAGCTACTATTCCTCCCAACTGTATATTCCATTGCTCACCATATTTAAGTACCAATTAGAACTAAAATGGATACCACTGCATCTCCTCATACATGATGTCCCTCTCCAGAGACACTCTCAGCATTAGCGTAGAAAAATTTCACTAGCTTCTATTCCATAGTGATTTCTTCCTTGTGGTGACTTTGTAACGTGCCAACTTAACTGAGTTGAAACTGTGTTTCTGATAATCCCTTTCTTCCTATAGCTCTTGGCTAGATTGGTGATACGATATTTTTGTGTGAGTTCTGGAAGGAACAATTAAAGTATCAGTCGTGTTTATTCTCTGAAGACTGATGTAGGGTCAGGCTGTGCTACAGCTCATTTATATTGTCTCGGACCTCATAACCCATCTTGTTGGCATAAAGCAGCACCTAACTGCAGCTCTTCTGCGGCAACCAAATCTTCAGCTTCTCTGATCCCTAGGCCAGGTATGTATTTAGTAACATAATAAAGAATGCCAGCTTTTTCTGCAGGTCAATATTATCACTAAAGAGGGAACCTTGGAGACATTGAGAGGTCAACATGGATTCCAGTTCACATATAGATTCTACTTAATCCTGGCTCTCTCCTGCTTCACATCCATCTTTTCTTTCAAAATGCCTGTCCTGTGAACTTCAGGCCAGGCTCCAGATGCAGAAACAACAGCCACATGTAAAGCATTTAACTAACAACCATGATTGTGTAAGGTCAAATCCCTATTATAAACTTCTCATTCTGTATCATATCTACAGGTTCTTCTTCTCTGATCAAACCCTAAATCACATACTCCTTTCCTCCCTTTTCTGAAAAATGCTTAGCATGTGTGCTACCTCTCTCTATGTACAAAAATGACTAAAAAAGAAGATTTGGTATATAGTTGGTACCTAATAAGCACTTAATGTTTTATTAAACTGACCTAAAAGACCTGAAAGGCATATACACATTAATACTCTACACAGTTTTAAAACTGTTAATAAATGTGGTCAAGAAAGAAGGGTAGGGGCGCCTGGGTGGCTCAGTCAGTTAAGCGTCCGACATCGGCTCAGGTCATGATTTTGCAGTCTGTGAGTTCGAGCCCCGCGTCAGGCTCTGTGCTGACAGCTCAGAGCCTGGAACCTGTTTCAGATTCTGTGTCTCCCTCTCTCTCTGACCCTCCCCCGTTCATGCTCTCTGTCTCAAAAATAAATAAACGTTAAAAAATAAATAAATAAACTGTGTAAAAAAAAAAAGAAAGAAGGGTAAAGAAACATTTGAGTGGACTTTTGGTGTATGAGTAAAATCTGATTGTTAAAGAAAAGATCCATGCTAAGAGAGGAGGCATCCTAGGGCCCCATCATAATGGTGTCACTAGAGAGACTTCAGAAGAGTGTTTCTCAAATTTTAAATGACCACTGGACATTTGATGGGCATGCAAAACAGCAAATTTAGGAGCATAAAATTTCTATATTTTGAATAATAAAAATAAAATGTATTTAAATTAATAGTTACTAGTAATGGTAATAACAAAAGTGGTCTCACATAAATGACCAAGATAAAATTGTACATCATCATCCATCATGATTCCTGTATTCTACTTAACGGCAAATTGCCATAGGTGAATGTCCACAACTATTGGGCTTTGTTTCTTAACATTTCCTCCTACTAAATTAGAAAACCCTAATGCCCAACAACTCAGCTTAAATTTTTGGTGGTTCTATTATAGTTCCAGGGGCTATGAATTAAAATAAATAGGGGCACCTGGGTGGCTCAGTCAGTTAAGCGTCTAACTTCAGCTCAGGTCATGATCTCATGGTTCATGAGTTCGAGCCCCGCATCAGGCTCTGTGCTGACAGTTCAGAGCCTGGAACCTGCTTCAGATTCTATGTCTCCCTCTCTCTCTGCCCCTCCCTTGCTCACACTCTCTCTGTCCAAAATGAATAAACACTAAAAATATTAAAAATAAAAAAATAGCCTGAAAATAACAGTGATTTCTCACTAAAGAAAACTTGTGCTACATACAGAGGCTAATTTGATGAGTATATTATAATTAGGAAGAATTTAGCCTGTTCCATCCATGTTGTTGCAAATGGCAAGATTTCATTCTTTTTGATCACCAAGTAATTCCAGTGTGTGTGTGTGTGTGTGTGTGTGTGTGTGTGTCTACCACATCTTCTTTATCCATTCACCAGTCATTGGACATTTAGACTCTTACCATAATTTGCCTATTGTTGATAGCACTGCTAAAAACACAGGGCATATGCCCCTTCTGATCAGCATTTTTATATCATTTCAATAAATACCTAGCAGTGCAACTGGTGGGTTGTAGGATAGTTCTATTTTTAATTTTTTGAGGAACTTCCATATTGTTTTCCAGAGTATATTATGCTAAGCAAAATAAATCAACCAGAGAAAGACAAATATCATATGACTTCATATGTGGAATTTAAGAAACAAAACATATGAACATAAGGGAAGGGAAGGAAAACTAAGATAAAAAGGGAGAGGGAGGCAAACCATAAGAGACTCTTAAATAGAGAAAAAACTGAGGGTTGCTGGAGGGGAAGTGGGTGGGGAAATGGGCTAAATGGGTGATGGGCATTATGGAGAGCACTTGTTGGGATGAGCAGTGGGTATTGTATGTAAGCACTGGGTTCTACTCCTGAAATTAATACTACACTGTATGTTAACTAACTTGAATTTAAATAAATAAATTATGTACTGTAAAAAAATATAGGATGAGTATGCATTTATATATTTATCTATTTTTTTTACATTTATTTATTTTTGGGAGACAGAGCGTGAACAGGGGAGGGGCAAAGAGACAAGGAGACACAGAATCTGAAGCAGGCTCCAGGCTCTGAGCAAGCTGTCAGCACAGAGCCTGATGTGGGGCTCAAACCCACGAACTCTGAGATCATGACCTGAACCAAAGTCAGACACTCAACTGACTGAGCACCCAGGTGCCCCTATTTATCAATTTTTTAATGTCTATTTATTTATTTTGAAAGAGAGAGAGAGAGAAAGAGAACATGAGCAGGGGAGGGGCAGAGACAGAGGGAGAGAGCATTCTAATCAGACTCTGCCCCATCAGCGCAGGAGCCCGACACCGGGCTTGATTTCAGGAACTGTGAGATCATGACCTAAGCTGAAACTCTGAGCATCGAGAGTTGGATGCTTAATCAACGGAGCCACCCAGGTGCACCTCAAAATATTTTGATCAGAGATGTCTCAAAATTAAAAGCCCTCATAAAAAAAAAGCATAAAAACACAAAATACAAGTTTTCATCTCAAAATTCACAGTGTCCTTTCCTTTTGCTGTAAAGAATAAAGTACATTTAGGGGCACCTGGGTGGCTCAGTTAGTTAAGCACCAACTTTGGCTCAGGTCATGGATTGCAGTTTGTGGGTTCAAGCCCCACAATGGGCTCTGTGCTAACAGCTCAGAGACTGGAGTCTGCTTTGGATTTGATGTCTCCATCTCTCTCTGCCCCTCCCCCACTTGTGCTCTGTCTCTCAAAAATAAATAAATGTTTAAAAAAAATTTTTTTTTAAAGAATAAAGTACATTTGTTGTAAGTTTAACAAAGGAAACCTGTTGAATTGTTGCCCTGAAGCACACCCAGCCTCCATTCTAACCAACTCATTGATCTAGCCAAAGATATTTCTCTGGCTAAATCCAAAGAGGAATTATTAGTCTCATAAGAGATATTCAAAGATAAAGATAGCCTGATAGGGGAATCAAAGGAACAAAAGATTTATGTACCTCTGGCTAGGATTAGCCAGAGGTGTAGAAGGTATTACCAGGAAACAGGTTCATTACCTAGTAAGTTTTCAAACATGCCCCAACTGGCCATTATCATGATTACATGATAAAAATAAACTGTTCAAATATTAAATGTAAAAAATAAAAATTCCTTTCCCTAGTAGCGCTTACCAGTGCTACAATGTCCTGTCCTCTGTCATTGGGTGTGTGTGTGTGCTACAAGAAAGGAAGGAAGGAAGGAAGGAAGGAAGGAAGGAAGGAAGGAAGGAAGGAAGGAAGGAAGAAGAATTTAGCCTGGAAAGAACTTTTCATCTTCTGTTGTATATAACTTAAATGTGATTTTCAGTTATGTGCGATAAAGTTTCTGAAGAGCAAAGAAAATTCTTGTGTTATAGGAGTCAAACCCCAATAATATAATTTTATTTACTCTTTAGAGACTTTATTACATATATATTTTAAAGATATCATGATATACTAATGGGTATAGTACAGTCTTAAAAAACTATCTTTAAAGTCATGGTGTGTTTAACAAGACAAATTCTAAGAGTTTTGTTCTGAAGAATTAAGTTTACATTCTCCATGATTCTAAATATATCACCAAGACACACTAATATGTCAGTTAAAATCATAGATGCCTTTTTCTTTTTAAATTTTAATTCCAGTAGAGTTAACATACAATGTCATATCAGTTTCAGGTGTACAATTTAGTGATTCATCTCTTCCACACATCATCCAGTGCTCATCACGACAAATGCCCTCCTTAATCCCCATCACCTACCTATTTAAACCCATCCCTCCACCCACCTCCCCTCTGGTAACCATCAATTTGTTTTCTATAGTTAACATTTTTTTTTGGTTTGTCTTTTTCTTTGTTTTGTTTCTTAAATTCCACATGTGAGCGAAATCATATGGTATTTTGCCTTCATCATGATTTTTTAGGATCTATTTTCAGCTCAGAAATTATATGAGAATCTTTTCCCTTCAAAGCCAGGAAACTTTAGTCACTGCATATTTCTCCACATAGTGTTCTGAAAAGACATATAATCAGTGTCCATAAGTTGATGATATTCACTATTTTCAGAGCTTGCATCGAACACTGAACAGTAAGTCACAGGCATGCTATTTGCCATCAGTTCTCGGGAAGTAAGACTGGGTGCACTTACATTTTAAGAAGGAACATTTTGCTTTAGAACTTACCACTAACGATGTTCCTTAAGTACTGACTACTAACCTATGATCTTAATGAGCCTTTTCCAGTCTACACCACAGCTCATAAATAGCAGAACAAAAATTATCTTACATCTTGGTTTATAGTGATATAAATTGCGACATACAGTTTAACTCTTCTCCATCACATACATGTACATACGCAAACTGAGCTTAATAGCAATTTAATTCAACTGTATAAAATGAAGTATTTTTCATCCCATCCTCAGTTGATATATTTTTTTAATGTTTATTTATTTTGAGAAAGAAAGAGAGAGAGAGAGAGCAGGGAAGAGGCAGAGAGAGAGGGAGAGGGAGAGGGAGAATCCCAAGCAGGCTCTGCACTGTCAGCACAAAGCCTCAGGTGGGCTCAATCCCATAAACCCTGAGATTATGACCTAAGCTGAAATCAAGAGTCAGGCACTTAGTGAACTGAGCCATCCAGGCACGCCTCCTCAGTTGATATTATTCTTCCCCAGTGAATGCTGTTAATAATGTGAAACATCTAACAGTGACAACTATCCTAGGATTTTTGCTAATAGCCAGATTCATATTTTTTCCCTAAGATTATTGGTCCTGAACTGCTGATTCAATTAGCTTCTCAGTAATCTAGGGTAAGTGTCTATTCATTCCATAAATGAATTTTAAAAATAAATAACTGCCTTTTATATTTTGCTGTTTACATATTGTTATTTTACCACTCCAAAGCACACTGAAATTGTTTCGAGATAAAACTGAATCACCTTCTGTGATAAAACTCACTTTTTACACATACTGGACAAAATTTATGATTTGCCACAAGTCACATGTAGTAAATGACAGTTAAATTTCTTTTTAATATAGTTGACACACAGTGTTATGTTAGTTTCACGTGTACAACATAGTTATTGAACATCTCTGTATGTTATGCTATGCTCCACCACAAATATAGCTACCATCCATCACCACATTGCTATTAAATATCATTGACTATATTCCCTATGCTGTGCCTTTTATTCTGGTGACTTATTCATTCCCTAACTGGAAGCCCATATTTCCCACTCCCCTTTACCTGTTTTGCCCATACCCCACAACCCTCCCTTCCGGAAATTAACCACTTGTTCTTTTTATCTATAACTCCGGTTTTCCTTTTTGTTTATTCATTTGTTTTGCTTAGAAAATGACAGTTTCAATGACTTTTAAACGTTTCACAAAGAAATTATATTTCACATTATGGGTGAATTGCTATTGCCTTCCAGGCCAATAAAATCTAGTAATTTATTCCTTTGTTCATTTTCACTGTTTCCTTTTCAATCACATGTGTGAAATGATCACCTATATAGCTACTTGTGTCAGTGTTGGAAGACAATTGCCCACAGGTTTCTCAAATTTCTGCATGATCTTCTGAACAAAAACATTAATAGTTTTTGTTCTGGGATGCCTTTTCACAGACATTTGTATTTAGAGCCTCAATTCTGCTTCACAATTGGGTTCCTATTACCTCTCAACTTCACATGTTCTAGGGATGAAATGTTCAATTTGGAGTCCACACTCAAATGTCTGTTTCTATGAAACACCCAACACCAGCTACACACTCTGTCTCCTTGAGGCCTCTCCACATTTCTACCTTGACCCTCTTTACAGCATGTGGCATAGCGGCCTCTTCATGGCATAGTGGCCTCAGGTTGGTCAGGTTTCTTACTTTCCTCCTTCTGTCCACCTCCAGCAAACATCTCAGGAGGTCAGGGTGGAGATTATAAGACTGGACTGACCTAACCTTGAAAGTCCCAGAACCCTGAAAGTCCACAGCCTCCTATTGATCAAATAAGTGACTAAGGCCATTCTAAATATATAAGAAAAAGACTTAGTCCTCACCTCTAAATGGGAGGACAAGCAAAAACTCTGTAGCCATGTTTACTTTACTACACCATACACATTCCTGAAACTTAAAAATTACTTTATTATTAAAATGTTCATGATTTAAACTTGGCATTCCAAAGCCTTCTTACAAATATTTGTAATGTTTACTCACTTATTTTCATAAAACCTAACTTTGACTCCCTCAATAAATTCTTAGACTTTATATGTCGACTGAAACCTCTGATGCAATTTCCATGTAAGTAAATTGATATTATAGAAATGGCTGTGCTATCTTTAACATTTTTCCAGAGGGAATCCTAGAAAATATCATTTCTTATATTTCCCATGCAAATTTTCAGTGTAATAATCCACACTGGTGCCAATAAAGACCAGGCATACTGGAAACACACTTGGGAAGAAAACTGATAAAAGTGATAAAAATGCAAAGTTAAATCTGTCTTGCTAACTTTAGAACTTGAGCAAAGCAGAATGAGGCTAAAGGAACAAATGCCTTAAAACTTAACTCCTGTGGATGGTAAAGGACATAAAAGCTGATAAGAAACAAGAATTAAAAACTTTAATTAGAGATACTGCAATGCAATAAATTGGAAGTATTTAAGAAAAATAGCAAATGGAAAATTTTGTTGAAACAATAAATGTTACAAAAAAGAATCTAAGAATGAAAATATGAAGTCCCATTATATAAATAAAAATATGACTTATTTATAGATAACAATATGGAAATAATCCTAGACTTATAAATAACATATAGAGTCTAGTCTGAGTTCTAGTTTTATTTATTTATTTTTTAACATTTATTCATTTTTGAGATACAGAGAGAGACAGAGCAGGAGTGGGGAAGGGGCAGAGAGAGGGAGACACAGACTCTGAAACAGGCTCCAGGCTCTGAGCTGTCAGCACAGAGCACGACACAGGACTCGAACTCACAAATTGTGAGATCCTGACCTAAGCCGAAGTCAGACGCTCAACCGACTGAGCCACCCAGGCGCCCCTCAGTTATAGTTTTAGTATACTATCATAACGAACACAGATAAGTCAAAACCTCTTCTCTCTGTAATATATATTATATATTAAAATACATAATTCTGTTTTTGTATACATATACATGTATTTGTATATATATGCATGTTTGTATATATATATACAGATATGTATGTTATATACATACATACAAATGCTTATATATAATATAGATATATATACCCTATATACTTTATGTATATATGTACATATATATATACACTGCATTATATATAAATGCAGTATATATATATACGTATATATACACCATGTATATCCAATTCAATCTTTGTAATACAAAACACACATGTATATGAACACTTGTACAGTTTATATTTACACAACACACATATATGTATGCATGCATACATACATTTACACATACATATATATGTAACTTCCTATATATATATATATATAAAGTACATAATAGATATAAATATAAGATACCTAATTAGTTTATAGATATGTAATCTATGTAACATATATATATATATATACACACACACACACACACACACACACATGTCATAGATAGTTTATAAATAACACAGTTAGGTCAATTAGTCTGTACCTATAAAATAATACATTTGTATGATAAAAATTACAAAGATTACAAATAGATATATACTGAAAAGTTTACCTCCCTCCTACTCCAGTCATCTGGTTCTAATTCCCAGAGTAGCACAGGAATAATAGTTTCTTATATGCACACATACATACATACACACACACTCATATGTATCTATATACAGGAGGAAAACATGGAGGCATATTTTCCATATCCCCATAGATTTATCATATTCTTTTCATGATTTGTTTTCATTATTTAACTATTTCCTTACTATATATATATATATTATATATATACATATATATATACATATATATATGTATATATATATGTATATATATATATGTATATATATAATGAATATATATAATGAAATGCCACTATAATTCCTTTTCCCGATTTTCCATGGAGTTATTTAACTTTTTAAAATTAGTTATGAGTGCTTCACATATTTTATAACTATAATAAATGTGATTTTTTCAACTTTGTCTTTGATTTTGTATTTTAAAAAAATTCATTGACATGGTTTTTTAAAACTAAGTATACAATTTTATCTTTTTAAAAATTTTATTTTTTAAATACCATATTATACTTGACACTATATGATTTCTAAGAGTCCTTAGCTCTATTTTTAAAAACAGTGACCTACCATTTCTGAACTTAGAAGAGAGATCTACAGAGTGACTCTTTCTGAAGTCACAGAGGGAAGTGTAACCCATGAAAGTTCATCAAACAAACAAAACTTATCCTAAAGCTCTTCAGTGGTGACTAAAAGGCATGAGCATTTAGCATCTTGTCTTTGCTCTAACTCTTGTGCTTCAGTTCATTTTAGTGACACTAACACAAAATTTATGTTTGTCCTGAACTTCATACTCTTAGCTACGGTTTAGAAACAGCTTCCTATTTCAGTCAATAAATCTGTAAATATACTACCAACTTGAAGTTGCATCTAGCAGTATTCTAGGTATGCAAATGTTGACAAGAAAAATACAAGACCTAGTTTTTATAATTTTTGTAAATTTTATTTTTAAGAAACAGAGCAGGAGCAAGGTAGGGTCAGAGAGAGAAGACAGAATCCGCAGCAGGGTCCAGGCTCTGAGCTGTAAGCACAGAGCCCTATGCGGGGCTCAAACTCATGAACTGAGATCATGACCTGAGCAGAAGTCAGACACTTAACCAGCTGAGCCACCCAGGCACCCCCTAGTTTCTATAAAGTATAAATGCTTGTTGAGGAGAACAGATTACACACAATAAACACCTGGAGAATAATAATGAAGTAAATATGAGTCCAGTTACAAATTTTAAATAGAGATTTACCTATGAGGGTAAATATAGATAGGGAGAATAACTGAGAATTTGAGAAGTACATTAACATATTTTATAGATAGGAATAAAGTAAAAGTTTGAAAGTAAAGGAAACTGTTTTTAAAATTAGAAAAAACATGAAATAAATGTTAGAATTTTTTGTAAATAAAAATAAAAATTAGAAAGAATGTGAAAACTAACCTTCCCAGATTGGAGATTTTGTTCTCAAGAGAAAGGAGAATTAAGACAGAGGTTAGGAAGGGTCTTCATTTCTACAAAAGGAAAGATCCATAATATGTTTTTCAGACACTGCCTGATAAATTTTAGAGAGATTTCTTATCACTTAATGTGACATAAACTGGAGGGGGAGATAGAAGAAGAGAAATCTGTTGTTACAGTGACTTCTGTGCCTTAGATGACAAGTATCATACGGGAATCAGTGATGGTAGAAATGGGGTAATATAGTAAATCCTAAATCATTTTAAATGATTTGGGAATGAGTCAAAGGCTAAGGCCTAGCAGCATATACTGTGTATTGAGAAGAATGTTAATTGAGAATAGGATGCAATTTTAGGAAATAAACAATATATTTTAGTGTAGAAAAATATTGCTTTTCTTTTTGTCTTAATGCACTTTTAATTTTGACTTAAGTAATCACAATTTCAAATTGGAATGTGGATTAAACCTCTGGTTAGAATCATGGGCTCTCTTCCACATTCTTTCGAGGGTGAAAACAATTCTATCATAGATTGTCTCAGATGATTAGAAATCAGCAGAATGTATCTCTTATGTATTGGCACAAAAGCATTTTTAGATAATTTCTTCACCTAAATTAAGTCAGAAGAATCTTTTGGGAAATCTTCATAGGTCTTTCCCAAGATAGGGTATCTTTTGAAAAAAATGTATCTTTCTTTTTTATTGACTGTCTTGTAAAAAAGTGAGAGAAATAACAATAAATTTATTAAACATCTACCTTCCTACATCCTAAATATTGTTCATGAAAACATGCGAAAAACTGTTTAGCAATAGTCTTTACCTGAAAATGTGGTTCCCAATGTTACTTGATGAAAAAAGTATTCTTATTTGACAGGGGCTTCAAAGTCCACCTTAAAATTAGGCCTAGTCTCACAATACCTGTACCTAATATCAATCCAAAATGTTTCATAATCATTTATTTCTAGGCATGACATGGCTATATAAAGAAATAAAAATTACAATTCTAACTTTGAGAGCATATTAAATATTCAACCACTATATCTTTGTATTATAATGGAACTCCAAAGCCACATTAATTGCCCATTTTGATAAGTATTCTAATTAGTGGAAATACTCATCCTTAAAACTGAATAATATTGCTAGAGTTATTTCTAAGAGTTTTAAAGAAAAAAATAAGTTTATATTCTGTTTTCATATATAATATTTATCTGACATTTAAGTTTTCTGCATGTCAATGATTTTAGGATGACTATCTTGCTTTGCCTGGGAAGGAAGGAGCTTCTGAGACATGAGACTTTATTTTAAAACTGAGCTGGTTACCCTATAAGACTGTCTACTTTATGGGTATTAGTTTGCTACATTCTGCTTACATGCTGGAGATAGTGAATACTGGAAACATCATTTCCCTGCACTGATGCTTTACTTTTTTTCTAAGAATCAAAATTCTTTTCAAAGCACAGTACAAAATTTTTTTAATTATTTTTTTAATGTTTATTTATTTTTGAAAGAGACAGAGAAACAGTGGTGGAGGGGCAGAGAGAGAGGGAGACACAGAATCTGAAGCAGGCTCCAGGCTCTGAGCTGTTAGCACAGAGCCTGATGTGGGGCTTGAACTCCCAAACTGCGAGATCATGACTTGAGCCGAAGTTGGACGCTTAACCGACTAAGCCACCCAGGCACCCAAATTTCTAAATTATATTAACAAGTATTTTTCTTTTTAGGAATGTTATAGGGAAAAGATGGAAACTCATAACTCCTGTAGACCTTGGAAGTTAATACATCAAGTTCACTTAGCATGCTAGTCACATACATGAAGAGTAGAGATAAATCAACATCTCTTCCCTTCTGCAGCTTCACCTTATGAAATAAGCAAGAAAAATAGATTTTTTTAAAATGATTTTAAAATCTCATGTTGTGTTGGGAAGAATATGTCAGGGTTTATTTCCTTAAAATATTAGAAGCTATCAGTATGAAAGGGAAATATTTTTTATGAATAATTTGTGTTCATTACATCTAAATGTACTTGATCAAAACTGTAACATTAGAAAGCTCATGGGATTCTCAAAATGAATTTTAATTGAGATTTTTTGACAGGTTTAAAGGTGTAAATATCAGCAAAAAAACACTTGTATCAAATGTATCAATTTGTATATTTAGACTTTAAAAACCCTATAGTATTTTTCACTATTATGAATCTGATACTATATAAAAATCATATTTGGAATGCTGTGCTGATCTAAAAAATTGATAATGTTCGAAATTCATATTCCAAGTGACTTATTAAGATTATCTAAACAATAAAATCAGTATTTCCAAGTTCTAAAAATATTACTGATTCATAGTACAATTAATATACATGTTTATCATACAGTTAATACACCTGAATTCAAACCTGACAGAGAACAAAAAGTATAAAATATTGTAGAGAAATATATCTATGATCAAACACCATCAAATACACCCATATAACACCAATTATATCATATCATTTTCTTCAAATGTCTTTCCTTCCAGACATTCCCCATCACTGGAAATTAAAGCCCAGAATTTTTAGCTTTGTATAAAAGTCTAGTCTGTCTATCTTCATCTGTTTTAATTACAAAAACTTCTGCTCCAAGTCCTTCTATGCACAGTCTACTTTACTATCTATACATTTGGATTTTCAAAGTCCCTACATATACTGGGCAACTCCATTCTCTTAGCCAAGTATCAAGGTGTGGCGCAAATCACTTTCTCAAATAAACATTTCTGTAACTATTTCATGTGAAGTTCTCTCTTCTTTAGTTCCATTCTGAAATCATGAAACACATATTCTGTAATTGAATAATCTATACTTTTAAAGGATATCTGTGCTATATTCTATTTAATATCAGTGAAAGCACACAGTAGATATCCAATAAATGTTGATGAATTAAACAACTCATCTGGAAACATAATGTGTGTGATAAGTGATTATTATCAATAAATGATCTCACAGAGTTGTTTTCAATTGTTCAAAGTAAATGTATGATGTATGAAACCTTTTGATATATTTCTGCAGATCTGGCAGAAGAGAGAAGGTGACATTTTTCTACCTTCATTATGGAGCAATTAATTTGCTGCATTCAATATAGAAAGTATTTCTGAAAATAACACAGGTTTCTAACTCATTAGAAATGATTTTAACTTCATTTCTTCTAATAGCACTGCTAAATACAAGTAAGTTGGAAATTTGAACAAATGAATGTTTATTGAAGAATTCTGTGTAATTATGAAAAAGTGAAAATAGTATTTCCACCAATTGATGAAGTATTCTAGATTAGATATTCATAGAACATTACTTGCTAGTGAAAACCAGTAAGTATATGTATTAACATATATTTCAAAATTTTAATGTTGAGGCAGAAGCACATTATAAAGTGAGAGGTATGGTATGTACATTAAAGTAAAACATAAAGTGTTTCCCCCAAGTTTCTATTTAAATTCTAACTAATGTACAGTGCAATATTGGTTTCAGGTGAAGAATTGAGTGATTCAACACACACAACACCAGGTGCTCATCACAAGTGCCCTCCTTAATACTCATCACCCATTTAACCCATCCCTCATCCATCTCTACCAGTAACCCTCAGTTTGTTCTCTATAGTCAAGAGACTGTTAATATATTCTTTTAGTTATCTCTATGGAAGTACCCAAGTTAGAAAGCATGAAATCAATTTATTTTAACGGACAAAATAATGTGAATAATTGAGAAGGGAAAACTTATTTAATTTTTTGTGTCATATTTTTTATTTTATTTATTTAATTTTTGTTTGACATCATTACTAATAGTTATTAATTCTGGAGAAAGTTTATGCATGTTTCCTATGCTATTCTCTTAACATTTCAATATTTTTACATAATTCAAAATAAAAACATAATATTTCACTCCTCAAAAAATTAATGCCTAAGCATATATTGAGAAAACTCCCATTTATCTCAAATACCAATCCTTTATGTTTATATGATAGGTGTTAAATTAGGTGATTTCCCAAAATTCACATAATGAATAAAAGATAAACCCTGCATGACAAATCTGAAGGCTTGGCTCCTATTCTAGTGCCTCTTTCATTAAATCAGGCTTAAACATTTAATAGGTGTTTTACATTATCTGTTTATAAATTTGTCTTTATCATATTCACTGGAAACCTGGGAAAAAACAGCATTGGTTAAAAAATCCATCCTAATAGAGTATTTGGAGAAGGAAGAAACAGGTTGGTGTTAGCTATGTAAACAGACAACAGAATAAATGGGAAAACTCTTCAAATATTTTGTATCAGATTTTCTATCAAAGAGAATGATAGTCAAAATAGAAAAGTAAGCAAACACTGCTGAGGAAAAAAGTGAAACTGAAGATTTATGATGAGGTAATAAGAACCTCCTAGTTATTAGAAACTGGCTCAAATGTCTCTTGTGAGGTATTAAGAGTATTTCTAAGATCATAGAATTTACCTTGGTGATGCTAATAATATGTATGTATATGCATATAGATATAAATATAATGATATAAAATATATGAATATATTATGTTATACAAGTATACATGTGTATATACATAAATATAGATCTATGCATATATACATATATCAGGAGAGACCATGAAATTGGAGAGGGGTGAAATAAGAACGAATTTAAATGATTTAAACTACTCAACCTCACACAACTTTTGAGGAACAGAGATGGGATTCAGGCTCAGGCAGCTTGACGCCAGAGCTAAACTTCTCTAGCATCCTCTCTTCCTGTCTTTAAAAGGTCTGTTCTAAAAAGTATTTAGATTAATGTCTGGCAAATGCTGAATCAATTGTCACACAGATGATCTGTAGGTTCTTAGAGTGTTAATTTATATGGTAGACTGAGCTACTATGCAAAGTACTGCCCTGCCTGTCCTGAATTTTCTAGGGAATAAAGCAGCTACCCTTCATCACAATGCTTAAAATGAACATTTTTGCCCATACTGATTGAGTGTAGCATCCATTAATTTCCTAATTAACCACAGGTGAAACGTAGCAATTGTGACATTGCCATAAATATCACCAGCAAGCATCTCTTTTGTGAGATGAATTTCCTGGAAGGTCATCATTACAGTTAACTAGAAAACCATAGACAACTGAATTTGGGGAGGTATATAAATTGAGTCTTGTACAATTTCCAAAAAGCCAGCATGGAAAGTTTAAGTTTATGCTGGACAATATAAGCATAACAGATCATTCTATAGGTCCTAAAGCTGGAGCTTGAATATCATGAAAAAAGTTGTAATCTAGGAACTATGGGAAGAAGATGTCTGAACGCTTAAAACTGGTAATCTCAAAAGATTTTTGTCAGTGAAAATCGGCCTAGAAAAATTGCTGAGTGGCTGAGGAAAATCTAAGGAAGTGTGGCAAGAAGCAAGGGTTGTGAATAAAAAAAAGAAGCAAAACTCACTTATGAGTAACAAAAATCTTAGGCTAGTGCCTAAATTTATACTCTCCAGAATTCCTTTGGAGGCAAACAGAAAATTGTTCTGAAGGTCATTTCCACAGTTTAGTATATATGTGGGAATAAAGAAAAAGGGAAAAAAATGAAAAGACCCAAAGACGAGTTTATATTCAAAATTAAAGATCACACAGGATGACAAACTATCAAAAAGGAGAAAGACAACATATATAAGAAACAGATTATTAGAGTCACTGTAATACTAGAACAGTATTTACAATGTAATATGATACTTAAAATTATAAATATATAAGAAAATGAATAAAAATATCCTAGAAATTAAGCCATATAGTCACCAAAATCTTAAAACTTAAGGAGATTTCCAGTTTTCATTCAGTGATATAAACGATGCACTAAAAATAATGTTTTTCCTGTGCTTATAGCAAAAATGCACGAAGACTCAAAATGCACATCTTGTCTTAAAATCATCAGAGAAAGGAGGTCACAGGGCAACTAGCTAATGTAATATTTGGGAGAAATGGGAACCTTCAGGGAGAGGCAGCATATAATCGCTTGCTTACCTGGGGCAGATATCAGACAACAATAAAAGAAATCAGCAAGATTAGGTAACTGAGTGGTAGCAACAGATTGGCTGGTAAGCATGGTGATTTGCAGATATAAAAGTTCATACTATCTTTCATTGCTTAGGCTTTTTCTAAACAAGCCCCACCAGGTGCTCACAGGACACTGCCTTGGTACAGATATGGGAAGGGAAAAAGTAGTTTTTGTGGTAGGGACATAAATCTCCATGCTAGATGAAACACTGGAGAAGCTATGTTAACATCAGTTAGAATAAACGTCAGAACAAGGAATATCATTAGGGATAAAAAGGGACATAATGATAAAATGGCCAATTCTCCAAGAAGTCATAAAATCCAAATGTTTGGATTTTTAACATTTTTTAAAGTGTTAGCTTTAAAACACATGTAGTATATACTGATAGAGAGAAAGAAAAAAAACTCAACAAATCCACATTTTGTAGTGGAAGATGTCAACAGTCCTTCATTAGTAATTGATAAAACAAGTAGGCAGAAATCTAGTAAAGCTATGGAAAGCCTGGAGAACACAATCAACCAACTTTACCTAATTTACATTTATAGAACAGTCCACCAGATAATAGAGTGCCCTTTTGTTTTCAAGTACACATGGAATATTCATCAAAATAGACCACATTACACACATTACATCTGGTCTATCTGGATCACAAAATTTCTTAACAAATTTAAAGGAATAGAAGTCAGACAAAAATGCATTTTTGTATCATAATGTAATTAAACCAGAAATAATAAACATATATGGAAGAACCACAAATGTTTGGAAATGAACACTTTAAAATTAAAACAGTACAATACCAAATAATTTGAGATCAAAAAGTATCAAAGGATACTAAAAATGCTTTTTTAATGAATGAAATTAACAAGTCAAAACTTGAGGAATGTAGTTAAAGTAGTATTTGCAAGGAAGTTTAGCATTAACTATATATATATATGTGTGTGTGTGTGTGTGTGTATAATATGTGTGTGTGTATACACACACACATATTATACATATATATGTATGTATATATGTCATATACATATATATACACACACACACACTTACACACACACACACACACACACATATATATATATATATATATATTATATATATATATATGTAAATGTTTGTTTATTTTGAGGGAGGGAAGGGCAGGGCAGTGAGAGAGGGAGAGAATCCCAAGCAGACTCTGTACTGACAGTGTTGGGCTGGATTTCCTGAATTGTGAGATCATGACCTGAGCCGAAATTAAGAGTCGGACAGTTAACCCACTGAGCTACCCAGGTGCCCCAGACTATTAACATTTTAAAAAGAAAAAAGAAGATCTCAAAACAGTAATCCAAGTTTCCACTTTAATAAACTAGAAAAAGACAACCACTAACATCCAAAGCAATCAGAAAGCAGCAGATCATAAAAATAAAAGTAGAATACAGGCAATTGAAAAATGAAAAATAGGGGCGCCTGGGTGGCTCAGTCGGTTAAGCGTCCGACTTCGGCTCAGGTCATGATCTCGCGGTCCGTGGGTTGGAGCCCCGCATCGGGCTCTGTGCTGACAGCTCAGAGCCTGGAGCCCGTTTCAGATTCTGTGTCTCCCTCTCTCTCTGCCCCTCCCCTGTTCATGCTCTATCTCTTCTGTCTCAAAAATAAATAAACGTTAAAAATAAAATTAAAAAAAAAGAAAAACGAAAAATAACAGAGATCAATGAAAAAAAAAGCTTGCTCCTTGAAAAGATCAATGAAATTAATAAAACTCTAGCCAGACAGATGAAATTCTTTATAAAAGAAGAGAAGACAAAATAACCAATGCTGGAAATGTAAAATGAAGCATCAATACAGAGCAACAGACATTAAAAGTATAATAGAATACTACTAGCAACTCTTTCCTGTAATCTGAAAACTTAGATGAAATGAACTAATCTCCGCAAAATCACACACTCTACCTAAACTCACTCAAGAACAGGTAACTTAAATTATCCTATTTTATTAAATAAATTAAAATTATAGTGAACATTTTATTTTTTTTAAGTCTTCCTAAGATTGGAGACGTTTACGGGTGAACTCTGCCAAATATTCAGGGAAAAATAATACTAACTTTACATAAAAGAGAATGAAACACTTCCCCACAAATTTTATGAGGCCAGAATTATCGTAATATCAAATCTACACAAAGACATTATAAGAAAACTACAGACCAATATCTCACACAAATATACATGTAAAAATCTTCACAAAATAGTTTAGCACATCAATTCCTAAAAAGCAATATATATTTTTAAAAAGCAATATAACCAAAGGGAATACAAGACTGGTTCAACATTCAAGAAGTGATTAATAAACTTTAAAATTTCAACACCATATTTTAAGAAATCGTATGATCAGTTCAATGATGCAAAAAAACTTTTGACAAATTCAATGTATATTTATGAAAAAAGAAAATCTTATACCAGGAATATAAGGAAACTTCCTTAACTTAATAAAGGGCATGTACAAAAACATTAAACACATCAAATTTAATGTGAAAGATTGAACACTGAAACAAGAAAAGACAATATAACACTGGAAGTCTTAATCATTGTATAAGGCAAGAAATAAAAGGATACAGATTTAGAAACAGAAATAATAATGTTTCTCTTCACAAACATGAATGTACCCATAGAAAATTCCAAAGAATCTTAAAATGGTTCAAGAACTAATAAGTGAATTCAGAAGTCTCAATATAAAAGTTACTATATATAAAATCAATTGTATTTATATATACTAGGAAAGAACAAGTTATTTGAAAAACAAAAATACTACCATTTTCAATAGAACCAAAAGAATGAAATACTTAGGTATATGTTTGATAATATACATGCAGGTTTTTGTGTGTTAAAGATATATGAATGAAAACAAACAAACAAAAAAGACAAATACATTGAGAGATATACTGAGTTAATAGATTGGAAGATTCAATATCATTAAGAATTCAGTTCTCTGCAAGTTAAACTATAAATTAAATGCAATATCAATCAAAATAGCAATGGAACTTTTTCCTTTAAATATATATCAACAAGCTGATTCTAAAATTCATAGGGAAAGATAAAAAAATTAGAACCAAAATAACTTTAAAAAGAAGCAAAAAGTTTGATGACTTACAATAGTGTATACCAAGACTTACTATAAAGCTACAATAATCAAGACAGGATGTATTAGCTAATGGACATACGCATAGATCAATGGAACAGAATAGGGAGCCCAAAAATAGACCCACAGAAATAGAATCAACTGGCTTTTTAAACTACTTTATTGATGTATGATTTTCATCAACTGATTTTTTGACAAAACTATTTCAATAGACAAAGGATAGTCTTTTCAACAACTAGAGCTTGAGCAACTGGATGTTCATATGCACAAAAATAAACCTCAACCTATGCCTCAAACCTTATAAAGTTGAATTGAAATGGATCAGAGACCAAATGTAAAAAATAAAACTATAAAACTTACAGATGAAAACATGAGAAAAACCTGTATATGCTTGCCTTTGGTCAAGAATATTTAGATAAGACAACAAAACATAATCTATAAAAATTAGACCTTATAAAAGTTAAAATATTTTGCTTTACTAAAGAAAGTATTATGGTAGTACAAAGATGAGACACAGACAGGGAGAAACAGTAAAATTCATACTTCTGACAAAGAGAAATGAAACTTATGTTCACACAAAAACTGCATATAAATATTTATAACAGCTTTATCTATAATTGCCAAAAATAACAACAGGATGTTCTTCCCACGTGAATGGATAAACAAGCTATGTGAGATATTGTTCACAATATAATATTAATCAGAAAATAAATGGAAAAAAAAGCTATTGATTCACACAATATGATGAATCTGAAACATATTTTGCAAAGTCAAAGAGGCTAGATCCAAAAATCTACATCAGGGTTTCTCAGTTTTTGGCACTACTGACATGTTGGGGCAGGTAATTCTTTATGCATTGTGAGATATTTAGCAATACCTGTGACCTCTACCCACTAGAAGACAGTAGGACCACTTCCTACCAGTCTTAACAAACAAAAACATCTCCAGACATGCCAAATGTCCGTTTAGAAACAAATTTGCCTCTCATGGAGAATCACTCATCTACATACTGCATATTTATATTTATATGACATCTTTGGAAAAGGCAAAACTGTAAGACATAAAAGAGATCAGCAGTTGCCAGACATTATAGGAAAAAGTAGTTAACTACAAGGGAATTTGGGGGGATACTACAATGGGACTGTTTTGCACATAACTATGTTGGTGGATACAAGATTCCATGAATTTGTCAAAATCCATAAGCTGTGTACCACAAAGAGTAAACTTTACGTTAATAAAATAAAAAAAACTAACCAGCACGTGAGAGGAACCCAAAATCAAATATAAACTGTGATATATGAACCCAAATGTATTACTAATGTGTAACGTAAGCACAATGTAAGGAATGGGAAACAAAAACTACCTTGAGTTACTTTGGAAAACAGTATTCTAACTGGATATTTTAATGGTAAAGACAAAAAGAACAACAGACAAATATTGTACTCTCGTTAGTAAATGTGTTTCTCAAATGCATAAGGGTTAGAAATTATGAAATCAATTTTATATGTAATAGGGTTGAACAAATAAGTAAATGTGTTGCAGCAATGAGAGCCTGGTGTCTCAATGTTAGAGAAAAAATTGCAAATATTGAAAGGGAAAAGCTAGGTAGAAACATGTGGTGTTGAATTGTAAGTGGAAGTATCATTATGAACTCACAGTTTAAATATATATATATACGTATATATATATATACGTATATATATATATATACGTATATATATATACACACACACACATACATACAGATAATCAGATGCAAAGGTAAATACAGATGTGCTTCTTTGCATGTGTACTTAATCTAAGCTTAGTCTGCTGAAAGGTCCTAGAATCGAGGATATCCCAGTAACAACAAGCTCAGGAAGCATTCAGACCTTAGTGTTTACGTAGTATTTTTCAATAAAAACAATTCAAGAATCCTGGAGCAGTGTTTGATTCCAGGTTTAGGAAAGGGAAAATACAAAATTAGACTGGAGCATCTTCCAGTTTCTAAAAGTAAGGAAGTACTAATAAAAAGGTGGTGAGCACTGAGTACTGTATGAAATTGTTGAATCAATATGCTGTACACCTGAAACTAATATAATATTGTACAATATACTTCTCTATTTTTTAGAAAAAGATTAAGTGATTAAAAAAGAAAGATGGGGACACATTGAAAGGGCACAGAAGACTATGAGAAAGAGCTCCAATGGTCAAACTGGAAAAACCTAAGCAACAAAATAAACAATGACAGAATTAGATTATAAGCCATAGAATAATATAAATATCCCCATATCCAGCTGAGATAAAAGAGTAATTGAACATAGGGTGAAGACATAGGTCTTCCTTATAGAATAAATTAAATTAATAAATGCAAAAGAAATGAAGAAATAAAAATTTCCATTAAAATCCACAGTAATAATTCTTGATGGCAGGATTTCAGGCTAAAATTATTATTCAAATTTTTGAGTAGAAATAGAATATAGGATATTTTAAAGTGTCTCTTGAGGCAACGGAAACAAAAGCAAAAATGAACTATTAGGACCTCATCAATATAAAAAGCTTCTGCACAGTGAAGGAAAACAATCAACAAAACTGAAATGCAACCTACAGAATGGGGAGAATATATTTGCCAATGACATATGGATAAAGGGTTACTATCCAAAATCTATAAAGAACTTATCAAACTCAACACCCAAAAAATGAATAACCCAGTTAAAAAATGGGCAGAAGACATGAATAGACATTTTTCCAAAGAAGACATCCAGATGGCTCACAGACGCATGAAATGATGCTGAACATCACTTATCATCAGGGATATACAAATCAAAATTACCATGTATGAGACATCACCTCACACCTGTCAGAATGGCTACAATGAACAACACAAGAAACAAGTGTTGGCAAGGATGCGGAGAAAGGGGGAATCCTCTTGCACTATTGGTGGGAATGCAAACTGGTGCAGCCACCCTGGAAAACAATAGTGAGCTTCCTCACTACTACCTCTGCCACACAGCAATTTCACCACTGGGTATTTACCCAAAGGATACAGAAATACTGATTTGAAAAATACATGCACCCTTATGTCTATAGGAGCATTATCAACAATAGCCAAATTATGGAAAAAGACCAAAGTCCATAGACTGATGAATGGATAAACAAGAGGTGGTAGGTAGTATGTGTATGTATGTGTGTATGTATGTATGTATATATATACACATACACACACACACACACACACAGGAATATTTCTCAGGCACAAAAAAAAAAAAAAAAAAATAGAATGGAATCTTGCCATTTGTAACAACCTGAATGGAACTAGAGAATATGATGCTAAGTGAAGTCAGACAAATACCATACGATTTCATTCATATGTGGAATTTAAGAAATAAAACAAATGAACATAGGAGAAAAAAGTGAGAGGCAAAACATAAAACCGATTCTTAACTACAGAAAACAATCTGAGAGCTGCCGGAGACGAGGTAGGCGTGGAAAATAGGTTAAATGGGTGATGGGTACTAAGGAGGGCACTAGTTGGGATGAGCACTGGGTGTTGTATGTAAGTGATGAATCACTAAATTCTACACTGGAAACTAATACTACACTCTGTGTTAACTAACTGGAATTTAGATAAATCTTGAAACTAAAAAAAAAAAAAAAAAAAGACAATAAAAAAAAACCAATTATAACGCGTAGGATTAACTTCCCCAAGATATTTACCAATACAGAATGAAAAAACAGTACGTTCACAGTGTATAAACCTGGCATATACCACATCACACAAATGATCAAAGTTCACATCACCAGATATGATAGAATCTAACACTCTGTACCCCCGATACAATGCACAGAGAAGGACACTTCTTTTCTGTGATATTCTTACCAAAAATGCATAACTTCAGCCTAATCATGTGAAAACATCAGACACGATATGGTGAAAAAAGTATATCTGTTCTAGCAAAAAAAAAAATGGTGGCAAGTAGTAATAACTCAGTATGTGTATATCATTTTCAATTGTACCCGGAAAACTGAAACCATAAACAACTGGCTTGATGGTTCTGTGCATATGAATGGAGCACTGAGCTTGGCTTGCTAGCACTCCACTCAGGAGAGTAAGAAGATAAGCACTCTTTCTCTCTGTCCCTCCAAAACACACTAGGAAAAAAAATACAGGCAAAAAACATTTTTTTCATGTGTAGATGGGTACTTTTCTTTCTCTTCATCCTTCTTAAAACTACCCTGTTTTTTTTTCCCATTCAAGATTATTCTGATTCATGTAAAAAATAAAACTGTAGGACTGCTGATTGTCTACAACCTTTAAATGTCTCAGAGGCAGACAGAGAAGTCATTAACCATTAGAGAAAAACTCATTTCTTTTTGTACTGACTTCAGAAGGTGAACTGAAAGTTACCTTCAATTGAGCATTCACTTTCAACATCAAGGCCCAGTGAAAGAATTCTGAAACTGGATTTGGATATATTTAATTAGAGCTAAGTTCTTTCAAGGGCTTTAGATCCTTCTGGTGAAGATCTAATAAAATTGTGCTAGAATAAAGTGTTTGGATATTTTAAGCTTAATAAATAGCGTGTTCAATTATGAAGCCTTTCCTAGTCCCTTGACTTGGAATCAATAATCCCTCTATCCCCAGAGCTCATCTCAACTATAGAATTTATATAGCATTTAATATACCTTGTCCCCACCCTTTACTTAGTATATAAGCCTGATTTCATCTACTGGACTTTATATCTGTTTTTTTTTAATGATTATTTATTTTTGAGAGAGACAGAGTATGGGCCAGGGAGGGGCAGAGTGAGACACACACACAGAATCCTGAAGCAGGCTCTAGGTTCCGAGCTGTTAGCACAGATCCTGACGCAGAGCTAGAACTCAGGAACCATAAGATGGTGACCTGAGCCAAAGTCGGCTGCTTAACTGACTGAGCCACCCAGGTGTCCTAAGACTTTATATTTCTTAAGGTCAGAATAGTTTTAACTAAACCCTCACAATGCTTTGACTAATGCCTTGTATATATTGGGGGACAGATAAAGTTTGATTGAATAAAATAGATTATGTTAGTTTTATTATCCTTTCTGGCAAGGTAATTGATATCTCTATACCTATACTTTTACCTTTCCTTATATCTATATCTAATCTATATCTATCTAGATATAAATATAGATGAAGATGTAGACAGAGAAGTAGTACAATAACCCACTGCACCTGGGTTATTTCTTGGTATATAAATAGGATTGTGTCTATGGATACATAATCTATATATATGTAACAAAATTTTAGTGGTTCTGCCACAATTATAGGTTATAATTCAAGTTTAGAGAGGAATACAGCAGTTACTTCAAATGTTTATAACAAAGCCATTATTTTAGGGGAATTTTAAAATAAAAGATTAGAGGAAACTCATCTATTTAATTATTCACAAGCCAATTAATTGGTTCTTTTGATAAGTCAAAGAATGAAATATTTAGTAGAATGTGAGTGCTGGGGAAAAGGATTTCTATCTTGTTCTCTGATGTGTTCATAGATATTAGAGGTGTTCCTGGAGTATAATGGGTCTCAACAAATATTTGTGAAATAAAGAAATATATGAATGCTAAGAAATAGATATAAATCAGAAAACATTTTTCAGCAAACCTTTTTTATTCTTTAATTAGAAGTAGTTGTTATATACTGTATATATGGATACTTAGCCATAAGGGTTTCTTCCTAGATGTTTCTGCAACTTCCAGGAGATATTCAATTTGACCCTACTCTAATCTTAGCAGAGAAATCTTAGGGAGAATCAGATCACTGATTTTCTCTTTAGAGCAGACAATGTTCCTTTTTTATAGACAAAAATGATTGACAGTCATGACACCCAATGATAACATTTATTTCTCATTTGGGGATTCCATGAGGTTTTTCTCTGTTCCTAACCAGCATGCCCTGATTTTTTATTACAAATATGAAGGGTATCCCTTATAAAACTGAAGAATAACCTTCCTATTTACTCATCTTTTGTATAAATTATCTCTTGAGAACAGATATATCCTGCCACATAATACTTTGCATTTCTATACCTATGAGTTCCCAGATAAAGTAAACATGTCACATTCCAAATGGCCAGAAAGTCCACTGGCCCTGCTCAAATGATATTGACCAAGAAACATTGCAATTTACACCATATTTCTTTGCCTACTTCAAAATACCAGGAACAAAAATCTATGTAGATATGCCAAATACAATGAAACTCCTTTTAAATGCTACCAATTAGAAGTCAGTTATATGGAGCACACAATGTCTAAAAAGAGAAGTTTGAATGTCATTCAAGAAACCTGATATCCAACCATTAGCTTTGTCACTTGTTTGCTGTTTAGTGCTGACCAGGAGACTCTTTTTTATACCACTTTGCTTACATGTAAAGAGAAAGTGTTGCATCCTCTCTATAACCAGTGACACTAAGGATTACGTGGATCAATATTTTTCAGTAGGAAGTCATTATAATGACTTGCCATGAATCAGTATGCACCATAACATAGTTATGTTTACCCTGTATGGTACAATATCTGATGTAACATTTATAATCTATGTTATTGTGGTCAATCTTGTTAATCCACATCAACCAAGAATTTTTAAATGTTTACTACTTCTCTTACTCTCTGTAATAGACTTAATGGTTTGCCAACAAGTTTACTCAATTCTAAGAAGAAAGCTGGACAAGTCTGGTATCATAGCCATTCCGTGGAGGCAGAAACTAAAAGTCCCAAGATGACAAAGAACTTAAACCTACACAGAATGTAAGGAATGCAACTATTAGATTCCAGGTCCTAAAATTCCAGAGCTCTCTTCACTGTAGTCCATTTCAGTAGTACAATTGAATGTGTTCAGTATTTCAAATAGTACAGTTTTGCAAAATGAGAAACTGTCTCAGTCATACCAGCTCAATCTCCCCCCACCCCCACAGCCACACCCATTTTGAAGAGCAGAAATACAGGATTGTGATAACATCCGTATTCTGTACTACCACTTTATCTGAAATTCTCCTTTAATCTTAACATTTTCAACCCCAGAAGCTCACACAGAGATACACAGTGATCAGTGGCAACATTAATTGGGATTTAAACCCAGAATTTATTTTTTCTTCAGAAATACCTTGACGTTTAGGATTTTAAAGAAAAAAAGCATAAAGCAAACTTCATATACTTTGAGTCAGTTCTGGAAGGCAAATTTGGGTGACAGAAAGAAAACTGAATGGTAAGTCAGTTGATCTATATTTAAATTGCAATGTTATAACTTACAAGCTATCGCTAGATGAAGCTGTTATTATTTTAACTCAACTTCTTTATGTGTGGAATGAAGATAATTCCTACCACACAGGTTTTAGTCTTCCCTGCACAAATTTTTGAGAGGATGATAGATGTATACTGAAAAAGAAAGGAGGGAGGTCTTAACTAAATTTAGAAAACACTACATTATATATACTAAGTTAAATGGGTTTCTTGAATAAAGTCCTTCCCAGACTTTAATATGTGAATATGAATTATGAACTCTAACAAGGGGATGTTGTACACAGCGTTTCCTAAACATTTTGACCACAAAACACTTCTTGCCCTTGGAGTTGGAAAAGTTATGCTGTTTATTGTCTCTATATAACATTGTAAGGAGACCAATACACATAAAATAGGATTTAGAAGTATTTAAATGATAATGCTTAAGCCAACTCTTGATTACCTATAGGGTGTAGGTGCAGAAATATTCCTGCTTCCAGGTGTGTTTCTTCACTCTCCCTTCTTAGGCTGTGTTTGTGCATCTCAAGGAGGAAAAGGAACTTTTAGGTAATTGTACTCTGCAGTTATTATTGATCATAATTCCTGGGTGATGCTTTTTGATGAAATCATAAAGATGAAAATAATGCATGGGGAAAAAAAGAAAATGTCTTTAAGAGAAGATGAATATCCATTAAATGCTGGGAGCAAAGCAATCTTCCATATCACTCATAAACAGTTTAAATATTAGTAGTTAAGATGACTTTCAAGTCTTCTTTTGAATGAGGGTTCATCATAGTATTACTCAGAGACCATATAAATTGGGGAAGTGAAATCTGCTATAATGGCATTATAACAGAGATATTTACACCAGGATTTACACGTTAGAATTTATCCTACCTCATTGTCACCATGTGTAATTTATAGCACCATTCTTATTGAAAAAAATGACATGAGGGTAGAATCTATCAGTGCAAATTGCTGATTTCATCATACTCTGACACATCATTCCTGAAATGTGCTAGGTCTCTTGAGTGAAGATATTTACCTAAACAAATTAATCTAGTACTATATAAGTTGATCATTTAGCTTAGGAATTATTAACTTCCTTAAAAGTGTGAACAGAGTGGTTGTGATTTTGTATAATATTTTTTATCACAAAATTGTTTTGATACTTTACTTAATATTGGCAACAATCCATCACCATTGCTGTGTCTCCCAATCTTCTGGATTTATAGCCTTGGACCTACTATTCTTGAAGAATTATAAAATCAACCTTTCATTCTTAAATTAGGAAGGAAATATCTTTAATTTTCTAAAGGTGAAGATGCTCTTTATGAAGAAGATAACAGTTTATATCAATTCCACATCATTACATATGAATATAAATAGTCATCAACATTTTTAGAAGTCTATTTCCTTTAAGGGCACAGCTTTGAATTTGGGTTGTCAGAAACTGCATCACACTGAGTACGTGTGTGTGTGTGTGTGTGTGTGTGTGTGTGTGTGTGTGTGTGTGTGAAATAAAAGGTGCTTTAAGGAAATCAATCTTTGGAGACATAAATTCACATTTACCAGGAAGGTATACTTAATCCTAATTGCTAGGCAATGTTTTTTCTGCATGTTGCCCTCCATATAAAACTTTTGTAAATTACTACTTTTGTAAAAGTGTAATGTTTTCATTCTTATGAAAAAGATAGAATGAAGGTTTAATGACAATAGTCATAGGATATAAGGAGGAAGAAGAGAGAGAGACACACAATAGATATGGAATTATTTATTATTCTGAGGAAATGGTAACAGAGGAAAGGATAAAAGCTCATCCCCATCATGGAGTTATCAAAATTCTGTCTTACCAGTGGCTGGAATAACCCATGTGAACCAATGTAGAGCTCATGAGCATATGAGGAAAAAGATAAATTCAGGAATCATCGTGGTGTCAGGAACAAGGGAGAAAGCATGGCTAGTCTAGGGGGTCAAACTTAGATGTACAGCCATGAGATCTGGTATCTTGGCATGTTGCACAAAGCAGGAAGTCAGCCCAGAGAAAAAGCAGACAAAAATTAAGGCCAATTATGCAGTTTAAAAAGTTATTACTTCTTGGGGCACCTGGCTGGGTCAGTTGGTTAAGTGTCTGACTCTTGGTTTCTGCTCAAGTCATGATCTCACAGTTTGTGTGTTCGAGCCCTGTGTCGGGCTCTCTGCTGGCAGTGTGGAGCCTGCTTGTGATTCTCTCTCCATTCCCTCTGCTCCTCCCCTACTTGTGCTCACTCACACTCTCTTTCAAAATAAATAAACTTTAAAACAAATTTATTACTTCTTAAAACTCAAACTTAATTTTGTCCAGGGATCAGGACTTCAGTGTTGATTCTAAACCTAGCTGGGTGGAGACTGTGAAACTGCTAATATAGGTATAGCCTGTTTTGATCAGAACCGGCTCAGTAGTTGGAAAGGATTGAGTCTGAGGCCAAGGACAAGGACATTAGAGAATGGCTATGGGAAGGCAGAAAGGATTGATATTAATTAGCCTAATAAATATTAAAAGCAAATTATATGTTGGATTATAGCTTACTGACTTTTTGGGAAGATAATATATATTCAGTCTAAGAGTAGTATAGACTAAATGATTCCCAGACATTTTTTCAAAAATTATATGGATAATAAAAATAATTGCTCTTTGTGGGGGAGGGGTACTCCATATGTGCAGTCACATATGCTGAGTTATTAGTATGGTTTATCTCATTAAATCTGTACAACAACCATGCAAAATACCTACAATGTTAGCCCATTGTAACAATATAGAATCTGAGATTGAAAGGTATTTAAATTATGGTCTATATATTACTTACTTATTGCTCCATACCAAGCTATCCCAAAACTCAGTAGCAAAAACCAAAACAAACCAAACCAAAAAAACATGACTCTCTTATACTTTCAATGGGTTAGGAATCAGGGAGTGAGTTAGCTGGGTGTCTCTGATTAGGGTTTTTCAAGAGTCTGCAATAAAGGTGCTAACTAGTACTGCAAACATGTCAGGGATTGACTAGAGAAGGAACTGCTAGAAGCTCACAGGCGTGGCTATCGGCAGGTCTCAGAAGATCTTCCTCCAAGCTTACTCATGTGAGACTTTCCCACAGAGCTGCCTTCAAATATGGCAACTGGTTTCTTTTGGTCTGAGCAGTCCAAGAGAGAGTGAGAGAGAATACCAAGACAGGAGCCAAAGGCTTCTAACAAACTAATCTTGGAAGCAACATCATATCACTTTTGCCGTATTCTATGGTTTAAAATCAAGTCAAGTCCAGTGCACACTCGAGGAGAGGGGATTTCACAAAAACCTAAGTACCAAGAGGTAAGGATTTTGGGGAGCCATTTTGAAAGATGCCTACCATAGTATGTATTACCTCTGAAACTATCCTCTCCACAAAAACAACACCCTGTCACCTCTCTCTTAATTTTTAAATGCTAAGTTCTCATGCTCAGATTTTTTTTAGCTACAGTCATAGATTCATAATATCACAAGCCACATGGAATAGTTATTTCTTCCTTTTTTGCTTAGTTGATAACTGTCCTTTAGAAAAGATGAACAACCCTGCAAAAGGTAACAAGTTCAATCTTCCTGGAGCATATATTTTTCAGTCTGTAGCAGAAGCCTGCTATTAAGATAAGAAATAAAATGATACTGAGCTTTCAACCTTGCCTGTGAGGCAAGCTTTTTTTCCTGTGATACTTTCTTTGTGAAATGTAGATGCAAGAGAAAAAGCAATGCTTCTTCATAACAAAACCTAAATGAATGCATGGTATCTACTTTCAGGAACCCTAGTGCATATATTTTTAATCTTTATTTTATTATATATAATAAATTCAAACTTGGGAAGCTAAACTACAATATTCTGTTTTATTTCTGTGTTTGTGATGCAATTGTATTTTGTGAGCAATTAGTTTTTCATGTATTCTGATTTATTAATGTAAAACTAATTTGTTTCCTACCTAGTATAGAAGGGAAGGAAAAATCAATTCTACAAAGTTAGTAAAATTTTAATAATTTCTTTTTCAAAACAGTAAAGAAAATTCAATTTCATAAATATTTAAATCCAACTTTCCTTTTAAAAAGTACAGGCTCTAAGCAATGATATTCAAACAGGCTGCTCTATCGCAATTCTTGTTTGCTTTATCAAGGATTTAGGTTTTCTTCAGAGGAATAATTAGTTTCATTTAATCATTCCTTCACCTTGAAAGTGTGATCCTAGTATGCAAAAATAAAATGTGAATCAGTTTTAGTAATAACCTAAAAACAGTGTAATACAAAACTGATAGGGCTCATTTTAGGAAAATGAGTCAAAACTGATTCCACTTTCAATTACATTTTATTTTTATCAAAAGAATATAAAGATGTTTTTAAAAGGCAAATAGTATCCGGGCGCCTGGGTGGCGCAGTCGGTTAAGCGTCCGACTTCAGCCAGGTCACAATCTCACGGTCCATGAGTTCTAGCCCCGCGTCAGGCTCTGGGCTGATGGCTCAGAGCCTGGAGCCTGTTTCCGATTCTGTGTCTCCCTCTCTCTCTGCCCCTCCCCCGTTCATGCTCTGTCTCTCTCTGTCCCAAAAATAAATAAACATTGAAAAAAAAATTAAAAAAAAAAAGGCAAATAGTATCACAGAGTTTAGAACAAAATGCAGCTGTTTCGTACCCCTCTCTTCCTACCCCACTAATATTCCACAGCAGCAACCCCTAATATACCATTAGCTGCTTCCTCAGTTATTTTTTTTCATTTTCAATTTTAGACATTTTAATTGTAAGATCAGAATTTGCCTTTTACGGAGCACTCACACCCAGCAGACAGACACACAAGCACACAGACTCACATAGATGGTCCCTACAGCTTCCCAATGTAGTACCTCATAATTTTTACCTAAATCAAAGGGTGGTGCTTACATTGCTTTGACTCGGTAAATAACAGTCACAGTGAGACAGAGTAGTCCTGTCTCCTCTTTTTATATTTTTTTTCTTTCTTCTGAAGATAATTGCCTTATTACTTTCTGTTTCCTGTCCCATAAATTCAAAAGCATTATAAATTTCTGTCAGGCTATACTGGGCTATATAAACATATACTATACATTGACATCTACAAGATAATGTGTAGGGTTTTGTCACTTAAGACTTATTTCTTCAGTTTTATTCACAGGTGGTTTCATTCAGGGGTCAATTTTCATTGGGAACTGCCAAAGACTGAAAAATTTATATGAAGTCCTCACACCCACCACCTCAGAACATGTGTGTGTGTGTATGTATATGTGTGTGTATGTGTATGTATGTATGTATGTATGTGAAAACATATATATATATATATATATATATATATATATATATATATATATATATATGACCTTATACAGAAATAGGATTTTTATAGACATAATTACTTGGGTAAGATGAAGTCACCTGGGTTGGCTCTAATCCACTATGACTGGTATCCTTATAAAAAGGGAAAATTAGGACTCAGAGACAAACACATAGAGGGAAGATGACGTAAAGACACAAAGAAGACTGTCATGTATAAGCCAAGGGAGGAGGCCTGAAAGAGAGGCTTCATACAAAGCCCTCAGAAGGAACCAGTTCTGCTAACCCCTCATCTCCTACTTCTAGCCTCCCAAACTGAGAGATGAGACAATACATGTTTTTTCTTTTCTTTTTTTCTTGTGTGTGGTTTGCTTTCAGTTAAATTCTAGTTAGTTAACATACAGTGTAATATGAGTTTCAGGTGTACAATTTAGTGATTCAACACTCACATACGACACCAGGTGATTATCACAAGTGCACTCAATATATTTTTTTCAAGTCACTCAGTTTGTGGTACTTTGTTACAGCAGCCCTAAAAAATGAATATAGAACCTTTTCTTTATTTCTGATATTCTATAGTTGGATCATGATGTGCTTTTAAGTTTTTTTCCAGAATCCTTTTTAATATTCAAACACATGCCCTTTAGTTCTGGGACACATGTTTTTAAATTTTGTTGTTGATAAATTGCTACAATTTCCTGTTTTCTTTTTTCCAAAATGTGTGCTCACATTAGAATTGAACTTCTTGGTTTAATCCTTTCATTTTCTCATCTCAAATCTATTTTTTTCTATATCACCATTTTCTCCTACGTACTGAAAGATTTCCTCACTTTTTGTATTCTAGTTCCTCTTTGAATATACTTCTAGTATTAGTTTTAATATCTAAGAACACTTTTTTTTCTGAGTGCTTCTTTTTTCATATTATCCTGGGTGTGTTGTTCCATATTATCGTTCTCCTCCTCTTCTTCCTCCTCCTCTTCATTTTAGCTGATAATGCAGAAATTCGAACTTTGGACTGGGATCAATTCAGCAGATCTGATTGATCTTGGCTTGGTTCACTCATGTATCTGTGATGAGCTACCGAGTGGGCTAGGGCCTCATCTCTGCTTCACACGTTGTTTCATCTTCCAACAGGCCAGTTGAAAAGTGTTTACATGAAGCTAAATACAATTTTTCTCCTTTGATTTGCTTTTGAATGCTCTGGAGTCGTGCTTTCTTTGCTACCACTCCACTAAAATTCTCTTGTCAACGTCATCAATGATTCCATACTGCTAAGTAAAATGGTCAAATCTTCATATTATCTATCGGGAGTCACTTAAACATTTCTATTTAAAACACTCACTTATTTTTTTTTGTCTTGTTTCTAGGACGAGGACATCATCCTTGATTATTTTTCCTAATACATCTCTGGGTGATCTTTACCAGTCTTGTTTGCCTGTTGCTCCTCATGACCACATCTCCAAATATTGATGTGCAGTAAGCCTCAGTCCTTAGAGGTCTTTTCAAAAAATTTTTATACTAAATTCCTTTGTCATAACAACCAGTCTCAGGACTTGGGAAAATCCTATATCTGGATGACCTGCAAATTTTTATCTCTAACCCATGCTCTGCCCTTAACTCCAGACTCTTATAACCTATCGCCTGCCCAACATGTCAACCTGTGTGGGGGATAAGCTTAGGAATCCCCTGGGCTTACACCAATGGGTTAACAAGGCATAAAGAAATACAAAGCCATAAAATGCTCACACCCGAGTTTGGGTAAACCAGATTGGAACCCCAAGTATAGGGGGGGTGCAAAGACACCCTGAGAATAGGGAGGCACAAAGGTGCCAGGAATAGAGAGGTGCAAAGGCACCCCAAAACAGACAGGGGGTGCAGAGCTCCCAGAATAGAGAGGGAGAGGCAAAGGCCTAAACTAGGAATGGCACAAAGGTGCCCAATACACACATATATGAAATAAACAAGATTAGATATCCAGGTGGAAGCACCCCCAATTTAGTACCATAGCAGAAAAGCTGTTTTCACAGGAGGATAGGGCCAGGTTAGGTACATTGGTGAAGTGGACTATGGACCACTGTGCTGCAGGCAAAGCAGCCCAGAGTGGAGATGGTTAACAAAAGAAAAGGTGTCTTATTAACCTTGAGGTTATTCCCCCTATCTGCCTTATTCCCTAGGCTAGCAAAGATAAATAGGCACAGCTCCTCCTATCTGCTGTTAACAACCATCTACTCATCTGCCTGGTGCCTAGATTTTGTTTTATATTGACCCAAACCCCAAACACTGTATATATTCAAAGCCCCCTTTTCCCTCATGTCCACAAGTTAACGTTCACAGTTTCTTTGTCTGTTTGTACATGCCCATCACATGTAAGCTTTCTGATCTGAATAAATATAGGACAAGGACCCTTATTCGGGGCTCTTGTATTTTCCCAGACATCAGCCATCTCTCGCTTTAATCCTGCATCCGCTCTGTGCTGGCCAAAAGAGAACTTTAGACTTAGAGTCTATGACAAAATTGAGTGTTTAAGAGGGAACTCAGGCTTACATTTCCAAAACTGATCTCTGTATATTTCCACCACCCAAACCTATTCCTTTTGGAGGTTTCTTCATTTTATAAAATGACAACTTCATCCTTTCCATTTCTCAAACTAAAAACTTGGATCCACTATGATCTTTCTCTTTCTCTATAGTCCATATTGAATCGATCATATCTTGTTGTTGATAACTTGAAGACATTTCCGGAGTCTCAATATTCTTCTCTATAACCATCCTTACAATCCCAGTCATCACCATCTTTTCCTGGAGGACAACAATGGCCTCCTGAGGGTTCTCCTAAATTGACCTTTGTCACACTCCCACATTGGTCTATTCGTAGAACAGTTACGGTTATCTTTTAAAATTTAATACATACAATGTTACTCTTCTGCTCAACTCTTTTTTTTTAAATTTTTTTTTAATGTTTATTTATTTTTGACAGAGACAGAATGCAAGTGGGTTAGGGGCAGAGAGAGAGGGAGACACACAATCTGAAACAGGCTCCAGGCTCTGAGCTGTCAGCACAGAGCCCGACGCGGGGCTCGAACTCACGAGCTGTGAGATCATGACCTGAGCCAAAGTCGGACACTCAACCGACTGAGCCACCCAGGTGCCCCTCTGCTCAACTCTTAGAGTGTCTATCAACTCATTAAAATAGTCCCATTACATTATTTTTCTTATTTTTATTGAGATACAATTGACATATAACATTGTGTAAGTTTAAGGTATACAATGTGCTGATTTGATATTTATATATTGCAACGTGATTACCATCAAAGTGTTATCTAACACCTCTATGATGTCATATAAATATTATTTCTTTGTATGGAGAAAAATTAAGATCTAGCCTCTTAGCAACTTTGAACTTTATGATACAGTCTTGTTGACTATATTCACTATGCTGTGCACTATATTTCCAGCACTTATTTATCTATTAGTTCCAAGTCTGTATCCTTAAACAGCATCCCCCCCAGTTCCTCCACACCCAGGTCCTGGTAAAAACCATTTTACTCTCTTTTTACTATCAGCTTTCTAAAATTCTACATATAAATGATATCTTACAATATACATGTTTGTCTCTCTGACTTATCTCACTTAAGTGCCCACAAGTTCCAATCATATCCATTTACATTAGCACGAGAAAAAAAGGTAAGATTCCAAGGAATAAATCTTACAAATAATGTAAAATATTATAAAACCTTATAGAAAATTATAGAAGACCTAGATACATTTTGAAAGACCTAGATCTAGCCCATGTTTATAAACAGTAAAAGTATGTACAAAAATTTTCCAAAAATTGGTCTAGTCACAGTCTTTAAATACATGGAAGATCAAATTTCCAAAAATAATCAAGACTTTTGAAAAATAAAAACAAGGATGGTATCATATGTCAAGACCTATTACAAATCCATATCACTAAAAATGGTGTTATTAATAAATCATATAATATTGACCAATGGGAGAAGAGAGACTGGAAACAAAATAAAAACAAAAAATTGATAAGTGACAAAAGTGTATATTGTTTTCCATCAAAAGAATCCACACATTCATGTCAACTTCAGATGGATTATGGGTTTATGTCCAAGAGACAAAAGTATAAAAAGTAAAACGAAAACTCTTGAAGAAAAAAGTTAAGAGACTATAAATAAATAAAGAGACTATAAATCTATAGAGGAATGTTTTAAATAAAACACTTTAAAAATCACAGAGAGGGGCACCTGGGTGGCTCAGTCGGTTAAGCGTCCGACTTCAGCTCAGGTCGTGATCTCGTGGTCCGTGAGTTCAAGCCCTGCATTGGGCTCTGTGCTGACCGCTCAGAGCCTGGAGCCTGTTTCAGATTCTGTGTCTCCCTTTCTCTCTAGCCCTCCCCCGTTCATGCTCTGTCTCTCTCTGTCTCAAAAATAAATAAACGTTAAAAAAAATTTTTTTTTAAAATCACAGAGAAAATTTCGGTGAATTAGACTAGACTCTATTAAAGTTGAGAACCCTATTCATGAAAAATTAACACAAAGACAACTAGGAATGATATCCCAACATATAAAACTGAGGATTGGCCAATACAATGTATAAAGTTCTCCTACAAATAAACGTAGGATCAAAGAAATAGAAATACAAAATGGCAAAAGTCATAAAGACACATTTGAGGAAGGGAAACATAAGTGGACAAGAAACATATAAAAAGACACTAACCTTCTTTAGCAAAGAAATTATCAAACACCATCACATGCTGACAAAAATAAAAAGTCTAACAATACTAAATGTAGGTATGTTCATCAAGAAGACCTTTTACATATTTTTTTGGAGTATAAACTGATACAACCACTTCGGAAAAATATTTAGCATTATCAATAAAACTAGAATCTTTACTTGAATAGTGTACCTAGAGAAGAGGGTTGCAGTGTACATAAATCAGTCATTATCAGAAGAAGAGAGTCACTGGCAATGGTAGGTAACACATATGTAAACCCAGATAAATAATTTATACACAGTTTTAAATTTTTTTTGGAAAACCTGGATCTATTCCTAAAGTCTATTTTGCATACAAGTCAGTGAAATAATGATGTTTCTTATGAAGAAACATATAAAAGGGGATTTGAGTTTTGGTCAGATCCCCTAGATGTTGTATTTAGAAGCTTCTGAAATAGAATGTTAGGGACTGGAATATGTCAACTAATCGAAACCAGTTTCCCGGTTACATCAGATGACAAGCAGTGAGCCTCAGGTTCCTCAGGGAAAAGGGACCACTTCGACGTCTGGTGGTTGGTTCAAGAGAAGCTGGAATGTTGTTGTTAACATTCTAAAAAAATCTTCCCTACTTACAGGTAACTTTAACAAGATTTCTCCTAAGCAAAAGGCCCAAAGACACCTTAATAAAGAAGGCAACAATTTACAATAAGGAAAATAATTCTAATTTTAATTTTGCTCTAGGAATTATGGCCTTTTCATATTTGGAAAAGTTGAATTCTAATGTTTGTAATTCAAAACTGCATTAACAAAGGGCAAAGAATTATCTCTAAAGTTATTGTACCATTAGTGTTTTCCTGGTTTGTCAACAATATGTTCTGGTGAAAAGGTTCACTTGTTTATGCCTTGAAGACTTATCATCTGGGGTAATTAAGCATGAAGCAGAAAACATCTTTGAAGCACTTGTCACTTGGACTTTTTGCATTTCTTTGTGGTGATTCACAGCATAGACTGTTTTTGACAGTCACTGGGTTGCTGATAACTGGATGGGTTTTCAAGTTTGAGAAGTTTGATGAGCTTTTTGTCTCATGAGGCCACAGTACCTAGTTAATAAGGCTACCAGGCTGCTGTTGATATAGCGGAAAGAAAAATTAACAGATGAGCAGAACAAGAGCAGAAGGGGAAAGGGATAATAGGATTCTGTATTTTAATTGGGGAAGGCCATATAGAGAAGTATTTTCCCTAAGCTCTGCTGTTACAGAACCTGTCATCACACCATGGCACCACTGGACTCCACCAATGATTCTGTGATTCTAAGATTTCTAACAGTACCCCTGAACGTTACACAAACAATACCATTTAACATCTGTGAGCAAAAACCCATGTAGTCAAAATGTTTAATTAATCAACATTTAAGGGCAGAACCCACAAATAGAAATAGCTGATGTTTTGACATGATCTTTGAAGGGTTACAATAAATAAATCATGACCATATCAAAATACTTGAAATTTCACACCCTGTCAATGATAAGAAAGCCTCCTTTCTCATAAATCTCTATCATACTTCATATATTTAGTAATATTATTTTAGGAAGGACACATATTTTCAAAAGTTACATAATGACAGTTTTTTCTACAAACTAATAGTTAATTTCTCAGTTATAAACACAATTGTTTGTGAATTTTTTTTCTCCTCTATTATGGTTAAAAGGCAAATACTACTTCTTACTCTGAAAAGGGGTGAGCCTGATGTAATTTGCCCATGGTTAGAAACAACTCCATTTGTTGGTTTTTGGAAGACTATAAATTTTTTCCACCTATTGAATTTCACAAGTATCCATAAAGTGGATTCAATTGTCCATTAATTCTAAAATCAAATTAGCATCCTTTCATCTTAACTGTTAACTTATAGTGATATAATTTCAAGACTCTAGTTAATATATGTATGTTGCTAGAAGACCAGTATAACCCTTACAATGAGTTCTGACTTTTTACGCTTAGGTATGTGTAGTCAGAAAACTGACAGTGTCACGATTGTCAGAATTTGAAAACAGGATATTAAGAATTCCAGTTCAAAATTATGTCCAAACTGAATTGAGGGGAAGATGGCAGCATAGGAGGGCACTGGGTTTACCTCATCATGCTAATCACTTAGATTCCACCCACACCTGCCTAAATAACCCAGAAAACCACCAGAAGACTAGGAGAATGGACTCTCTGCAGCCAAGCATAGAAAAGAGGCCCACAAAACAGGATCCACCCCAGCTAATACACCAGATCCCATCAAAGCAGCAGCACAAGCCTGTCAGTGTGCAAGTAGCCTGGACAGGGGCCACACCACTCCACAGTGAGTCCTGCACCTAGAAGAGGGGAAGATAAGGTTCACACCAGTCTGACTTGGGCCCCAGCAGTGGGCTGGGGACAGACATGGGGTCTGACTGCGGCCCGCCCACCAACACAAGTTACTCTGGAGAGCACAGAGGAAGTGCCCTGAAGTTTGGAGCCACCATAGGAAATACCCAAAATGACAAAACGGAAGAACTCTCCTCAAAAGAAACTCCAAGGAAGTAGTAACAATTAACAAACTGATCAAAAACAATTTAAGCAATATAATGGAACACGAATTTAGAATAATAGTCACAAAACTAACCTTTGGGCTTGAAAAAAGCATAGAGGACAGCAGAGAATCTATCGCTACAGAGATCAGGGACTGAGAAATAGTCATGAGATATTAAAAAATGCTATAAATGAGGTGCAGAATAAATGGAGGTGGCCATAACACATACTGAAGAGGCAGAGGAGAGAATAGGTGAATTAGAAGATAAAATTATGGAAAAAGAAGCTGAGAAAAAGAGAGATAAAAAAAATCTGAGGGGAGATTTAGAAAACTAAGTGACATAATTAAGGGAAATAATGTATGCATAATTGGAATTCCAGAGGAGGAAGAGAGAGGGAAAGGTGCTGAAGGTGTACTTGAATAAATCATAGCTGAGAACTTCCCTCAGCTAGGGAAGGAAAAAAGCACTGAAATCTAAGAGGCACAGAGAACTCCCTTCAGATGTAACTTGAAACGATCTTCTGTACGACATATCAGAGTGAAATTGGCAAAATAAAAGGATAAAGAGAAAATTCTGAAAGCAGCTAGGGATAAACACACTCTAACTTACAAAGGGAGACCCATAAGACTAGTGGCAGACCTATCTACTGAAACTTGGCAACCAGCAAAGAATGGCAGAAAATCTTCAATGTGATGAACAGAAAAAATATGCAACCAAGAATCCTTTATCCAGCAACTCTGCCATTCAGAATAGAAGGAGAGATAAAGGTCTTCCCAAACAAACAAAAACTGAAGGAATTCCTCACCACTAAACCAGCCCTACAAGAGATCCTAAGGGGGAGTCTGTGAGTGAAATGTTGCAAGGACCACAAAGTACCAGAGACATCACTACAAACATGAAACCTACAGACATCACAATGACTCTAAACCCATATCTTTCCATAATAACACTGAATATAAATGGATTAAATGCTCCAACCAAAAAACACAGAGCATTAGAATGGATAAAAAAAAAAAAAACAAGACCCATCTATTTTCTGTCTACAAGAGACTCATTTTAGACCTGAGGACACCTTCAGATTGAAAGTGAGGGGATGGAGAACTATCATGCTAATGGAAGTCAAAAGAAAGCTGGAGTAGCCATACTTATATCAGACAAAGTAGGCTTTAAATTAAAGGCTGTAACAAGAGATGAAGAAGGGAATTACATAATAATTACAGAGTCTATCCATCAGGAAGAGCTAACAATTATAAATGTCTATGTGCTGAATACGAGAGCCCCCAAATATATAAAAAAATTAATCACAAACATAAGCAATCTTATTGATAAGAATGTGATAATTGCAGGGGACTTTAATACCCCACTTACAACAATGAATAGATCATCTAGACACAGGATCAATAAAGAAACAAGGGCCCTGAATGATACATTGGATCAGATGGACTTGACAGATATATTTAGAAGTCGACAATGCAAACCAGCAGATTATACTTTCTTTGCGAGTGCAGTGGAAAATTCTCCAAGATAGATCACATACTGGGTCACAAAACAGACCTTAATAACTATAAAAGAATTGAGATCATACCATGCACACTTTCAGACCACAATGCTATGAAGCTTGAAATCAACCAGAGGAAAAAGTCTGGAAAACCTCCAAAAGCATGGAGGTTAAAGAACACCCTACTAAAGAATGAATAGGTCAACCAGGCAATTAGAGAAGAAATTTAAAAATATATGGAAACAAGCAAAAATGAAAATACAACAATCCAAATGCTTTGGGATGCAGAGAAGGCAGTCCTGAGAGGAAAATACATTGCAATCCAGGCCTAGGTCAAGAAACAAGAAAAATCCCAAATACAAAATCTAACCGCACACCTAAAGGAATTAGATGCATAACAGCAAAAACACCCCAAACCCAGCAGAAGAAGAGAAATAATAAAGATTGGAGCAGAAAAATACAATATAGACTCTTAAAAAACTGTAGAACAGATCAATGAAACCAAGAGTTGGTTTTTTGCAAAAATAAACAAAATTGATAAACCTCTAGTCAGGCTTCTCAAAAAGAAAAGGGGATGACCCAAATAGATAAAATCATGAATGAAAATGGAATTATTACAACAAAACCCTCAGAAATACAAGCAATTATGAGGGAATACTATGAAAAATTATATGCCAACAAACTGGACAACCTGGAAGAAATGGACAAATTCCTAAGCACCCACACACTTCCAAAACTCAAACAGGAAGAAACAGAAAATCTGAACATACCCATAACCAGTGAAGAAATTGAATCAGTTATCAAAAATCTGCCAAAAATAAGAGCCCAGGACCAGATGGCTTCCCTGGGGAATTCTACCAGACCTTTAAAGCAAAGATAGTACCTATCCTTCTCAAGATGTTTCAAAAAATAGAAAAGGAAGAAAACTTCTAGACTCATACTGTGAAGCCAGCATTACTTTGATTCCTAAACCAGACAGAGACCCAGCAAAATAAATAAATAAATAAATAAATAAATAAATAAATAAATACATACCTACCTACCTACCTACCTACCTACCTACCTACCTACAGGCCATCATCCCTGAAGAATATGAATGCAAAAATTCTCAGTAAGATACTAGTAAATCGAATTCAACAGCATATAAAAAGAATTATTCACCATGATCAAGTGGGATTCATTCCTGGGCTGCAGGGCTGGTCAAACTTTCGCAAATCAATCAATGTGATACATCACATGAAAAGGGAAGGGACGGGACGGGACGGGACGGGACGGGAAGGGAAGGGAAAAGAAAATAACCATATGATCCTGTCAATCGATGCAGAAAAACCATTTGACAAAATTCAGCATCTTTTCTTAGTAAAAACCCTCGAGAATGTCGGGATAGAAGGAACACACTTAAACATCACAAAAGCCATTTATGAAAAGCCCACAGCTAATATCATCCTCAATGGGGAAAAACCAAGATTTTTCCCTCTGAGATTAGGAACATGACAGGGATGTCTACTGTCACCACTGTTGTTAAACATAGTGTTGGAAGTTCTAGCATCAGCAATCAGACAACAAAAGGAAATCAAAGGCATCAAAACTGGCAAAGAGGAGGTCAAGCTTTCACTGTTTGCAGATGACATTATGCATGAAAAACCTGATAGACTCCACCAGAAGTCTGCTAGAAATGATACATGAATTCAGCAAAGTCGCAGGATACAAAATTAATGTACAGAAATCAGTTGCATCTTATACACCAATAATGAAGCAACAGAAAGACAAATAAAGAAACTGATCCCATTCACAATTGCACCAAGAAGCATAACATACCTAGGAATAAACCCAACCAAAGATGTAAAAGATCTGTATGCTGAAAACAATAGAAAGCTTATGAAGTAAACTGAAGAAGATACAATGAAATGGAAAAACATTCCATACTCATGGATTGGAGGAATAAAAATTGTTAAAATGTCAATACCACAGAAAGCAACCTACGCATTCAATGCAATCCCAATCAAAAGTGTACCTGCATTTTTCTCGAAGCTAGAACAAGCAAAGCTAAAATTTGTATGGAAGCACAAAAGACCCGAATAGCCAAAGTAATTTTAAAGAAGACCAAGGCGGGAGGCATCACAATCCCAGACGTTAGCCTCTACTACAAAGCTGTCATCATCGAGACAGCATGGTATTGGCACAAAAACAGACACATAGACAAATGGAATAGCATAGAAACCCCAGAATTAGACCCACAAAAGTATGGCCAACTAATCTTTGACAAAGCAGGAAAGAATATCCAATGGAAAAAAGACAGTCTCTTTAACAAATGGTGCTGGGAGAACTGGACAGCAACATGCAGAAGGAGAATGAAACTAGACCACTTTCTTACACCATTCACAAAAATAAACTCAAAATGGATGAAGGACCTGAATGTGAGACAGGAAACCATCAAAACCCTAGAGGAGAAACAAGGAAAAAACCTCTGACCTCAGCCGCAGCAATTTCTTACTTGACACATCCCCAAAGGCAAGGGAATTAAGAGCAAAAAAGAACTATTGGGACCTCATGAAAATAAAAATCTTCTGCACTGCAAAGGAAACAATCAACAAAACTAAAAGGCAACCGACAGAATGGGAAAAGATATTTGCAAATGACATATCGGACAAAGGGCTGGCATCCAAAATCTATAAAGAGCTCACCAAACTCCACACCCGAAAAACAAATAACCCAGTGAAGAAATGGGCAGAAACCATGAATAGACACTTCTCTAAAGAAGACATCCGGATGGCCAACAGGCACATGAAAAGATGCTCAACGTCGCTCCTCATCAGGGAAATACAAACCAAAACCACACTCAGGTATCACCTCACACCAGTCAGAGTGGCTAAAATGAACAAATCAGGAGACTATAGATGCTGGAGAGGATCTGGAGAAACGGGAACCCTCTTGCACTGTTGGTGGGAATGCAAACTGGTGCAGCCACTCTGGAAAACAGTGTGGAGGTTCCTCAAAAAATTAAAAATAGGTCTACCCTATGACCCAGCAATAGCACTGCTAGGAATTTACCCAAGGGATATAGGAGTGCTGATACACAGGGGCACTTGTACCCCAATGTTTATAGCGGCACTTCCAACAGTAGCCAAATTATGGAAAGAGCCTAAACGTCCATCAACTGATGAAGGATAAAGAAATTGTGGTTTATATACACAACGGAATACTACTTGGCAATGAGAAAGAATGAAATATGGCCTTTTGTAGCAACGTGGATGGAACTGGAGAGTGTTATGCTAAGTGAAATAAGTCATACAGAGAAAGACAGATACCATATGTTTTCATTCCTATGTGGATCCTGAGAATCTTAATAAAAGACTATGGGGGAGGGGAAAGAAAAAAAAAGGTTAGAGAGGGAGGAAGCCAAACCATAAGAGACCCTTAAAAATTGAGAACAAACTGAGGGTTGATGGGGGGTGGGAGAGAAGGGTGGGTGGGTGATGGGTATTGAGGAGGGCACCTGTTGGGATGAGCACTGGGTGTTGTATGGAAACCAATTTGACAATAAATTTCATATTAAAAAAACAAAAATAAAAATTATGTCTAAAGTATTTCAAAAATATTTTGAAAACATTTTCCAGGTCTCTTTTTCTTATGGCCAAAGCAATTGTAAAATAGGGAAATAATTAAATACATTAAGGAAATGATTGCCTACAGGATGTCTGCGTGTGGATGCCTAATTATGAGAAACCTTTGATGACTAAAGCCAATGGAAGCAATTATCCCTGGGGAGGTGGGGGAAATGAAAGAAAGAAAATAGGTAATAAAGCTGGTAAGCAAGTCAGTATTTTTCAGCCCACTTGAGGTCTAATGAGGTATAAACTACCACTTCTTAAAAGTGGAAATAATCCTGAGCGTACCCATAGCTACCATGATCTTTAAAAGATATTATGTGAAAGACAAGGATGCAGTACTCCATGTGAAGATGCAACTGCTATTCTCGCAGGTTTTGCTTTCATCACCTCAGGCCCAGGATTTGGTCACCCACACATAAAGGCAACTGACAGTAACATCAGCTTCAGTGCAAGGAACATTTGGATGCAAATGCATATAGTTACGTGTAGTCACTAAATTTCTAAATAGATTACCACATGACCTTGACCTTTGGTTGATTCTTTCCTGTATGGTAGTCTCCTGCATTCCTTCTTCAGTAAAAAGTAATATTATTTTGTAAGTAAAATAATAATAATGACAAAACCCCAAAATTCTGAATTTCAATAACAATTTGATAAACCTTCCACTTATATGAGCAAATTTTCTTTTTTTGTCCTTTTACCTTGATAGCGATAAAATATTCCTAGCTGTAGTGCAAGTTTTAAATATATATTTGTTTCACATGGGCTTTAGCATACAAGGAATATTCATACAGATAAACTATTAGACATTTTGATAAACTTAAGTTTTCATTAAGTGACATTTAAATATTAAACTTCATGTCCTTTTGCCACATTTCACTAATTTGTTTTAGTCGATAAAAGGTCTCTAGAACATGTGGAGAAAGACTCATGTACCAGGCGTATTTTAAATTGCTATCTAATACATGTGCTTTTTGTGGTTAAAATACTATTTCATTTTATTCAGGTCTATATTATCCAATCTATATGAATTATTTCCTATTTTATGTAGAAAGAAGTGATGGACTTTTTAAAAGACTGTCTTATGTACTTGTTTGCTTGGGCAAGAATCAATGGCCTCAGAGTTGGATATCACTGTAGCTTGTTATATGCTTTCGTCCTTACTTTGGTCCTATGTCTCAAAGCACTGGGAAGGAACAAAGGATTGAATGATTTATGCTGGAGCCAAACTTCACTGACTGACCCCCCAAAAATACTTTGAAATCGAAAATCCTTCTAACCAAACTGAAATAGCATTTTGAAGGGAGTAAATACAAGCATTTATTTTGTACCTGGAAGCTAAGCTCTATGGCCATTTATTAGTTTCACATTGTCCATAGTCCCTTGAGAAGAGAGAATAGAAAGTTGCAATTTCTAGAAGCTAGAATCAGACAATAACCAAATTGATCAGGATTTCAGATTTTGATTTTCTGAGGTTGGAAGAAAGGAACTGAGATAACTTAAACATTCTAAGAGAAAAATGGAGACTTAGTGATGGAAATCCAGAGGGATTTCATAGGCATTTGTAACTAACCTAAGACATTCAAGGGAGAAAGGAATCTTGGAGACCCTCTCTATCAATGACTCCTAACACTGACTACTTATTTTAAAAGGCCCTGGGAACTTTTATAATATCCCAGAATTGGGACACCATTTCCCAGAGATTCTAATGGAATTTATTTGGAATACAGCATAGGCGTAAGTATTTTTTTTTCAAAGTGCATATGTGATTCTGTCCCTCAGTCATGGTTGAGGATTGTTGATCTAAATCACTGGGTAGGAACTACCTTGGAATCTTGTAAAATTGGAAAATCTGATTCAGTAGCTCTGGGGGTGGAGCCTGATAGAACAAGCTCCCAGGTACAGCCACTCTAGTTCTTATTATTGCCACACACCTGAGCAGCAAAGTCCTGTACTACTGCTCTATGAATTCTCATTCCTCCTGGAGGGAAGGTACTGTGCTCAGCATCGGTGAACTGTTGCCAGCAGGTTGCACCTTTCCACTTTAACTTTAAAGATATTTCAACCTCTATAAATTGATACTTTCAACATTTTTCCCTCACAGTAACTCTGTATCATTCAGATACATATTTTAAAAATAATCCATTCATTGATATATATTATTGCTTGGGTTCCCAAGAAAGCAGACAATCAGACTGGCATGTGGGGAATGATAAGGGACTACTCTTGGGATCAAGAGCTATGGAAAGGGAAGGAAGGAGGAGTGGGTAGAAAGAGAAAGTCATCCAGGGGAGGAGGGATGCTTTTATACTCCTGCACTGAACAGTCATTAAACATGGACTGCCCCGGGATGGGAATGAGACTTTGGGTGAGGTACAACTGAGGGTTGTCTGACAGGGGCACTCCCTGAAGCTGAGAGAATAAGTCATTCAATATTAAAGAAGGATCTGGGCAGTGCAGCACACAGTCCATTAAAGTCTACTCTTAGTTTCTTGGGAATCCTTACAAATTCTGGGAGCAGCTCATAGAGGAGCGTGGCAGGCATCCTTTCCTAGAGAAAACATACAAAAGAATGATCACTGGGACAAATGACAGCCTCCACCATCACAGCTGCTGTCAGGACTGTAAATGATATTCATCATCTCTGACTTCTACCATCCATTATAGATTCTTTTCTCCCTAAGCTCACACCTCTGTGGCTTTCAGTGGATTACCCGGTAGCATGACATAGTCCCTCAACACTGAAGGCACTGAGCCCTGGAAATTATGTTCGCAGGTTGTGGCTGCTACACTTGTCCATTTACCATTAAAATGGCATAAGGGATTATCAAGAAGCACCCAAATGGATGAACAAGGTGCCACATATTCTTCCCCATCTCTATTGTGTAACAACAGCTCTACCTTCTGGTAACAGTCAATTACACCACCAGGATGATGACTCCTCTTCTCACCTGCTGCTCCCTGAATATGGGAAGCCCAAAGTTCCAGGCAGATGACACAGCTTATAGTTCAATAAAGCTCTTCCTATGTATTCTGCTGTTGGTGATGGTAGGTTTTTTATATGTATATTTATTTATTTTGTCTTGAAAGTGAACACAGGTTCCTGGATTACAGAAGACTATTAATGTAACAGTAAGCACATTCGTTCCCCAGGCCTCATCTTTACCCTTCCAGGTGATACAATGAGAACCAGCTGACTGGGCCTGCAAATGTACAGAGGAGGTTTCTTGCCCAAGAGAAGAGGAACCCCAAAATTACAATTCTGTGAGCTTATATGGGCCACACACTGCCCAGCTGCCACCTTACCCTCCAGGAAGAGAGAAAAAAAAAAAAACTTTATGTCCCTAATACAAACAAATCTTCTCTGGGAAGAGAAGAGGAAGTTTTCCCAATTTTTAATCCTTTGGAATGTAAGTGGATGACTGGTATTTGCTTTTACCTGCCTTTGAAATGTAAGGGAGAGAGATATCTCCATCTCTCTAGAGATCTCTATCTATTTGGCCATCTAAATTCTAGACTTCTCCTTTAACTGAGATCCAGGTACATAACTGGGAAATGGTAAACATAAAATTTAGAGTAGAGCTGGTCTTTGGTGGGAGATGAACAAGAATATGAGGGATGCACAGGGGCTTCAAAATAATTGGTAACATCCTATTTATTAATCTGGGCACATAAGTTTCCTTTAACTTTTTATATATTCTATATAGCTTATAATATATTATTTTGTATGTATGAAATATCATGAAATATGTGACTAATTAAAAAATTTAAAAGAGAATATGAGAACTAGTTCTCCATGCCTCATTTTGCTTTTTACTTATGTTACCAGCAGGAATCCAGGCTCCCTCACAGTTGGTGCCACACTGCTTTTTACATCTCCTAAATTGACACCAATCTTCTAAACCTCCTTACATCCCAATATTTTCCAGTGATTCCTCTGAACCCAGGGTCAGTTATCCCCATTCTGTCATCATCACAACTCTCTTCACCTTGGTGCCTTAATTCAGGAGTCAACAAAGTATATAGCCCACAGGTCAAATCTAACCTTCTGCCTTTTTTTTTTTTTTAATAAAGTTGCATTGAATCACCTATTAATTTACATAATGTCTATGGCTGATTTCCCCCTACAAGAACAGACTTGAGCAGTTGTAACAGAGACCATATGGCCTAGAAAGCCTAGAATATTTGCTATGTGGCCCTGTACAGAAAAAATTTGCCAAGTTCTGCCTTATCTGAATCCTGGCTCTTTCCTAGGGCCACATTCCACCTAGCCCTCTCAAGACAAGACTAGTTTTTCACTCCTTCACACGTAGCTCACAACTAGAGACATCAAAGGGGTATTATTGATACTTCTAAACTGTGCCTTCTCTTTCTGCTTTTTTAAAAACAAAATATTTGAAACTTGTGCTATTGCATGATAGCTCATTTAGACAGCCATAATCCTGAAAGACCTCTGAGCACCAACCTGTCCCCTGAATCTCAATCTCCCTCTCTCCCCTCCTCTCTCACCCCATCCTTACACAGAGATGAATCTAGAATCTGGATTACTGTCAGCCAACCGCACCCATGACTAAATTTGATCATGTCATCAACGACCCCACTAACTTATGTTCACCTTTTATTCAACATTCCTCTCTTTGACCATGCTATCCCATCCTTCCATCTCATTTATTCTATAGCCCACACTCTACAATAGTTCAACTTTAAGTATACAACCAATCCAATTTTTGATTCTTCATCACCCACCCCAACTACCTTTGGGGCCTAATTTTCCTCCCTAGTTAGCCAAAATCAGTGCTCTTCTGAAACTTCAGTGTACATATGAATCCCCTGGGGATCTTATTAAAAATGTAGATTATGATTTAGTGGACCTGGGGTGGGATTTGAGCTTTTTCATTCTAGGAAGCTCCCAGGAAGTCTAGTGTTGCAGGTCTTCAGATCACTAGCAACCTCTTATTCTATTATTTTAAGAGAAGTTAGGAAGGAGATTACTCTATTGCTCCAATAGATATATGGAGATTATTTCTAAGTTTGCAAATGTGTAATTCGTAGGCAATTTGGGTTTACTAATTGGTGCCCACTAAAGTTAAGTTCTTACTCTCCTCCAGAAACCTAGATAAGGAATTATCTTCCTTGATAATCACATATCAAAAAGATAGCTCCCAGGTCCTTGAGAAAGTCATTAATGTAAACTTGTAATATAATGTAATGTAAAATTGTCAAAAGTCTTTTTAAAGTATTTACATCTTTAAGGGAATTTCTAATTTGAAGTTTTCAAAAGTAAATACTCTAAGAAAAGGAGGTCAGGGGGCACCTGGATGGCTTAGTCGGTTAAGGGTCTGACTTCAGCTCAGGTCATGATCTCACAGTTTGTCAGTTCGAGCTCCACATGGGGCTCTGTGCTCAGAGTTCAGAGCTTGGAGCCTGCTTTGGATTCTGTTTCTCTCTCTCTCTCTCTCTCTCTCTCTCTCTCTCTGTCCCCCCCCCCACTTGTGCTCTGTTTCTCTCTCTCTCAAAAGTAAATAAGCATTAAATATATATGAAAAGAAAAGAGAAGAAAAGAAAAGAGAGGTCAGGAGCCTAGAGTCAGGAAGATGCATGTCTAAAGTTTAGTGAACATTACGGGAACTTTAAGGCCATCTTGGTAAATTGCTTCCCATTTACCCCTCTCTCTAAGCTCTCCCCTGAATATGCCTTCCCCCACCTGTCTTTCTCTCCCTCTTCCTCCCTCTCTGTCTCCTCTCCCACCACACACACCTTATTTAATAGTTACACACACTTTATTTAATAGTTCAGTATTGAATCATTTCCCCACAAATCCTACCCCCATGAAAGCCTATTTCTACACTAACATCCTCTATGTCAGTAAATGCTACAACCATACACACCAAATGTTCAACCAAAAACCTAGGAGTAATCATTTCTTCTCTTTCACTAGACCTTCACATCAAGTTCATTAGCTAGTCCTACTTAGCTCTGTCTCAAAAACATATTCTTTATCCACTCACTTATCTCCATTTCTATTGCTCCAGTAGACATATAAGTAACACAAAGAATGCACAAAACTAACACAACGGATATATAAGTAACATTAACTTTCTGCTAGACTATTGCAATGTCCTGCTACGTAGCTTTTCCAACATTGCTCAAAATCTTCCAAATTTGAGTGGTCATTTTAATTAGATATCTAAGCTGGGATATTTACATATATGATTATTTATACCCTTGCCTTTATGAGACACTTACAAAATACTAACATTTCCAGAAGTCTAGTTCAATCATTCTCAGCTTTTCAAACATTGTTTAAAATAAAATGTTGCTTAAAGTTTAAAATATTTAGTTCTATATTATAAATTGTGATTTTCATTATAAGGATAAATTTAAGTATATTGTATTTATTATTCCTATAAACAATGGATAAGCACAATTTATATATGTACTTATATTCATTAAATATACATAGGTTTGGCTCAGTATTAAATATTGTCAGTGTTTAACCAAAATTCATTTCAACTTTGTTCATGACAATCTTTCTATAATAATTATTAGAAACTAAAATCTAGATTTCATTTGTTTAATATATTATTAACCCAAAATTGCAGTATATGAATACCTGTGGGGAATAAGCTTAGAAATTCCCTGAGACTGCACTGATGGATTAACAAGGCATAAAGAATTTGAAAGCCATAGGATGTACACATCCATGTTTGGGTCAATAAGATTAGGTAAATGGGGCAAAGGCCCCCAGTATAGGACAAAGGTATAGGAATAGGAAATCTCAGGATGAAAACATCCAAGATGAGGTAAACAAGATTAGGTATTCAGGGCAGAAATGCCCCCCAACTTAGTACAATAGCAGAAAGCTGCTTTCACAGGAAGGAAGGACCAAAATAGGTAAACAGGACTTTAGACCCCAGCAGGGGAAGTTGCCAAGAGAGGATCTAATTAGCAAAAGAAAGGTGCCTTCTTGACCCTGAAGTAGCATGCTAGGTCTTTCTTGGCCCCTATACCAGTTCAGGTAAACAGGGGTGGTGCCTCATGCTTGCTGTAAACAACCTCCCACCCAGCACCAGGGTTTTATTTTATATTAACCCAAACCCCTAACACTGCAAATCTCCAAAACCCCCTTTTCTCCACACCCATGAGTTAATGTTCACAGTTTCATTGTCTCTTTGTGCACATCCATCATGCTTCTAAGCCTTCTCATCCTAATAAAAATGGAGCAAAACCCTTACTCAGGGCTCTTGTCTCCTCCCAGACATTAGCCTCTCTCACATTTTCAATCCTGTGTCCCACTCTCTTACTGGACAAGAGAGAACTTAAAACCCAGAGTCTATGACAGATACCAATCAAAAGTTATGAGTTTAAGACTTTCTTCTTAAAAAGAAAAATCAGTCAGTAAAAAAATTATCAGTTTTTGATATAGCTTTTTTTGACCTGTCTTTTCCAAAGAAAAATACTTAACAAAAATCAAGGTTATTTCAAATTAACAATTTAAAACCATACCCATCATTTTTACCAGAATTTCTAAGTCATGTTGTATGACTTTTCATAAACACACTAAAGAATTTTCTATAAAGTACAATAAAATTGTACTTCAATCTATAATTTTTACATTGACTGTGAAGTTATGAACCTTAAGGCAAGGTAATACATGAGAAATAAACATTATTGACACAGTCTATATGAACTGTGATAATTATGAGTCTTTAAAAAATAAGGAAAATAAACTTAATTTGTCTTCAGAAAAGAGGAAAAATTATTATACGTAAATGTATTTATTATACATAAAATAAGGACAATATAGCTGTGTCTTATGAACAAGTTGGAATGAGTATGTTTAGTGCCTTCAATAGCTCTTTGTTTTCATATCATTTCTCTCTGTAATTTCCTTCAGTTTTTTTCTCTCATGCTGAAGGTCAATTCCTTTCATTCTTAGGCAAACCCCTCCACTCTTCAGAAAACAACTGGGTTTAGGATATCTTTCTATTCTGGTTTCAAAATTCTTAGGGGATGAATATTTTTTCTCACCTTTTATCAAAAACCTATCTCTGGACTACTAAATAATGCTAAAGATGCTGGAGCCCTTTTACAGTAATTCTAAGGACAGGAGGAATGTAGTTCTATAAAAGTAATGTGACTGGTCAGATAGAAAAATATTGTGGTTTTGGACTTAAAGACTCAGTAGTATAAAGATGTCAATACTACCCAAAGTGATTTATTAATTCAATACAATTATTAAAATTCCATGTTTGGTGAAATACAAGAGGATTCTAAAATGTATTTAATTTCTCAAAAGACAAAGAATAAATAAGCCACTCCTCACAATGAATTAAAAGAAAGGATTGGTGGGGCGCCCTGGGGGCTCAGTCAGTTGAGCATCCGACTGAGGCTCAGGTCATGATCTCACAGTTGGTGGGTTCAGGCCCTGCATCAAGCTCTGTGCTGACAGCTCAGAGCCTGGAGCTTGCTTCGGATTCTGTTTCTGCCTCTCTCTCCACCCCTCTCCCACTCATGCTCTGTCTCTCTCTCTATCCCTCTCAAAAATAAATAAACATTTAAAAAAAATTTAAAAAAGAAAGGATTGGTTTACCAGATACCAGTATTTACGATAAAGTAATTAAGACAGTGAGATAGTATCTCAGCATAGAAAGCAGACCAATTAAATAGAGTAGTTTCCAGAAACAGAAATAATGTCCAAAATGAAAACATGGGCATTTGATATATGACAGAGGTGATACTAAATGACAATGGGAAGCAAGGCCTTTCTTTTTTTTTTTTTTTTTTTTTTTGAGAGAGAGAGTGTAAGCAGGCAGGCAAGGGGTAGAGAAAGAGGGAGACACAGAAACTGAAGAAGGCTCCAGGCTCTGAGTTGTCAGCACAGAGCCCCATGCATGGCTGGAACTAATGAACTGTGAGATCATGACTTGAGCGGAAGTTGGACGCCTAACCCGCTGAGCCACCCTGGCGCCCCAAGAAGCACGGTCCTTTAAATCAATTGTGTTACTAGAACAGTGTGTCAACTTGGGGGTATAATTCCATATATAAGAAAAAAGTCATCAGTATATCTTATTCCTAAGGGATCTTGTTTATTTTTAAAGACTTTTAAGTCATGTTACAGGTAAGTCATAGAACTAAGAATAAAGAGATATTTATAAACTATTCCATTAGAAATTTTAATAAAGATTTAAACATGGCTAGCCCAAACCTTATTCTGTATTTTCCTAGGTTTGAAGATAAATATCCAAAATGAACAATATTTTCCATATAAAACCAACTTCTGATTTTCATGTATGAATGATGAACATGTCTATCTTGTAAATATTGGATTTCAGACACATTTCTGAATAGTTTCAAATTCATTACTTTTGTTTTTTATTCTAGCACTTACATGGTCAAAACACAATAAAATTTCTTTTGAAGTTTTAACAGCTCACAGTGCTTTTCTTTGGCTCCAAAATTATAAAGTATTCTCAGTTTTAAATCTATAAACACAAACTAGATACTGCTTTTGGCATTGGTCTATTAGGAGTAAATCAAGAACATTTTGATAAGTAGACACAATAAAAGAAGAAAGAATAGGGTCACATATCCTTTATGGGGCAAAAAATGTCCAGATTCTTATTGCAAAATTTTTTATGATGATCTTATTCCAGTTGAATGAAGAAGTGAATTAAAATGTCCTATTTGCATTTCACCCTTGGAAATATACTGTCCACTTGTTGATTTCCTGAATTTGAGAACACTGATCTAGGATATCACTATCTAAAGACTCATAGCTGAAACTGCGCTTATACAATCTATTTCATCATCATTAAGAGTCTAGTGAAATGTTATCTGCCTCATTTATCTACGGGACCATCTAATATTTGTGTAAACTTCTTTTGCGAATTTTCTTCTCTTCACCATTATAAACAGAAAATTCTCAACTGTGTTCAATAAAGCTAAGAGAATACTGCAGAGATGGTATTTCCCATCATCTTTTATACTTTTTGAGAGATGGTACAATATTTTAGACAGGGCAATAAGAAAAGTAAGAATGAATCAATGGCTAAAGTTTTGTTTTGCATTTCATTTGTTACAGCATGAGCCTTATAGAAAAATCCATTATTCTTTACTTTCTTAATATTTCAATCTTTTATTTCTTCAGCAAAGTTAGGAATAATTGATGAGTAATGATGAAACAATTCCTGCTACGATAGAAATTGCCAGGTATTTCAAGATATAGGAAAACAAAGTCACTGAGATCCCATTATATGACTTTTATGATAATTGCAAATAAAAGGAGTTTTGTTTACTATTCTTTTTTTTTCTTTGAAAACTTCGAATAAAGAATTAAGTTCCTAAAATAGCGATTCTTAAATATGGCTAAAAGCACTCAAGGGGCACTTGAGTTAAGTTGGTAAGTGTCCGACTCTGGCTCAGGTCATGATCTCACAGTTCATGGGTTCAAGCTGCACACTGGGCTCCGTGCTGACAGCTCAGAACCTGGAGCCTGCTTCTGATTCTATGTCTCCCTCTCACTCTGCCCATTTCCTACTCACACTCTACCTCTCTCCCTCTCAAAAATAAACATCAAAAAAAATTTTTAAAGCACTCAAAAAAAAAAAAGAGAGAGAGAGAGACACTCAAAAACTAGAAGTGTGCTCAATGGATGCTGATGTTATCCCATGTTAATTTGAACTCCAACCTTGTATTTGGTGAATTCACAACCTACATATGAAAGGCAAAGCTCTAATGCTTTTAGAAGATACAAAAGTATGGCCAACCAATCTTTGACAAAGCAGGAAAGAATATCCAATGGAAAAAAGACAGTCTCTTTAACAAATGGTGCTGGGAGAACTGGACAGCAACATGCAGAAGGAGAATGAAACTAGACCACTTTCTTACACCATTCACAAAAATAAACTCAAAATGGATGAAGGAGCTGAATGTGAGACAGGAAACTATCAAAACCCTGGAGGAGAAACCAGGAAAAAACCTCTCTGACCTCAGCTGCAGCAATTTCTTACTTGACACATCCCCAAAGGCAAGGGAATTAAAAGCAAAAATGAACTATTGGGACCTCATGAAGATAAAAAGTTTCTGTACTGCAAACGAAACAATCAACAAAATGAAAAGGTAACCGACAGAATGGGAAAAGATATTTGCAAATGACATATCGGACAAAGGGCTGGCATCCAAAATCTATAAAGAGCTCACCAAACTCCACACCTGAAAAACAAATAATCCAGTGAAGAAATGGGCAGAAAACATGAATAGACACTTCTCTAAAGAAGACATCCAGATGGCCAACAGGCACATGAAAAGATGCTCAATGTCCTTCCTCATCAGGGAAATACAAATCAAAACCACACTCAGATACCACCTCACGCCAGTCAGGGTGGCTAAAATGAACAAATCAGGATATTATAGATGCTGGAGAGGATGTGGAGAAACGGGAACCCTATTGCACTGTTGGTGGGAATGCAAACTGGTGCAGCCACTCTGGAAAACAGTGTGGAGGTTCCTCAAAAAATTAAAAATAGATGTATCCTATGACCCAGCAATAGCACTGCTAGAAATTTACCCAAGGGATACAGGAGTGCTGAAGCATAGGGGCACTTGTACCCCAATGTTATAGGAGCACTTTCAAAAGTAGCCAAATTATGGAAAGAGCCTAAATGTTCATCAACTGATGAATGGATAAAGAAATTGTGGTTTATATACACACTGGAATTCTACCTGGCAAGGAGAAAGAATGAAATATGGCCTTTTGTAGCAATGTGGATGGAACTGGAGAGTGTTATGCTAAGTGAAATAAGTCATACAGAGAAAGACAGATACCATATGTTTTCACTCTTATGTGGATGCTAAGAAACTTAACAGAAGACTATGGGGGAGGGGAAGGAAAAAAAAATTTAGAGAGGGAGGGAGCCAAACCATGAGACTCTCAAAAACTGAGAATAAACTGATGGTTTATGCGTGGTGGGAAGGAGGGGAAAGTGGGTGATGGGCATTGAGGAGGGCACCTGTTGGGAATAACACTGGGTGTTGCATGGAAACCAATTTGAAAATAAATTTCATATTAAAATAATAAATAAATAAATAAATAAATAAGTAAATAAATAAATAAATAAAGTGGATCCTCAAACAGGAAAAAAAAAAAAAAGATACTCTATCAGTGTCTTCATGATCTAATTTAACTCATATGTGTCCTGAGCTTTCAAGTTTTAAAAGAACCTCAGTTCATTCTAATGTGAAAACATGCTTAAAAAACACTGAGCCCAAGGAATTTATATTGCTATTTTTCATGAGACCAAAGTTTAGATTTGTCAGTTTTTTTGTTAAGTGGAACCCTTTCTTTGTTTTAAACTTTTTATTTAAATTCCAACTAGTTAACATACAATGTAATATCAGTTTCAGGTGTACAATAAAGTGATTCAACACTTGCATAAAATACTCAGTGCTTCTCACAGGTGCACTCCTTGATCCTCATCCATTATTTAACCCATTCCCCCCCACCCACCCCCAGTACCTCCCCTCTGGTAAACATCAGTTTGTTCTCTATAGTTAAGGGTCTGTTTCTTGGTTTGCCTCTCTCTCTCTGTTCTGATCCCCTACTTTTATTCTGTTTTCATTCACCAATGATTAAAGTAAAAAAATACCCAATATGCCATCTTAAGGAAGCTTATATTGCTGTGTATTTTTCATTTGCTCTAATATTGCTATATATCTAAGAATATATCCAATATATCTAATAATATGATATATATGATGCAGATACCCATGTTGTACATATTAGAAGGATACCCACAAACACATTTATATCCAAATGGTCATCTTTGGGAAAAAAATATCAGCCCAAAACTGGAAATGTACCACCTCTAAAATCATTCTGAGAGTCAGGGAAAGTATAGCTGTGCATTTTGGCATGAGCATACACATTCTATTTTTGTAGTAATATTTTAACTGAGAAGCAGCCACTTAAAATCTGGGTGGAAAAGGAGAGAATTTTTTTTCCCTTCTGAGGTTCAACAAAAGATATTTAATTATGCCATGTTAAATTTCCATCACTGCATTTCCATCTGACAACAGCACTGCTGTGATTGAAAGATGAGTCAGAGAGATAAAATGAAAATTGAAACAGGAAATATCAAGTTAGAGGCTTGGTTGTCTTGTCTCCCTTAGAATGATTACACACAACCATTTGAAATGTTCCCTTCTGCTGCAATGAAAAGGCAACTCTAACTGACACCAGAATCAATCAGTCAAAGGTAAAAAATGGGCCAAATCTGTAATAGCAGAACATGCAATGACAGTAACTTCTGGTTTTAGAGAGAGCCATGGTCAGTTGAGATCAACAACTTATTGCCAGCTGAAAGAATAGATTTCCATAAATATTTTAAATAACATAACATGGCCAAATTGCTCTATATTAATAATCTGTTTCATGAACTATATTGCATGAGACATTGAGCCGCCATGGCACCTGCCTTATTACTGTGTGTCTACTACTTCTCTCTTTTGTGGAATGTCAAGTCTTCATTATATGTATGTCAAAGAAAACAATGACCATTTTCATTTTATCTACCCAAAAGATGCTTTAATTTTAGAAACAGTACCAACCAGCTAATCAACAAACAAACAAATAAATACTATTTATCAATGATTGGGCTTAGGGCACAGTAAGAAATGTGCATAGTAAAGTGGTGGAGTGAAATTTCATGGGGGATAATGAGCCAAGTTTTAAAAAATCACCACAAAGAAGTAATCTGGCATAAAACTACCACAGGGCTGTAGGTGAGGGAGAGTGGTGTTTTGGAGTGCAATACTGAGGCCGTATTGAAAATTCTCTCTATATAACTATCTGGTGATGTGATGTACACTGGGGGAAAAAGAACATATGTATAAATTTAAAAAGTTGAATTAAACTCTGTAACACCTTACAGCCATAAACAACATCTCTTAATGTTTATTTATTTTTGAGGTGTGGGGAGGGGGCGGGTAGGAGAGGAGAGAGAGAGGGAGACACAGAATCCAAAGCAGGCTCTAGGCTCAGAGCTGTCAGCACAGAGCCAAAGATGGGGCTCAAACCCATGATCGTGAGATCATGACCTGAGCTGAAGTCAGATGCTTAATCCACTGAGCCACCCAGGCACCCCTAAACAACTTCTCTAATAAAACAACCCTGAAGATGAATGCAGTCATTCCCTCTCTCACCTGGAAGAGCCATCAGAGCATTACCCAAGTTGAGTACTTCCATCAGCACCTGAAGACATCAGTAAGATGTCAATCTAACTGGTAGATCTCTAGCTCATAAACCAAGGAATATAAAGCTCCAAGCACTATCACTTTACTATAGGTGAGAGTAGGTTATTATTTAAATATACTTGTACATATAACTATATATCCCTCTTTTATAAAAATTTAAAATTTCCTTTAAAATTCCTCTTCGGGGCGCCTTGGCGGCTCAGTCGGTTAAGCGTCCGACTTCACCCGGGTCACGATCTCGCGGTCCGTGAGTTCGAGCCCCGCGTCAGGCTCTGGGCTGATGGCTCAGAGCCTGGAGCCTGCTTCCGATTCTGTGTCTCCCTCTTTCCCTGCCCTTCCACCATTCATGCTCTGTCTCTCTCTGTCTCAAAAATAAATAAACGTTAAAAAAAATTAAAAAAATAAAAAAATTAAAAAAAATAAAATAAAATTCCTCTTCAAATTTCCTTTTGGCATATTTTTCCCACAGTTTGAATATTGGTGAGAGAGGGATTTTGATATATTTTAACTACTATACTCAAATTTTCCAGAGATTTGTTGGCTTTATTCTTCTAATTGTTCATTCACTAGACCAGCTATTAGTCATTCACCAATTCAGATTTTTTTCTTCTAATCAATGTGTAATTTTATAAATATAAAATTTTATCTAGGTCCTTAGTTTTTATAAGGTCTGAATGGATAATTTAGTAATCTCATTTTTTACTAAAATAAATAACTATAATGGCAGGAAACTTCCTGTGAGTAATATTTGGGCTGCATTGTATTAGTTTCAAAATGCAGCTCCTTTATCTTTATTATTTTTTAAATACTTTTATTTAACAAATGTTATTTTGTTCAAGTTTATATATAAATAAATATGGGTATATTTTAAAATATATTGGGTTTTTTTGTTTTTAAATTTTTTAATGTTTTATTTTTGAGAGAGAAAGGGAGAGAGAGTGTGTGACCAGGAGCAGATGAAAGGCAGAGAAAGAGAGGGAGACACAGAATCTGAAGCAGGCTGCAGGTTCTGAGTTGTCAGCACAGAGCCCCACATGGGGCTCGAACCCACAAACCATGAGACACGACCTGAGCTGAGGTTGGTTGCTTAACTGACTGAGCCACCTAGACACCCCTAAAATATAGTTTTTAAATTTTAGGAAAAGGTAGATCATATCAATAAGCACAAGAGAGACTGCCATACAGTGCTGCCTACCCCAGAGCTATATGAGTCGATTCTTTGTTCTGTTTTCTTGTCATTATCAGACAAGTGTGGTTTCATTACCTATGCAATCAAGTTCAGTACCTGTCAATAATATAGGAGATGTTAAAGACTATATAATAACCTTAATCCTGATTGGTTCCTTCCAAATATTTGAAAACCATATGAGTTATCAATATAAATTTCATGTGGGTGATTTAAACATTATAATAGATACTGGATAATGCTAAGTTTGTTAAAATTAAGTTATCATTTAATATACTTCCCATCACGATTTTTCCTGAGAGATGTTTGCAAGGAATCATTGCAACTGATTAGTGAAAACCCATCCATTGGGTTTTGCTCCAATGGGTGGAGAATTTGCGTTTGAGGAGACACATAATAAACACCTGTTCCACCATAAATCTAATGTTACCAGCTACTGCTACACAGTGCCTTTGGTTCATTATTCACTACTTAGGTACAGAGAAGGCATTATAACAGGAGCATGATTATATGAATCATATGCAAGGGTGGTATAGCTTCAAGTGAATTTTGAGAATATCACTAATTTTTTCAGTACTAAAAATGAGTTGTCAAAATATTTAAGATATGTAAAGTGATAAAGATAATTTAGTATAAAGTCAAAATAAGAATAAACTCTTATTTAAAAATAAATATCTGTTTAGAAACATCTAACATTGTACCTTCAATATTAACATCATAGAGACATAAATTTATAATAATTAATACCATGCCTATTAAATACAGTCACTGTCATGGTTACCTTACAGTTTTTTTGAAGATACAATCTCTGAATGCAAAAGGTTTAGTTACATTCATTCTTAGATACTGTATCATATTGTCTTAAGTCCATTTTAAAAAGATGGATAAATTTCCTCTGAAAATCTTATAAAATATTCCTGATATGGAAGAAAACCAAAATAGATTGTTTTTGAAAGTTAAAAGAAGCTAATTACTAGTCCCTTGGAAGTCTTTTTGAAACTAGCTTTCAAAGCTTGCCAGATAAGTAGCAGCTTGCCCAAAAGGGGAATACAGAAATTATTCATAAAGTGGCATTTTACATCTAGGAATCTTTCCTGGAAATTAAAAGCTGTGTGGAGAAATTAAAAAGCTTTGGGGAAATGGGCAATAAATTGTAAACATCTTCCTAGATTATGGGATAACATCGAATGTCATTTTCAAGTTTATTTAGTTTTAGGTTTTTTTTTATTTTTTTGAAGAATAATTGATGTACAACATTGTATTTGTTTTAATTTTTAATTTTTAATGAGGAAATTGTTTCAGAAAAAGGATTAAAAGATACTGAATCCCGGTGCCTGTGTGGCTCAATGAGTGAAGCATCAGACTCTTGGTTTCGACTCAGGTCATGATCTCACAGTTCCTGAGTTCGAGCCCCATGTCAGGTTCCAGGCTGACAGTGCAGAGCCCCTCTGGATTCTCTCTCCCTCTCTCCCTGCCTCTCTCTCTCAAAATAAAATAAATAAACAAGAAAAGAAAGGAAGGAAGGAAGGAAGGAAGGAAGGAAGGAAGGAAGGAAGGAAGGAAGGAGTACTGAATCAAGGTACATTGAATAGAATTATACTTCAGCTCCTACAGGAAATCGGTACTTATATTTAATGTCATATTACATTTAAATTTACTCCAATATATTCATTTATAATTACATATCTGTGTTTGTATTTGTTTCTGTGTTTATTTTTATATTCATACATAGGGTAAAATCATTTGCACACTGAAAAATAAGAAATGATGAAATTGTCAGTCTAGAAATTATAAATAATTCCTGAAAGACTTGAGATCATATTGACAAGAACAGCAGAAGGACATCACAAAACATATGCAAGAAGCAATATAGGGATAGGCTTGTAATGAGGGCTTCCCCCACCAATCCACTGCAGAAAATAATAATGCAAAGAGCAGCTCCTTGAAGACCCTTGAGAGTGCACAGATGCTGCAGGTCTGCTAGGGAGTTCACCCTAGGAGGAAAGAGCAGTATAATCGGGTTTTCCATTTTCTGTGACCTTTACTCATAATGGGGCATAATGCGTTTTAGAATTGTTTTTAATTTTGTTCCCTTTTAGAACAAAATGCTTAATTTTTAGGGGAAAAGGCACAAAAACTGTCAACTTTATGACACTGGTAAAATAAAATAAAATAACTACAAAAGGCAGAAATAAACAGAAAACATTTGACATTAAGGTGAGGTAGGAGAGTATACTGTGCCCAAAACGACAACTGAAGGAGGGGCATGAGAAATTGTAAAGGTCATAATCCCATTATTCAGGGACAAGAGACTGCCTCAAATTAAGTTTAATCAAACCATCTGAAAACACCTCCACTATCTCATTTACCCACTAGGCTAAGAAGTAATAGGATCCTCCCAGAAGAGAAGAAAGAGGCAGACTTCACAGAGGTATAGTGCAAAGGGAAGACAGAAAGCATTGCTGGAAGATTTGAAGTCTGTGGTGCACTGTGGGTAACTATAGCAACAACCCTTCTCAAACCCTGTCCAATCCCTGACTACAGTTAATTCAAATACCTACACTAAAAGCCTCACAAAAGGAAAGGTATACCCATCTCACCATAACTAGTGAAAATGTTTTTCAAAAAACAAAGAACAAATACTGTCTCAGACAAACAAAATGGAATGAATCCATTTTCAGCACACCTACAGACTAAGAAACATTAAAGGAAGCTTTTTAGGCAGAAGGACTGTGATACCAGAGAGCAATTTGGATCTGCACGTTAGAATGAACAGCACTGGAATAAATGTAAGTAAAATAAATTTTATTTATTTTTCCGTATTCTTAATTTCTTGTAATTATAACTGTGTAATTAAGTAGTATAAAAGAGTTGTATGTCTACAGCCTATGTAAAAGTAAAATGTATACCAACCATAATACAAACAATGGGAGAAATTAGAAATATATTATAAATTCCTTACACCATATATGAAGTAGTATATTATTCAAAGGGAGAATGATAAAGAGGTATATTGTAGACCATAGGCAACCACTAAAATATAAAGTTTTTTGTCTAGTAATTAGATCTAATTGATATTGAATGAACACTTCACACAACCACAGCAGACACACATTTTTTCAGCTGCATCGGAAACTATTCTGGGCCCTAACACAAATCTCAACAAATTTCTAAGAATAGAAACAATACAAAGTGTGTTTCAATAACCTAATTAGGCTAGGTACCAATTACTAAAAGCTATTTGGAAAATTCCATGAATATTTGGAAGTTAAACAGCACACTTCTAAATAACCAATGCATCAAAGAGGAAGTACTGAAATAAATTAAACTCTATTTTTAACTAAGTGAAAATGAAAATACAACATATCACATTTTCTGGAATGCAGCTAATGTGATGCTTAGAGGAAAATGTTTAGCATTAAATGCTTATATAGAAAAGAAAAAAATGTCAAGTAGTAATGTATGTTTCACAATAACAAATTAGATAGGTAAAAGCAAACGAAACCAAAATCAAGCAAAAAAGATCAATAATAATAAAGATAAGAGCATAAATCAAGCCAGTATGGTATTGGTAAAACAATAAACACATGAATTAATAAAGCTCAATAGAGAGCCTAGAATAGATCCATACTATCAAATATTTTTTTAAGCGCAAAAGTATGGCAATGGATAAAGGATGGTCTTTTGAAAATTAACAGCTAAATGACTATGAAGGGCTACCCTTTGTTTTAACAAAGTGAAGAGATCAAGCCCATTTGGGACTCCTCTAGTAACCAGGAATTCTATATATTCAACTTTGGCCCTAAATCCCAAGAAAACAGTTGATTCTTTATGTAAAGAATAAGGTTTAAGTGTTAGTGGGCATTTTCCATGTTAATAAATTTATGCAAACATCCTGACAGTCCTTCAAAACTTAAGTTTGTCTGATCAGGAAAAAAAGGATGGTCTTTTTAAGAAATGCTTCTTAAAAATTTGGATATCCATACACATAATCACCTCAATTCATATTTTATACCTTATGTAAAAATTAACTTAAAATGTATTATAGCTTTATTTTTTTTAATTTTTTTAACGTTTATTTATTTTTGAGACAGAGAGAGACAAAGCATGAATGGGGGAGGGGCAGAGAGAGAGGGAGACACAGAATCGGAAACAGGCTCCAGGTTCTGAGCTGTCAGCACAGAGCCCGACGGGAGGCTCGAACTCACAGACCGCGAGATCGTGACCTGAGCCGAAGTCGGATGCTTAACCGACTGAGCCACCCAGGCGCCCCAAAAATGTATTATAGCTTTAAAGGTAAACCATAAAATTATAGATCATCTAGAAAAAATCATAATAGAAAAACTTTGTCACTTCAGGTTAGGAGCAAAGAGTTGTGTTTTGTTTTTGTTTTTTTAAGTTTGTTTGTTTGTTTATTTATTGAGAGAGAAAGAGAGAGAGAGAGAGCACAAGCAGGGGAGGGGCAGAGAGAAAGAGAGAAAGGGAGAGAAAGAGAATCTCAAACAGGCTCATGACCTGAGCCAAAACCGAGTCAGAGGCTCACTGGACTGAGCCACCAAGGCACCCCAATTAAAGTTCATTACTGTGCAAAATTCAGTAAGTCCTTTTTTTAGTAAATGGCTTTACAAGTCCTATCAGTTAATGTTTAATGGTGTTGGTTATGACTTAGGACCTAGGTGGGTGCTTCTTAAGCATTAGTGTGCATGTGAATTCCTTGGGATCTTGTTAATGTGGAGATTCTGCTGCAATAGTTCTGAGGTGGGACCCAAGATCTTGCATTTCTAACAAGCTCCAAGATGATGCTTCTAGTCTGTAGAACACATTTGGAGTTGCAATAACCTAGAATATTGAGTGTTATTCAACACTGAGTAAACCCCCCAAAAACCTTGAATATTCACACAGCTGGCCAAAGAAAATGCTGTTACAGTAGGTCTAAGGGCAAAAGCAGGCTACACTAAATGCAAGAAGCATTTATGGCTTTAAACACAGCTTTTAATCACAAGGTTCTCTTAATATAATCACATTAAAAAAAATCCTTAGTTCTAATCTAGAAAATTTACTTTAGCATGTACTGAGATAAATAAATCTTAGCAAAAGTCTCTTTTAAAAACTGGGAAAATAAACATCACACACAAGAAAACACATACTGAAGTTTAGATAAATGATATATCTGAAAAATTATTTAGAAACAGTATTAAATTGGAAGAGCATGTTAATCATGTTATTAAATGGGGAAGATCAAATTCCCCATCATTTTACCTTAGCAAGTAATGCATTACATTTTAAAGACTCTTATCTACTTGTCAAAAATTTATTAAATTTTAGGTGAATGAGGTATTTTAAATGAATCTCTCCTCAATTTATGGCCACCTCTGAGTTGAGAAATGAAGTTATTTTTTCAGGGATAATTTATTCATTGATTTTATTTTGTATCCTTTCTACTTTAGAATACAAAATAGTAACCTATCATAACTGAGATTAGAAATGCCATTTCTTTAGCATAATGCTCATTCAGGAAATGGAAGAAAAACAAAAACAGAACAATTGCCTAGTCTATGCAATTTGTTTCTTCTGTTCACAATGATACCTTTTAGTTTTCTATACTATTGTTGGGGAAGAATTCTATTTTCACCTTAATTTTTTTTCTTCTTTTCCCTAAACCTGTTTCCTTCTTAAACTATTTATATTTTATCTTTGAAAATGATTTTTCTCATCACCATATAATTTATATATATGTATAAATATATATAATTATCTTCTTATAATATCTTGCATAATACTCTGTCATATAAATATAAATTATATATATATGAATGATATATATGTATATATAATGATATATACATCATGATATATATGAATAAAAATTATATATAAATATAAATTATATATATACAAATTACATATTATATACATATACAAATATAGAACACGTTAAAATATAATTTATTTTATTTTAAATAAAACAGGTATATATTCAAAGAAGATAAAAATACCAAAGTGGAAGTGCATTCTATTCATTTCACGGATTTCTTGGTTGAGATCCCGTGTTCACTCAGTATGTGTAAGCACAGGCAGTGAACATGCTATGAGTTTTCAAAAGTATAACTTTAAAATAATTACCTTTTATTTTAGCTTGTTTAACAATATTGTCTTCTTGAGCCTCTAGTCTTTAAATATGTAAACAATCATATATTTAAATGCATTCTCTATTAGCTATACATGTTTATTACTTTTATATTAAAACAAAAACATAAAATATAAAGGAAGCAATGAAAGTTATTACTTGATTATATGTAATATATAATTAATATTCAATTAAATTTTTATATAATTTCATATACAATATGTGCATATTTAACTTGTGGCACTGAAATATAACATCACTACTTTGCAGGTCAATTCAAGAAGCAGATCATTTATACATATATGAGACTATAAAGACCATAAAACTATGTAAAATAAAAGGGATAAATGAGAAGTTCTATATCTTTTTTTTTTTTTTGACTTATGCTAAGCATGCTCCAACATTTGGAGATGTTTGGATTACACTGAGTGCTGTGTAGTCATTATTTCATCAGTGTGCTCTCTCCACTGCATACTTTATAGCATCACATATATAGCATGTGTATATTTACATAATTATTGCATCAACAAAATTAGGTAAATGTATACAAACCACTTTTATCCTTCAAGATTAGTGTTATTTTCATAAACTTTCTCTTTGAAAACTACTTTTCCATTTCTGAGGCTCTCTGAATTCTCTATACTTTCGATCTGGTAAATAAAAATTACCTTTATTTCTAACTCAACTATTTACAAATAATGGAATAAAATTTCACTCGATGTGTGTGAATAATTACCATTTGCATAGTTATTTTAGGGCATTCTGACATTTGGCTGATAGTCTTAAATGCCATATTCATTTCACCGGCAGTGTTCATTGCACATGACATTATACATTGTTAGCATCAAGTATATTATATAGCAAATGATTATTTCCAGTTTAATGAATAGTTCCAGTCTAAAATACTGGATTAAGTAATATCAGCAATTGTTTTATTACTGGATATCTCAGAACAAGTAATGTGTTAATGTACATAATGACTTCTCAGGAAAAAATTTGCCTGTATTTCCCAAGCATTTCTGATCATGGAACCTACTGTTTTGCAGAATATGCCTCAAAAACTATTGTGCTAAGGAATATAATTTATTGGGAGCAGTATTACACAGAGTATTATGCAAGAAATAATGGGAAGACATGCACATTTTTAAACGGTCACTCACCTTAATAAATACTTGAGTGCAGACCCATTAAACATAACATGTAAAACATGATTGATAAAATAATGTATTTCCATAAATAATTATAGAGTGCCCATCAAACTATAACTTATTTATCACAATTTATGAAATGTCTTGTGGTAGAGATACCTTAGGATAGATTTGATAGATCTAGGGTTTAGGTCACTGCTACAGGATTATATATAATTCCAGGTAACACATTTTAAAAGAGAGGCAAACTGTTATCTGCTGAGAATAGAGGAACTGAAATGGTAAATGTGCCACATATTTGATGACTGAGATTGAGATTCATTAGCATTAAGACTGATTAGTGAATAAAGGAGAAAGCAGAGTTTTTCCTTTACAATATGGAGTTAACTGTTAACAGTATAAAGGGCTTCTTAGAAAAATATGAATTTCTCTGGGATGGAGGTAGTAAAGAATATTTTTTTTGTTTCCTAAAAGAATACAAGATTCAGATGAAATGTGTCAAAATATATTTCCAAACTTAACATTCTATGATTCTGTACTCCATGAATAAAAATCCAAGCTTTCTATTGTGGAATTTATGGAATTATTCACAAAATCTGAGTAGACCAAAATAAAATCAGTTCATAAACCAGCCAAACTGGTCTTGTATTTAATCAATGTGTAAATACTGAAGAGATAATAAACACCAAAATCCTAGGAAACCCAATGGCTTTGGGCTCTTATCCAAATGAATTCATTCCTCCTTTGATTCTACTTGACCTTTCACAAAAGAACAACTAATCCCCAGATTGTTAGGTTTGAAATTGCTATAAAAGTTAGTATAATTTTGAAACAATAGATGGATGGGGAGATATTGTAATTATCTCAAATAACTAGACCAAGACAGACAATTTATAAATGATGTTGGGACAACTGGGTAGCCATTTAGAGAAACATGAAATCAAATCCTGTAAGGTATCATAGAGCAATATAAATTCTAAGAAAAAATGACTGAATTCCTCTATTACCTGAATATAAGAAAGTTTTCAGACTATAAAATGCAGAAGTAACATATGAATAAATTGATAAATGTGACTATAAATTTAAAAATACCACTTTTACATTACTAAAAACATCTCAAAATCAAATATAAATCAAAAACCGGGAGAAAATTTTGTAAAAATATATCACAGACAAAAGACAAAATGCATTGCATATAAAAATCAAGGCAATTTTTTATTTTATTTTTTAAGTTTATTTATTTATTTTTGAGAGAGAGAACAAGCGAGCACAAGTCAGCAAGGAGCAGAAAGAGAGACAGGGAGACCCAGAACTTGATGTGGGTTTCAGGCTCTGAGCTGTCAGTCCATAGCGTGACATGGGGTTGAAGCCACACATTGTGAAATCATGACCTGAGCCAGTCACTCAACCAACTGAGGCACCCATGTGCCTCTCAAGGCCATTTTTTAAAAATTGAGGAAATAAAAACTATAGCCTCTAGCCAAAATGGAGTAAGAAGGATCAGATTTATCCTGTTATCTGAAACAACTGTGGCAAAACATAGGATTCAATGCCATTCAAAATACTGGACAAAAAGATATTGCATATAAGACAGTGAAGGACAATAGTCACTGAGAGACTGGAATTAACTGAAGCGAGCCCACAATTGTCCCAGGTAACACCCTAGAGAAACTATCTGGAGAGTAGTGAAGGAGGAAGAACCTAGGCAAAGCACAATGGTTTCTCTGGGTTGAAGGGATGGAGCTAGGATCTAAGGAACCCAAGACAGTTTCACCAGGCAATTTCATAAGGCTGAGCACTAGAGAGAAGAGAGTTGAACATAGAGAGAATGCCACAGATCTCAAGAGCTTCCCCATCAGCATTCAGTTGAACAATCATCAGCCCATTTGGGTGAGGAAAATGAAGTCTTTAAGAATCACTTAAAAAGATTATAAGGAATAGAGTTCACATAGTGCTTAGAAAAATTCCTGTGCTCACCAGCTTGAGTGGAAAAACAAAATGTGTAATTAATGGGGTAACAGGTAAGGTACTAAGAAGAGTCTTGCCTTAGTGGTGGAGAAAGATTAATCCTAGCCTAAACCCAGCTTTGGTCCCACCTACCAAAAGGTAGTACTCAAATTATCAAACTCATGTTCCAGAAAAAAGTTTCAAGGATTTTATAGAAAAATTAAATTGTCCTACACATAAGAAGACAACATTTACAATGCCCAGAATCTAACAAAAGAAAATTCATCAGGAATTGGTAGACACTGAAACAGTTATTACATATTCAAAGATTGGAGGAAAAAGCTGGACATGGATGATACAAAAAAGTTCCCAAACATATGAGATGAAAACAATATGTGAAGATAAAAAACACACTGGATGGGATAACAATAGGTTAGACATTGCAGATGAGAAGATTAGAAAACTTGAAGACAGCAATAGTAACCTCCAAAATGAAACACAGAAAGAAAGAAAAGAAAGCTATCTGAAACTATGGCCCATGAGCCAAATCCAGCCATGTCCCTTGCTTTCGTATTGTTTATGGCATTTTCCCACCGTAACAGCAGCACTGAGTACTTTGTGACAAAGATTATATAAGCCCCAGAAAGCCAAGAATATTTGTTATCTGGCCCTTTACAAAAAAAGTTTGGCAACCTTTGTTCAAGCCAAGACAAGAAGACAAATACATATGATAATGATAATGGTGATGGTAGTTGTATTAGTAGTAGTAGACTATTTGCTAAGGAGTCAATAAACTTATATTCACAGATAACAATCATTAACATCGAAAATCCCACTGAATCTGTTTAAAAGCTACCAAACTCATAAATGAGTTTAGCAAAATTATTGGGTAAACTTTACATAAAATTTAACTGCATATCTGTATACTGGCAACGGACAGTCAAAAATTTAAATTATAAAAATACCATATACCACATACCCTTGCATTGATAATATGAAATACTTATGAATTAAGCTGACAAAAAATATGTTCAATAACTATACAGTGAAAATTATAAAATTTTGCCGAAAGGAACTAAAGAAAACTTAAATGGCAAGAGGGAATTGACGGTAAAGAGTCACAGGTGATTTTTCAGAGAAATGAAATATTCTATTTCTTGATGGTGGTGGTGGATGCATGACTGTATACATTGTCAGCACTCATCACAATCGTACACCTAGGAGGGTGAATTTTACCGCATTTGAATTATAACTCAATAAGCTTGTCTCAGACAAATCTTACTTTTTAAAGAGTGCGAAAGACATAAACAGACAATTCAAATTAAAATATAAAATTAACCGTATGAATGATGTAAACTCATGGTAAAGCAAACACAAATAAAAACTATACTGCAGTGCAATTCCTCACTCATCAAATTGGCCAGAAATTAAAAACTGTGGCTACAGAGAAACAAATACTCTCATATACTGCTGTTTGAAGGCCAAAAAAGTGGATTATGGACAAATTTGGCAATACCTAACAAAACTACATGGTATTTTTCCTTCTTCACTGAAATTCTATTTCTAGGAACTTACTTTGAAGATAACACCACAAAAGTAAAAAAACAATACATAGGCACGGGATTATATATTACAGGATTAATTGTTGTCAAATAACACTGGAAATCATTAAGTGTTTCAATGCAGAACTTTGCTTCAATAAACTATGGTACGTGAGCACAAAGAAATTCTTTGCAGTTAAAAAAAATAAGGAGCAACTATAGAAATGAATGTGGAATGATTTCAAGGATATATTAAGTGAAAAAAAGCAAAGTACAAACAAACACCTACACCTACAACCACACCCACGCTTAAACTTGTGTGTAAGAAAGAATAAGGAAGCATGCATAATTTGCTTACTTTAACAGGTTGAAACTTAAGGACTCTACTTCCAGTAATGAGATGTAACAAGGAAGTCTGGTAATCCCCTCTGCAGGAAAAGAAAAACAAAACAATATTGGAAAATATTTAAAATCACCATTTCAGGCACTAAAAAAAGAAAAAGAAAAAAAAAGAAAGAGAAGAAAAAAAAAGAACTATGCTCAGACAACGATTGAGAAGTGTTTATTGTTTCTGTGTTGTGTGAACACACTGATTTTGTGCTATTCTAGCCTGAAGGTATTATAATCCCATCGTCAGTTAAAGCTACCACACCTGCAGTACTATCAGCCCGAAGTAGTACCTTCTGAGGCATGCATCAGAGCTTACAGTATTTTAAGAGAAAATTTTGCATATGCGAGACATGGAAAATGACTGAGAAAATAAACTTACTACATAATCTTCCCTTGATGAAGGCTGATTAAACTACATATACCTGATGAGACCCTAAAAACGCAATGAAAATTCAAAGTCTAGGGAGACTTGAGAATTTTCTGTCTCTTTGAATGTGTTCCTCAAAGCCATACACATGACTCAGCACAGGACAGAGGCTTTAATTGTTGGAGGTATCTGAGTTTAATCATGCTTAAACTTTCGCCTGACTTTAAAGTATGCAGGAAAATGTTATCAAAACAAAAAAAAAAAAAAAAGAAAAGTAAAACATAGAAATGGAATACCATAGGGAGACAGATTTCACAGTGTGAATCTAGAAAATTGCCAATGAAACAAATAAATAAAATGAAAATACAGAAATTCTCAGAAAACCAAAAAGAGAATCAGAAGTTGTCTACATTGTCCATTATTCCAATAAGGAGTAAATGTGCAAAGAAATATGGAATTGCCACCAATACTCAGGGGAAGAAAAGGAAGCCAATACGAAGAACTCTGAATGTCTCAGTGTACTCAGTTTTTGGACTCCGCAGATAGTCCTTTCATGCATAGTTTCAAAATTTAAAGGAAAACAGAAATAGGATTATGTGCTAAGAATTACTGAAAAAATTTCATCAGAGAAACAGAAACTATGAAATAAATCAAATGGAAATTCTAGAATTGACAAACACAATAAAAATTAAAATTATCCACATGGAATTAAGAGCAAATTTGAGTTGTCAGAGAAAGAATTATTGAACTTCAAAGTAGGCTAAGAGTAATCATCTACCATCAAAAGCACAAGATAAAGGAAAAATGAAAAAAATCTCAGAAATGTGTGGCACAATATCAAGCATTCCATACTGTGTGAAAGTACAGTCCAGAGGACAAGAAAAAGAGAGAGGAGCAGAAAAATACTTGAAGAAATAACGGCCAAATCATCCCACACTTGGTATAAAACAGTAACTTCCAGATCCAAGAAACTTAACAAACCTCACAAAGGAAAATATAGGAACATCACAAAGGAAATCACATGTGGACTCATCACAATTAAACTGCTAAAAGCCAACATATAACATTAATAAGAGCAAGAATAAATTAATACAAAACATACAGGGCAATGAATATTAATGGCTGAAATTCTATCAGAAATAATGAAAGCCAGAAGAATGGCATATTCAAGGGTGCTGGAAAACATAACTTTCAAGTAACAATTTTATGTCCAGTGAAATTATTTTTCAAAACTTAAAGTATAGAAAAAAAGACATTTCTACATTTCTAGATAAAGAAAACCTGAATTTGTTACTACCATATCTGTGCTACAAAGAAATGCTGGTGCATATCTACAACAGCCAAACTATGGAAACAGCCTAAATGTCCATCAACTGATGAATGGAGAAAGAAGAGGTGATATGCATGCATATATATGTATGTGTGTGTGTGTGTGTGTGTGTGTGTGTTCATAACGGAAATTAATCATAAAAAAGAATGAAATCTTGTCATTTGTAATGACATGGATGCAACTAGAGAGTATTATGCTAACTGAAATAAGTCAGTCACATAAAGACAAATACCATATGATTTCATTCATATGTGGAATTTAAGAAACAAAACAAATGAGCAAAGGGGGAAAAGAAACCAACTCTTGGCTATAGAGAACAAACTGATGGGAGTGTGGGGGGATGGGTGAAACAGGTGATAGAGTATTAAGGAGTTCATTTGCTGTGATGAGCATCAGGTGTTGTATGGAAGTGTTGAATCACTATATTGTACACCTGAAACTAATATTACACTGTATGTTAACTGGAATTTAAATAAAAAATGAAAACAAGGGGGCGCCTGGGTGGCTCAGTCAGTTAAGCGACTGACTCTTGCTTTAGGCTCAGGTCATGATCTCACGGTTTTGTGAGTTCGAGTCCCACATCGGGCTCTGTGCTGGCAGTGTGGAACCTGCCTGGGATTCTCTTTCTCTCCTTCTCTCTGCCCCTCCCCAACTCATGCTGTTTCTGTGTCAAAATAATAAACTTAAAAAAAAAAATCCAGCAGTCTCTGCAATAAGTCATCTCACCTGGGTCTTTCTATGCACCCAATCCATGTATCTATTGAAGGGTCAGTTGCTAGGGCTCATAACTAGGCTAGGGCATCAGTCATTATAAGAAGTCTAGAATAATAACTATTTAAAAGTTTCTTTTGGGGGTGCCTGGGTGGCTCAGTGGGTTAAGGGTCCCACCTCAGCTCAGGTCATGATTTCGTGGTTTATGAGTTTAAGCCCAGGCTAGAACTCTGTGCTGATAACTCAGAACCTACAGCCTGCTTCAGATTCTGTGTCACCCCCCCTCTCTCCACCCCTCTCCACTCACGATCTCTCTCAAAAATTAATAAACATTATAAAAATTTTTTTTTAAATAAAAGTTTCTTTTGTATTAGGGGTCAGACAACGTGGAAGGCTTCTTCCATTTCATTGTCAATCACTCTAACGTCCTCTCCTCTGCTCTCCTCACCTTCCAGGGATTCCCCTTGTAGTCTCCTAACCAGGCTTTGAAGCCTGGAAACATAATCCATAGCCATACGTTCTGTCCAGCATTTTCAAAATGGCACACTCAGGTGTCCAGTTTATCCTTCTTTCCCATCCCGTCGGCCAGCTCTGAAGCTAGAAGAACAGTGGACAACTGCATGTTCTCCTCTAACCTCATCTATTCAACCAACTTGCTAACTGGAGCGTCAGCCTCTATTTGGGCACCGGTGGTCAGTCCACCTGCGCAGAGTAGAGGCCAGACTGCTCTGGCAGCCCTTCGTTTCTCTCTGCTGCCGCAGTGCACGATACACAATTTTCTCAAACAAATACCTGAAAAGTAACGTGCGTTTTCAGGGCATCTGCGTACTCACATGGCGGTCCACAAGCATCTAACATACAGGCCATCTCTCTCCACATTTCCCCTGCGAATGTTTGTTTGTTTGTTTGTTTCCCCAAGACCCATTTCTTCTAGCCAATTGTTGGTTTGCAACTTTGGGAGTTTCCCTAGGTGAAATTTGAAACCACGCCCCGTAAGTAAAGGGCAAGGAAAGACCTCTCCAGACTGTTAGGTGGCAGGTTTAATTTAAGCAAGGGAATTTACTTACAAGGTTTGTGTTTGGCCGTCTCAAGACAAACAGATCTTGGCACCTGCTTGCTGGAATTTTAAAACTTTATAGAGGGGCTTTAGCAGAGTTCAGTCACATATACTTCCCAGACGGACTCAAGAACGTACTGCTCTCCCAAGATTCCATCACTGAAATGGCTCTGACTGTGGGAATGGTGGGCGGAACCCACATTCTGAGGGCAGGAGACTCTAATTACTGGGCCAGGCTTCCAGGTCAACTAAAGGTCATGCCCTCTGGATGACCTCCTCTAATTGGGGAATGAATAGTGGTTTTTTTCTCTCTTTCACTACAAGGTATGGGAATAATTTTGGTATATTATGTAGATATAGGAATATTAGCTAATTATTCTACTCAGTGGTTATATTCCAGTATGTCCTAATTTATTTGATGCACAAATTGTCCCTTATTTGGCTGTTTGTAGGATTTCGTGGCTTTTAGTATACATGGTAGAGCTGGAAAAGATTCATTTTGCCACCATCATAAGAAAAATTGTTTCAGCAAGAATCATTAATGGATTCCATATTTAAGGGAGGATTTTTATGAAAAAACAAAAAACAAACCTGAAATAAGAAACATTTTAATTTTAACATTGATCTGTTTTTATCACAAATATCAATGTCATACAAAGACTAAAAAATAACAGCAGATTCAAAAACACTAACAAGATTTCGCAGCTAAATATAGTACATGATCATGGGGAGGATCCTGTAATGCAAAAATAAATAACATAAAAGTACGATATTGGGCAGCTAATAGAATTTAGATATGGAGTATCAATGCATTGTATCAATGCTAAATTTCCTCAATTTCATCATTGTACTATGATTTACTTTATTTTTACTTTTTTAATGTTTATATTCATTTTTGAGAGAGAGGACAAGAGAGAGAGCATATGTGCACTATTTGGGGAGGGGCAGAGAGAAGGAGACCGAGGATCCAAAACAGGCTCTGCACTGTCAGTGCAGAGTCCAAAGCTAGGCTCAAAGTCAGGAACCATGAGATCATGACCTGAGCCGAAATCAAGAATCTGATGCTTAATGCACTGAACCACCCAGGCGCCCCTATGTTATTATTTTAAATGAAATACAAAAACGTTATTGGAAATGAAAAAGGGCTGGGGTCATTTCTATCTTTATTAGAAATAAAAAAGGTCATGGTCTCACGGTTCATGAATTTGAGCCCCACATGGGGCTCACTACTGTCAGCACAGAGCCTGCTTCAGATCCTCTGTCATTTTCTCTCTCTGTTCCTCCCCTGCTCGCTCGCTCTCTCTCTCTCAAAAAGTAAATATTTTAAAACAAAAGAAATAAAAAGGGGTAAAAACACAGTGAAAAAGCAAATATGCCAACATGTTAAAAATTGATGAATCTGAGTAAAGGATATACTGGGATTTTCTATATTATTACTATTCTTGCATGTTTGTAAGTTTGAAATTATTTCAAAATAAAAGTTTAAGGGGCGCCTGTGTGGCTCAGTCGTTAAGCGTCCGACTTTGGCTCAGGTCATGATCTCACAGTCCATGAGTTCGAGGCCCGCGTCAGGCTCTGTGCTGACAGCTCAGAGCCTGGAGCCTGTTTCAGATTCTGTGTCTCCCTCTCTTTCTGGCCCTCCCCCCTTCATGCTCTGTCTCTCTCTGTCTCAAAAATAAATAAACGTTAAAAAAATTTTTTTAAATAAATAAATAAAAGTTTAAAAGAAAGTTTATACAACCATATATAAAGCATTACAAAGCTCGAGATATTTCAATAATCTGGGGAGCAGAATTAATTCAAGGAATGACAATTACAGAGTAAAAAATCAAACACAAAATTAGTCTTTAATTTAATGTATGGAAATAATTGGCTTAAATCATCCTAGAAAATATGAGTGGGGTGCCTGAGTGGCTCAGTTGGTTGAGCATCTAACTTCGACTCAGGTCATGATCTCATGGTTCGTGAGTTCGAGCCCTGGATTTTACTCTGTGCTGATAGCTCAGAGCCTGGAGCTTGTTTGAGATTCTGTGCCTCCCCCTCTCTGCTCCTCTCCTACTCATGCTCTGTCTCTCTCTGTTTCTCAACAATAAATAAACATTAATTTTTTTAATTTTTTAAAGAAAATATGAGTAAAATATGAATATAAGCCTCATGAGAAAGTAAATACTACGTGAAAATAATTTTTCTCTTTTTACTTTCTATAGGATTGAGGAACAATAAATAAATAATAAATATAAATATAATAAACATAAATATAATAAATAAAGATAAAGATAATAAATATAACCAAAATGACATAAACTGATTTTTTTCTATTAAAGTTTTAGACATTGAAAAATATTAATATGTGCCACATTCTCAAGTTATAGTTTATCCCACTATACTGTGATAGAATAATACCTCATCATATATCATTCAATTACAAGATACCCACTTTTCTAGTTAACCTCAATACCCATCTCTTCTCTGGAATGGCTTCAAGCTCATAGACAGGAACAATTAGTTTTTTGATGCATTTATATGTATTTATGGTAATCTTACTAGTTTTAGCCAAATATTCCAATATTGTGAATCCTCATATTTGAGGTTGGGGGCACAGGGTCAAGAATTAAAAAAAGAAAGTTTCTAAAAATTATGAGACAGAAACAAAATAAAAGAAAATGTCCCTTTGGTCCTCTGATGTTCAGAAATTATTACAATTAAGTTTAGAATTGTGACTGGCGCTTAGTAAATCAATGGGGTTTAACTATGTGACATGCAGTGTAGAACAAGAAAATAGAGAAAACAAAACATATACCCATATTTTCAACTTTCTGTCCAATATTCCCTTCTCTGCACCACACTTACTGTTGACTAAAGTTATACATCCTATAGACAAAATTTAAAAAACAGAAATACTTAATAAATTATTTACATGAGTACATGCATATGTGTTACTGTAAGTCACAAAAGTTTTTTAATTTGGTGAAATATTTATAATAGAATCTCTTGTGTTAAAATTCATGGAAATGTATTTTAACATTTGTATCCCAATAATATAAGGAAAATTGAAATGAATTAAATTCTAGTTATAAAATACTGACATTTCAGACTATCAAATTTATATATCATTATGTAAACCACTACGGTTATTTGGAACAAGATCATGTCCTTCCTTCACAGTAGAGAAAAATTCTCCATTTGAAAGATGAACCATTGGGGTGCTTGGGTGGCTCATTTGGTTAACCGTCAGACTTGATTTCAGCTAAGGTCATGATCTCACAGTTTTTGAGTTCGGGTCTCAAATCGGCCTCTGCACTGACAGTGGGGAGCCTACTCAGGATTGTATCTCTCTCCCTCTCTCTCTGCCCCTCTCCTGCTCATGCTCTCTCTCTCTTTTTCTCTCTCTCTCAAAATAAATAAATAAGCTTTTAAAAAAAAAAGGGAAGGAAGGGAGGGAGGGAGGAAAATCAACTCTTGATGTGCTATTATTAGGCTGGAGTAAAGAATGACCATGGAGTACTAAATGACCTTGAGACTAGTGAAACTTATTCTTAGCTGGCATTAAAAGATCCAGCAAATAACAAGACTGAGTGGACATAGAGGAAAAACCCAGAATACGGTGAAAATTATTTTACTTATAAATAGGCTTTAAAAGCACGCCCAGTTCTGCTTCTCCTTTAACTCACACCTATGGCCTTTTCAGTGTTTCTTATAACCAAGTAACTTAAAATTAAAGGATTTGGGCCTGAATCATAGATGTGTCCATGTAATACATTGGTTGAAGCCAGAGATGGATGATTGCTGCCCTAAGGGTTGTCCAGAAGGAGAATGGTGAAGGGAAAATTTTCCAGAAGTCAGAGCTGTGAGCAGTACACTTGATTATAACTTACATGCAGGAAAGTTGGCCTGCAATGTGGATATACTATATTGACTACTGGGCAGTAAGACTTATCTGGATAGTGGGTCAAAAATCTGAAAGGACCAACACTGAAAGGTTGGGGACAAGAAAGTTTGTGGAAGAGGTACATGGATCTCTGTATGGAAGAGGGCACAAATATGTGTATCGTTGTAACTCATATAATACCAACCAGAGAAGATATACTTCAGGAAAGATAAAATTACCTGTTTTGTGGATGTGAGACAGATACTCTCATCAGCCACTCCAGGGATTGCACTGTGGGCCCACAAAAGAAAGGACTATGTTTGCAAAACAGGTAGCTACTGATGAACTAATAGCATAGATTTCCTCTATGTTGATCTAGCTATTGATCCTACTGAATAAAGAATATGCCAACATCTGAGACTGATTTTGAGTCCCTTATATACCAACACTCTTCAGAAAGGTCATGTAGCCACTCTGACAAGTCAATTACATACTTTCAGCCTTGAAAGGGTCAGTGAAGCTCCTTCAGCAGAATGTGATACTCTGGACAATTCAATAATACAAATGACTTAGACCAGCCAAGGTGCAGGCTCAAGGTAAAAACAAAACAACAAAAACTCTAGAAGGAGTGCTGGAAAAAAGAGATGGCAAGAAATAATTATGGCCCAAACACCAGTTGTACCTCAGTCTTTTAATTCTCTTTAGCCTTTTAAGAAATATTGCAAACTAGTACCTTGAATAATTGGATTTCCAATCCCCCTTCTTTATAGAAGATCTGTATATGAATCTGAGTGGCCCATCAGGTGGATTTTATCACATCCAATTCATATGCTTCCCCTGCTTCACTTGGCTTTACCTGCCTCCTGATCCCTCAGGCATTTGATCAATGGAGTGCTCCAACTGCCACTGTTCTGACCTCATCTCTTAGAATTCCTGAATATTTCAAGGTTTGTTAGAGTGAGAGCCAGGCTCTGACAAGGCATCAACTGCTCCAATGGAGCAGAAGCTCTGGCTATGGCATCTAAGCCTGGACTGATCTCACCCATAGAGCCTTTGACTCTTCCTATAAATTCCACACTCAAAGTGCCATGCTAACAATTATGATTCTGGAGTCCTCTGCAGCTGTCAAGGAGGCGTAAGCAACACAACCTGGAAGGATGAGAGACTAAACACCCTTTGGGTAGATTTCGACTAATGAGAGACAATGAATGTGAAGGAACCATGGAATGAATTCTTCTCCTTTGTTCTCCACAGACAATTATTCTGAGATATAATAACTCCATATGGCCTATCCAGCGACATTTGCATGATTTCAGTGAGCAGTTGTGTTTATAATACTGTAGCCACTTTAGAAATATGCCCAAATTTTTTGCCTTTTTTCCCTCCTGTCTCACTGCGTTTTTCTTTTACTGTTTCTCTAGCTTTATACTCCTTAACAAAGCATTATCACATAAGCTATGTTTTTGAGAATCCAAACTAAGATATATTACCATAAAATAAGACTTCTTTACACTTCAAAGAAATTATATAAACTTAAGCAAAAATGAAGCCATCATCTTCAGTTTTAGAATTATAGATAATTCTAGTTATCTATTGCTGCAGAAAAAACACTCAAAAACATAATGCCTTAAAAAAAAGAATTCCTATTGTTATGGGTCTGCCAGTTGATTGAATTCAGGTGAAAGATTTTCACTTGGAGTCTTTCATGTGGTCACATTCAGATATCAGCTGGTGCTGTAGTCATCTGAAGGCTTGACTAGAGTGGACATACCAAATCATTCATACAGATGAATCGTAATTGCTGGCTTTGCCACTGGCTTTGCCAACCAGGGTATCTACACATGGCCTCCAGTGGCTTTGGATTCTTACAATATGGTGATTTAGTATCTAGAGGGAGCACTGTAAGAGGTGAAAATCTAAGAAGCCAGCTAATAGTATTCTCTTATAATTCTTTGTTTTTCTGTGGTGTCAGTTGTTACTTCTCTCATTTATGATCTTTTCTCTCTCTTTCTTAATGAGTCGGGCTAAATTCCTAGAAACATACAATCTTCTAAAACTGAACCAGGAAGAAATAGAAAATCCAAACCGACTGATTAAAACAAACAAAATTGAATCAGTGATCATAAAACTACCAAAAAATATAAGTCCAGGACCAGATGGATTCACAGGTGAATTCTATGAAACCTTTAAAGAAGAATTAATATCAACTCTACAAAGCATCCCCCCAAAAAAAAATTAGAAGAGGAAGGAACATTTCCAAATACACTCTATGAGGCCAGCATTACCTGATACCAAAACCACAGTTACCACAAAAAAAGAAAGCTATATGATTCATCTATGATAAACATAGATGCAAAAATTCTCAACAAAATATTACCATGAGGCCAGTTAAGTGATTCGCTGGAAACTGACACACTGTCTCTCTGTCAAATTCTATTGATCAAAGATATAACAAGGTCCAAGCAGATTTAAGGAAGTAGAGCTATAGACTCTACTCCTTGATGGGGGAATAGTCTGTTCATACAGCTTTATGGAAGAACATACGGGAAAGAGATGTGACAAACTCTATAAAATGCATTCTGCTATAGTGATATTATCAATTTCTAGCATATATAGGAACAAAAGAGATAAGGGGGTATAAAGTAATAATTGAGTAGTTTCCCCTACTATAGATATTTCGACAGAAACGTCTATTTATTTTCCTTGTTTTACACAGAAAAAAAATGTTTATTTCTTACTCTATAGTTTTTCCTATTCTGACAGTTCTCAACTTAAAATTTTATTTCTTGGCATTAAGCACACTATGTAAAACATTGCAATGCTATTTATAGCTTTATCATATGATTATGCAGATTTTGCTTCAATATTTCTATCCATGAGTTTTCACCCCTGATAGAGATGTGCTTGAATCAAGTGTATTGAAATATCTGAACATGGGCTATAATCATAAAGCATTTAAAATTTTTTGTTTGCAAATTTTGACAAATTTTGCAAGCGCTTTACTTGATTTGGGCTAGCTTGTTGTCCTCAATTCTTACATCTTAGAAAACAAATCACTTTCATCCCCCATACAGTCAGTCTCATTGTTATCAATTTATTATGTCTAGCCCAGTGTGATAACCACAATTCCAAACTTCGTTCATAATTAATGCTTCCCTCCTTTAATTTGTGCTGGTGGAAGCCAACATGTAGAATAGGATCATAGTGATCTCTATTTCCTCTCCTAGATTCTCTTTCCCTCTTTCTTCAATTTGCTGAGTTTCTGACCTCTCCTGAAGTAGTCAAAACTAGCGCAACAGGAAATGTCTTACTTGACTGGTACTGTCTGAACTGGCCTCATGTTTTTGAAAACTGATTCTTTCACAAGAAATGTTGTGGATTGTGGATAAGGTCCTCTTTGCCAGGGATGTTTTATCTGCAGCATCCTTGATACATGTAAATGTGACTTTTCTGCTTGATTATTTATAATTTCCCCTTAACCCATGACCAATCAGATAAATTTTCCACCCTCTTTCTGCTGAGATCTCTTCAAGCTTCCATGCATCCCTCTTGTTCAGGACTTGAGAAGATTCAAGTTCAGCTTCCCTGTGGCCTACACATAGGACCATGGTAAATAGGGCCAATGGTCCACTTCCTTTGTTACTACTATAGATACTTCCCAATGGCAGTCCTCTACACTATAATCATGAGTTATAGGAGCCAGCCTCTTGTCATTTAGATTTTTATGACCACAGTCCACCGTGTCTCTGAAACTCCAAGTTTCTTTTATTTTATATGAAATTGAGAAAAGGAGTTGAGACTAAAATCCAAACCTTTCCAAAGTAACCTGTGTTTATTGCACATCCTGTCAACCTAAATTATAACCAAGGTGTCTTAACTATGGTTCACAAAACTCTCTCTTAGCTACCTCCATTATAAGTGCTGCTTTGAGTCTAGCACTTTGCTTTGCTTTGGAAAGTGAAAATGCTCACCATTTATTGTCTCAGACTTAGTTCTCAGTCTTTACTTCTAAATGTAAACTTAAGGAAAAAAGTCCCAAGTTAATATCCTATAAATGGAATAAAAGTAAGGAGAGAAATAGAAAGAGATAGTTAACATGTAAGTGAAATGTCTCAAAGACTGTTCTCTAAGTATACAGTCATGAAAAGCAGTCACCTGATGTCTGTCTATTGGGGAATCTGACTACCTTTGATATGAGGAAATAGATTATTTAAATAGCAGATACACTGTGGCAGTCGTAGGAAACATTACAGAGTGCATATTGCATTATGGTTTAAATATATATTCATGTATATATTTTGTAAATGTTAACGTTCATATACTTGTGAGCAGAGGCATATGCTATTCCACAATGGAATTCTGTAATTGAATTCAGGTGAAAGATTTTCACTTGGAGTCTTTCATGTGGTCACAGTCAGATGTCAGCTGGTGCCGTAGTCATCTGAAGGCCTGACTAGAGTGATCATACCAAATCACTCATACACATGAATGGTAATTGCTGGCTGTCAGATAGGGGCTCCACTGGCTTTGCCAACCAGGGTGTCTACACATGGCCTCAGATAATGTTAAATAAATTTTTAAAAATATAATTCATATGGTAGCATCAAATATTTAATAAAGCTCAAAATTATTTTACTTACTCCCCAAAAGAAATTTGTTAATTTGACTAAATTTTACTTAGTTATTTATGCATGTTTTGAAAAGGTAATTTGAGGTTTTATCTCTTACTATATAATATTATCCCAGCAGAAAGCTCCTAGCTACTACTCTGAGTAGAATGTTGAATAAACTGGAAAATATTCAATTTGTTCTCCCTGAACTTTACCCTTTCCTGTAATATATTTTGAAAACAGTAGGTTAGTACAATAACATAGCAATTTCTCATTGACTAAATATTCAGTGATTTAGTGTTTCTAGACGTTTTTATTATTGAATAAATAAATTGGCAAACGCCTATAAGACATCTCCTATCAATCTTATAGTCTTGATTGATTGAAATAGCTTTTCTCTACTTAAGCTGATGAAATACTACATTTTTACATGTTTTTATTTATACAAAACTCCGACAAAAAAGAGTTCTTGTCCTCTAATCCGTTCCTTTTTCCATGGCTCATAACCCCTAACAATCTGTGCTACTGCCCCCATGTGGTTGTGTGGAAATTTTATGCTGCTATTCCTCACACCCTTCACCTCCAGGGATTGATTACATTGCAACCTAAAGTTACTTAACTATCCAAACCCCTTCACTCTCTACAACAAAAACAAAATATTTTGTTTTTCTAAAATATACTATAAATGAAGAAATTGCAATGAAGAACAACGAGAACCTTATGCCATTACTATCATGAGTAATTTGGGTCTCTGTTTCTTTCTAGATTATATGTAAAACTTTAAAATTTACAAGTTAAAATACTCTTACAGGAATGTGAGTACTATATAGGAGGGAATGAAAGGAAGATCTGACTGTGAAATCAGAAAAAACCTAGATTGAAATTCCATGCCTGACTATACACCTCTAGGCAAGGTTCACAATCTTTTCTACTTCAACATTTCCAAGGGAGATATAATTAAGGGACTGTTACGAAAACTAAAATTCCTAATATTGAACACTACCTAGCCTTTTTTTTTTTTTTGGCGGGGGTGGTGGTGGAAGAGAGGGGCAGAGGGAATAAGAAAGAAAGAAAGAAAGAAAGAAAGAGAGAGAGAGAGAGAGAGGATTTTAAGTGGATTCCATACTCAGCATGGAACCCAATGGAGGGCTCAAACCCAAAATCATGAGATTATGACCTGAGTTGAAATCAAGAGTCAGATGCTTAACTGACTGAACCACCCATGTGCCCCTACTTCCTAGCTTTTAATACATGCTCATAAGTTACATATTTTATTCTCTTCTATAACTCTAAAATTATTGCCCCCCCTTTTTTGTTTTATTTTGTGAATGGAAAGAATACTATTGAATTCTTATCATTAATTTCAGAGCTGCCTGACCTAAGACTGGTTTTAAGGGCTATCCAGACAAGTAAGTAGTATATATTCAAAAGCATCTGAACCTCTTCTGAAATTGAGATTTAAAAGACGCTTTAAGAGAATGGCAGGGAAATGGTCCACAAACCCAGTAAGGCTCTAATGAAGTTTCATTTTTTTAAAGTTTGTTTTCTGTTGCAACACTTCAAGATTTTATAGGAAAGTGTTTTGCTTTTTCCCTATTTATAAACATTTAAAACTTGTAAAGCTGGCTGTAGTTGGGCAATAATAAAAAAAGTGCCTAATAAAAGACTCTGGAAATGCTAAAAGTGACATTTTACAATAAGTAGAAAATATTGAGGTGAAAATTGTGAAGTAATTTAGATTTAGAGTGAATGTATTCATACATTTGAGCATTAAAGCCAAATTAGAAAGATTTTTTCAAAAACCTCTAAGGAAACAGAAAGGGTGACTTATGGGTATCATTTAATTAAAAACTTGTCCTCTGAAGTCGTACTGATTTATCATTTCCTAGCCTTGGCACATGTATTGAAAAAGACAAATAGCTTAGTGCTTTCCTGCTGGAGCTCCTCATTGGTGCTGATATTCTTACACATAAGAAACAATGAAGGATTATTTAAATCTGAAGATCATTTCCTAACACACAAGCCAACCATGGAAAAGTTATTTAAATATGTCATATTAAGAAATACTTATTCACATTAATCATATTTTCTCGAGACATAAAATATGACAATACATTGCCTTGATTAGATTCATATTTGCTCAGAAAAGATCTATTTTTAGAGTGCCTAAAAATTGCATTGAAAACCACTAAACACTACCTAATGAAACAAACAAACAAAAAAACCCAATTATTTTCCAAAATAATATATTATTAACTGGAACTTTTCACATGGAATCCTATTTATTCTTGCAAATGTTAACTATGGAAAAGATATAATTATATACCAAATATATACATATATATAGGGAGACACACACACACACACACACACACACACACACACACAGAGAATATAAGACCTGACCCAAATGATGCCCTCAAAATCTTTGTTACTAATGGATTTTATATGAGTATGTAATATACAAGTGTGCATATACATGAGAGACAGGTTTGTTAATGACACAATTTACCATATTTTGTGCTCCACCACCATCAGTAGTGCTGTGTGTACTTAGCTACACTAAGAGTATACTTAAAAGACCTGATGTGGGACAGGAAACCATCAAAATCCTAGAGGAGAAAATAAGCAGTAATCTCTGTGACCTCAGCCGTAGCAACTTCTTAGGTGACACATCTCAGGAGGCAAGGGAAATAAAAACAAAATGAACTTTTGGGAACTTATCAAGATTTCTTCATGGTGAAGGACACAATCAATAAAACTAAAAGATAACTGAAGGAATGGGAGAAGGTATTTGCAAATGACATATTGGATAAAGCGTTAGTATCCAAAATCTATAACACCTAAGAAATCAAACTCAACACCCAAGAAATAAATAATCCAGTGAAAAAATTGGCAGAAGATATGAATAGACACTTTTGCAAAGAAGACATCCAGATGGCTAACAGACACTTGAAAAAATACTCAACATCACTCATCATTAGGGAAATACAAATCAAAACCACAATAAGATATTACCTCACACCTGTCAGAATGGCTAAAATTAACAATACAGAAAAGAACAGATGTTGGTGTGGATGTGGAGAAAGGGGAACACTTTTGCATTATTGGTGGGAATGCAAACTGGAGCAGCCACCCTGGAAAACAGTATGGAATTTCCTCAAAAAATTAAAAATAGAGGAGGAGCCAAGATGGCAGAACGGAATGGAAATTTTTTTTTTGCATCTCGTGTTCATGAAATACAGTCAGATCAAAACCAAACCATCCTGCACACCTAGAAAATTGATTTGAGGATTAACACAACAATTGGCACAACCTGAACCACAGAACTCAGCAGGTACATGGAGTGGAGATGTGAAGTCGGGTAGAGAGAAGCCGTGGAGGGCAGGGAGATGTTTTTGCTTAGGGAAAGAGGACTGAAATGGTGGCGGGGGGGGGGGGGATATGGGAAAAGCACCCCCCCAAAGCAGCTGGAGACAAAGGGGAAAAGTGGAAACAGCCACAGGGACTGAAAAGGAAGAAAGGAGAAAGGAGAGAGATTAAATTCCATTAAGACTCTATAAACAAGAGGAGTACAGAGTCTGAAACTCTACAGCTCAATACCGGGTGGTGCTCTGGTGGGAAGGGCAAATCCCTAGGAGCAGAGTAAGGTCCAGGGATGTCTCAGGCCACATGGGGAGAGGTGGTTCCCCTGCTGGGAGGATATTTGGTAGAGGCTGTGCAGCCACCCCACAGGCAAAGGTCCCAGTGGACCCTGGAGAACAACCACATTCTCTGGTGCTGTAAGAAGGTCATTAAGGGTGAAGGCTGGTGCCAGATGTGTCTTGTGATTTTCCATAATCATTGAAATGCTGCTGCTACATGATTGTGTGAACTCTTTCTGGGGTGGGCTGGCACCCAGCCACAGTCTCTGGACATTGGCAACAACACAGTCCCAAGAACGTTCCTGGATACAGCCAATACCCAGCCATTGCTCAGTGAGATCCTCCTGCAGAGGGTCAGAATGGGACAAAGCCCCAGTCCCTCAGAAGTGAAAGGTCCAGAAACAGAGCCCCATCTGAAATAAAATTCAGGAGAGAGGTGCTGCCTGGCAACCACACGGTTTGGTCACAGACAATGTAAATGCAGGGAGTGGACAGAAGCCAGAGACAAAGGAAGGGTGCATGATTGCTGATTGGGGAGAAGAGTTCCAGTACTAGAGACTGGGTAACTGGATGACGCCATTTTCACCACTCCCACTCATGTGCATATACACCTACATGTGCCACAACAATCCACCCCATTAAGCTAAGCAGTGCCATCTGGTGGAAAATGGAGCCATTACACTAAGCCCCGCCCAACTGGGCTGACTTCACTCTTCAGAAACACCACATGTCTCTCTGCCTGCTTAGTTTACAGAGTATAAAGTGCCTCATACTTTGACTTTGAGGGGAAACCAATGTAATTTCAATCGTATTTCACTCTATTTGCTGGTCCATCTATTCGATTTTCTTTCTTGTTTCTTTTCTTTTTCTTGAATACAGAAAGAGAAAAAAAATATTTTTATTTTCAATTTTTATTAAAAATATTTTTCTTTAATTTTTCCTACTATATTTTTTACTCTTTGTAAATTTATCAAATTCTATTTTACTTCCATAATTTCATTGTATTCATTTTTTTCAAATTTTCAAACATTTTCCTTTTTATTTCTTTTTTTCTTCCCTTTTTTCTCTAATCTATCAAGCTCTTTTCAACAACCATACCAAAACACACCTAGCATCTAGCATCATTTATTTGATTTGTGTGTGTGTGTGTTCTCTTTAATCTTTTAATTTTATTTTTTTAGCTTATTAATTCCTTTTCTTCCTTCAAAATGACAAAATGAAGGAATTCACACTAAAAGAAACAGCAGGGAGAAACAACAGCCAGGGAGTTAATCAACACAGATACTAGCAAGAAGTCTGAACCAGAATTTAGAATCATGATAATAAGAACACTAGCTGGGGTCTAAAATAGATTAGAATCCCTTTCTGCAGAGAAAAAAGAAGTAAAAGCTAGTCAGGATGAAATAAAAAGTGCTATAATGGAGTTGCAATCTCGAATGGTGTCATGGCAGCAAGGAAGGATGAGACAGAACAGTGAATCAGTGATACAGAGGTCAAAATTATTGAGAATAATGAAGCAGAAAAAAGAGGGAGACCAAGGCAAAAGAGCACAATTTATGAATTAGAGAAATCAGCGACTCATTAAAAAGAAACAACATCAGAATCATAGTGGTCCCAGAAGATGAAGAAAGAGAAAAAGGGGTAGAATTGTTATGTGAGCAAATCATAGCAGAAAACTTTCCTAACCTGGGGAAAGACACTGACATCAAAATCCAGGAAGCACAGAGTACTCCTATTCAACAAAAACCAATGATCAACAAGGCATAGCATAGTCAAATTCACAAAATACTCAGGCAAGGAAAGAATCATGAAAACAGCAAGGGAAAAAAAGTCCTTAACCTACAAGGGAAGACAGATCAGGTTTGCAGCAGACCTATCCACAGAAGCATGGCAGGCCAGAAAGGAGTGTCAGGATATATTCAATATGCTGAATCAGAAAAACATGCAGCCAAGAACTCTTTATCCAACAAGGCTGTATTCAAAATAGAAGGAGAAATTAAAATTTTCTCAGACAAACAAAAATTAAAGGAGTTCATTACCACTAAACCAGCCCTGCAAGAAATTTTAAGGGGGAATCTCTGGGGGGAGAAAAACTGGGGGAAAAAAAAAGACCAAAAGCAACAAAGATTAGAAAGGACCAGAGAACACCACCAGAAACTCCAACTCTACAAGAAACATAATGGCAAAAAATTCATATCTTTCAGTATTCACTCTAAATGTCAAGGGACTAAATGCTCCAATCAAAATACATAGGGTAACAGAATGGACAAGAAAACAAGATCCATCTATATGCTGTTTACAAGAACACACCTTAGACCTAAAGACACCTTCAGATTGAAAGTAAGTGGATGGAGAACCGTCTATCATGCTAATGGTCACAAAATAAAGCGAGAGTAGCCATACTTATATCAGACATTCTAGACTTTAAAATAAAGACTGTAACAAGAGATGAAGAAAGGCATTATATCATAATTAAGTGGTCTATCCACCAAGAAGACTTTACAATTGTAAATATTTATGCTCCAAATGTGAAAGCACCCAAATATATAAATCAATTAATCATAAACATAAAGAAACTCATTAATAATAGTACCATAGGGGCGCCTGGGTGGCGCAGTCGGTTAAGCGTCCGACTTCAGCCAGGTCACGATCTCGCGGTCCATGAGTTCGAGCCCCGCGTCAGGCTCTGGGCTGATGGCTCAGAGCCTGGAGCCTGTTTCCATTTCTGTGTCTCCCTCTCTCTCTGCCCCTCCCCCGTTCATGCTCTGTCTCTCTCTGTCCCAAAAATAAATAAACGTTGAAAAAAATTAAAAAAAAATAATTGTAGGGGACTTCACAACCCAATTCTAGCAATGGGCAGATCATCTAAACAGAAAATCAACAAGGAAACAATAGCTTTGAATAACACACTGGACCAGATGGACTTAACAGATATATTCAGAACACTGCATCCTAAAGCAGTGGAATGTACATTTTTCTCCAGTGCCCATGAAACATGCTCCAGAACAGACCATATACTGGGACACAAATCAGCCCTTAACAAGTACAAAAAGATTGAGATCATACCATGCATATTTTCAGACCACAATGTATGAAACTCGAAATCAACCACAAGAAAAAATTTGGAAAGGTAACTAATACTTGGAGACTAAAGACCATCCTACTAAAGAATGAATTGGCTAACCATGAAGTTAAAGAGGAAATTAAAAAGTACATGGAAGCCAATGAAAATGATAACAGCAAAGCTCAAAACCTCTGGGATTCAGCAAAGGCAGTCATAAGAGGGAAGTAGATAGGAATCCAGGTCTTCCTAAAGAAGGAAGAAAGGTCTCAGATACACAACATAACCTTACACCTTAAAGAGCTGGAAAAAAAAAACAGTAAATAAAACCCGAAACCAGCAGAAGACAGGAAATGATAAAGATTACAGCAGAAATTAATGCTATCAAAACCAAAACCAAAAACAAAACAGTAGAAAAGATCAATGAAACCAGAAGCTGGTTCTTTGAAAGAATTAACAAAATTGATAAACCACTAGCCAGCTTGATCAAAAAGAAAAAGGAAAGGACCCAAATAAATAAAATCAAGAATGAAAGAGGAGAGATCACAACTAACACAGCAGAAATGAAAACAATAATAAGAGAATGTTATGAGCAATTATACACCAATAACATGGGCAATCTGGAAGAAATGGACAAATTCCTAGAAACATAAACTACCAAAACTGAAACAGGAAGAAATAGAAAATTTGAACAGACCCATAACCAGTAAAGAAATTGGATTAGTAATCAAAAAGTCTACAAAAAAACAAGAGTCCAGGGCCAAATGGTTTTCCAGAGGAATTCTACCAAACATTTAAGCAAGAGATAACTCCTATTCTCTTGGGGCTCTTGAAAGAAAGAAAGAAAGAAAGAAAGAAAGAAAGAAAGAAAGAAAGAAAGAAAGAAAAAAAAAAGAAATGGAAGGAAAACTTCCAAACCTTTTCTAGGAAGCCAGCATTACCTTGATTTCAAAACCAGATAAAGACCCCACTAAAATGGAGAACTATAGACCAATTTCCCTGATGAACATGTATGCAAAAATACTCAACAAGATATTAGCCAACTGGATCTAACAATACATTAAAAGAATTATTCAACACGACCAAGTGGGATTTATACCTAAGATGCAGGGCTGGTTCAATAGGGGGCGAAACAATCAATGTGATTCATCACATCAATAAAAGAAAGGACAAGAACCACATGATGCTGTCAATAGATGCAGAGAAAGCATTCAACAAAACACAACATCCTTTCTTGATAAAAACACTTAAGAAAGTAGGGATAGAAGAATCATACCTTGAGATCATAAAGGCCATATATGAAAGACCCAACGCTAATATCATCCTCAATGGGGGAAAACTGAGAGCTTTCCCCCTAAGATCAGGAACAAGAGTGTGATGTCCACTCTTACCACTGTTTTTCAACATAGTATTGGAAGTCTTAGCCTCAGCAATCTGACAACAAAAAAGAAACAAAAGGCATCCAATTGGCCAGGAGCAGGTCAAACTTTCACTCTTTGCAGATGACATGATATTCTATATGGAAAATCCAAAAGATTCCACCAAAAAACTGCTATAACTGATCCATGAATTCAGCAAAGTTGCAGGATATTAAATCAATGCACGGAAATTGGTTGCCTTCCTATACACCAATAATGAAGCAACAGAAAGAGAAATCAAGGAATTGATCCCATTTGCAGTTGCACAAAAAAAACAGAAAATACCTAGGAATAAATCTAACCAAAGAAGTGAAAAATCTATACCTGAAAACTATAGACAGTTTATGAAGTAAATTGAAGAAGACACAAAAGAATGGAAAAATAGTCCATGCTCCTGGATAGGGAGAAAAATATTGTTAAAATGTCAGTACTACCCAAAGAAATCTACACATTCAATGCAATCCCTATCAAAATAACACCAGGATTCTTCACAGAGCTAGAGCAAACAATCCTAAAACTTCTATGGAAACAGAAAAGACACCGAATAGCCAAAGCAATCTTGAAAAAGAAAACCAAAGCTGGAGGCATCACAATCCCATACTTCAAACTGTATTTCAAAGCTGTAATCATCAAGACAGTATGGTACTGGAACAAAAACAGACACTCAGATCAATGGAACAGAATAGAGAACCCAGAAATGGACCCACAAACGTATGGCCAACTAATCTTTGACAAAACAGGAAAGAATATCCAATGGAATAAAGACAGTCTCTTCAGCAAGTGGTGCTGGAAAAACTGAACAGCGACATGCGGAAGAATGAACCTGGACCACTTTCATACACCTACACAAAAATAAACTCAAAATGGATGAAAGACCTCAATGTAAGACAGGAAGCCATCAAAATCTTTGAGGAGAAAGCAGGCAAAAACCTCTTTGATCTTGGCCACAGCAACTTCTTACTCAGCATATCTCCGGAGGCAAGGGAAACAAAAGCAAGAATGAACTATTGAGACCAAAATAAAAAGCTTCTGCACAGAGAAGGAAACAATCAGCAAAACTAAAAGGCAACAGATGAAATGGGAGAAGGTATTTGCAAATGACATATCAGATAAAGGGTTAGTATCCAAATTCTATAAAGAACTTATCAAACTCAGCATCCAAAAACCAATCTAGGGAAGAAATGGGCAAAAGACATGAATAGACACTTCTCCAAAGACATTCAGATGGTCAACTAACACATGAAAAAATGCTCAACATCACTCATAATCAGGGAAACACAAATTAAAACCACAGTGTAATACCACCTCACACCTGTCAGAACGGCTAAGATTAACAACTCACGCAACAACAGATGTTGGCAAGGATGCGGAAAGAGAGGATCTCTTTTGCATTGCTGGTGGGAATGCAAGCTGGTGCAGCCTCTCTGGAAAACAGTATGGAGGTTCCTCAAAAAATTAAAAATAGAACTACCATATGACTCAGGAACTGCACTACTAGGTATTTATCCAAGGGATACAGGTGTGCTGTTTCAAAGGGACACATGCACCCCAATGTTTATAGCAACACTATCAACAACAGGCAAAGTATGGAAAGAGCCCAATGTCCATCGATGGATGAATGGATAAAGAAAGTGTGGTATATATGCACAATGGAGTATTGTTCAGCAATCAAAAAGAATGAAATCTTGCCATTTGCAACTACATGGATGGAACTAGAGGGTATTATGCAAGCGAAATTAGTCAGTAAGACAAATATCATATGACTTCACTCATATATATGAGGACTTTAAGATAAAGAACGGATGAACATAAGGGAAGGGAAGAAAAATAATATAAAAACAGGGAGGGGTACAAAATATAAGAGACTCTCAAATATGGAGAACATAGTGAGTGTTACTGGAGGGGTTTGAGGAGGGGGAATGGGTTAAATGGATAAGGGGAATTAAGGAATCCCTTCCTGAAATCATTTTTGCACTATATGCTAACGAACTTGGATGTAAATTTAAAAAAATAAATTTAATAAAAATACAAAAAAATTTAAGTATAGAATTACCCTATGGCTCAGTAATTACACTAGTAGTAATTACTACTAGTAATTACACTTATATCCTTTTATCCAAAGGATATAAAAATGCTGATTCTAAGGGGCACATGTACCCCAATGTTTATGGCAGTGCTATCAACAATAGCCAAAGTATGGAAAAAGCTGAAATGTCCATTGACTGGTGAATGGATAAAGAAGAGGTGGTATACAAATACAATGGAATACTACTCTGTGATGAAAAAGAATGATATCTTGCCATTTGCAAGATATGAATGGAACTAGAATGTATTATGCTAAGTGAAATAAGTCAGTCAGAGAAAGACAAATCATATGATTTCACTGACATGTGGAATTTAAGAAACAAAACAGATGAACATAGGGGTACTGAAGGAAAAATAAGATAAAAACAGAGAGGGAGGCAAACCATAAGAGACTCTTAATTATAGAGAACAAACTGAGGGCTCGGGGGATGGGATAAATGGGTGGTGGCCATTAAGAAGTGCACTTGTTAGGATGAGCACTTGATGTCATAGGTAAGTGATGAATCAGTGTATTCTATTTCTGGAACCACCCCTACCCTGTGTGTTAACTAACTTGAATCTAAGTAAATAAATGTTTAAATAAACACAATATTTGTTATTGCATAGTTTCTGTAGGTCAGGAGTTTGGGAGCAGAATATCCGGGTCCTCTTCCTCAAGGTGTCTCACAGGCTGCAGTCAAGAGTTCTGTCAAGATGGAAGTTATCCCAAGACTCAAATGGGGAAGGATCTGCCAGGTTCAGTTATGCAGTAGTTGGCAGAATCTAACCCTTTATTGGCTGTTGTCTAGAGGCTGCCCACAGTTGGTTGCCCTGTTAGCCTTTCCCAAAAGGCAGCTCAAATGAAGCAGCTTGCTTTATGAGAGCAATAGAAAAAGAGACAGCAGATACAAGAGGGAAGTCACAGTCTTTTTGTAACTTAATCCTGGCAGAGGCATCCCATCACTTTCGGAATATTTTATCCATTAGAAAGAGATTTACTAGGATGACCCACACTATAACAGAGGGGGATACACAAAGACTTCAATACCAGGAGTCAGATCATTTCAGACCATCTTAAATGGCAACCTACTACACTATTAACGCATTTAGGGAAATCTCACTTTCCACCCAATGGACTTATCAATATAGTCACTTAAAAGCATAGGTCTTTTCATAGGAAGGGATTCTATTATTAAGAAAATCGTATGTATTCATAATATCACCAATACACACACTCATATGTGCACTGACACGCACTTGCTTGCACACACCACCTAAAAAAAAAATATGCCAAAAGGCATACGCACAGGGAAAGAATTGTCTTCTGTGGAAAATTATTCATCCCTCTATAATAGGATCCAAAACATGATCATTTTAAATAAAAACACTGCTGCATATATCATTACCAAAATATGAAACTTATAAACAGTTTCAGAAGCATTTCAATTATATAAGAACAAATATTTAAAAAATCACATGTTTTCAGTCTCAAGTTATATCAATGAATTATTTTGTTTTTATATAGCATGTAAACAGAATGTTCATGAAGTTGAAATATAAAATGACTGGATGAGAACTTTTTGAAACAGAGTTTATAAGAAAGATGATTTAAAAATATCTCTGCCTTTAAAAAATTTTAGTTAATATTCCTTACCAAGCACTACACTGGTATGTTAACTCTGACAAGCAGAAATGATGGGTTCTTTATTCATCAGCCCTATTGCTGATTCTGGCTTCTTAGAAAAAAAGCAGAATGACCTGTTAACCTTAGAATATTCTATTCCTTTACACTCCTACATTTACATTGAATACTCAAGGATAGAGAGACCAGTCTGTGGAATAGAAGAGAAATAAACTAAAAATATAAATGGCAACATGGGTGATTTAATAGCTACTTCACACCCAGAGACTACTTAACTTTATCTAATGGTTTGTCACACTGAACACCTAAAATGGTGTGTGAAAAGTACAGAAATTTTACTGCTAACACCTGTTCCTATCACATCTAGATGTCTCTGGTTATCTAGCAATATAGAGCTGAAATTGAGAAAAGGAAATAAGATGTGCAGAAAATATGTCATTGTGAATGAAAAATTATTTAGAAAAGTAAAAGATCATAATTAAGGAGATACTACCAATGCCAAAATGCTGAAACTAAAGGTCATCTCAATATTATGTCACAGAAATTGAGGATATGTTGCTAATGCAATATATAAATAATAGAAATATATAAATAATTATAAGTAATGTCCAATTTGAAAAAAGACACTGAAATTATATAAAATTACTTTTCCTAAAAGTGGAACATTATGGTACGAATAGAAACAGAAGGAGTTTTTTGGTTTTTTGGTTTGTTTTTAAGAAAACAAAATAACAAAAACAAAAAATAACAAATAGAAAAATTTTTTCACCCACTTAGAAAAATAAAGGTGTATGGCTAGTATAAACCCTCTCTTCAGACAGCAATTTAACTGTTGTGTATTCTAACTGGGAGAATTGGGAAAATGGAACTTTTCCTATATGGAATCCCTGTTCATATACAAATGAAAAGCATTCTGACAGTCCCATGCATACAGGAGGCCATAACTCAATATATTCATTCATTAACTCATTATTTCACTTATTCATTCAAGTCTGGTCTTACCACAATGTAAAGGGGTATACCAAAATCTGAAGGATTCAAAAATAAGAAATTTTAGCTCAATTGGGCAAAATTTTCCCCCAAATTTCTCTGCTTTCAAGAATCATATAAACAAAAGGTACAGAAACAAACAGGTTGCCTCGAACCTTCCATAGTCCTACCCACTTGTCTAAACCATGTAATTTATTCAAAATCATCCTTCAACTTACTAAATTTCAACACAAGCCCTAACTAGAGGATTCAAGGTATATTCCAAGAAATAGGGAGTGTAACCAAGAAAATTCCATCCCAAATAATTTTGTTTGGCAATTATGATTGGTAGAAATTACTCCACAGAAAGCAATGGACAAACTGAAAATATCTGTAACTAAATATAATTATGCATAGCATAAAAAGTGCATATAGAGAATAAAACCAGGAAATGGTGCCTGCCTGGCTCAGTCAGTAGAGCATGCAGCTCTTGATCTCTGGGTCATGAGTTCAAGCCCCACATTGGGCATAGAACCTACTTTTAAAAAAGAAGAAAACTAGGAGATGATGAATCCCTGAAAAATGGAAGACAGACAGACTAACGGGATAAGCACTATCAGAAACAATAAAAAACAGATTCAACAAGGGGCACCTGGGTGGCTCAGTCGGTTAAGTGTCCAACTCTTGATTTATGCTCAGGTCACCATCTCATGATTCATGAGTTCGAGTCCTGCATCAGGACTGTGCTGACTGCACAGAGTCTGCTTGGGATTCTGTCTCCCTCTCTCTCTGCCCCTCTCCTGCTTTCTATCTCTCTCTCTCTCAAAAATCAACAAAAATAAACTTAAACAAATAGGTTCAACAATATAGAAAACCAAGTCAGAGGTATGAAGAAAACAATTGATAAAATCAATTATAATGCGAATTAAATGGAATACATGAAAAAACAGCTATGGAGGGATTAAAAGTCCTGGAAGACTGACATAAAGGTCTAACATCAAAATGATTTAGATTACTGGAGAGCAGAATAACTAACTTGAAAGCAATAAAAACATTATTTGCATTTTATTAAAAGATAAAATAACAAAAGTAATAAAAATAATTTAAAATTTTAATAGTTATTATTTTTTAAATATCCAAAATGAAGAAAAAGTTGAACATGTAAATTCAGGGGGATATCATGTACCAAAAAAAAAAACCCAATAAAACAAAACATAATTTAATTAAAATGTTAATAAACAGCAGATTAGAACCTAGTGACATCATCAAATTCCTAGGATAAACACAAAAATCTCATATCACAACAGACAGAAGATGGGCACCTGGCTGGCTCAGTTGGCATCTGATTTTTGGTTTCAACTCAGGTCACAATCTCACGGTTCATAGGTTCGAGCCCCCCATCAGGCTCTGAGCTGAAAGTGCAAAGCCTGCTTGGGCTTCTGTCTCCCTCTCTCCCTGTCCCTCCCCTGCTTACTCTCTATCTCTCTCTCAAAATAAGTTAATAAATAAATAAATAAATAAATAAATAAATAAATAAATAAATAGAGAAAAAAAGTCTACTTACACATGATTTAAATAAAAAAATATCAAACTCATCTTAAAATTCTCTTTTGTACTATTAGATGTCACGTGTCATTGTCCATGTTTGAAGTCAACAGAAAGCAATCCTCAAACTGCATACATTCAAAAAATTATCAAATCCACGTAAAGATATCTTTCAAGTACATTTATCAAATCAAAGTGACAATTTTGTCAATGGAGAAGGAAGTCCTGCTATGGAAGTCTTTGCAATGAATATTGACTCAAGGGAAACATAATTAAATACAAATAATTGTCATCCTCTCTAAGCTCTGTAATATATAGGTTAATTTAGCTTGTCTGGCATCTCTGCTCTTCTTCCATCATTATCTGTTATTTATAGTCTCTGTGGAGCAGGCCCTGTGACAGGCCCCTCTTAGAGGAGGTTGAGGTGTGTATATATGCAGTATAAGAAGGGTAAATTTTCAATATTCGACATTAATAATTTTACCTATTAACCTTATGATCATTTTTTAATATGTTAGGGGAGGCATTTTCATTTTCACAGATTACTTAATATGATTATTCCTATTTGGGAATTATCCAAATGGTATAGAACTTTATTCTAAGTGATGTAGAAATACATGTAGAAATAAAGAAATAACCACTGTCGATGTAGGTATAAATGTAATACTGGGAAAATACATATTTTCTTAAAAAATACTTACCAAATTATGTCACTAAGTATTTCTTATCATTGGCCACTCGTGTGTGTGTGTGTAAATGCGCATTTTCTGAAATGCATAAACTAACAATGGTTGGATGTTTTCCCTTACTCAGTACAGTAATTATATTTGTACTTAATTCTGAGCTTGTTACATATACTATTTTGCCAAATATGATCATTTAGAGTCATTTTGACACAGGCTTAGCATCATAAATATTGACTGTGTAAGAACATGGACCATATTTGCCTAAAATATGAGGATCTTCATCCAAGTACATGAGAATTTGAAATTGAAAATATGCAAAAATCCCTTTCAGTCCAGGATCTTCAAATGGATGTAATTTGTCATCATTGTCAATGCACTCAGTTTAGGCTTTGATTTCAAGAGTCACTCTCTATCTACTGTGCATCAGAGTTTAGTCACTGCTGTAAGCAATCAAATTATAATAATCAACCTATAAACCAACACCAGAAAATATAATCCTGTACCATCTAATCCTCTTTCTGTCTCTCTGGTATTTTTTTGGGGGCAGGAAACAAACAAAAACAAAAACAAAACACCACATGGCTAATCCCAGAAAACAAAAATTTTCTGAAATCTTCCTTCAAATCCTGTACTCATCTATTTCTCCCCTAAGAATAGATGACCTCAGAGATCGTTGAGCAAATGATTATAAAATCACTACCTTTTGGGCATGATTACTGTTTTCAGCAACCTCCAGTTAAATTTTGCTATGGAAGAGCTGGTGTGATCAGCACCTCCAGTTGTATGTGGGAAGTGTTCACACTCACATCTGTTACAAGTAGATTGGTATGCTAACTTTTAAATAATGGTACAGCTTCCTTCTTGCCTTTTTTTCCATCCTTCTCTGTCCCTTCCTTTGCCTCCCTTTCTCCCCTCCACTGTCCCTAAAACCATTATGTGACCTTAGCAAATTGGCATGTATGGGGAAGGTGGGGCAGTGTGCATCTCTGAGTGTTGAAACTCAAATGGAGAGCTAGTCATCTGAGAGGAAGTTCATCAGAGAGTCTGTGTTATCAGAGCCTGAGTGGTGTGAGGAGGGCAAGTAACAGAAGCCCACTGTGGTGTCTTAGAGCCTGGATGGAATAAACAAGGGTCTGAGGAGGACAAGAGAAGGGGTAGGAGGAGATCTTGGTGGTGGTGAAAGCCCAAGTAGGATGAGGAGGTACCTATGCAGAGGGGGTAGCAGCTGTGACAGTAGAGAAGTGGTTACACAAAAGGGGAATTGCTCCAATAGTAAAATATACTGTGGATAAGTGGAGCTAGGTTTCTTACTGTTTGAGAAGGGGCTTACAAATATAGAAAAGGAGAAAACTAAAAAGGACCTTGTGGTGTTAGATTGGAATAGGAATTTGAGGTATTGGTTTTATTAGCAGACATTAGTACGAATTCGTGGGTTTTTAAAAAATTTTTTGAAGTTTATTTATTTAAAATAAATTTTTAATGTTTATTTATTTTTGAGACAGAGAGAGAGACAATGCATGAATGGGTGTGGGTCAGAGAGAGAGGGAGACACAGAATCCGAAGCAGGCTCCAGGCTCTGAGCTGTCAGGACAGAACCCGACACGGGGCTCGAACTCACGGACCGTGAGATCATGACCTGAGCCAAAGTTGGACGTTCAACTGACTGAGCCACCCAGGTGCCCCTGATGTTTATTTATTTTTGGGAGAGACAGACAGACAGACAGACAGAATGTGAGCAGGAGATGGGTAGAGAGAAAGGGAGACACAGAATCCGAAGCAGGCTCCAGGCTCTGAGCTGTCAGCACAGAGCCAGATGCAGGGCTCGAACTCATGAACTGTGAGATCATGACCTGAGCCAAAGTTGGACGCTTAACGGACTAAGCCACTCAGGTGCCCCATGGTTTTTAATATAGAGAGTGATATACTGGAATTGGAGGTATCTGTGTGAAATCACATAATTTTACATAGAAGTAAATATGGTTATAAAAGGAAGGATGTGTGTGTGTGTGTGTGTGTGTGTGTGTGTGTGTGTGTATTTCATTGCTCTATTTACTTGTATGGCCTGAGAAGAGTAATACCCTAATGGCAATAACCACACCAAAAATCACAGATCTTGGTTTATTATAAACAGGATTCTCTATCAAAAGGAATGATGGGAACATATCAAAATAAAAACAGAAACAAAACAAAACAAAATTGACTTAGAAGTCAACTTCAAGGAGTTCACACTGGCCAAATCTGGATATGTGAGCAACGAATGAATAATGATACAAATAACAAATAGTTCACTAAGCAAAACAATACTCTATTAGCCAATACTGACATAATAACTAAAAGAAAAATTTTCCATATAAAAGAATGCCAACTTATTAATATAGAGGAATAGTAGCATTAGAAAATCATCATTTGAAAATTATCATAGCAAAAACTAATTCAGTCAAGAAACACCAATGCACACAAACTAGTAAGTAAAATTTAGAGGAGGAATAGAATATCCACATCCTCTCAAACTACTTCCCCACAAAATATTTATTAAATGCGAAGGAGAAAAAAGTAGCTTTACTGTGGAAAAAACCAGGCAATGACCACTCTAATAAAGTGACCGAAATTATCAACATCAGTAATGTGAGAAATCAGTCATGTGCCACCTAATAGGATGCTATGTGCAGAACGCAGCATCATTTCTGTGACATCGCTGCCAACAATGCATAACCTGAATTTAATCATGATAAGGCATCAGAAAAACCCAAACCGATAGATATTCTACAGAGTAATTGATCTCTGATCCTCAAAAGTGCGAAAGTCACGAAAATCAAGGAAAGACTGGAGAACAGTTACAGATTGCAAGGCTAAAACACCATGGTAGCTAAATGCAATGAGTGATATTGGACTCGATTCTTTTGCCAAAAAGGGGATTATTGAGACTGTTGGCAAAAATTGACTGGGTCTGTGGTTTATACTAATACAATGTATCAGTATTAATTCCTTGACTTTGTCATATTACAATTATACAGGAAATTCTCCTTTTTGTAAGAAATAGAAACCTAAGTATTTAAAGATGATGGCACATCATGTTGGAAATTTGTTCTCAAACAGTTCAGGAAAAAAAATTATTTGTAATATTATTGCAACTTTTTCTGTAAGTTTGAAATTATTTTAAACTAAAAAGAAAAAAATAGTATAACCTACATTCTGCTCCCTATATTTTTCTCTTTCCTTTTGCAGACCACAGAGAGGCTCTGCTAGTCCTGGATATTATAGTAAGGAGGTTATGTGTGCTGATTTTGCCAATAAAAAGTCGCTGCAGAAAGACATGTTCTAGTGGAGATTTTTTTTCTGTATTACTTTTAGGACAATTGAATAATGTAGATTAATAACCAATTACCATTTGTGAGATATCTGGACTACTTTTTATTGCTCATTTGTAAGATTGTTGATAGGTAGAGAGAATTCCTAATTTCAAGCAAATAGTCCTTCAAACTCATATGCCAGAGCAAGGTTCAGAGGCCGCTTTCTTTTTTCTTAAACCAATAAAGGATAATGAAGAGAGAATATCACATTAATTCAGAATAGATTCACTGTTTCCACAGTCCTAAGCATAATTTATTGAAAGGTTTTTAATTTGACAATGTATATACATAATTCAGAGGAGAAGATAACCATAGGTTAACAGAATTAAAGATGAAAAATCTCAACATGTTGCCAACCAGAGAGGACATCATTTATCTCATTGCATTTGGGTGTTCTACTAAGTTGGATGTGAAAATCTCTCACAAGAATAATTCAGAAGCAGAAGATATATGTTTTAAAATTCCTCAAGTATAAGTAGATTTTCAGGGAGGGCTGTCATAAAGATTTCATACTGATAACCTCTAAATTTTGGAAGTTGTAACAGATCTCATTAAATGTTTAACTCTTTGGCTTCCTTTTTGCATTAGTTTTGGTCAAAATTGCAAAGAACATGTTAACCTTCAATTTCTCTATTCAGAGCCCTCCTGACTTATTTCTCTAGATCCCCAAATCTTGGAGGTCAGGCAAAGCCTAAAGTCCTTTCTAAGAGGTCTCTAAAGTAGATTTCTAATTAACTCCTTAATACAAAAGATTTGGAGGTTAAAATATGTTACCCTTCCAGTAATATTTGTATTTTGGCTGTCAGATGTATGCTGGTTCTCTGAGGGGCTGTGAATCTCCAACATGTACAATTTCAGGCACCTGCACTTGTCATTTACATCCCCACCAATATTTCATGTGGATGTATAGCTGAAAGTTAAAGTAAATATGAAGATAATTCCTAACACAATACCCACAGCAAATACTTGATAAATATTTACTGTCAATATTTACTATCAACATTGTCCATATTTTTATCACAACCTGGACAAATAATCTATTTATTTTAATTGTTCCAGTCTTCATAACTGTAGTCATTCCAATTACTCTTATCAATATCTTTGTGTCTCAATAACTTATCAGTAGAAACAAGAAATTACTAAATAGGACAATGTTATAGCAGTTTTAAAAACATTTTAGTTACAACATCAGCAATCTGTTAAATAGCCTGGTTAACATTTTGTCATCAATTGAACATTAACTATACTTAGGACATTGATTTAAACTGAATACTGTCAATATCTTCAAAAAAATCACTAATTCATCTGAAAAAACTTGTGGCACACATTTTTAGTGTGTTCTCTCTGGCCACAGAACCCAGCTCAGCCAATGAGACAAAGCAGAAATTGAGGAGTGGAGCTTCCCTCTCCAATCTCCCCTTTCCCTTCTCCCGCTCCCTGTCTCCCCTCCCCGTTTTCTCCTCTCCTGCCTGTGAACTTGATACTTGCTAGTTTAGCAGTCAGTTTGAACCAGTGCTGGCAAACATTAGGGTACAAACCACCTGCTAAAGACTGTGTCTGGGCTCCCTGATGACATTTTTGGAGAGAGAGTATGCTCTTACGGGTCTTCACATTATTTTGGGATTTAAAAAAATCGTTTAAACAGTGTTGCTTGGGTTTCGTGTTATGTACTTCTAAATGTAATCCTTACCGAGGAGATATAAAATGAACTATTACACAATCTAACGCGATATACTTAATTCTCAGCAATGGGAAGACAACGACAATGAAAACAGCAAGTCCATCCTAGTAAAACCAAAATCTCAATAGATATTAAGAAATCTTAGTTCATATTTCTCTCTCTCCTCAGAATTTTTGGTTCCTTAGATTTTTATTCTTTACTTAAAGATCTGTATGTATTCAAAGGAGGATTTATATTTCACAGCATAAAATATTCTGTCATCCCTTTGTTGCCCTTCTCTTCTGCTCATTTTCTGTCCTTTGGATTCTCCTCTGGAGTTTCAAATTTTCTCTTAAGTAATCAGAGCACCTTCCATTTTCCTTTGTAAAACTATTTCAAGCCAATAAACGGACCCTGGAGACTCAGTTTCTATAACAAGGACTAAACCTATTTACCAAACACAAATGGTTCTTTACCTCAGAGAATTTTTATATAAATGAAATGCACCCCTTCTAAGTGTTTATGCATCAGCAATGAATTATTGTAATGTTCTTATTGTGCTAGCATCTACTATCCTTTCATATAGAATAGGTTAGAGTAGGTAGTTGTTTCTTTCATTTGGGGAGGCTTTTATGTCACACCCTCCTAGTCATTTCCCTACATGTTATCCTCAGGAGCACAAAAGCAAAGAGAAAGATATACACATCACTGCCAAAACCACATTGTCTTTTGCTGGGAGCAAAACTGCTATTTTGGCGTTTCCTCTACCCATGAGAGAGCCCTGAATGATAATTAAAATCTAGTTTAATTAGATACATGTGGATAAAAAGATCAATAAGAAAAAAATTTATTCTTCTCTACAAACTTGAACATTCTGCTGTAGCGTTGTGGCATGATCACTCAGCTCCCCACTTTCCTCATGTGCTTCAGACTGTGAAAGTATATTTGGCCATGGCTTTTACTAAAGCTTTTCAATTACATTGAATGATGGTTCTCTTTTCCATGTCCACTTATGTACTAAATCAATTAATTAGTGTCTAAACACATAATATTTATAGCAGAGGGACATATGTATATTTTCAGTTACATATAGAAAAAATATTTTATTTATAAGTATTAAAATATATTAAATGTATGATAAAATAAATTATACGCCCTCAGATTCCTTCACCTGTACTCTTTGCACTGGACTTGTGGTGCCCAGCCTATGAATTTTATACATATACATCTCAAAAAGGTCTTGAAGAATGGGATAATTTTGAAAACTTTGGTTTGGAAATCTAAAAATAAAATTCTGTTCTTTGAATGTTCCTATTTTATTAAAAAAAATGCAATCCTTATTCTTCTCAATTAGCAGCAAATTGATAAAAATAAATCTTTGGGAACAGAATTTGTTCATAAGGCACTGGCCGCAACTTAGTATTTGGGGATTAGTATGCTAGATTCATAAATAAGAACGTGCAATAGTCATGCATCCAGAATGTATATTTAGATTAAACATACATAACAGGGTTGTGTCTCACAAGGTTTAATTTGAGGTTCTCAGGTTTACCAGTATCCTATTTTCCGTTTCCACCACTTAATCACCACCTGAATTTTCCCTTTCTGATGACAATTGGCAATTTCAAGTCTCTTTTTGTTATTCCATATAAAGTTTTCTTTTCCAAAGAGGAAATGGTATTAGTTGGTATCAATTGCTCATCAAATATATAAAGGACATTTTCAACTTTATTTTCAAAGGAGTATTTTCAGCTTTATTTTTCAAGATTTCCAAATTGTGTATAAAAATATAAAGAGGGTAAAATAAACATGAAAAAAATCTCAACTCCCTAATAAGTATCTATAGTATTATAAAATGTACTTTTGAGGGAGGTTTTTGCTCACAGACTTTGGAATCAGTTCCAGTTTATATTCTGGCCGTGTTATTTTTGTGTATGAATCTATGAGTTGTCTTGTGATTATACTTTTAAGGAAAAAAAATTCCTTTTGAAGGGAACATTTCATAATGGTGCTCAATATGTTGCTATGAATAGATTATATACCCAAAAAATTGAACAAATAACAAAAGATGGGAAATTTGAATTTTTTGGAGGTGTCATGATGGTTGTAAATATTTGGGCCCTAATTAGCAAAAGTTGCAAAAGATAAAACCTCAAGTAGACGCATGGCTTATAAGATATTTGGAAAAATCAGTTTCAAATGAGTTATTATAAGTTACTTACTAGACTACAGAGTAGGGCTTCCCTAATGTGAACCCCCAACTAGTGCCAGTCAATGAGTTATTTGATATAGGCCCATGACAGGACAAGTAAGGATGCTGAATAACTTAGAAACTCTTAAGGTAATCTCTCATTCCCACAACATGAGTTTTGTGCTTACTTCATCATTGGCCAGGTAACAAATAATTTGCAAATAGGCAACAGTCTATGGACCATACTTTGAATAGGACAGATATGTAGTACATAAACATGTTCCTCTATCTTCATTATAAAACTTTTAGTGAAAGTCCAATTTGCTCACTAATTTTTTTTTTAGTAAGTCTGTGGAGGTAACTTGAAATCTTGGGTTCATATCCAGGTTAGCTGCAAGCAAAATTTTTACCTGAATAAAAAGACAGAAGTAGCTAAGATAAGATTCACCTTTATTACATATGCATTGGGGCCAATTGTGTGCTTCATACTAGTATTGGATCAGAACAGGTGTGTGAGGGGTCTACATGTAGCCTAGCAAATGTAAGAGTTTAATAAATGTTACCAGCATTAATTCAAAAATAAGAAACAAAGATTAGTATTAATATAAACAAAATAAATCAGATTAAGAAATCATTCCCACAAAAAATTATTCCAAAATGTTGATAAAATAACAAAGTCATTGCCTTAAAAGTTGTGCTATATACTGACTTTTGCTTTCTTTTTTTTTTCTTTTAAATTTTTTAACGTTTATTTATTTTTGAGACAGAGAGAGACAGAGCATGAACAGGGGAGGGGCAGAGAGAGAGGGAGACACAGAATCCGAAACAGGCTCCAGGCTCTGAGCGGTCAGCACAGAGCCCGACGCGGGGCTCGAACCCATGGACCATGAGATCATGACCTGAGCCGAAGTTGGACGCTTAACCGACCGAGCCACCCAGGCGCCCCTACTTTTGCTTTCTTTTAAAGAAAATGAGGGGCGCCTGGGTGGCTCAGTGGGTTAAGCGTCTGACTTCGGCTCAGGTCATGATCTCACAGTTCATGGGTTTAAGCCCCATGTTGGGCTCTGGGCTAACAGCTCAGAGCCTGGAGCCTGCTTCAGATTCTGTGTCTCCCTCTCTCTCTGCCCCTTCCCTGTTCACGCTCTGTCTCTGTCTCAAGAATAAACATTAAAATTTTTTTTAAAGAAAATGAAACAGATGGCAATTTTGACAACTTCTGGTGTATGGCATTTCAGTGCAGTTATTGTATATTGTATCTCCTCCTTGTCAGAGTAAACTAAGTGATTTACCTGAGTTAGTGACAAGTGGTATGGATTGTTACAGAGTGATAAAAAAATATCCTTGAATCTGATGGATAATCTTGTCACATTCTTATTTAATAATTACTTAATTGGAAATAAGTCTAGGCAGTTAAATGGTGTCTTTTGCATTGCTTTGCTTTGTTTTAAAGATCTCCACCATTCATCCTGAGGCATACCTGGGCTGCCCAGCTGTGTATGAAAATAACTTAGGGAAATGGAAGGTATGATTAGGCTTTTTATGTGGATAATAAGAGTACTTGAAACCCAAAAAGTAAAATTGCAATGGTTACCAATCTTCATGGATAAAGTGATCTGCAGCTAAGGATAAGAAAGGGTGTTGTACAGTACTCTGAAGTTTTTCAAGATACTAAAAAACAAAAAACAAAAAAAAAAAAACAAAGAGCATTTTCACCTAAATTCTAAACATGCAGCTCCTCTGGTCCCACAAGTAAACTGAAACCCATGTAAATCTCCCTAAAACCTTTAATAATAATAATAATAATAATAATAATAATAATAATAATAAAAACCATAGTGGAAACAGTAGACATGATAATGAACATCCTCCCCCCAACGATGTCTATGTCCTAATCCTCAAAATTGAGAATATGTTAACTTACACTACAAAAAAAAACCCAAAAATCAAAAAACAAAACTTGGCACATGTGATGAAATTAAGGTTCTTGATTGGAAAGATTATCCTGAATTATTTGGATGAGCTCAATGTAATCACAAATGTCCTTAAAAGACGGGTGTGGAAGTGTCAGGGACCAAGAGAAGATGTGATGAAGGAAACAAAAGTGGGAGTGATGGGCTGTGAAATTGGAGGAAGAGGCCAGAAGCCAAGGAATGCACGAGGCCTCTGGAAGTTTGAAAAAGGAAAGAAAGAGATTCTCCTCCCAGAGCCTCCAAAGGGAATGCAGTTCTGTGGACAACTTGGTATATTAGCCTGTAAGATCATTTTGGACTTCTCATCTCCAAAACTAAAGTATAATAAATTTGTATTGTTTTAATCCACTAAATGTATGGTAATTTGTTACAGCCGCAAGAGGAAATGAATATATTAGTGATTTATAATAAAACTATGAAATTACTATTATTTCCCAAAGAAAGAAAAATAATATTCTTTTTAAGTTATTAGCACCTATAATAAATCTTCTTTCTGAGTTGAATAAGTGATTATGACCAACTCTTTTTATATCCAAATCATTTTAATTATCTTCAAGACATTTATCTGTATTTACTATACGATGTATCAAAGTTTCCACACATGATCACATATAGGAAACCATCCAGAAATTCATCCAGGTAAGAGACAAAAATCCTAAATCCCCTAGTATATACATGAGTACACAGTAGGTATTCAATAAATATTTGCAAATGTTGTCATTTTTATTATAGTATTCTTGGCTTAAATTATGTCATGTCTTATTTTCTCACAAAATCACATTTCTTATAAAGAACTAATGTTCAGTTTTAAAAAGAAATCCTTAGATATACAATATGCTTAAAATTTGTTTGCCTGTGGTAACATTTCTTAAGAGAATATCCATCAATGAAGCCAAAATAACACAGAAACCAAATCATATCTAACTTAATATAATGTTATAATTATGTTTAAAAATTATTTCCTTTTGAAATAACACTTTCAGCAAAAGATAGACTGGGGAGCATGTTTAACAAACATCTTTTGGTCATCTGTAGGTGTAAGTATGGTAAACTAGGTTCTATTCACCAATATTCAGTGCTCCCCCTGAGGGATGATTATGCTTATTACTTCTTGAAGTAGGTGTTTTGGTTAACAAAGTGTGAACAGAAGTGAGGTGGTCAGTTTCCAGCAAAATCTTTAAGAACAAGTGCATGTATCACTGTGCTCATTCTGCTCTTCCCCAAGAACTGGCAATACCCAAGCAGCGGCTGCCCAGATAGTCCGAGTCCCTGAGTACAGACATTATGGAACAAAGCCCCCAGTTGATCCACATAAAACGAGGGAGTAAGAAGCAAACCTTTGTTGTGGTAAGTCTCTGAGATTTGAGAGGTGTTTGTTGTAAACAACTGTGATTTGGGGTCTCTGGAATAATCTAGTCCAGCATTTTTCCAAGTGAGAATTGAGGGGTCCCCAAAACCCATTTGGGTGTTCCATGTAATCCTGCCTTTCTTATTCCACATCTGTGTGCTTTGGATTTTCTTTACATTCATCAACCAAAACAAAATATTGCCAAAGAGTAAAAGAAGCACAAGTGAGGATTCTAGTTTTGTTAACAAGCCAGACATGAAATAAATTGCTAAAAAAAAAAACTTAGAAGACAATCCCACTCTTCTTAATGTTTTGTTTTGGAAAATATAGTAATTTTTCTCAAAGTAGCACATTCATTTTAAAAGGTAGAGGATTTGTTACTGTTATTTTAAAATAATATTTTAAAACAATTCTGTATTGATTTCTTCTATGGTAAATATCAACAGATAAAACCCACGCAAGCAAAAATTCTTTGTGGACATTAACGACTTGAAAAGCATTGTGAAACCAAAAAGTTTTAAGAGCCTCTGATCATGCCTCTACTGACATAGAAAACAGGCCTGCTGTGCTGTCTTCCTTTCTCATTGCAATTTTCCCTGAAGTATCAGAATAGGCATTAAAAACAAACTTGCTTGTTCTGTTACATGTGAAACAGAAAATTCTCCTTTCTTGAACTTTTGGTATGCAAGGCATATTTAGTCTTAGGATGAATGAAGTAGCTTTTCTTTATAAAAAGCCTTAAGGCTTTGGTTTCTTTTTTCTCCCCCACTCCTCTTTCATTTGTACTTCTTTTTTTTTTTTACTTCATTATCTTTCTTTTTCATTATTTTCCTATTTTTATTGTACCTTAATGCTAAGCTTTTTAAGTTGAAAAAGAAAAATTTGAGGCTGAAATAAACCTTCTGGAACATGTCTATTAAAAATAGTAAAACACATTTAACTGGAAGGCTTTGCCTAACAAGTAAATATTAATAATATCAATAACTACTTACATTAAAGCCTTACTGAATTCAGATTTGTGAACCTCAACCCAGACAGATCTGGGTTGGGAACGGGGAATTTGCATTTCTTTTTTAAAACATTTATTTATTTACTTAGAGGGAGGGAGGGAGGGAGGGAGAGAGAGAGAGAGAGAGGGAGAGAGAGAGAATCCCAAGCAGGATCCCCAGTGTAAGTGCAGAACCCAATGTGGGTCTCAATCTCACGAACCCTGAGATCATGACCTGAGCTGAGATCAAGAGTTGGACGTTTAGTGGACTAAGCCATCCAGGCACCCCAAGAATTTGCACTTCTAAGTTGTTCCCAGGTGATACTGATGCTGCTGGAATAGGCACCACATACTGAGAACTGAATCCTGGGATGTCATCAAGCTGATGTGACTCAAGGACAGAAAACTCCAAGTCATTACCAGTTCCAGGCCATTTCCCTTCACCCTCCTTTGAAGATGCTGTTGTCTTCTTATCCCTGTTGATGTCAACCATACACTTGCTGGAATCCCCTTACCCACCATCATTGGGACACAGGGACACATGTTCATTCTAAGACCTGTTGTTTTTCTGTATCTTATATTTTTATATTAGGCATTTGGTTACCCCATCAACATCTAGTTTTCATAGCTCCTTTAGTGCCTCATCTTGAAGAAAATCATGTATGACTCAACCATTACATACTCATGTCCACAGCTATCTGTCTCATCTTTACCCCAAATTCTCCTTTTCATAAATAAATAATGCAAAATGCCATATTTCCATCACAAATTTCAACACTTCTAGTATTTTTATATAAACACCTTTAGTATAAATAGTCATTCTTCAAGCAAATAGGTTAAAAAGTAATGCTTCATATCATTATTCTAAAAAATTAAAAACAATATCTACTGCCATTTATTAAGTACTTACTATTTATTAGTTACTAAAAGAAAAAATAGAAAAAAGTTTGTACAGGCGAGATGAGCAGAGAAATGTTGATTTTACTTTGATACAATTGCTACCAATAGAGGAGAGAGCACAGAGTATGGAAATTCAACTCTGCTGAAATAAAAAGCAGAAGGGTTTCTAGGAGTTGGGATGCATTACAGGGAATAGGATCTGAGTTGGCTGACTGGCTTTATCAAAAGAAAAGCAAATGTTCTGTTTTCTGCAATGATGTGGTTTTACAACTTGAAGCAAGATGTCCACTGAAGTTAGGCTCTTACCCTCCCACAGAGACTTGGAGACAGGTTGTTATCTTCCTTGATGATTACATTTCAAAGGGGTGGCTCCAGGGTCATCGAGAAATACAGTTCTGGATGATAAAACTGGCAATAATTTAAAAAGATTTGCATCTCACAGGGACAGAGAGAAAATATACAATAACTAGTTTTCTAAAGTAAATGCTATAAGAAAAGGGAGGTCAGAAGCATAGATTCAGGAAAAAGCTCTATTAAGCTCATTAGGGCTGTCTGGGCCATAGGCAATAGGTTGAAGGATTTTAATAATGGTGGTAATAATAATAATAATAATAATAATAATAATAATAATGGCTAGCATTATTAAGAGATAATTAAATTCCAGGGATTGTACTAGAGATGTTGTATGTGTTGCTACATCTAATCTTATCAACACTGTGAAATAGGGATCATTACTATCCCCAATTTAAAAATGATGACACTGAGGTTCAAGAGGGATAAGCAATTTTGCAAGATCACTTATCTTTTAAATGGCAAAGCCAGGATTTTGTTATTGTTTGCTCTGATTCCAAAGACTGTGCCATATGCCCCCCTACCCTTCATCAGCAACAACACTTCCCAAGAGTCTAAGTTGATACTAAATATATTTGTTAAGAAACTGTATCACTTGAATGAAATATTTTGATTTAATGGAGTTGGTGGATAAAAAAATTATGTGGCTAATTAGAAAATACATATTCACTAAGAAAAACATTAATGGGTCTTTATTACTGGAAAATTATACCTGAACACTAAAAGCAAATTCCTTCAATACTGTCTTCCCATAGGAATGCTTAAGAGGGACTTCTCATCAGACATTATTGCATGGTAGCATTAAAAATAAATAGGGGTAAAATATGTAAAATGAATCAGCATGGAAAAGTAGGAAATCCATTTCATCTTTTGGCAAAGAAAAAGAAAAATTAATCTATGTAAATAATACTTAAGAGTTATTTCCTGGTATTTTCTATTGGGATGGTCTGAGACATCTTTTCCAATTCTAAGTATTGGTATATTTTTCCCTTACGTAGGTCACTTCAAACTTATGCTAAAATTTAATTCATCTATGTTAATAAACATACATTATGAACATAAAATTATTTTGTTTTCACACTAATACAGCTTATAATGCTTATGTTTTCTATAATTATCTTTTCATATATTCCCTATTCTCTCATTTAAAAAATATTTAAATGTTAAACTCTTTTTTAAATGTCACTTTTCTTGGTGCTGCCATTATTATTATTAACATGTTTGTCTTTCCTGAGAAAATTATATTACTCAACGCCATAGATCTTTGGTACAGTGAATTAAATGCCAGAAATCTAGAGGCATATACAAATAGCACATCTTTAAGAAAAGATTCTACATAAAAACTACACACTTGTTTTCTTTTTCATGTTCTTAATGTGAACTTTTGATTTGATAAAAATTGTTAAGAACAAAAATCTGTTAAAGGGACTTGCTTAAAAGTTGGTGCATTCAGAATTTTACTTAAGCATTAAACATTCTTCCATTATTGCAATTCAACAGATTCTTTAGTCATTTCCAATATTTAACTGAGTCATACTGGGCCCAAATCTGACAGTCTTTTTTTTTTTTTTAACATGTGTTTATTTTTGAGAAACAGAGAGACAGAGCACGAGCAGGGGAGGGGCAGAGAGAGAGGGAGGCACAGAATCCAAAGCAGGCTCCAGGCTCCAAACTGTCAGCACAGAGCCTGACATGGGGCTCAAACTCACAAACCAGGAGACCATGACCTGAGCCTGAGTCGGTCGCTCATCCGACTGAGTCACCCAGGTGCCCCAAACCTAATAGTCTGTATAGGCAGTTTTCTTCTGTGTTTTGGTTTTGGTTTTGGTTTTTCCTACCTTTCCAATATTGGAGCAATTCTGAGATGTTTGGCAGTCTTTAGAACATGAAAAAGAGAGGGAGGAAATTTCTCAGCAAAGGCCAAGTAAGGAGTTCCTAAGTAAGACAATATCTTTTTTCATCAAAAAAAAAAAAAAAATAGAGCACCCCAAACACCAGTAAATAAGCACTATTTTAGTGTTCTCTATTCTCTGACTGCCTGCATTACTTGTTAGCTACCATCGGAGACTATATGTGATCATCTTTTGTTTTCTTATCTTGTATTTCCGTTCCCTTTCATTTGAAGAAAAGCACAGCGCATTTTTCTGTCACATACATTTCCTCCTTTAGCAGTCCTAAACCCTGAAGTCTTGACAGAGTAGTTGAAGATTTACAAATTGAGTTTAATTAATCCCTCTTTGCTGAAATGGAGTAGCGTTAAAACTTTGTTCACAGCTTTTCAATTGCCCTTATCAAACCTTTGGGGTTTAAAGAGCCTCAGGCTGCCAATAGCTTTATAGGAGGGGGTAGGGGGGAACAACTACCATCACATCTTCAGGGAATATAATCTCAGTGTAATACCTTACATAATCACTTCTGCCACCATTTTATAAGTGAAATCTCTTCTTCTCAAAGAATGTAAGGCACTATGTGTTAAATAGTGTCTATAACTTTTCTTCAGTGAAACAAACTGCAAACATTATCTGAACAACTTGTGTTTAGAAAATATTTTTTTCAGCTCCTATATGCAGAAATCATCCAGCTGTTGGTTAAAAAAGAAAAAGTCTGGCATGAAACCATACTAATCAGTTCTGGCCATATCAGACTTCATATTTTCATGGGGCATTACAAAATTGGCTTTAAAAATGATTGTGGTACAATTCTGGGTGGCAACTAAAATGTCTAGTAATTATTCCCTCCTAAATGGCTGAGGCAAGTGTATTTCACCGCAAGTGCACACCTGTCAGCCATTTTCTCCTCGGTAACCAAGAAATAAGTACACATGCATACAGGAGTTTGTTTTGCATTTATCTGAATTGACCAAGCACTCATCCTGTGAGTGAACAAGTGTTGAGATGAATTTTGGACATATTTATGATCTTCAGACTAGTAATTCAAGTCTTATATAGAGCTTTATACATACCCTTATAGCTTCTACTTTCATTAATATTTACACACACACACATATCACACACACAAGATTTTAAAATAAGGAATTAGAAACTCCATACAAAAATGTACTGAAATGACCCACTGTTAAATTAATTGATCTAAAATAATATTGACAATGCTTTTCCTCATCAATACCTGGTGCAGAGAAATGCACAAACACCCACACCTAGAAATTTTTAGACCAAGAATACATTCAAATGTTAAAATTGTCAGATTTTAGCTAATAGTAGCAATGAGAATCATTAATCTGAAGCTCTTGTGCAATAACTACCATGACCGTTACTTTTTCCATGATTTTAAATGCTTAACCAACAAGTAGCATTTTTCAGTCTCTAAATATATATATGACAACACCAATACCATTAAATTTAATCCCTTCTGTGCTAGAATAGTAATAGCAGATTGGGCTATGCATCTCAGATTAATTTCAGAAATGCTGTTCTCTAAGGAGTGGTACTAAGAACGACCTATATCAGCATTGCCTGAGAATATACAGATACATATATTATATATGTATACAACATATATGTATATATATTTAGACATATACAGTATAAGATCCAGATCTAGCTCTAGCTCTAGCTGTCTCTAAAAAGAGAGATCAATTGATCTAGATGCAGATATACATACATATAAGCTCTCTCTATACATATAATCTAGATCTAGATAGATGGCTACCTAGAGATGGATAGAGAAACAGACAGAAATACAGACTCCAGATTTGGCCCCTCACACACTCCTACTCTGCCCTCTCAAATTACCCCTGGAGAGATTAAGAGAGATTCCATGACTTCCTCTTACTCAGTTGACATGCAAATTAGAGGAATGGCCAGAACTCTCCTCAGTGGTTCTGATTCAGTAGAGCTAGGGTAGCTGAGGATTGTATTTTTCATAAAGACTCTAGGTATCTTTGTTGTACAGCACATCTGGAAACCTCCAGCCAGAGCACATGGAATTTCTCAGGAAATTTTCTATCTCCTTAATTGTATTATTCAGTGTGGAATTTATAATTTTGGTTCCACAAGTAACAAAAGACATAGTATTTAGACATATAATCAGAAATGTTAAATACAAAGTCTAAATGTGTTTGCTATGTTCAGATTAGTCTCATATAATGAATTACCACTGTTGCGGCGGGGGGGGGGGGTAAGATTTTCATTCTACCCTTCATGGTTCTGTGGCTGGTCTAACAATTAAAATGACATAAGACAGATTAAAAGGAGAAAAACAAATTTAACTGTGTACATATGGGAGCCTCACAAAGATATGAGACTCAAAAGGCAGCCAGGCAAATGAGATGTATAAAATAGGGATCTGGGGTATAAAAGGGAGAGAAAGGCAACTCACAGGAAGGTAAGAGGAGGAAATGTTTGGCAAACAAAAGTTGCCCTGTTATGCAGATAAATTTCCTAATAAAAAAAGTTATCTTTGGTAATAGCTCTATCCTGGTGCAGGTCCTCTTTCCAGTATAAGTTTCCTTTATAGAGGTGCCTGTGTGGCTCAGTCAGTTAAGCATCCAACTCCGGCTCAGGTCATGGTCTCACAACTCCTGAGTTTGATCCCTGCATGGGGCTCTGCTGACAGCTCAGAGCCTGGAGGCTGCTTCAGATTCTGTCTCTCTCTCTTTCTCTCTCTCTCTCTCTCTCTCTCCCTCTCTCTCTCTGCCCCCTCCACCACTTGCACTCTCTCCCTCTCTCAAAAATAAATAAACATTAAAAAAATTGATAATTGCAGATTTTCCCCACAAATAAGGAAATTTCTATTTCTTTTAGGCAGCTAAGAGATGGTGAAGAGCTTTTCCTGAGTCTGCTGGGTGTTGTTTGGCTTTAGCCCGTCTTCATGCTAATGCGTCACATTTTGGAGAGGCATGTTTTGGACCCCTTTACCATTGAGTAAACACCTTTCATGTAAATCCTATCTATGGTTTAAGTGAATGATTCCTATTATATAGATAATAAATATGCCCTGTTTTGCTACAATTTTTCATAGACACAGGGGAAAAAAAGATGTTACAAAAGGATCTACCACTTGGTGCCAGATCTACATATAGCAATCAGAATGCATTCCAAACTAAATATTTGAGAGCACTCAGGAAGAGAATAAGATTTAAGATAAAGTCATTTTATTTCTTTTAAATACACACATGGAATAGTATATGTTTTTCTCATTTCTGTACTTACATGTATCTAAATATATGAAAAGAAAGTTTGATAGATATACGTAAATTCATAACAGCAAGAAAAATATGGCAGTGAGAAGAGTAACCAAAGTAAAAAGAAAAAAAAAGAATAAATAAAGAGACTTGGGCAGACCAATATAATAGTATATCATGAAATAGAATAGGATCAATTTAATTCTTTGAATGTGAATTTAAAATGCTGGAAAACAACATCTATAATATAAAAATGTAAAGATTCATACTATAATCTCTCATTTTTCGTACGATAATTCCTGTTGATACTAGGTCTACAATCTTATTGATTTAGTGCAATAAGTACCACAGTATATAACATGTAAATTTTAAAAGAAATAAAATGTAATTTTTTACAACTAGCATGGGAGCTCCACTCCAGGTAAGAACCACTTTTATTCAGGAAATATCTTGATATGCCACTTTAAGTGGCTATATGTCTCAAGAACCTGATATGAAAAGAAACAGTAAATCTAAAATAGGAAATTGATTCCACATAAAAAGTTAGCAAGAAACATATAGAGCTTATAACAGAGCATGGCCAAAACTTGGAACTTAGAGATAATGTTGCTAGGGAGAAAATGCCATTGGTGGGATACCCAATGGTGGTAGGGTATCCGAGGGACTTCTTTTACAATAAGGAAGTTTAATATTCAATTTTACGTTTCTGGTGTTTCAACATGAACACTTGCCTTGCTTTGAAAACTCTGAGGCAAATTCAGCCTCAAGTTGGTGACATTTGAAAAATAAAGATATTGGGCTGACTTTCAGCACAGAGCAAAGAATTTCGACACATGTAACTAATTCTAAAAGAGCAGGGTTAAGAAAAAAGGCCATTAGGAAAAATGCAAGTCTGTCTCTTGTCCATTTGCATATACACCCCTACTCTCCCCCTCAATGATCCCTGAAGAGAGTCTAGGACCTCCCCGTGCCTAGCTCACATGTACTGTAGGAATGACCAGGACTTTCTAATTGCCAAATAATTTTTCACACGTTATCTCATGTGATTCTCACATAAGCAAGTTACAGATGGGAAAATTAAAATTAAGATACATAAATGACTATGCCATGTTTCACACAGGTGTAAGGGAAAGCTAAACAATTTAATACAAGTCTTCGAACTTACAGCCCCATGTTCTCTCAGCTACACTAATCTCCAAACATTGTTGATGAAGAAATATACACCAGCCTCCAAATAAAAGTTTAGATATTCTGCTTTAAATCAGACTGTGTAAACAAGCTTCTTAAACATTTATTTTAAAAACAAGGTAGAATTACCTTCCTGATCTCTGAGCATATTTTAGAGTTGGTTTTGTTCCTTGTTCCTCCAGTTACAAAATTTCATAGAGCAAGATGGCTCTGCTTCTACAATAGGCTCTGTTAAAGTCACAGCACAGACCCAATATGCACTGAAATTACATGACATGAATGCAAAAATGCTCCTCAGAGGCTGAAATTGAATAAATACATAGTACAACAAGGACTATATTCGTGCTTTAAATCCATATTTATAGGTAAAATTAGATAAAATGCCTTGCAAGTATTTGTCAAATTCGTAAAACAGATTTATCAAATTAATTACATCTAAGTTTGACTAAATTAACAGGTCAATTTGATCAAAATGGTTACTTAGTTGTATAGACAGATACTATCTTAGTGACAGTTAATTTTATCAAATGCTAATGTACCTCTAAAGACTTATTACCTATGTCCATCAAGAGCCTGGAATTTAAATTCTGAAGGACATAACATTTTTTACCAGAACCTACAGACCTTTTGTGAGAAGACAGAATAAGAAATGCATGACATCTAGTGGTAGTTGCTATACTAACAGCTGAGAGTCCTAATATGTTATTCAGAAATTTGCTTTGTTTTTAATGCAACTCTATACAGGTAGGTTTGAGTCGCTTATTTATAAGTTTTTTATTCATTGCTGCAATTACAGATTCATTACATATGAGAGTCATATCATGTTCTTATGCAACTTTAGTCATATGGTAGTTCAGTCCCATGTCTGAAAAGAATGCATGCTGTTTCCCCAAACATACCTTTCCCTTTGATCCTTTTCCTTAAATATATTCCTTCTAAACACACAGCAAAGAATCACCACATTGCTCATCTCATAAAATCAGCTTTTTCACATTTGAATTAATGTGTTGAAAACTATTTCAAAGATACTATCTTCAGTTCAAATTTTAGATTTCATTTTAGGTGCAAGCTATTAAAAAAGAGCCACATCCTCATTAATTATAGCTTTTATTTTCAAGCCAGCCAACACATTTGTGAAAAGTGTAAATGCACGAAGAGGCTTAGGGAAGAGCATTAAGTGATGTACATAAAGAATAATAATAATAACAAGAATGGTCAATATTTATTGTGAGCTTACAATCTGCCAGGTAAATGTGGCAAGTGATTTACCTGTATCATTTCATTTAATGCTAGCAAAAACTCTTTAAGATAACATACTTTCTTTATCTGCATTTTCAGAAAACACTGAGGTTTAAAAGGTTAGGTAACTTGTCCATGGCTAAACAGCTAGGAAGTAGTAAGAAAGTGTTTGACTCGAGGGCTAACTTTGGAACTATTACAGTGAAATTGTAGCTTCAAATCCAATTTTACTCATTCATTCTTTCCTTAATTTATTCAACAATATTTATCAAGTGCTTAGAGTGTGCCTAGAACTCTTTTTTATGTAGGAAACAGTTTAGTAAAATGCTCTTTAAGCAGAGACGGATGGAAATTAGGAACAAACCTTCCTAGTCTCTAGGAAACCAAAGTGGGGAGCAATATTTATAAACAATAACAGTAACAGCAATAACAATAGCAACAAAAGGAGGAGGGGGAAAATGAAAATTAAGAGATGGAGAAATTTAGGTGGGATCTAAGCTAAAAGAGCAAGAAAGAAATCTCTCAGTATATATTCCTTCAAATGCTCCTGTGGTTTAAGTACCTTGGCACCAGTGACAAGACAGCATATTTTTGCAAGGTAGCCTTGATATTGTTTATTAGAAATTCTAGGAAGTATTCCAAAAATACTGCCTGAATTCCAAAAATACTCCTTTTCACTTATATGGCTCCTCTATGCAATATCTTCACATACTTGATGTTTGGACACTGTATGTTTTTTTTTTTCTCCATGGAACTCTGTTCAGAGGGAGTTTTCTACAAAGGAAGAGGGTGATAATAATTCAAGTCAATGCAAATGTGTGTGTTTGAGCTGATAAGAATTAAGAGACAATCTGCAGTCATAGAAGACATCTTTTAAGCAAACTGATGACATCTTTCTCTTCCTTTGACTGTATGCTTTACTGCCTATCGATAAAAAATGGGTTACAAGATTAGCATATGGAAGAAAAAGACATATTGAAACTACCTTTTATGGGCACTTATTCAACAGCTAATTAGATTTGGATGAAAGTTTTTTCTTTCAACTTGCTAAATATGTTTCCCTGCTGGGGTTAAGAATTCCAGTTAACAACTCTATTTATAGCTGATAGAAAGTGTTCAAAGGGCTGCATCAGCTTGCCCCGGCCTATGTGATTCTGTGGATAAATCACCATGAGTAAAGTCGTACAATCTTAAAATGATCTATCACAACTGAAAATCAATATATCAAGCACATGAAATAGTGTAGGATAATTCACTTCCAAGTAATAAATTACACATGCATATCGATGCCACATGTAATGCAATGCCTCATAAAAAATAAGCTTAAAATTCTTAAAATATATGATTAATGAAACTAGCACAGCCTGAAAAATATATATTATACTGCTTACACTAACCAATATATTATACTCAGAGTTTTATGCTTCTGAGAAATGGCATTTACATATACAGTATCAACAGTGCAGATAAATCAGGATTTCTTGCACTAAGTCCAATTCTTTGGGTAGTGATTCATGTTTCACTTTTAAAAATGGTGATTTACACTAATGTATTTCTCATAAAATATTTAATACTGCCTACAATTATTGCCAAAACTATGTTCTAACCCTCTCTATCAGGATGCCCACAGAAATGCTTCCCAAAGCAATAATAAATTTGTGCATTATGATATTTTACAATAAAGTGATGATATTTCAAGCACAGAAAATTCTTGCGCTACAAACCTGAACCTCCTCCTTGGCCTATCCATCTGTTACAGATATCCATGGCTAATTATGTATGGGGTGCTGAGAATTCACTGTTTTAATGTGATCTCAGATCTGTTCCATTTTACAGTCTGCACTGACCACTGCATTTATGAATGTAACCAAAAACACCCCCTTGAGGAATTCTTACTAGACAGTACCGACAGTGAAGTTCGACTGAACCCCATCCTCCTGCAAAAAAAAGTGATGATTATGAAATCTCCCCACCCTTTTGTGTCCCAGGAGACAGTTAACTACAAAGAATCACTCTTCCCCATATGGCTGAGGTTAGACTTGCGGGTGTCCCCCCTTTTGCACCTTTGGCAAGCCTGGGCACAGACTCTCCAAATTCCCATTCTTTGTCTCATAGATGATTAGCTGAACTGTTTGTACCCACTGACCAATCTGGACAAAATGCTCACTAATCTAAATTGATCAAACTTTAGCTGGTCTTCTCTGCTCCCCACAGATCCCTAAGTTTGGTCCATCCTCAAGTGTGAGCAAGTGTTGGAAGGCTGAACAATCTGCTCTTAACTGCTCCCCTGAGAATCAGCTGACCACAGGGACTTCCTGCTCAACTGCCCAACCCTGCCATCTACTCACACCACTCCCCGGTGCCCAGTTATCTCTAGCCTTGCTTATTCCTCCCTATAAAGGAAAAGCCTTTTCTGCCTGACCATGGAGACACTGAGAGTTCTCATAAATGGAAATGTTCTTTCTATTGCATTATTCTTGCCCCCTGTTGCTGTAGTCCGTTAGAATAATGTCTCTCCTCACCAAAGTCAGGATTTGTCTTTTTATTTGATGGCATCAAAAATATAGAGAATAAACTACTGCTACTGGGAGCTGAGTATTTTCTCTTTAAGTTCAAATTGCTACATTAGAACATCACTTTTCTTTCTCCCTTAATAACAGCTTTTCTCACATGTAATTCACATGCCATAAAATTTACCCTTAATTTTTTTTTAAGTAAGCTCTATGCCCAAGATGGGGCTTGAGCTCATGACCACAAGATGAAGAGTGGCATGCTCTGTGGACTGAGCCAGCAAGGCATCCCAAATTTACCCGTTAAGTGTACAATTCACTGATTCTTAGCATATTCTGAGAGTTGTACAACGATTACCAGTAGGATATTGCATTTTGAACTGTGAGTAAAGTAGCAAGCCAGCGTTTCATTTGTTTTTAAAAATCCTGCATAAAATTGTTTATATAAATGTAATTTCTACACTCATTTCCACATTTCTTAAGATTAGAATTTTTACTCCAAATGTGTCTGTGAATATAATGTCAATGCCTCTTTTATGTTATTTTCCAACTACATTTAAAACATTTTAGTTCCATTCATGCACTATTCTATAAATGTTAACACATATACTTTAGGAACTTTGCTAAACTTTTTTTAAAGGAAAAATGTAAGATTATTTGAGATTCAACAAACAAGACACACTGATCTAGTGTGGGGAGGTGGCGATTGATCATAGAAGGCTTTCCTGAAAGAAAAAGTTTGGTATGACCTCCAGTTAACTGTGTAATCCTCAGAAGTGATGTGGCCAGTGGTCTAGGAAGAAGTTCCAGGAATAAGAAGCAGCAAATGCCCATGGGCCAGAATGAGGTTGATGGGTCTAGGTCAGCGAGAGCTACAAGCCAGTGTGGCTTGTGGTCAGATGGAAGAGAGGTTGTCACACCATGCAGGAGTGGAATGTGTCAAGTATTCGGGGTTTTATCCCAAGAACAAAGGGAAGCCATTGAAAGGTTTTATGTAGGGCATGGCATGATGACATCCGCATATTAAACAGATCACACTGGCTGAAGAGAGACTGGGGCAGTGGGGTGGGAGGGGAGGAGTGGCTGCAAGGACAACATTATCAGGCTACAATTTCAGTACAGTAATTTGGGTCACATTTTTTTTAATCATAACTATATAATATAACGTTCTTGTTATTTATGATTTTCATCAGAGATCAGCAGTATCACAATACGGCATTCTCAGACTTGAGTTTTGGCAATCCAGATTTGAAAGGCACTATATTTGCCTGTTGGCAGAAAAGCCTCTCCCAGAGTTGCTATGCGTTGGGCTAATTTGGCAAGTTCCATGGCAGACCATCTGTGCAGAAATTCTCTGCTTTTTCTAGCACATTTAGCTCTGTGGTTCTGTTCAGAATAGCTTCAGAATGCTGTTTCATTGCTTCATTTCAGTTTCAAGCAGTGGATAAAAAAAAAATTAAGAGCTTCTTAAAAGGTTTTATGCTGAGTTAATTTTTATTTTGGTCCTTTATTTTTTTTATCAGTATAATTTCTGACAGGTGGTGCTAATTACCAGCTGATATCTGTTGATCATACAATTTCTAAACTTCAACCTCTTCTGAGGTTTCCCACATTAATAATTAAGTTAATAATTCTAGGCTAAGCCTTCACTATTTCTTTCTGCCCCTTTCTATATGTATAAAGTATAGCGAATCAGTGTATTTCATATTTACTCATGATAAATGTCTACCTAAATTTTTATAATGAACCATCGCAGACTCAGATCTTCAGTTTAGTCCCCCTCTACCACATCAAAACAAACAAACAAATATGGTAAAAATATTGTGAATAAAAACACGGAGCTACAAAGTTACTTACAATATATGTTTCTGAGTCTAAGGACATAACAGGAATTTCTGAAAAAGAAGCCAAATTTAAGTCTAGGATTTTTCTTACAAAAGCAGCAAAAGTTATTAACTCATGCTTTTCCAAAGGAAAAGTAGAAAATATATTTTGTGCACACTTTTCAAATTTGCAATTCATAATTTGGCACTTAACCATAAACACAAATTCAGTCTTAGAATTAGGGTAGAACCATATTTCTAGTTTTTTTCTATAATAAGGCATATATTTATAAACATTCAAAAATGTTCCTAAAGTTTAATGACTACTATGTGTGTGTGTGTGTGTGTGTGTGTGTGTGTGTGCATGCATACTGTCTAAAATTTTCAGTCACAGATTACTTCCTTTATCCCATGGCAGATTAGATATTCAGGAAAATCAGCTTTTTGGCTAGGCCATTTGGTACATGGACTGCACATGGGAGAGGAGAGAAAAAAGGAAAGGACAGAACCTTCTAGAAAACTCTGGTTGTGGAAAGAGAAAGCATAAACTAGCCATAAGCAAGAAAAGCAAAAGAGAGAGGTTACAAACACGTTTTTGAACAGAAGGATAGCACCCAAACTAAGGAAATGACCACAATCGCTGAAAGGAAAAGGAATTCAGGTGGGAATCTGGCATTTGAAGATTTTAATGGGGTCTTGTAGTGGGAAAGGCAATATACCCTTCCCCATTGCCTCATGAAAACTTCATTAAAAATATGCAGTCCCCATGAGGGTTTTAGGAGTCAGGTATATGTTTTCATGTGTGTATTTATGTGTTTTTCTTTGGGTGTGTTTGGGAGGCAGGGGATTACATAAATCTGTTAAGACTGACCCCTGAGAAGCCCAGTTGCTCTTGGGCTAAATTCAGGAAATATGAAAATTAGCAAAGCTAGGTAAAACAAACAAACAAAATTCGTGAGATTTGATTTGTGAAACATAAATAAATCATTATGAAATTTAAGCTAGTGGTTTGGGCCAACGACTTTGAACTTCAATAGACCACTCTTAGAAACCTGGCTCTCCCATTCAGAATGCAGTGATCTTGAGCAAATGATTTAACTAATTTTGGCATCTACAAAATAGAAATGAGGAAATGATAAAACCAGTATATAAAGATTAAAGTGGATAATAGATACAAAATCCTCAGCACAATATTTGAAAAATAGTAATTGCTTAATAAATGGTAGCTCTTACTACGTTAATTACCTCTCCAAAATAGAATCAAAATTTTCCTGATACATATGCTACTTTAAGATTTTGCCTTCTGTAAGTAATATCACTTTCTCAAAAACAAGTAACAGTTTAAAATAGTGGAGTACCAGGGCGCCTGGGTGACTCATTGGTTAAGCATCCAACTTTGGCTCAGGTCATGATCTCGTGGTTCGTGGGTTCAGGCCCCACTTCAGGTTTTGTGCTGACAGCTCAGAGCCTGGAACCTGCTTCAAATTCTGTCTCCCTCTCTCTCTCTCTCTCTCTCTGCCCCTCCCCCACTTGTACTTTGTCTCTCTCTCTCTTTCTCTCCAAAATACAAACATTAAAAAAATTAAAAAATAAAAAATAATATAGCTGTCAATGCCTAGTTACTCATTTAAGATCCAAAATAGTTCATGTTATAATACACACACACACACACACACACACACACACACACACATACACACACACATATATATATACTATAAAGCTATATGTAAGATATATTTTATAAAATATGTTTTATATAAAGGTCAAAGGCTACACACACACACACACACACACACACACACACACACACAGAATATAAGAAAATAGGCACTTTTGCTATTTTGAAACTACCATGGTACGCAAATCATTATTCAGGTTGCCTAAGTCACCCCACACATCCATTCCCTCTCTCAATAATATCATCATTTCCTTCTTCACAGTAAGGCATGAATATCCTTAAATCATTCCCTGTTCTCCACAACCCATTTCTCATCATAACTCATCCCTTTCTGTGAAAGTTTGGGGGCAAGTTTTGTTCAAAGTCAATCCTCTATCCTGTAGTAGTTCCCTCCTTCCCCTTTGCCCTCCACCCTACCTGCACCTCTGCCATCACTTCCCTTTCAGTGGGATTTATTCTATCTATTGTCTCTATCCTCAGATATTTCATCTCATGGGTAGGGTACCATCTCTTTCATAAAATAATTTAAATAAATAATTTAAATAATTTAAAATAATTTCCTAAATAATTTAAATTTAAATAATTAAAATAAAATAAATTTAAATAAAATAATTTGAATAATTTAAATTTCCTAAAATAATTTAACTTGATAAAGTGTTCTCTCCTTTGTTCACCCAGAAAATTCCTATATAACAAGGGCTACTTAATCTATGAAGACTCTGAGATTCCATTAGAGGGAGGTAGAAACTAAGCTCTCTGTGCTCCCCCAAAATTGTGAGCATATTTTTTTTATCTTCTAATTTTTCTCTGCATTCAAAATACAAACATTGACAGTCTGTGCCTGGAAGCATTTCATATCTTCCACTTCCTCCTCCACTTTGTGTTTCATTATTCCAGCTTTGTGCTCCAGTCCCAGGGTATGGAGACTCAATGTTTTTTTTTCATTTGAGATTAGCTGACATTTTCATAGAAATGATCTCATCCTTAGTTGTATGAATTGCTCTTGGATGTCTGTATGTTTTCTTCCATCCCACTGATCAGAACTCCTTGGCAACACCAGTCACATGTTCTGTTCTGAAGCTCATAGAAGGAAATTAGATTATTAATGGCCATTAACAATGTGCATTTTAATGGTTGTTGATGTAGGTGTATGTGCATTGGCATCCAACCAATTCTAGATATATTCTTTCTAGAATAGGAGCTCTTTGAGGCCATTAAAATGTGCAGTAAATAGTTCCAAATTCTGTTCTTTTTCTGCTCCTACCATTCTCTATTCTGAGATATCATCATCCCCAACTTTGGTTTCAATTACGTCGCTTATGCGGAGGCCTTAGCCCTTAGTCTGTTGGGGCTGCATAATAAAATGCCAGAGACTGGGTAGCCTATAAACAAGAGAAATTTACTTTTCATGGTTCTGGAGACTGGAAAGTCCAAGATCAAGGTACTAGCATGGTCACATTCTGGTGAAGGCCCTCTTCCTGGTTGATTGTCAGCCATGTGTCCTCACATGGTAGAAGGGGCTAGGGTTCTCTCTGGAGCCTCTTCCATATGGCATTAATCTCATTTATGAGGGCTCCATTCTCATGGCTTAAGCAACTGCCAAAGGATCCACTTCCTAAAGCCATCATCTTTGGGGGTTAAGATTTGAATATACTAGTTTCAAGAGGACAAAAACATTCAGACAATAGCAACAAATGACTCACAAATCAATATTTCCAATTCAGACTTCCATTATATGAAGTCTAGACCAACTAAGAAGGGATATTTTTTGATATCTCCCTGGAATATATCTTCTTGAGATATATTAGGATATATTATTTTTTTAAGTTTATTCATTTTGAGAGAGAGAGAGAGAGACATGGCATGAGAGGGGAGGGGCAGAGAGAAAGAGGTAGACACAAAATCTGAAGCAGGCTCCAGGCTCTGAGCTGTCAGCACAGAACCCCATTCAGGGCTCAAACTCACGAACCGAGGATCATGACCTGAGCCGAAGTCAGATGCTCAACCAACTGAGCCACCCTGGTGCCCTTTCCTGGGATGCATTTTGAACCTCACTTCTCTAAAATTAAACTCATGAATAGCCTCCAAACTCTTTCCCAAAACTGATCTTCTCTCAGTGTTTACTTAGTTAATGGTATATGATTCTGGTGGTTAAGTATGCTTATAGAGTCATCCCATATGAATCTATCACCAATCTCTATTGATTTTACTTCCTAAAAATATCTCAAATATGTCCATTTCTCTCTATCTGCCATACCTGTATCTAAAAATAAGTGACCATTCTCTTTCTTTCTTTTTTTTTCCCCTACTTTTTGTGCACACTTCCAGTCTGGACTCTTGTTAAAAAGTTCTCCAGAATTATCTTGTAGCCAGAATTATCTTTTCAAAGCATAAATTGAATTCACCTTTCATTTAAAACATTTCAATGGGTTACCCTTTTCTTAAAATTAAATCAATACTCCATATTTTGTCCTATAAATTTCAGAAAGATCTGGCTCATTTCTCTCTAGGCATGCTGGCCTCCTTTCACTAATCTTACTTGCTCTGCTCTTAACAAGCCTTCACGTTTGCATGTGATTTTCCTTTGTCTTATCCCTAATATACCTGTTTTTACCTGTTAATTACCAACATCCTTTTTGGTCTTGTGTCATATGCTCTGGAAAGACCTTCCTGATGTCTTTGATGAGGTCAGACTCCTCCTATATATTCTCTTATTGCTGCGTATAGCTCTCCTTTATAGCACTTGTCCCAACTGTATTTTTATATTTATTAGAATGATGTTTTACCTCATCATTTAATTTCCAGTGCCAAGCATAGTTCTAGACAAATAGTAGGTACTTAAATCATATTTTTTTTCAACTGATGAATGAGGGGGGAATCAACACACCAAATTCATGTTTTAGTCCTAAAACTTTCCCTTTTTTAGTTTTATAATAGGCATTTCATCATAGGATTAACATCTCTCACAAAAATGCTTACTCTAAAAATTTTAATTACTACATGTGTGACTTACTTAACTGCAAAATTAATGATAGACTTATTAAAATCAGTTTTAACTTTTCCTGAAATAGTTAATAGAACTTAAGAGCTTAGGATAATAAGATTTTGTGTATCTCACCCAGTGTAATATTTTTTTTAATGGAAAAGTTAACTTTTTGAGATCTAGTTCAACTATCACCTCATTTACAATTCTTCCTGATTTCTACTGGGAGAGTCGTATGCTATTAACTCTGCACTTTTGTTTATGTCATTAAATTGTCTGCCTTCAACATCATAAAGCTATAAATATTAGTTGCAGAAAGACAGGCTGAATCAGGAAGTATACCAACTAAACTTTATTAACCAATAAAACTGAAGAATAAAAACTAGATATCATTAGAAGTCAAAGAACATAAACACAATCTCAGCTATTTATATGGGTTCATTGTTCAATTCTTGCTCAATAAATGTCCTCATCTGTTACACAGCCTCTGTTAATATCTGTTAATATCACTGAGCAACCAATTTTACTCAATCATTCATCACTGTTTTGTAAAATCAGAGAAAATAGGATCAGAAGAAACAGAATGGTAGCTATTAACTCATTTTTATGTGGTGTTTTGTCACATGGACAATTTAATGCATTATTATATTCTTCTTTGAGTGAGAAGACTCAAAAGCTTACAGCTGAGTAAATGATAAACCTTAACCATCAAAAAAAATACACTTTTATATTCTAAAGTCTTTTGCTGTTAAAGAGATGGGGCTAAATTAAGCTTTATTAATTGACCGCTGGGAACCATTTCAAGATCTGTTCTCAAGTATATTTAAAAGTAATTTAATTAATTTAAAAATTCATGCATCTTGTAGTCGTGAATTGTGTTGATTTTGATTGGTTAACTTTGTCTATATTTAAAGCAAGACATCAGTGGCATTTGCTTTGCCTCACCTGGAAATTGACTTAAGGCACAGCCTGCTAGTTTTCAGTGAAATAGAAGTAATTGCTTGCTAAATGAGCTTTAGAGCCATGCTACATCTTGATTAAATGCTCTCTTTTTCCCTCTTGTAACACTGCTCATTAGCTAATACAGTCCTTAATAAAGAATTTTGTGTTAGAAACAATGCAATTTTACTTGTTTTAATGCAATCATCTGAAGTTTTATTCAATGATTTCCTGTAAGTATTAAGTTAAATTATCTACAGATAAGAACCATAAGCACATTTTTCACATTTTCTAGAAATTTTCTAAAGAAAAAAATGTGATATTATCAGCATATTTCCTAATACAGGTATTACTTTGAAAACATAATGTAAGTTTCAAAAACACTGTGTGAAATAAATACTCTTTGAAAGAAAACTCCCAAGCACATATTGTAGTTATAACTCTGTTCAGGTCTGTATAATGCATTTATCAGATAACTTTCAACTCTGAAAAATTTACCTATCTCATGTGAGTAATTAAAACCTAGAATCATGTTCTATTTTCTAGGAAAACATAAAGAACAATGTAACTATCGTTTGGCTGTAATGGACCCAAAGTAAATGTATAAAAATAACCACAGAGACTCTGAGTAAAATTCATGGTAAAATTATGAATTTTAGGAGCTAACTGGCCAATTTCTCCAATACATAAATACTGAACTGTGGTTTTATTAGGAATATTGAAACATTCCTTTCTTTCAAACGTTCCTTTCAATATGATGGCATCCTATTCTAGAGTAAAATTATATTTGCTATAGGTAAATCTCACTTCCTAAAGTTCCTGAAAATGTGATATCTGAATGGTTTTCAAGTAGGTTGTTGTTGTTGTTGTTGTTGTTGTTGTTGTTGTTGTTGTTTTTGCATTGATATTTACATAAAATTAGGTATGTGCTCAGAGAAAGAGTTCCCTGATCTTAGAATTGAAACATGTTGGGGAAAAATGGGAAGATGGAGCCAGCCTCTCAAAATGTTGGTCAGTATAGCATATCAACAGTGCTGTGACTGACAGTAGCTTCCACTCCCATCTTCTGGCATGCATTTTTCTTTTCATTGGGTTTTGTAAATCTTCCTTCAATCTACAGCCAGTGCTCTTCTGTTCAGGCTGACAAATCAGAAATGTTCACTTTGTTTTCAAATTCCTATAATATACTCCATACCTATTTTGTTCCTATAGGGGAGGAAATTTCTTTTCTCTATTCTTCTAGGTTCTTTTGGCTGGCCTATTAGTTAAATTGATGTAGAACAGATTAACAAGAAAATAACTAATTTAATTACATATGGACAGGAGCCCCGTAAAAAATTTGAGACCCAAGGACAAGTCAGATGGCTTATATGCCATCCTAAGAAAGGGGATAGGGGCCTGGGGCTTCAAAGGGGAAGAACATATTTCATAGGAAAAGAAGAAGAACAGAGGGTTTGTAATTAGATACATGTCCTGCCATACAGATAGGTTTTCCAGATAAAAAGTTATCTCGGTTAACAGCTGTCTTTTTCCCAGTCCCCCTATCTAAATTATTTTAAGTAATTAAGTGAGAGGGAAAAGTTTTTCTTTAGTCTGCTCTGGGTCTTAATTGCCTTCAGCTCAAAGTAATACACAAGCCAAAGTTGCATATTTTGGGGTCATGTATATTGCTCCCCCTCATTTCCTATATGTCTCTTTTGGTCAAGGATTATAATGTCAAATATAGTTGGGCTACAGTTTCATACATTACTTTTAGAAGTTCTATTGGAGTGCCTAGGTGGCTCAGTCGATTAAGAGATCGACTTTGGCTCAGGTCATGATATTGCCATTCATGAGTGCAAGCCCCACCTCAAGCTCTGTGCTAACAGCTTGGAACAGGAGCCTGTTTCGGATTCTGTGTCTCCCTCTCTCTCCACCCTCCCCCGCTAGCACTCTGTCTCTCTCAAAAATAAATATTTTTTTTTAAATTAAAGAAAATAAACATTAAAAAAAGTTCTAACAAAAATCCATATCAGATATCATGTAATCTAACATAAGAAAAAGACTTGGATTTTAGTTTAATAGCTTTTTCCATATATAAGTTAACAAGGGCTTAGTTTAGTGCAATAATCCAATGGTAAGTGGTATCTTTTAGTTGTATCACAACAAATTTGTCTATGTGCAAAATATATGTTTAAAGTGCATGGAAGACAATGTACTAATATTATAAAATAGCATAATAGTTTGATTTAAATTGTCTTATCTGGCTCTTTTAAATATCAATCAGTTGGATGGCCTTTAAAACACACATTTGGGAGTATATAAAATATATAATTAGTTTACAGTTTAAAGATATTTAAAAATATATCCTTTGGGAAATAATCAGTTTCATCTGCACAAACGCACCTTATAGCTATGAAGCTATAATGTCACAGAATCAGATAATAAAAGCAAGCTGCTTTTCCAGACATTTTCTTAGATGTTTTAAGAGATTTGTACTGCAACCTCTCCTTGTGAGTGTCTATGCTCCTACATACAGCTTTCTTCATTCATATTTAATTTCACTTTTAGATAAGAGCAGAGCCCTGTTGGGATACCTGGGTGACTCACTTGGTTGGGTGTCTGATTCCTGATTTCATCTCAAGCAGATCTCACGGTTTGTGAGATGGAGCCCCACATAGGGTTCCGTGCTGATGGCACAGAGCCTGCTTGGGATTCTCCCTCTCCCTCTCTTTCTGCTCCTCCCCCACTCACTCTCTGACTCTCTCTCCCTCTTTCTCTCAAAATAAATAAATAAGCAACAAAAACAGAGCCCTGTTGACCATTGGTTTTTAGCATACAGCAGGTACTCATATATGTTAACTGAACAAGTGAATAAATTAATGGATGAATAATCCTGATTGAACGATATTTATATAATCTCCCTGTTTTCAAGTGTTTTCCCCTTTAAGCCATTATGTGAGCATTGCTAGATCAATCCTGCTAGTATGTTATCATCAGGTTTTCTCAAAAATCTTTCTTAGTTCCATAAAGTCATAAAGCATAGACTCCAATATGACATTTATGGCTCTCTACAAAATGAACCCAGATTTGTTTTCTGTACATATCTTTCACTGTTGCCCTATGCTAATCCTTGAATCACACAAACGGATCTACTCACTGCCTCTCAAACATTTTCAAGTCGTTTTCTTCTCTGCCTTCACGTGTTTGCTTACAACTTTCCAAACCCTAATCATTTTTTGAGGAACTGTTGAGATCCTTAATCTTCAGCAGAGTCTTTTCCTGCCAACCATAGCTAAAGCTGTACTCAGGAGGAGTGATTAAGAATCATTGCCTAAGCCCTGTTCTTTGCACGTCCCCAGGAGTGCAATGAAAAAACAAAAAACAAACAAAAAAATGTAGGCCTACATGTACCACTCAAATGTCAAGCCCCTACCACAGAGGGTGGGTGTGGCCTGTTCGTACATTCAACTAATACCTCCACCACCCAACACACAGTCCATGAGCAATACTGCCTGCTGTAACTCCAAAATGTCTTCTTTCCATCCACTTCTTGATCTTAACTGCTGCTCCTTAGGATGTTTTGCCATCATGTCTTGCATGGACAACTGCTATGCCTCCACTCTGGTGCCCATATGTCCCCTACTCCTTACCACTCCCACCCCAAAATCCATTTTCCACATGGCAGTCTAGTAGTTTTTTTTTTAAATATAGATATAGATATAGATATCAATCTACTAGGTTTAAGTATAAACTTTCCAGCCTCCAGAATCTTTAACAAGCTAATGATTTCTCATAATATTTAGAATAAAAAACAAACTTTTCATTGTGGCCTCTCAGGTTCTACAGGAACCAGTCCCCTATTGTCCTCTAATTTCATTTTCCAGCCTTCTCTCCTCACTCTCTATGTGGTTACATGAGCCTTTCACTACTCATAGAACATAGCAACTCAGACTTGTTTGGGGAATTTGCACTTTCAGTTTCGTTAGCCTGTAATCTTCCATCTTCAGAACTCCATAAGGCTGGCTCATTGTCTTTGAGACCTCAGCTCTAATGTTAGTTTCTCAGGGAAGACCATATAGCAACATCCCTAACACACACACCACAGCCAGTTTCTCTCATATCCCTTACTTGGGGACATTTACTGCTACTGGCATAATACTAAGTTGTTTAGTCTTTTTTTTCCCCCTGTCTACTTTGACTCTAATGTGAACTCAAAAAAAAAACAAAAAACCAAAAAAATACAAACGACACTATTGGTCTTGTTTACTTCTATATCTCTAATACTTAGGTGTCTGTCACAAGGGAGTAGACAGTAAAAATTATCTTTTGAGAACAGAAATAGGAAAAAAGAAAAAAATTAATGAAAAGTTTAGATAAAATTGCTCATGTAAAAGTCCTTTGTATACTGCTAAAAATGATGTTCATATTATAACCAACTATTTGACACTCAGATAAATACTGCCTTATACTATCTGTTGTAATATCACCTTAGTTTAAGTTGCTTCATTTATTCATCCAGTTAAATTTATTGAGTGGGCACTATGTGACTTGGGAAATACAGCATTAAATTATTTAGACTCCTCATTAACATCATGGAAGTGTAATGCAGTGGAATTCAACCTAGGTTGGGATGGGGGGAACAGTTAGGAAAGGCTTCTCAGAGGATATAGCATTTAAATAAAGACCTGAAGAAAACAGCAAATCAGATATGAAGTAGGAGAAATAGAAGAATAATATGTTTATCAACTTCTTTATCTCCCATATTACCCAGCAAAATTCTTTGAACCAAAACTAGAATATAAAGAAAATAGAAGCACCACACAGGTAGCAAACAGTGGCTATTATATTTGGTCCCCTATACTTTAAAGGGACAGGGTACAGAGAGGTGAGATATGAGAAATTAGAGAAATAATATTTATTAATTCCTATCACATGCCAAATAGTATACCATCAGTTTTCGCATGAATAATTTTATTTTATTCTTTCAACAGTCTGTTTTAGAGGCTCATTAGGTTTTATTGACCTTCATAAATCACACTTATAGCTGAAATTCCAACTAGGTCAATTCTGACTCTCTAAAACCCATGTTCCTTTCAAATATGCTACCTGACTAAGTCCGTATTTCTCATCCTGGATATACATAAGAATCAGGAAGCTGAGGCCACACTCTAGACCAATAAAATCATAATGTCTGGGCATGGAACCCAGGGTTCAATAACAGTCAAAGCTCCTCAGGTGAATCTGACATGCAGTCAAGTTTGAGAATCACAGGTCTAGGCCAAGGACGGAACGTCAGCTAGTTTAATTAATTCAGTGTGGTTATCTCATCCACATTTCTGTCTCTAAGCAAGATCCCGCTTGAGCCACAATAGACAAAAAGAGATGATTCTATTCTTTGGCATGGCCTCTTTAATGCATTAGTCCTGAAACATCAACTATGAAGGTTGAAACAGTGTAACTAAATAATTAAGCTCCTTTGTCTCTCAACACACCATGTACTGTGTCTGTTTTAATAATTCCTGGCTCCACCAGCATATGCTTTCAGATTTAATTCTTTGTGGTCTGGCACTACATATTTTTAGTAACCTTAGCTTTAGAAAGAAGAGTAGAAGACAGTAACACCATTTACATAGCTACAGAAACATGATTTTTTTAAGTTTGTAAAAGAATATCACAGGAGAATTCATGAAACTTAAAAATTCATTTTCTTTTTACTTGCTACAACAAAAGATTAGTTGGCACTTAACAAAAATGCTGTTGTATATATTATTAGAAAAGGCATCTGTATCTTAATAGAAAAAGAAAAACACTGCTGGTAGCCATTGTTCTCAAATGAAACAGGATCTCACTATTACCCTAGGTTACAAAACATTTTTCTGTCTTAAAGATAATATGTGACCCTTGTCTTACAGTTGTCATTATGAAATTTAATACCACAAGCAATAGCCTTTGTAAATAAAGACCTAATTTGAATGTCCTCTTAGACTCTTGAGGCAAAGCAATGAGTCATATCTTAGAAAAACATTTTGCACCAATCAATAGATATCTTGATCTTTGGTTCATCATATTAGTTCATATGACTAATAACTACTTAGCACAAAGATCACTGAAAATTAAAACCATATGATGTCATCATGTGACCCTCTAACCCAATGATTCCTCTTTCTTCTGTGTTATATCCATACTTATTAATCATGAACTTGATTCGTTATTAGGAATAATTAGATTTGAAATAGAATCGGGTTTACTTTTATCTTTAAAAAATGATTTGCTGCACATAAATGTTTTTAACAGCTTTTTTATTCATAATTACCCCAACTTGGAAACAACCAAGTAGATGAATAGCTAAACTGTGGTACATTTAGACAATGAAATATTATTCAACACTTAAAAGAAATGAGTTATCAAGCCATGATAAGACATGGAAGAATCTTAAATCCCTATTATTAAGTGAAAGAAGCCAATCTGAAAAGATTACGTACTGTGTGATTACAACTGTATGAGATTCAAGGCAATACATTGAAGAAAAAGGGAAAATTATGAACACATTATAATTAACCCCCCAGGTTTAATAAACCCCTGGTGGTTTTTAGGGGTTGGGGCTAGGGGCTGATTAAGTGGAACATAGAGGATTTTCAGAGCAGTGAAAATACCTTGTATGACACTAGAATGATGGATATACATCATTATGCCTTTACTGAAACCCACAAAATGTACAACAACAAGAATGAACCCCAATGTAAGCTATGCACTTTGGCTGATTATGATGTGCCAGTGTAGTTCATCAGTTGTAACAAAAATCTGGTTGGGGAGATTGATAATGGGAAAAGCTATCAATGTATGGGGACAGGGGATATATAGGAAATCTCTGTACCTGCCTCCCAATTCTGCTGTGAACATAAAACAGTTCCAAAACTCTTCTAAAAAATAGCAAACCTGGACTGCTACCATCCAAACTGGATGAACTGAACAAACATATATACTGTACAACTGCATTTATATCAAGTTAAAAAATGGGCAAATCTAAATTATGGTTTTAGAATAAATATTATCTTCATTGTGTGGAAGATATTTATTATCTTCCATTATTTAACACTGAATAAACTATGGTGTTAAACATTAGAATAATGTTTACCTTTGGGTAAAAATTGGGGTAGTAAGAGTAAGGTGCTCTAGAGAAGTTTCTAAATTGTTGATAACGTAACAATCCTTGATCCAAACTGTGGCTACTGGATGTCTTTACTTTGGGATAATTTATAGAGTTTATTAATTGTGTACTTATCTGCATGTAAATTAAGAAACAAATGTTTGTCAAGTTCCTAAGGTGTGTATGTAAGATTGTGTTGGGCACTGTATTCCTTCTTCTTTTCACCCTTTTGTTAATATCATCCCTACTGGAAAATGAAATCGTTTCCTTAGTAGGTCACCATTGCATATCAGACTGCAGCATCAGGAGGGTAGAGATGGGAACAAGAGAAAAATTTTAACAGGTTATAATATGATTATTTTATACTTATGAATAAAATAACACTGATTATAAATAAGTGATTTAATCTACTCATTATACCTTATTGGCCACTAGCCTCACTTACACATAGCAAAATGTAACAAAACTGCAATTATTTAAAAAATATTCTAATATTGACTTTCTCTCAAATCTTCACTAACTTTTATCTCTATAACCTAATCTAAATCTGCAAGTTTTTTAAAATAATTATTGTATAAACTCAGCAGTATGAAACAAATGTAATAACATCTCCAAGTTTAATCTCAAGTCATATCATTAACAACATCAAAATTACAATGACCTTAGCCATTTTATAGCACTGTCAGTTGTTGGCAAAAGAAAATTCTCCTGACTCATCACTTAACAGTTTAAGATACATGTGATTAAGCAAGATTTGACCAAAAAGTGACAGGTCAAATTTTCTCATGGCACCTTGAAAGTATGGTACTGCTACATTTGTTCTATAAACTGTGACACAGACTCAGACATGTAGCAGGGCAGAACTGATGCCATCTGTCTCAAACTACAGAGGAAGATGCTCAGCATGTAGCTTAGAGGTTATTTTATGCTGATGACAGAGCAGTCAACATTTACTGTTTCAAGTCAATTTCACTATATAATAGGGTTAACTGTAACATGTCCCACCTCCTCGTTATTCAGCTCATTATTCATTATTTGCTCACTCATTTCCATAACATCACTGTTTTGGGTGTTTTAAGCCTTATTATTGTATCCCTCTTAATTCCGTTTATTGGCTGCACTTTAGATATCTATTTATTTGTGTATGTGTGTGCTCTTAACAGATGATTTCTCTGAATCAGATTAGATACTAATATGGGCTTCTTTTTTTAGGTAATTTGCTAATCTCAATTTCTTTTGGAGTTATGATATATTCTTTAATATTATCAAGCAGAAAAGACCGATATAAGAGAACTTCTCTTTCTTGAAATGTAACACTCTTTTGTTTCTTCTTTTACCATGATCATACTGTTCTTCATGTGTGTGTTCAACTTGTATAAGTCATGTGTTAAATCGTTGCACTGGAAGAAATCATATAAGGAAGAAGACATGGTCATGAAATAGAGAAAGATCAACACAAATGTACACACAGTGCGTGCAACAAAGTATTACAGGTGGTGAAATAGATATTTTAATGAGTCATAGTGGTGGCAAAAGAAAGATGAACATGATTCTACCAGCCAGACAGAGATTTCAAATAAAGGTTAAACTTGTAAATTAAATAGGCATGCACCAGCTGAAAGGTGGGATCTGATAACAGGCATACAAAGCAGTTTGAACAAAATCAAAGTCTGAAGTAGTCTTGCTGTGTGTGACATCTCCCAGTATCACGAGTAGAGACTGTGACTCTGCATCGAATGAAAGGGTGTAAGGAGTAGATGGGATGTGTCACTAGATGGACACAGGAATGAAGAAGTAGAAAGGACACTGATTGTAAAAGATTGGGTATGTTATAATAAGGTGTCTCCCCTTGTGCAGTAAAGAATCACAAGGCATTGGGGCACCTGCGTGGCTCAGTCAGTTAAGCATCTAACTTCGGTTCAGGCCATCAGCTCAAGGTTTGTGAGTTTGAGTCCCGTTTCTGGCTCTGTGTCTCCCTGTCTCTCTGCCACTCCCCCACTCATGCTTTGTCTCTCTCTCTCTCTTTCTCTCTCTCTCTCATCTCTCTCTCTCTCTCTCTCTCTCTCTCTCTCTCTCTCTCTCTCCCTCCCTCCCTCTCCGTCTCCCTCTCCCTCTCCATCTCTCAAAAATAAATAAACATTTAAAAAAACTAAATAAAAAAAAGAATCACAAGGCATTGAAGCATCTTAGGCAGGGGCATAATACTAGCTATCTCTGGCAGCAATGCACATGGAAGACTAGATTAAAATAGGGTTCTAATGAACTGATCCAGATGAAAATCTGAATTCAAACAAACCTATGTAGGTGAAGAGACAAAGATGGAAATCAGATATGTCAAAGAAATAGAAAAAGCAGGATTTGGTGACCAAGGGAAATAGGAGTGGGATTTTGGGGAGGAGTCTAACGTACCCAAGTTGTTTTGTTTGGTTGGTTTTGTGTGTTTGTTTTCCTTGAATTGCTGAATGGTATTTACAATCTTGGAATTAGGAAATGGTGAAGGAGGATCAGGTTAGAGAGAAAGATGATGGCTTTTTCAACATGTTGAACAAAAGACACCATTTGTATACCAAGGTGAATTGCTCCAGTGGCAATATAAACAGCTCTCCAGAGTGTGGCAAATTAGTGGCTAATTTAATAAGGAAGGAAGTGGTTGATGGTGTCAAATAAGTCAAATAAGATGGGACACCAAATGACGTACAGAGATTTAAAAGTTAGTAAATCTGCTGAGCCACTTTGATGGGGCCAGAAGCCTGACAAAACTGACAAGAATGAATAAAAGATGATACAGGTAAGACAAGTATAGGAGACTTACATTTGAGATCTATCACTAAAGGGAAGGAACATAAAAGGGCACCTAGAAACAGTTGATTGAGAGTTTTCTTTTTCTTTTTATATTTGTTTTTATTTAAATAGGAAAAACTTGAATATATCTTAGTCTAAAAAAAAGAAAGGATGGTAGAAATGTTGAATATAAAGTAAGCATGATAAAAATGGATCTGCCATGACCCTGAAGATTTTGAAGGGAATCAGATCAAGCATAGAGGTTGTGGGATAACAACTCTATCTAAATTACAAGAAAAGATGTGAGGATAAATGCAATATTTTTACCTAAAAGAGGTATAAAGAGTTTGCACTAGCTAGTCTTAAAGTTCTAAGATTATATATAAGGCTTTTATTCAATTTATTTTATGTTGTTCTTATTTTATGTAGCATTTTGTTTACAAAAGGCAGTCCATACATTTTTAAAATTTGATAAATGTTACAGAAAAATATTTATTTCATAATAATGCAATATAATGTGTAGTCAAGATTTTTCCACAGTCAGCAACTGAGAAAGTATATTTCAGGTATATTCTTCAAAATGTCTATTGATTTCTGTGCAACATTTAACAATCTTTGCATAGGCACTTGCTCAAGACAAGAAGCAAATTGTATTGGAGTAGTGATAAAGATACATTTTTTTTTTCCTTTTTACCACTACCTTGTCTAATCTGGAAGAGCAAATTAATAAATAATTTTTGGACATATATATAAATAAAATCTTGGAAAAAATCAGATGTCATCAATCAAAACAGAACCGTTATAAAACCCTCATAGATTTAGCAAGTACAAGAGATTTGGAATTTAAAAGACTTCTTGGGGTATTAAGGCGCTCTAAGAGATAGCAATCTCCTACCATGTTTCCCCTGCTTCCAATCCTACTTTGTGCTTGAGTACGACAGGGTCAAGTTATCCACCAGACACAAGAGTCATGGCTTATAGGACACATGGTATTTTTAGAAGCCCACCAAATGGTTCACACCTTTTAAAATCTGAAGGAAAAGCTGAGCTTTTAGGTCAAAGACAATGTTGTAATATGTATTATTAATTTATTTGTCTTTATACCAATTCAGTTGTAAAATATAATCATTAAGATTTTTTTATGGAGGAAAGGCCCATGAAGGCAAATGTGGTTTTGGCTCATGAAAGTCATAACGTGGCCCTGGAGTCTGAGGAGAATAGTGTTTTTAGTTTAGGTCCCCTCTAAAATGAGTTATGTTGTGACCTTCTGAGAATCATACAGGAGTTTTCAGCTGAACAATAGGTGAAAGATCTTTTACTCTCTAGCAGACATCTGTGGTTTGCTTTGTCATTTCCCCTTGGTCCACGTATGATTTTAGCAGCAGCAGCAAAATCTGTGGGCAGCAGCAACTTCTGTGGGCAGTTTCATGCCTTATCACATTTCCATTGACAAGTGTTTCACATAAGGCACATGCCATACTTCACAACTTTCCTGTTTCTGACGCAGGCTTCTCAAGCCATAGGCACCTACTCAGCCCAAGAAAATTCATAGCCTACAACGCACAAAAATATACTCAGAGTAGTTGAATAAATGTGTATTCTGCTCTCATTGGTTGTAGCATTCCATAAATGTGAATAGATTACGTTGGTAATGGTATCATGCAAATCTTCCACACACTTACTTATTTGCTATTTTACTTGCTCTGTCAACTGTTGAGAGAGGAATATTGAAATTTTCCATTGTAATTTTGGATGTGTCCATCTCTGTTCAAGTTTTATCAAATTTTGTGCATGAATTTCATCTGAAATCCCCTTTGACTAATAACATATCTACTCCTGTTTCGTTTTGAAAGAGTTTATATTATATATCATTTCTATCCTTTTATTATTGGTACCATATATATATATATATATACATATATATACATAAATGTTTATTTATTTATTTTGTAAGAAAAAGAGAGAGTGTGGGGGGGAGGGACATAGAGAGAGGGAGAGAGAGAATAAGCAGGCTCCATGCTATCAGCACAGAACGATGAGATCATGACCTGAGCTTAAATCAAGTGTTGGATGTTTAACTGACTGAGCCACCCAGGTGCCCCAGTCCATTAACTTTTTTAAAGTTATTTTATCTCTACTTCAAAGGTACATATTACTTAAGATATGTAGTTACAATGAAAAGGTAAATTTTTAATTGCCTTCAAAGCCGTGTTTAAGAAATTAAAGCCTAGATAGTCCACGGACTTTCAGTGTTTTCACACTAATTATCAATAAGCAAGCCATCATACTGGTAATCTTCCAATCATTAGTATAGCCAAATAAATGGATCTTCTGCCCTGTAATCCATGTATTTCATCTTTTAAATATGACCTTACTTTTCCTACAATTCTCTCTACAAATACGAAGTTGCTAGTTATTATATCTTTTAAACTGTGGAATTTTTCTTGAAACATGCCATGCTCCACTAAGTTCAATACTGAGGAATTTTAGAATTTTACATAATATTCCTGATTCAGTGTCTGGACTATTGATTTTGGCTCAGGTCATATTCCCAGGGTCATGGGAACAAACCCTGCATCAGACTCTGAGCTGAGCATGGAAACTGCTTGCTTAAAAGCCTCTCTGTCTTTTCACCTCTACTTTGCTCATCTTCTCCCTCTCTAAAGTAAATAAATAAAAATAAATAAATAAGTAAATAAAATATATTTTTCAAAGTTAGAGATTATACCTTTACTATTCAATATGTACATTATTATTTCAGGGATTTTATGTAAATGCTCTTGCTAATTTTAGTTTATTACTAAATACATTTATTTTATTGGGTTCATATTATAAATTATGAGAAAATTTAACATTTAGAAGAGAAAAAGTGGCAAATCTATTGGAAATAACTGGTAATTTAAAGTCTTAGAATTTAAAATTTTAAAGTATATTCCCTTCTATAAAAAAGTAAACATTCAAAATAGTAAGGGAACACAGGCAGGGCTTAAAAGTCTAATCCATTACAAAAAATAAAAAAGACTATTTATTTTCCTTTTAACACAGAAACTGTATCTTCTTGAAACCTTATATATGTCTCTTTGCATTATAAGCTAACCAAAGTGAACTTGTTAAGAATCTATTGAAAACAGGGGCATCTGGGTGGCTCAGTCGGTTAAGTGTCCAGCTCTTGATTTTAGTACAGGTCATGATCTCATGGTTTGTGAGTTAGAGCCCCACATCAGGCTCTGTACTGACAACAGGGAGCCTGCTTTGTATTCTCTCTTTCCCCCTCTCTGCCCCTTCCCTACACGTGCATGTGCATCTCTCAAAATCTCTCTCTCTCTCTCAAAATAAATAAATAAGCTTAAAAAAATAAAAGAATCTATTGAAAACAGCTTTGGTACTTAATGTCATAGCCTCCCTCCTGTATGACTGAGATACTGAGCACTTAAAAATCAAGGTCCCTGGGGTGCCTGTGTAGCTCAGTCAGTTAAGTGGCTGACTTTGGCTCAAGTCATGATCTCCTGGTTTGTGGGTTTGAGCCCTGCGTCAGGCTCTGTGCTGACAGCTCAGAGCTTTAAACCTGCTTCAGATTCTGTCTTTGTCTCACTCTGCCTCTCCCCTACTCTCGCTCTGTCTCTCTACCTCTCTCCAAACTAAATAAACATAAAAAAAAAAATTCAAGGCCCATAATGGTTACCCTTTGTGTATTCAATCATCATTTAATTAAAAAAAAAAAAAAAACAACTTTTCTTGGTTCCAATTCTTTTTGCCTTTACATGGTTTTAGTCTTTCTTCTAGTTTCTGACCTAAAAAACAGAATGTAAAGATTTCCAAAAGGTCCAGAATAACTATTAGTTCAGATAAAAAATTATTTTCCTTCAATTGGCTGTGAACAAAATAGTTTGGATCTTTAAATTCCAATTTACTGAGATGGTGGCTTAGGAGGACGCTGGGCTCACCGCGCATCCTGCTGATCACTTAGATTCCACCTACACTTGCCTAAATAACCCAGAAAACCGCCAGAGGATTAACAGAACGGAGTCGCCGGAGCCAAGCGCAGATGAGAGGCCCACGGAGGGTAGGAAGGGCGGCGAGGCAGTGCGCACTCCACGGACTGGCAGCCGGGGCGGAGGGGCGGCTCGCCGGCCAAGCAGAGCCCCCGAGTCTGGCTGGCAAAAGTGGAAGGGCCCGACGGAGTGTGTTCCGATAGCAAGCAGGACTTAGCATCTGGGAGGTCATAAGTTAACAGCTCTACTCAGAAAGCAGGAGGACTGGAGCACAAAGGGAGGGAGAGTTGCTGAGCCCCGGGATGACAGAGCTCAGCTTGGCGGGGAACAAAGGCGCTCCCCAGCGCCATCTCCCTCGCCCATCCCCCAGCCAAAATCCAAAAGGGAACCAGTTCCTGCCAGGGAACTTGCTTGCTCCGCGCAAACACCCAACACTGTGCTTCTGCGGAACCAACCCTCCGACAGCGGGTCTGACTCCCTCCCGCTGCCACAGGGCCCCTCCTGAAGTGGATCACCTAAGGAGAAGCGAGCTAAGCCTGCCCCATCTGCCCCCCTGCACTTTGCCTACCCACCCCAGCTAATACGCCAGATCCCCAGCACCACAAGCCTGGCAGTGTGCAAGTAGCCCAGACGGGCCACGCCACCCACCCCACAGTGAATCCCGCCCCTAGGAGAGGGGAAGAGAAGACACACACCAGTCTGACTGTGGCCCCAGTGGTGGGCTGGGGGCATGCATCAGGTCTGACTGCGGCTCCGCCCACCAACTCCAGTTATACACCACAACACAGGGGAAGTGCCCTGCAAGTCCTCACCACTCCAGGGACTATCCAAAATGACCAAACGGAAGAATTCCCCTCAGAAGAATCTCCAGGAAATAACAACAGCCAATGAACTGATCAAAAAGGATTTAAATAATATAACAGAAAGTGAATTTAGAATAATAGTCATAAAATTAATCGCTGGGCTTGAAAACAGTATAGAGGAGGGCAGAGAATCTCTTGCTACAGAGATCAAGGGACTAAGGAACAGTCACGAGGAGCTGAAAAGCTCTTTAAACGAAATGCAAAACAAAATGGAAACGACGACGGCTCGGATTGAGAGGCAGAGGAGAGAATAGGTGAACTAGAAGATAAAGTTATGGAAAAAGAGGAAGCTGAGAAAAAGAGAGATTAAAAAAACCCAGGAGTATGAGGGGAAAATTAGAGAACTAAGTGATACACTAAAAAGAAATAATATACGCATAATTGGTATCCCAGAGGAGGAAGAGAGAGGGAAAGGTGCTGAAGGGGTACTTGAAGAAATAATAGCTGAGAACTTCCCTGAACTGGGGAAGGAAAAAGGCATTGAAATCCAAGAGGCACAGAGAACTCCCTTCAGACATAACTTGAATCGATCTTCTGCATGACATATCATAGTCAAACTGGCAAAATACAAGGATAAAGAGAAAATTCTGAAAGCAACAAGGTATAAACGTGCCCTAACTTATAAAGGGAGACCTATAAGACTAATGACTGATCTCTCTTTTGAAACTTGGCAGGCCAGAAAGGATTGGCACGAGATCTTCAATGTGATGAACAGAAAAAATATGCAGCTGAGAATCCTTTATCCAGCAAGTCTGTCATTTAGCATAGAAGGAGAGATAAAGGTCTTCCCAAACAAACAAAAACTGAAGGAATTTGTCACCACTAAACCAGCCCTACAAGAGATCCTAAGGGGGATCCTGTGAGACAAAGTACCAGAGACATCGCTACAAGCACAAAACATAGACATCACAATGATTCTAAACCCGTATCTTTCTATAATAACACTGAATGTAAATGGATTAAATGTGCCAACCAAACGACATAGGGTATCAGAATGGATAAAAAAACAAGACCCATCTATTTGCTGTCTACCAGAGACTCATTTTAGATCTGAGGACACCTTTAGATTGAGAGTGAGGGGATGGAGAACTATTTATCATGCTACTGGAAGCCAAAAGAAAGCTGGAGTAGCCATACTTATTCCAGACAAACTAGACTTTAAATTAAAGGCTGTAACAAGAGATGAAGAGGGGCATTATATAATAATTACAGGGTCTATCCATCAGGAAGAACTAACAATTATAAATGTCTATGTGCCAAATACCGGAGCCCCCAAATATATAAAACAATTACTCATAAACATAAGCAACCTTATTGATAACAATGTGGTAATTGCAGGGGACTAACACTCCACTTACAGAAATGGATAGATCATCTAGACACACGGTCAATAAAGAAACAAGGGCCCTGAATGATACATTGGATCAGATGGACTTGACAGAGAGATTTAGAACTCTGTATCCCAAAGCAACAGCATATACTTTCTTCTTGAGTGCACATGGAACATTCTCCAAGATAGATATATACTAGGTCACAAAACAGCCCTTCATAAGTTTACAAGAATTGAAATTATACCATGCATACTTTCAGACCACAATGCTATGAAGCTTGAAATCAACCAGAGGAAAAAGTCTGGAAAACCTCCAAAAGCATGGAGGTTACAGAACACCCTACTAACGAATGAGTGGGTCAACCAGGCAATTAGAGAAGAAATTTAAAAATATATGGAAACAAACGAAAATGAAAATACAACAATCCAAACGCTTTGGGACGCAGCGAAGGCAGTCCTGAGAGGAAAATACATTGCAATCCAGTCCTATCTCAAGAAACCAGAAAAATCCCAAATACAAAATCTAACAGCACACCTAAAGGAAATAGAAGCAGAACAGCAAAGGCAGCCTTAACCCAGCAGAAGAAGAGAAATAATAAAGATCAGAGCAGAAATAAACATTATAGAATCTAAAAAAAACGGTAGAGCTGATCAACGAAACCAAGAGTTGGTTTTTCGAAAAAATAAACAAAATTGACAAACCTCTAGCCAGGCTTCTCAAAAGGAAAAGGGAGAGGACCCAAATAGGTAAAATCATGAATGAAAATGGAATTATTACAACCAATCCCTCAGAGATACAAACAATTATCAGGGAACACTATGAAAAATTATATGCCAACAAATTGGACAACCTGGAAGAAATGGACAAATTCCTAAACACCCACACTCTTCCAAAACTCAATCAGGAGGAAATAGAAAGCTTGAACAGACCCATAACCAGCGAAGAAATTGAATCGGTTATCAAAAATCTCCCAACAAATAAGAGTGCAGGACCAGATGGCTTCCCAGGGGAGTTCTACCAGATGTTTAAAGCAGAGATAATACCTATCCTTCTCAAGCTATTCCAAGAAATAGAAAGGGAAGGGAAACTTCCAGACTCATTCTATGAAGCCAGTATTACTTTGATTCCTAAACCAGACAGAGACCCAGTAAAAAAAGAGAACTACAGGCCAATATCCCTGATGAATATGGATGCAAAAATTCTCAATAAGATACTAGCAAATCGAATTCAACAGCATATAAAAAGAATTATTCACCATGATCAAGTGGGATTCATTCCTGGGATGCAGGGCTGGTTCAACATTCGCAAATCAATCAACGTGATACATCACATTAACAAAAAAAAAGAGAAGAACCATATGATCCTGTCAATCGATGCAGAAAAGGCCTTTGACAAAATCCAGCACCCTTTCTTAATAAAAACCCTTGAGAAAGTCGGGATAGAAGGAACATACTTGAAGATCATAAAAGCCATTTATGAAAAGCCCACAGCTAACATCATCCTCAACGGGGAAAAACTGAGAGCTTTTTCCCTGAGATCAGGAACACGACAGGGATGCCCAGTCTCACCGCTGTTGTTTAACATAGTGCTGGAAGTTCTAGCATCAGCAATCAGACAACAAAAGGAAATCAAAGGCATCCAAATTGGGCAAAGATGAAGTCAAGCTTTCGCTTTTTGCAGATGACATGATATTATACATGGAAAATCCGATAGACTCCACCAAAAGTCTGCTAGAACTGATACATGAATTTAGCAAAGTTGCAGGATACAAAATCAATGTACAGAAATCAGTTGCATTCTTATACACTAACAATGAAGCAACAGAAAGACAAATAAAGAAACTGATACCATTCACAATTGCACCAAGAAGCATAACATACCTAGGAATAAATCTAACCAAAGATGTAAAAGATCTGTATGCTGAAAACTATAGAAAGCTGATGAAGGTAATTGAAGAAGATTTAAAGAAATGGAAAGACATTCCCTGCTCATGGATTGGAAGAATAAATATTGTCAAAATGTCAATCCTACCCAAAGCTATCTACACATTCAATGCAATCCCAATCAAAATTGCAACAGCATTCTTCTCGAAACTAGAACAAGCAATCCTAAAATTCATATGGAACCACAAAAGGCCCCGAATAGCCCAAGTAATTTTGAAGAAGAAGACCAAAGCAGGAGGCATCACAATCCCAGACTTTAGCCTCTACTACAAAGCTGTCATCATCAAGACAGCATGGTAATGGCACAAAAACAGACACATAGACCAATGGAATAGAATAGAAACCCCAGAACTAGACCCACAAACGTATGGCCAACTCATCTTTGACAAAGCAGGACAGAACATCCAATGGAAAAAAGACAGTCTCTTTAACAAACGGCGCTGGGAGAACTGGACAGCACCATGCAGAAGGTTGAAACTAGACCACTTTCTGACACCATTCACAAAAATAAACTCAAAATGGATAAAGGACCTGAATGTGAGACAGGAAACCATCAAAACCCTAGAGGAGAAAGCAGGAAAGACCTCTCTGACCTCAGCCGTAGCAATCTCTTACTCGACACATCCCCAAAGGCAAGGGAATTAAAAGCAAAAATGAATTACTGGGACCTTATGAAGATAAAAAGCTTCTGCACAGCAAAGGAAACAACCAACAAAACTAAAAGGCAACCAACGCAATGGGAAAAGATATTTGCAAATGACATATCGGACAAAGGGCTAGTATCCAATATCTATAAAGAGCTCACCAAACTCCACACCCGAAAAACAAATAACCCAGTGAAGAAACGGGCAGAAAACATGAATAGACACTTCTCTAAAGAAGACATCCGGATGGCCAACAGGCACATGAAAAGATGCTCAACGTCGCTCCTCATCTGGGAAATACAAATCAAAACCACACTCAGATATCACCTCACGCCAGTCAGAGTGGCCAAAATGAACCAATCAGGAGACTATAGACGCTGGAGAGGATGTGGAGAAACGGGAACCCTCTTGCACTGTTGGTGGGAATGCAAACTGGTGCAGCCGCTCTGGAAAACAGTGTGGAGGTTCCTCAGAAAATTAAAAATAGACCTACCCTATGACCCAGCAATAGCAGTGCTAGGAATTTACCCAAGGGATACAGGAGTACTGATGCCTAGGGGCACTTGTACCCCAATGTTTATAGCAGCACTCTCAACAATAGCCAAATTATGGAAAGAGCCTAAATGTCCATCAGCTGATGAATGGATAAAGAAATTGTGGTTCATATACACAATGGAGTACTACATGGCAATGAGAAAGAATGAAATATGGCCCTTTGTAGCAACATGGATGGAACTGGAGAGTGTGATGCTAAGTGAAATAAGCCATACAGAGAAAGACAGATACCATATGTTGTCACTCTTATGTGGATCCTGAGAAACTTAACAGAAACCCATGGGGGAGGGGAAGGAAAAAAAAAAAAGGTTAGAGTGGGAGAGAGCCAAAGCATAAGAGACTCTTAAAAACTGAGAACAAACTGAGGGTTGATGGGGGGTGGGAGGGAGGGAAGGGTGGGTGATGGGTATTGAGGAGGGCACCTTTTGGGATGAGCACTGGGTGTTGTATGGAAACCAATTTGACAATAAATTTCATATATTGAAAAAAAATTAAATTTCAAAGCCAATAAAAAGTTAAAATGCTGAAAAATAAATAAATAAATAAATAAATAAATAAATAAATAAATTCCACTTACTATTCCTAGAACCCATTATATTTACTCACTTAAAATTTTATTTTTTTAACCTTTTGTTAATGTTTTATTTATTTTTGAGAGAGAGATACAGAGAGAAAGAGACAGAGTGCAAGCTGGGGAGAGGCACAGAGAGGGAGACACAGAATCTGAAGTAGGCCCCAGGCTCTGAGCTGTCAGCACAGAGCCCGATGCAGGGCTCGAACTCATGAACCATGAGATCATGACCTGAGCCGAAGTCGGATGTTTAACCGACTGAGCCACCCAGGCACCCCTCAAATTTTAAATGATTTTAGTATTAAAATGGACTTTTGTTTTAGCTCTCCATTTATAGTTAACTTGAAAAATATATTATTTCCATTCTTTTCTTCTTCTTTCCTACATAATTTTCTTGACATATTGTTATTCCTTAAAAAATATTTGATGTTCTATAATATGTCCATATTACACACGTTTACTGTTATTTCAATGAACAGTTCACCATATCAATAAACTTAGGGACGGTGATAATAAAGATGTTTTTAGAAGCAATTGAACAAATCTTTACATGGAAGTTATACCTATCATCACAGTATAGTCAGTGCCAGAAATTATAGTACTCCTCCGGAAGTGTCTGTTTCTGAAGTTTTATTGAAGATTAAACATAGTCTTGCAAGAATTAAGTTGATTTTTTTTCATAAGAAACAGAAAATTCAAATTGTCTTAAAGAATAAAGAGAATTAATTGGTTTGGATAACTGAAAACTACATGGGTTTGTTATATACAGGATGCTTTTCCCAGAGGTTCACTAGATTAGGAAATATGTATTCCTTAACTTTCCCTAATGTCTGAGCCTTTCTGACTTTAAACTGTCCAGTTCTTCTAAGCAAGGCACAGAATACTTCCCCAACCCCATTGGCACTGTCTTGACACATCATTTTCCTCAAAGGATAAATATACCTTTTGTTTAATGGTCTTTGAATGATTAAGATCTCAAGAATTCCATTCCCCTAGCTAGTGATAATCTCCCTCCTACTGTTGTCAAATTATAGTTTGAAAACATTAAAAACATGACTCTCATACAAATAGATATAAAGCAACCATGTGTTAAAGATTTATCTAGCTAATTAATGGATCAAGTGGGAAGATAGCACTAATTCAAAGAAATTAAGAGGCCAAGAATTTATAGTAAATAAAATAAAAATATGGAGAACAAAGATAGCTAAAGAAAAAATATATTTTAGGGATTATATATAAAATGTTATAATGTTATATATATAATATATATATTCTATATATAATGTTATAATATATAATGTTATAGTGTTTTCTCCAACTGATTCAGTTCTTCATCATAAAGTGTTATGTTTGATGACAACAAGTGAAGAGAAAACCCGGGAATCTATTTTCTAAAATCTTCATGAAATCACTTTTCTTTACGGTATGCTTAGATTCCTATAACATGGGATGGGCTATATAATGAATTAAATGTCCCAAAATACTTTTGTAAGAATTTTAAGCTTATTTTAATGTACATATTGAACCCTAGGGACCAAAACTATGGGAACATGTATTTGCATATTAAACAAAGTATTTGTTTTATTTTTTATTTAGGTTAATTTAAATATTGTAAAATATACAGATCTGAAGTTTGACAAATGTCTACACTCATCTAACCAATATTCCAATAAATACATAGGTCATTTCTATCAATCCAGAAACTTTATTCCACTTTCCAATCAATTTCTGCCTTTGCATGGCAGCCCCTAATCTCATTTCTGTCACCATAGATTAATTTCTCATATTTTGAATTTTATATAAATGTAATCATTTCTTTACTCAACATGCTTTTAAAATTTATCCATTTTGTCAAATATTCCCAGAACTAGCCAGGGGAATGGGCTAGTGATTATGCAGAAAAATGTAAATTATTGCTACATATTATTCTATTTAATGCATATACCATAGTTCATCTAGTCCTCTGTTGATGGATATTGGCTTACTTCCAGTACCGAGCGATTGTAAGTAAAGCTAATATAAATAGTCATGTACAATTTTTCTATGTTGTATATTTTTATTACTCTTGGGTAAATACCAAGGAGTAGAATAATTAGGTCTTAGGGTAGTTGTATGATTCATTAAAAAAAAATATATAATGTTCATTTATATTTGAGAGAGAGAGAAAGAGAGAGAGAGAGAGGGACAGTGCGTTTGGAGGGGAGGAACAGAGAGAGACAGAGACAGAATCTGAAGCGGGGTCCAGGCTCCGAGCTGTCAGCGCAGAGTCCAACGTGGGGCTTGAACCCATGAACTGAAAGATCATGACCTGAGCCGAGGTCGGACGCTCAACCAAATGAGCCACCCCAGCACCCCTGTATGATTCATTTTATTAGAAATTGCCAAACCATTTTCCAGAATGATTTGACAATTTTATACTCTCATCAGCGACATGAGAACTACATTTACTCCACATCCTTGCCAACATTTTGTATTTTCAGTACTTTCAATTTTAGTCAACAAATGAGTGCTTAACAATATCTCATTGTACTTTGTATCTGCATTTTCCCATTAAAATTTTTTCATGTGATTATTGAACATTTAAAAAAATTTATTTTAGAAGGGTCCATTCAAATATTGTCATTTTACAAGATTTTTTTGTAAAAGTTCTTTACCTCCCTCTCAATTGCCTGCTTGTATCAGAAAGAGAGTTGTTAACAGCTTCCTCTTTACCTAAGAAACTTGTTTACATAATAGGGCAACCTTTTGTTTTTCAAACACCTCCTTTCACCTTCTTGCTAATGGTCTTTCTTTCTTTGTATTCTCAGACATACCCCTCTTCTTAGCTCATATAAGCATCATGAGTCAGTTGCCTATCTTTAAAACTTCCATAACTGTGTGGATTCCCTATACATACACTATTAAATTTGATTTTCTCCTGTTAATGTCTTATGCCACTTTGATCTTTAGTCCAGCCAGAGGGATTTCTTTAAGGTTGAGTTATTTATTTTGAGAGAGAGCAAGACAGAGGGTGAGTGATGGGAGGGGAAAAGAGAGAGGGAGAGGGAGAAATCCCCAGGCAGGCACCACACTGTCAGCACTGAGCCCATTGCAGGGCTCAACCTCACAACCCATGAGATCATGACCTGAGCTGAAACCAAGAGTCAGATGCTTAACTGACTGAGCCACCAATGCACCCCCAGTCCAGCTAGGATTATGAAGGGCAGGGGAAATTCTCCCTCCCAAACACTGGATATGGGTTCATTGTTAGATATGTGTTTACAAGTATTTTCTCCCAATCTTTGATTTATCTGTTCATTTTATTAATATTTATTTATTCATCTTATTAATATAGATTAATTTTATTAATGCTGAAGTCTCAAGGCCATAGGTTATCCATATAAGAAAATCAGAAATAGTTGGGAATTTTCTAAAGTATGAATATAGCTGCATATTTAAAGCCTGATTAAACAGGAAAATTAGTTGAGTCATTGTAGTTTCTAAAAATTCTAAAAATAAGGGCAGATTTGTAAGGTAGTATTTGAAGGCTTTGGGGAAGAGATACAGATAAATGCAAGAAAGGATCACAAATGGCAGCTACCATAGCATGAGCTTCAAGGTGAAGAGGAATGGTAATAGTGTATGGGGAGAATAGAAGGAAAAACACACATGAAGAGTCATCTCCAGAGGGAGAATAGAACCTTGAAGCCAGCAAAAATACCTCTCCCTAGCCCCATGCTCCTTTTTCTATTCCTTGTGTGATAGAGTCCCCTCCCTAAGGAAAGTGGTGAGAAAAGATCTCAAGGTAAGGGAAGGTAACCTGTGATGTCCCTCAAGACCCTGTAACATGAGACCACCCAATCAGGCTGTATATCTATATGTTACCCATATATGGGAGACAAAGAAGTAGAAAATGCATAAAAGGCTATACCGGGCCACATTCAGGGCCCAGTTTTTTGGGTTATGAACCCAACTGAGCAGTGCCAGCACGAATAAAGTTGCTTCCTGGAAAGAAAAGCCTTGGTGTCACGACTCTCCCTGCGAGAATCCTGCTACAGTTGCACTTTGAGGAATGCATAAAGTCCTATCTCAAAATAATTGAAGGTAGCAAGTCATTATAGGCCTAAAGCAGTCAGATTTAGCCACTGTTTAAACTCAGTATCAGGCAAGTAGAGACAAAAAGAGACGGCTTTACACCCCAGAGAGATGATTAAACTGAAAACCCAGAGCTAAATTAAAAAAACAATTCCATGTATATTCTTTTAACACCTTTAAGTGCTTCTGATGGATCTGAGCACAGTAGAATGACACAAAAGAAATATGACTAGGCAATTTTTACAGAAAATAATCTCACTGTAGAGAAAAGCCTTAAACATATGACCTAATAAAATAGTATAGTGAGACAAACTATGCTCTAAGGTCAAAACCATTCTTCAGGACTCTTGAGTTTCTGGCCCCAAAGTATGTGGTAGGGAAGGGGCTTCCCACACAACACCAAGCAATTCTCATAACCAGCAAGGCATCTGAGAATTCAGCTCAATTCTGACACTATCTACCTGGAGATTGTATCAGATTCCACAGGTAAAGGGCTCAGTACCACAGACTACTGGCCCCTCTGAAGATGACAGCCACAAGCCCAGATTGTTACCTGTCCTTCCAAATGACTTATAAACCAGAGGTCCTCACAACCTCTTCTTTGGATTCAATTAATTTGCTAAAGTGGTTCAAAGAAGTCAGAGGAACATTTTGCTTCCTAGATTACCATTTTATAATAAAAGGATACGATTTAGGAATAGCCAGATGGAAGAGATACATAGGGCAAGGGATGTGGAAAAGAGTACAGAGCTTCCATGCCCTCTCAGAGTTTGCCACTGTATCACCATTCCATGGGTTCATCTACCGAGAAGCTCTCTCAACTCTGTCTTTTGGGTTTTTATCGAGGCTTCATTACATAGACACAATTGATTAAATCATTGGCCATTGACAAGTGATTCAACCTACAGCCCTTTCTCCTCCCAGGAGGATTGGGGAGTTAGGGCAATTACTGAAAGTTCCAACCTTCTAATTACCTGGTTGGTTCCTCTGGCCACCACCCTTCATCCCTAGGTTACCTAAATGCTTTCCAAAATCACTTCTTTAACATACTAAGACATTTATCACTGCGATCTCAGGAAATTCTAAGAGTTTTAGGAACTCTGTGCCAGGAACAGTGTCAAAGTCTAAATACATATTTCTTATTATAAATCACAATATCGTAGGCTCAATAACAGTTTTTTTTTTGAAATATTTGTTTTATTTTTGGGAGAGTGCAAGCAGGTGAGGGGCAGGGCGAGGGGGATAGAGGATCTGAAGCGGGCTCTGTGCTGACAGGTTGACACCAGAGCTCCTTGTGGGTCTTGAACTCAAACTGTGAGATCATGACTTGAGCCAAACTCAGATGCTCAACCTAGTGAGCCACCCACGTGCCCCTCAATAAAGGTTTTCAAAGAAGGGAATCGCTACCTGGCTTGGATAAGCAACTATACGCTTCTGGGAAGACTGGCAATTGGTTATACCTATGGTTGGATGGATGTCGGACAGGAAGAAGTAGAGCAAAAAGAGAAAAACTTCAGGGGCAAGGCATTCTCTTGGGATCTGCCTCTATCAGTAAAAGTGCTATTTTGCCCATCACTTTTCTGATATAATTGTTGAGTTAAACATAAATACGAGGTAATGTTTTGCCTATAGGAATATTCTTGAGCAATTTCTTCTTATCCAAAACTAACCCTTTCTCTGTATTTCAATTAAGAATGTTCTTTCATAATATAAAAGTCTGGCTTGAAACGTTGACTCTCTTCATGCTAGGTGTACAACTTTATTGTTTTCCATTGTGAGATGTGTAATGAAATCATGTGCTGTAAAGCACCGTACCATTCAATGAAATAAGTGTCTTTATATAAGATACTTCATTTTCAAAGTGACTTTGACCTTTTTGGTCTTGGCCCACTGAAATGCATTCTGAAGAGGATAAAAGGAAGTGGTTTCTCTTTCACTACATTTAGGTTAAAGTCTGAATTTTATAACTATTATTTAAATATATGCTATTTATCTTTTTTAAGCTGCAATATTTTGAGTACCAAATACGTGACTGATACTTTTAAAAGAAAGTACTTTTAATGTAATATCTCATTTAATTCTCACAACATCTTTACAAGTTCAAGTTTAGAAAAGTTGGACACTTTCTCTAAAGGTACATAGCTGCAAATTAAAACTCAGAGAACTGAAGTAAGGTCTTCAAGTGACATGTCTGACTAAACAGGAAACAACAATTAAATGCAATGCCTTATCTTGAACTGCATCTTAGACCAGGGAAATAATATTTCTCTAAAAGACGTTATTAGGATGATCTGATATAATGAAAGTCCTTTTTTTTTTTTACATGTATTTATTTTTTAAGAGACATAGAATGACAGAGCACAAGTTGGGGAGGGGCAGAGAGAGAGAAGGAGACACACAAGCCAAAGCAGGCTCCAGGCTCCAGCTGTCTGCACAGAGCCTGAAGCGGGGCTCCAACTCACCAACTGTGAGATCATGACCTGAGCAGAAGTCAGACGCTTAACTAACTGAGCCACCCAGGCACCCCTGAAAGTCCATTTTATTTGTCATGTTATGATAGGAAAAGATAGGATTCAGTAGGAAGAGAGGAAAAGGTTAGGACCTGAGGTCCCTGGGTGGGGAAAAACACATATTTTGAAACTGTACAGCAAATCCCCTCAGGCATAAGATTCCTCTTAAGAATGTAACAGACACCACCTATTCCCCCTCAGGTTCCCCTCAGGAATTTGACAAAAGACCTAACTAAAAATAAGTAGTAGACCACAAAACATAGGATCCACAAGGAATGATATGGTCATAGACCACCCCTCATATGATAGAAATGAGCCAATCAACAAGGAATGACTAGGCATTTAGAGTTACCTAGCCAATAAGGGTAGAATCTAAGAAAAAACAAGGGAGGGGGAGTGAAGGGAGGGGTAGTGAAGGGAGGGGTGACCAGAACTTTATAAAACAAGGACCCTTGCCTACAGTCCCTGGCATTCACTTTGGAATGCTCCCTCTCTGTAAAGAAAGCTTTCATACTATTCTTCCTTTATTAACTTTTGCATGCTGCTCATTATGTGTCCACCTCTTCATTCTTCCGAGTGGTAAGACAACGAAACCCGAAACCCGGTTTTGAGGTAAAGAATCCTGCAACAGTGTTCCATTTCCTGAGTTTATACTGTGCATATACAAGGGAATATCTTTAATCTTGGAAAATGCATTCAAAAGTATATATGAGTAAAGGAACTTGATATCACCAACTTAACATGCAAATGATTCAGAAAATATTATATATATATATTTTTTATAAAATTTATATACATTTACATTATATCTATTTATACACACCTATATCTGTACATACACACTGATGAGGTTTTTTGGGATGATAGTGGAGTTCATGGGGTCTGGAGCCTACGGCCAAAAAAGAATACTTGAAGATGTCTTTGGTGCAAAAAGGTGATTTTATTAAAGCACGGGGGCATGACCCATGGGCAGGAAGAACTGCCCCAGGACCATGAGGAGAGACTGGTTATATACTATGGAGCTGGGGGAAGGTAAAGTCTAGGGGAAATTTCCAATGAGATTTTATAAACTAAAGAAGACCACAGGATACTTGGAGGCCTGGCTATTGTCAAGCTAAGGTTGTTTTTCCCTCTAGCAAATCATTAGCATTAAGACAGTAGGGAGTTCCAGGAGAAATGTTTTACTCTGTCTGCCTCAAGTATTTGTCAGTGGGCTGTGGGATATAAGGAAATATAATTTTATCTGCAATTTCCTTCTGCCTTTGTTTCCCACAGCATACACATTCTCTCAAAATGTGAACCACTCATGAATTAATGCATTTTCATGAAGAGTACATAGGAATCGTTTGTATTATTCCTGTAAATCTTCTGTAATATTGAAATTATTTCAAAATTAAAACCTTAAACAATTCTAAAAGTTGTAAAACATATCAGTAAAAAATATCACATATTTATTTTTAGTGTTTGAAATGCTGGGTTCATTGCTGAGTGTTGCATAATGTATGAGCAAGATTTGCAATATTACCACCTTTCTATTCAAAGTAATGGAAACGCTGCATTGGAAATAATATTTCCAGTTAAATCTAATGCAATTTTTTTTACTGTATTAAATAATTTCTGGCATAATATTGAAGTGTTCTGGAATGTAGTGTCAGCCTTGACAGTGTTTTTTTTCTTGTTTTGTTGTGTTTTTTTTCTTTTTTTTGTTTTGTTTTGTTTTCCGTAATGCAAGCACCTGACTTAAGCAATAATTGCCAAGGCATCCACTTCAAAGAGGGTCATTTGGAATAAACACTTTGCTAACCATGTGGCTAGATACAGAGGCAGGCCTCCTCTCCAGACTGCTACTCTTTTGTTTTATAAATCTTGGCTGATTTTCACAACTGACCATTTAGAACACATATTTTTTCTCCCCTCAAGCTTTAAATTCCCACTCATGTTTTGAATTCACCAATGAAGACTCCTGAATCTCCAGGCCCCCACCCTCACCTCAGTAAAAGCAGAAACCTCACGCTCTCCTGTACTTTCTCGCCCCCCCCCCACCCCTGACCTGACCCTGGAGGCTCCCTGAGTGGCCTTAGGTGTGCTATGTAATTTCCTGAGTAATAAACCTTTATTTTATCAAAGTTCCCTGATGGTTATTGCTGAAGGGCCTCTTGCAATTATAATAAGTACAATGAGCATTGTCCAACCACAACATTGATCACAATATTGATTACTGACAAGCTAAGACCGGCACAAAACAGGCAAAGAATATCTTTTTTTAATCATTTTAATAGCGAAAGCTGTTAGGATGTCCCTGGAAGGGGACGGCCATCTTGCCAGCGCGCGGAAGGAACTGAAGGTCAACCAATCACTGAGCGCCAAAACAACCCAACGGAGAGCCCCGAGCAGCTCGCCAGAACAAACTGAAGGTCAACCAATCACCGAGCAAAAGCACAACCTGGCATGAAAGACCCACCGGAACCTAAACCCGGAACTGCTGCAGCATAAAAACCCTACCCCACCACACCGGGGCGCGGCTTCTCTGACTCCTCTCACTCCCTGAGTCAAGGAACCTCACCTGGAAACTTAGTTCCCAATAAAGCCTTAGACGGCAAAAAATTCTTTTTGACTCTAACTCCTATCTTTACCCTGCCCAACGCCTGACACTAACAAAAGCCACTAGATTTTAGAAGTGCTCATTAATACCTTGTATGCATATGAAATAGATTTAATACCTATTGTTGTATTCCTTGTTCTCAAATTACCATGAAGGATGGGCTACTAATTACAGATCAAGTAGATACTGCGTTTAGAGTTCCTTTTCTCCCTAAAGTTACATTTTCTCACTTAAAGCAGAAATATGTAAAATTGATAATTCCACAAAATCATTTTTTTGCTGTAGATTTCGTGAGGAAAGATTTTGCCCTGAGAAGTATAACCATCACAAAGAAGACTTTCCGGAGAATGAGGTTTTTTCCTTTCTAAGGAATGGCTTTTATTTCTTCTACCAAATGCCAGCTGAAGAATAGTAAGATTTCTTTTTCTTTGTAATGCCAACAGTAATCAAACACATACTGAAGTTCATAAGTAGTTAAAATACTGTGTTTTACCACAGCTTTTCATATGTCAATTAGAGAATAACTATTTTAATTTTGTTAATTCAGAGCCCAAGTTGATTACCACATATTTTAACATTAAATAAATCCTATGAAGTGTTATATGTAAATAAGATACCATTTAAACATTATTATTTAGGGTTTTATTGTTGTTGTGACTATTCATAGATTTATGGGGGTGGCATTTTTGGTATATGAAAAAAATTAAGTCATCAGATACCTATACTAGTGTACTTCATCTACTTTAAAACTACAGAAAAATATATTTATAATTAATATTCCTCAAAATCAAAAGCACATTCAATTAACTAGCGTACACTGTCTTTATCACTCTTCTAAGAGAATACCTCCCAGGAAATGTGGGACCCAAGGAATTTAACAAAAATCCCCTAACCCTGGACAAGCAGAGCAAGACTGACTCCATTTTATGCCACACCCACCATCTCATGTATAACCCCCACATGACCTACTTATTGCTTAAGACACTCCCCCAACCTAGTCAAGCCGCTGAGCATACCCTTACTGGAAACCGGCTGATATAGGAATATGGAACCCCTAACCGCCAAAGAATGTAAACCCTGCCTTTTGCCCGCCAAACTTGTGCGCCAATTCTGACCAGAGTGATAGGCTAGTTCAAACAGTTACTATAGGGTAAATTGTAATTCAATTGGCCACCTGCATGTGGACTGACATGACTATGCAACTTCCTGTGTGTGTTACAATCTCATTGGCCACTGGCCCCTATAAAACTGCTACGCCTTTTAACCTAGGGGTCCAAGTCCCTGCTCTGCTGTGTTGGGTATACTTGGGCCCAAGCTCGAGCTTGCAAATAAACCCTCGTGCGTTTGCATCAGTATCGGCTCCTTGGTGGTCTCTCAGATTTGAAATCAGGGGCATTACAGAAAAAAGTTATATAATTTCAACTCCTCATCTTTATTCATACTTTGTGGACAATAACCATCTCCATGGAGTGAGAAGACTTATATGTGATGTGTGACTTTGGTCAAGTTACTTAATCTCTCACAGTTTCTGTCTCCTAATAAACAAAATAAGAGTGTTGCCCACACCACATGGGGTTGTTTTCAATACTGTCTGGTGTAAATGAGAATTAAATCAGATGATGTATAAGAACACTTACTGCAATGGTATGTGATAGATACTCAAAGAATGGTTATGAATATTTTTATTATCATTTTTCTCCCTCTCAGGTGAAGTATGCGATTGTGCATATGGTCTGAGATTAGGGATGTTTACATCAGCAGTTTCTTTGTTATCCTCTCCTTCTCTAGGTTTCCTTCAACTCCTGCCCAATTGCCTGGGGAAATTATCCTCATGTGTACCCCTCACTTATTTCAAATTTTATTTATCTATTTATTTTTATTTATATTTTTGCTAGTTAATATATAGTACAATATTGGCTTCAGGAGTAGAATTCAGTGATTCATCACTTACATACAACACCCAGTGCTTATCACAAAAAGTGCTCTCCTAATACCCATCACCTATCTACTCCCCAGCCACTTCCATCAAACGTCAGTTTTTTCTCCATTGTTAAGAGTCTCTTGTAATTTGTTTCCCTCTCCTCTATTCCCACCCCCCCTTCCCATCTGTTTAGATACTTAAATTATTGTATACTTTTCCCAACAGAGATTAGTATAGGTACTATTTAAGAAATAGAAATTCTAACTTAAAATGACCTTAATGATAAAGAAAATTTGGGGTCTAAGAAGAAAAAATAAAATAAAATTCACACTTAGGACAAGAGTGAACCCAGATTAACAATTTCACTAAGAATACAGGGTTTCCCTTATCTCTACTCCACCTTTTTTGTCATAGGCTTCATTTTAAAGCTTGCTCCACTTATGGTCACAGGATGAATGGCAACTAAAACCAGTTATCTGCTTCTTGGGCAGCCAGAGGGAGAATAAGTTTCTATCACTAAACCAGTGTTTCCTGAAGTTAATGAGCATGTGAATCGCCTTGGTAGGAATTTTGTTAAATTGAAAATTAGATTCTGTAGGTCTTCAAGTTCAAACTCCTGCATTTCTAACAATCTCCCAGATCAAAGCTACTGGTGTGTGGACCACACTTTGAGTAACAAGGTTCTAATGGTGGTTCTCCAAGTATGGTCTTCTTCCAACCAGGAGAGTAATAATTGGGCCCCACCTATGACCCCAGAAATTCTGGGGGTCAGGCTCAGAAATCTCTGTTTTAACAAACCTGACAGATAATTCTGATGCGCATCAAATTTGAAAACCACTGATAAAAATCATACACAAAAGAACTGGGTTTACTTTTATGGAAACCCAGGTGACTGACATATACTGAGTGGCTTCAGCCTGATATACTTACTGATTCACTGATTCGCTCAATCACTGGGAACAATGAAAATATAATAATTTTAATTGGCCTTTGAAAATAGGACTTTTCTTTTAGCTGGAAATGAGACAAATCCCATCCAAACCTCATGATGGCAACACAATTAGAAAAGGGAGAAATGGCAGCTGTGGAGAAAAATGATAATTTCCATTGGGTTCCATTATGAACTAATGGGAATAAATTGGGTAGCAGGAATTTACCTAAGAGTTCAAATGATTCAAGTGTTTGTTAAATGCCAACTGCCCTCTATATATGAAGCATTAAACTAGGTACTGTGAGACAAAGAAGGAAAGATGCAGTGTAAATGAAGAAGTGTGAAACAAGGAACACTAATCAACCTCATACCTAATTAAGTAGCAAAATAAGTAATGTCAAAGGGGGAAGATGTCACACTGTAGTTTTTTACAGGAGAGTAAAAAAAAAAGGACAACTTACTGACCTTAAGAAAGTGGAGCCCAACCTGGGACTTGAAGCACTCATAAAAACTAGATACTGAGAAGGGAAGAGACAGACATTCTAGGTTGAATGAACTACAGGATTTGACTACAAATATTCAGAAAAGAAAGAAAAAACTGACTAGTCCTGCTAAAATAGATTGTTTAGGAAACTGTATTAGGCTAGACATAAGCCAAATTATGTAAACCTATCAATGTTAGGTTTTGAAGTCTGGATCAACTCTAAGAGGTAGATATTATTATCCACATTGTAAAACTGAGTCACGGGAAGATAAATTAACTTGTCAAGGTCACATAGCTAGTAAACAGCAAGTTGGAGTATAATCTGGAAAAGTTGAAAGCAGGGGAGAGTAACAGAGGGTTTAAGGCAGTAATCCAGGCATGTATTAAGGAAGGCCTACTCCAGGGTAGTGGCAGTGACAATCACACAGGGATGGAGATTAGTAGGTAACTCATGAGAACATATTTTTAAGCTAGAAATGCTACTAAGGAAGAATGGAAGCAATGGTGCCAAATGAGAGAAAAAGATGTTATAGGACAGAGTCATAAATTTCAAGTAGGACTAATCACAGTAATATTAGAAATATACATATTAGGAAGAGGTCAGATTGGGAAGGAAAACAGTGAGTTTGTATATTTTGCAGTGGTGGAAGGACATTCAGCTGAAATATAAGAAGGTTGAATGTAGAGATTCTGAGTATGGGCTTATTGTCAGATAATATGAGATAAAATTCTTCTCTGTACCATAAGACCCAAGTGGTCTTGGCCAATCTTGATTAGCCTTAGTTTTCTTATTTATAAATAGGACTAATTTTAATGATACCTAATGTTGTTATTTTGAGAATTAAACAAAATAATGAATGTAAAGTACTTGGAAATATTCCTTGCACATAACACATGCTCCATAAATACTAAGTATTTTATACTTGTTATTATTAATAAATGTCTAGATGACAGTTTCAGATTTAAGAGTATAATTTATATTCATAAATATGAAAGTTGAGATCGTAGAATGAATGAAAACTCTAAGGAAGAAGTTTAAACATGAACAGAGCAAAAATTATGACCGGCAATAAACTACATCATAAACCAAAGAGGAAATCTGAATGAAAATACTCAATGCTCTGAAGCTAACTCTAATTTGAATCAAAAAAGACCATTGACATATAGGAATAAAGCCATGACCAGTCCTGTAGGAAAGACTAACATTTATTGAGTACTTATATTGTGCCAAACATTAATATGTATTATCTCATTGATGTAACACTCCATTTAATAAATGGGTATGCTGAAATACAGACTATTTTATAGTTGCTTAAATTCACACAGCTTAGATGTGATAAAGATCTGGCCACAGACAATCTGACACTAAACCTGGATGTTTAGATACTAGACTACACTCTGTAATTTAATCTGAGTGACTTTGAGTGACTTTTTAAAATACCCCATCAAAATGTGAAAGCATGGTGGGTTGAATGAGATAATTTATGCAGTCTTACTCTAAGTATGTGTTAAATATATTAATATTTTAAATTCACCCAACTTGATTGTAAAGGGAATGTAATTTAAAACTCATATATGTTACTTAACAATTTTAAATTGATCCATTTTTTCTTCAAGGAAGCCATGGCTTAGTAAACATTTATTAACAAGAATAAAAGTTTTAGTTGACAGAAAAACATCAGAGACCCTACCAGCACAAATGAAATATAATTCTGTTGAAATCTGTAAATAATAACTTACAAATGAAGACTCTAGAGAATTTTATAATAATATTTTGTGTACACTGCCTTTTCTTGAAATTTCTCAGTGGACTTTATTATGAATCATAATTATAATCAAGCTTCAGAATATCTCTCTTAGTTGTGTGTGTGTGTGTGTGTGTGTGTGTGTGTGTGTGTTACCATTAGAGATAGTAGGAGGAATATTAATTTTTTAAGGTCATTTAAAGAGTCAGAGGCTGAGGTAGGAATAGAATAAAAGGTCTGTAATTCAATCACCTGATAAATATCACCATGGGTTTACAAAAGGGTTTGGCAAAGGACATTAAAGTGTCAGAAGAAATCATAATGGAAAAAAGTATACCACAGGGAGGTCGAAGTAAGCAACTTTGAAAGTTTTCATTTGTGAAGTGTAAGAATATTCTTACCTTTATGTTCTCCATATGCATCTCAGTTGCTCCATAATTCAAAATAATGAAGAAAATAAGAGAAAAAACAAATCTTAAATTGAACTTCTTCTGAATATCATATTTTGAACTGAAATATCAATGATAGCAAGAAAAGTATTCTTTCTATAACCATGAAAGAAATAGCATGGGAGGTGTTATTTTATGTACAGTCTTGGAATTAAACATGTAAACTGACAAATATTTGTGTTTCCAATTTGGAATGGTACAATCATTGAATTTGAAATAAAAATGAAATTAAATGTAAAATGTAAATTTAAATATTCAGTCGCAAAAAGCAAAAGATTTTTATGGAATGTTCAAATCAATATCTCAAAAACAATTTTAGTTTGATTTCAAAATTTAAGGAAAATAAAAGTCAAGAATTTGTGGCATCCAAAAAGTAGATAAACTTCTATAAATGTAGGATATCTTATTTATTCTATAATCAATCCAAACTCAATCTGAACTACTTAACCTTCCCTTAAAAAAAAAACAATTAAGTTTATTTATTTATTTTTGAGAGAGAGAGAGAGAGAGAAAGAGAGAGAGAGAGACCCAAGCAGGATCTACACTGTCAGCACAGAGTCCGAGGCAGGGCTTGAACTCACAAACTGTGAGATCATGACCTGAGCTGAAACCTAAAGCCAGATGCTTAATGAACTGAGCCACCCAGGAGCCCCCTTAGCCTTCTCTTTAATAGGTCTTTCAATGGATATATAAAAGAACAAAGGTAAAAATCTACCGACAAGAAAAAGTTGAATTCAATAAACTTCCATTTTTCTCCAACCCTATGCTTTGACTTTACCCATTATATTTTGTTTTATTTTTAAACGTTTATTTATTTAAGAGAGAGAGAGAGAGAGAGAGAGAGAGAGAGAGAGCAGGGGAGGGGCAGAGAGAATTTCAAGCAGGCTCGTGCTGTCAGTGCAGAGCCCGACACGGGCTCGATCCCACCAATCTGACCTGAGCCAAAACCAAGAGTCAGATGCTTAACTGACTGAGCTACCCAGGTGCCCCATTCCATTATATTTTAAAATACACATAGTAATATGGTACAAATATAGTTTTTAAACCTAAATCTCTTCAAATTAAAGAATGGAAACACAATTTTATCACATTCATGCATCAAAAAACAACAAAAATCCAATGTATCTCAAATTCAACATAAAATTCAGAACACAAGTTTTAATATCAATACATTCCATATATTTAATTACATTAAGAAATTATTCTTTAATTTATTTCACATAGTATTACCAAGCCATTAGTAATACAATGTGGTTCAGAGATAATTTTTTCTCCAATTTACTCAAAAGGTCAGATTTGTCTAATTTCTCAGAGTTGGCTGAGAATTAGAATGAACTCCAAGGTTAGGACTCTCCACTATAAAAGAAATCTCTTTCTTTTTCTTTCTGTATAGGTGCTTTTGAGAAACATAGATATCATCAAATCACCAGTTAGATATTTTTTTCCCCAATGATATCCCAATTTTGTGCTTCCACCTCATTTTAACTGATGAAATGAGTGTCAGATAATGAAAGTTCATAAGAGCGGAGGAGATTCCTGAGAATAAATGTGATTGCTACAATAGCACAATGCCCTAAAAATGACACAAAGAAATTATTCGCCAGAATTCTGTGAATAAAGTCATTTTTCACATAAAATTGTCTCAACCCTAGTCAATTTGCAATCAGTTCGATTTCTCTTGACACTCTTTGAAGGACAAGAAGTCAAACCATTTTGTAGTTCTCTGCAGAGCCCATTTTCAGCCACACCACACAGCTTATACTAATCATCCCATTAACAAAATGCCAGTCATCCAATCTTCAAAACCATGCAGTAGTACCAAAAAGAAAACACATTTTAATCAGTAAATAGAATAATCTGAGGTAACACTTACTGAGAAATTTCTATGGGAGAGGGACCATCCTAAGTTTTACATATATGGAGTGGGAGATGGTGCATAGTGGGTAAGAACACTGACACTGGAGTCTGCCTGATTTTAATAGTTGATCCTACCATACTTACATTAAAAACACTCCATGTCCAAATACATCCTTCAATTACCTGAGAGGTTTCTCATAGATCCCCAGATATACTTGCTGGGGTGGGGTTTTTTTTGTTTTTTGTTTTTGTTTTTTTTTTTGGTTTGTATTTTGGCTTTTGTTTTTTACTTTCTCTAATTCTATGCTTCACGACTAGTTCTTGAAAATATTAAAAATAACACTAAAGTTTGAACAGTGTGGTTCAAACTGAATTCTAAGAGGGGCCCCATGATTTTAATTAGAGTCTTTTCCTGTACATGTGGCGGTATAAGCCACTCCCCTTCAGCGTGGGTGAGACTATGAATATGATACCATTGGAAAGGATGTCACTCCTGTAATTAGGTTACGCTATATAGCAAATCTAAGAGATTTTGCAGAAGTAATTAAGGCCTTTCATGGGTTGACTTTACATTAATCAAAAGGGAGATTGTCCTGAGTGAGCCTGACTTAATCAGGTGAGCCCTTTAAAGAGACTAGAGGCTGTTGAGGGATTCCAGATGAGAGCAATTCAGTGCAGCAGACATGTGCTCCTTCTGGCCTTGAAGAAGCAAAGAGGTCTACTGTGAACCGCCAATGGAGATGGCCACGTGGCAAGGCCCTGAGGATGACCTCAAAGAACTGAGAGTGGTTTTTGGCCAACAATAAGCAAGAAAACTGGGACCTTAGTCCTATAAGCACAAGAAACTGAACTCTGTCAACAACCAGTAAATTCAGAAGGACTTTTTGAACCTCAGGTGAGTTGTAGCCCCAGCCAACACCTTGCTTTCACCCTGGTGAGATCCTGGGAAGAGGGGCCAGCCATTCCATACCCAGACTCCTGGATCACCCAAACTGTGAGATAATAAATTTGTGTTGTCTTAAGCTACTAAATTATATCATTTGTGATTCAGTAATAGAAACTAATAGAACCAGTGATCTAATTTGCAACCCAGTTCTAAAACCTTTAGTTTGGTGTGAGACCTGGGTATACCTCCATTCTCATTTACTGAGTAAAATATTTAGGGTAATACTTGTGTGATTAAAACATGGATTGCTAAGGCTGCTACACTAAATGTTAGAAAAAGGTTATGTCTCCCCCATAAGAGTGTATACTTAATAAGAAACAGCAATGTACTTATTTTTATCCTGAAATTTAAATAGATAATTTAAAAATATTAATGCTATGTATTTTGCTTGATATTCTTGTAAGGAAAAAACTGGAATAGAACCAACTTTAAATAAGTTTTTACTCTGAGAAGAAACAATTAACTTAAAATTTAGAATGTGGCTTTCCATACAAATAGTAAGTAATTCTCCACACTCATTGGCATCCCCATTTTAGCTCAAGGTAAGTCATGCCACAGAACTCCATCCGAAGATATTTGAGTGGACGTCTGCTTGTACTACTCTATCTCTCAGCTTTTTCCTTTCTGGAGCATAGATTTCATGCTTAGGAAGGTGGCAACCATCTTGCAGCAGGAGGGAAAGGCAAGAAATTCTATAATTATGTCAAACATCTACCTATACATTTAGGGTGGAGAAAAAAAATGTGTTTGTTTAGACTAATAATGATTGAGCTTTCCATTACTTGTGGTGAAAGTTTTCATAACTGCCAAATTACAGCGTCATAAGGCATTGTTCAGAGTAGAGCCTAAGAGTCTCATAATCTGTTGTCACAAATAGAAAGGCAGCACAGAATGGGAAAATCTCAGTTTCAGTCCCCATTTCCTCATCTCTTTATCTATGCACACAAAGTATTTAGGGGCACATTTACTTTAAGGTATTTTGTAAGCTTAAAAAAAGAATGGAGACATCATGGAGGAGAAATTAATTTGATTACATAAAATATAATATTCTTTGTAGATTAAAGTGGAAAAAAACCTTCACCAATAGCAATTGAAAACACTTATTAGTGTGTTGTTTATTTATTTGAAAGGTTTTTTGTACCCTTTAGTCTTTCAAAAACAGGATTTGAGATGGCTTACAGAAATATGTACATTATTACAATAGACACTGATTAGTAACTATTACAAAGTTGAAATGAATGGAATACATGATACAACTAAAAATAGAATTAGAAGTACCAAAATATTCTAATATAATAACCTAATGATAGTCTATAAATGCAATTCTTAAGATTCTTAAAGAAACAAGAATATCAAAACCAACCTCATATCCATATCCAGTGGCTAATACTATACCAACTATTAACAAGCTGCACAAGTTTTATTTCTGAGACTGAATTTTCTCATGATGTTTGTACACCATCTTAGAATTGCATTCATTCATTAAAAGCAGCAGCCCAGTCTAACAGCTAGTTCTCACAAAGCAGTTTGAAAGGACAGTTCAGTAAATGGCTTTGCACATTAAGAAAGGCCTCATTAAATCAATAAAGAAGACATTAAAACTCTAAAAATAATAACAGATAAAGAATATGAATCATTAGTTTTTATGTTAAGGACAATAGATGGTTTATATAGAGAAAAAAAATAGCCACACTAGTAATCAAAGATATGTAAATTAATGCATGAAAACATGCTTTTGCTATTACTACAGATTAAAAATAATAATAACCTGTATTGACTATAGTATAACTTAAAGAGTTTCATTCACTGTCTGTTGCAGAGCAAACTGTTCATTCTTTGGAAGAAATAATTTACCATCTGTATTTAGGAGCCTTAAAGATATTCACATCCTTTGACCCAGAAATCTACTTAAGGAAAACTATTCTAAGAAATTAAAGCCAAATTTTAAGACTCTTTTTCCATAATGCTGTTCACAACAGAAAACAAAACTTAGGAGGGCTATAAATCCTACCAGAATATTAGTTCCCCTTTAAAATGTTTGTTGCAAAGTTTGAAATTACTTGAGTTTGTAAACCTTGAGGGAAAAACAACTCTGATACAAAGTTAGAGTTATATTATGGTTACAACTATTTTAAGATATATGCTTAAAAATATACATATTGTAATATAAACATGTAAAATATAGCTATAAAGAAAATAATACAGATGTGCTTAACATGGATAAGATTATAAATATGTAAATATAAGACTTGAAATAGTGCTATGGTTAAAAAGCAGGTTTTGGATACAAGTCATATGTCTAACACATAAGCAACAACTGATAAATGTTGCTGATGTTATTTTATGTTGCTTTAAAAAACTGAAAGAAATTTAAGGAAAAATGTAGCTAATTAATATATTTGGATAGTGGGCATGTAGCTAATTTTTTTCTTGAAGTTAAATTTTTCCAAAAAGAGAAAATGTTACTTCTGAAGAAAAATTAAACTTTACTTATGGCGAAATATATAATGCTAAAAATACATTCTTTTTCTCCCCCTTCTCCAATGAAAATCATAGTAACTTAGGTTGTTCATTATGGTCACATTCTTTAACAATTTGCTCTAAACTGAGAGTGCCAGTTCAATTTAACCTATAAGGAAAATTGTATGCATTAAAACTGATTGAATGTACAGTTATAAAAGTCCTTGTCCTTCACCCATAAGTCAACCCAGCAGAGCCTACTTTCTTTGGGAATCAGCATTATTTAACTATGTACAACTAAAACAAAAACGTACTGTTATATGACTATGAAAATTTAGAAAGAACACAGAATTATTATTATTAAAGTTCTGTTTAATTATAAATTTGTGCAATAGTATTGATTAGAAATCTAAAGTACCTAGTCAAGAAGTTTTTATCACAAAGTAGTATGATCACAGCATGAATACCTTCTCAGACATAATTCTAAGTCACAGCTGTATGTGAGGTGAATAAAGCTGGCAAAACAATGATTTGCACAGTAAAGCCATACTCTTAACAGAGTGAGCATCAACTCAAAGCTGTGCTAAAAGCACTTATGCTAACCTAAAAAATAAAATACCAATTAAATGCATGCTTATAAGCAGAATCTGAGGTAAACCTAAGGAAAGTAGAACTCTAGGCAGTATTAACCACAAGTAGGAGAGAGAAAATAACAACAAAGCTTGTTCTATTTAGGCAGAGCTTAAACAATGTTAACTTGAGGGTTATTCAGTTTTAAACTAGATACGTGCTTCAGAAGCAATTATCTGTTTGTGACATCAGAAGACCACTTACTGTAACTATAAGATTAATATAAATTGTTAACAATAATTTCAGTATTTAAAAAATTAAATTAGATTAAAACATTCAAATGACATTTACATCAGTCTTGTACATGATGCTTTTGTCTCAAATGTTCCATTCTCACCTGGCCTGTCTCACTCTGCAAGGGTCTCAAATTCTTTTGAGATTCAGTCCAATAAGTCATTGACACAGAATTCAGATTGCCACATATAATATTCAAAGTTACAAGTGATGTCATTGTGGAAGTCATTGAATGTTGAATATAGAGGGTTAACCCATCATTTTATGTGATACCCTGAGATTAAGGGAATGTATCTGATTAAGATGATAGAGTTAATTAGTAGCAGAGTAGAAACACAACCAATTCCTTTGAGGTCCAGTCCAGTGTGCTCTTTGCATAGAATGATGCATGCAAGGATTGTGCATATGACCCAAAACAGGAGCTCATTTCAGCCTCTCCTTTATTAAAAGAAGCAAACAAGGAAACAGGAAAATACAAAACTTTCCCTGCCCCATGTTGCTCCAACAGACCCAAGGAATTGTCTATTCTCACCCATCTATCTCCTAATTACTATTTTCTCCTCAACCCATTGTGAAATTGCTCTTTTCAAGGTCACTAATAACTTCCATTTTGCCATATCATGGTCATTAAAGAATGATCTTCCACCCCAAATCTCAGCAGTATTAGACACAATGGATTATTCTTTCCTTCAAACACTTTCCTGTCTTGAGTTCTGTGGATACACATTCTGTTTTGTTCTTCTGCCTAAGAGAACATTTCTTTTTAGTGTGGTAAGTATGTATGTAAGTAAGTAAATAGGTAGACAGAATAGTTTTGAACTGTTTTGAAGTATAGATGGAATTTTTATAGGCAGTTGGGAGAGGGTATAGAATTCTATTTGGAAAAAATTTTCATATTTCAGAGAAAAGGATAGGGAAATTAGTAAGGGTTCAATATTTACTTTTGAATTCATGTTTGTTAATTAATTTGAATTTTTTTTCAAGGAAAATATCAACAATACTCCACTTCATTTCTGAGAACAGAAAGAATTAAACTACTTCAAAGATAGGACAGATACACTTAACCTTTTTTAATGTCAAGGAGAAATGCAAATTTAAATGCATTTCAACCAATTTTTATTTTCCCCCAAATAACACTCTAAATAGCTCAGAAATGTTAAATCGTGCCAAGTAGTTAAAATGATAATTATAGTTTCATTATCATATAAAATGAAAAGCAGGAAATACCATACACATATATACAAGTACTAAGAGGGAGAAATGGACAGAATGTTACCTACAAATGTCTAAATTAAAAGTAAACTTATGATGCATGTCTGATTTTCAGTTGACTCATGTCACTTTAACTCTTGCATCTAGTAGCTGGTCAGTAAATATGGAATGAATCACTAGAATTATAGGGAAGAACACTTAAAAAAAAGAATTCCAGAATACTGAGACCCAGTTCCTCTTTTCTGACAGTAAACATTTCAGTAATGGGAGGAAAATCCTCACCCATCTTTACAATTATTACTTAAATGAAGGAACTGATTTTGATTATTGAATTCAAACTACTGTGAGTCCAATTTAACTAATATTTGTCACTGTGTTAAATATTGATGGGTACAAGAATGACTATTACAAGTCCTCTGTACTAAAAAAGATGACAGAAGGGCAAAGTATATAACAAAAATTCAAGATACTGAAGATACTATTTAGATTGTTTGAGCTTACAACTTGGAAAAACAACCTTCCTTTGTGTTAAATGCAAAATAAATGTCTAAGTTTTACAAAAATTGCAAAATTAGGGGCACCTGCGTGACTCAGTCAGTTAAGTGTCCAACTTCAGCCCAGGTCATGATCTCACAGTCCATGAGTTGGAGCCCCGCGTCAGACTCTGCTGACAGCTCAGAGCCTGGAGCTTGCTTTGGATTCTGTGTCTCCCTCTCTCTCTGCCCCTGCCCAACTCATGCTCTTGTGCTCTCTCTCTCTCTCTCTCTCTCTCTCAAAAATAAACAAATATTTAAAAAAAATTGCAAATTGAGGTCGTTTTTCCCTGTTGGCTATAGGAGCTGGTTGATATGTATTATAGCAAACAAAACAATGAGATCAGAGGTTTCATTGTAGGAGAATGGGTCAACCTGGTTGGCCTATGACCCTTCAGCAAAGAGGTACCTACTAGCATGGTTTTAACTGAGTGATAAGGAGCACTCAGGTGAGGCAGGCAAGATACCTCTCTGCTGACTCTCCATAGACCTCCTGGCAAAATTCATTGCCTCAAAGACTCTGGAAAAGCATTTTGGAGTTGAGCCACTCCAAGTAGAGTTTTCAGGTGAGAGGCAGTTCAGGAATCTATGCTCAGGCTCCACTCCTCCTTAAACCCCCACAAATCACACTTAAAATTTGCAATGTGACTTATAATATCTTCTAAGTGGGAATAATCTTCAAAAATGGTTACAAAACTAAAAGGATTAAGAATGACTTAGAAATTCTTAAAGTATCTTAAAGAAATGATGTTTTACACATACACACACACACACACACAGAACCAAGTAATCTAACTTCTGATGGATCTGGTCATGTTTTGAAACAACAATTAGTATTATCTCTTCCTTATAGCTTCTATTCTTAGTTTTAAGCCATTACTAAATAGGGAAATGAGATTTTTATTGTCATTCTACCAATAATTCAAGTAATATAAGGACTGTTATTATCAGTGATAATAAACAAATCAGGTTGTATTATACACCAATTTAAATGGGGCACCTGGATGGCTCAGTCAATTAAGCACCTGATTCTTGATTTTGGCTCGGGTCATGATCTCACAGTTCTTGAGTTTGAGCCCTGCATCAGGCTCTGTGCTGACAGTGAGGAGCCTGCTTGGGATTCTCTCTCCTCTCTCTGCCCCTCTCCCGCTCCAGTGCTCTCTTTCTCTAAAAAAATAAATAAACATTTAAAAATATTTTAAAAAATAAAATGGGAAATAAAAGATGCACATAATCTGGAACAATCTCTGAACATTACCAGGAAGGACTGGGGATTTCTATCACATTTAACAGATTAGCATTCTTGGTTTCGTGGCCTCCCCAAAAGTTAGATGCTTGATTTTATTAGAAAACTGAGAAGGGTTTCATCTCTCAAGAAGGTTCCCCAAAGCTGAAATGACTAATACATAAAGTCATGCTGCTGTTTAGTTGATTTACAATGAGAAATTTTCCTCTCCTGGGGGGTGGCATAACTACACAGTCAGATGTAGGCCAATTTCTACTCAGATGGTTGCTTGTCAGATATGAGATCAAAATAAGGGAAGAGAGATTAATGCAGGTAATTATGACATCCAGCTGAGACTGAAATGATCTTGCCAATGAGACTAGGACACAGAAAATCCCCTGAATAGGATTCCCTTCCCCTAGATAACAACTGGATAGGCATGGCCAACATGTTAATGGTTTGTTTTTTAAGCCATGAATGAAAAATCTTCTCTTTAATTGATATTCTTTCTTTAGACATTATATTGTATTTTATCTAGAAAGAATCTAGTTCTTACTAGATTTGATTATGAGTCTTTGTCCCTTTTAGGCTATGCTTTACTTATACTTATCCTTTCAGATAAGTGCGCATACTTATTTGAGTAACTCTCATAAGGTAATTTTGTTATCCTTTTTCAGAAGCTCCTAAGAAACTCCTCATTCTTGTCCTCAAGAACCCACCATTCTAATGCCCCATTGGAGCAAGCAGTACAGCTGAGTCAGCTGTCTGTGCTGACAGCTCAGAGTCTGGAGCCTCCTTCAGATTGTGTGTCTCCCTCTATCTCTGTCCCTCCCCCTTTCATATTCTACCTCTCTCTCGCTCTCTCAAAAATAAACATTAATTTTTTTTTTTTAATTCTGAGTTCGCTCTGCTGGTTTTCCTGCTCTGGTTTCCATAAAGCCCAGGTCAAGGTGCCGGTGGGTGGTCTGCCATCAGGAGGCTCATTCAGGTTGCAGGCAGAGTCCAGTCCCTTGTTATTATGAGTTGCCTTTCTGGCTGTTAGCTGTTGAACAGCAATGACTTCTAAAGGCCTCACTTTGATCCTTTCGTGTGAGCTGCTCCATCTCAGAGGCAGCAATGGTACATTTAATTCTCAAGTTTGGCATCTCTCTGGCTTTCCCTTTTGTCTCATTGAATCTCACTTCCCTCTACAACTTGAGAACGTTTCTTGTAATTAAGGACTCAGGGGATTATACTGGGGGAGGTTTACCTGGATAGTTCAGAATAATCTATTTTAAGGTCAATAATTTCATTCACATCCTCAAAGTTCCTTTTGCCATATAATGTAACACATTTCAGGCATTATATGGACATCCTTGGGGTTGGCAGGGCATCATTAAGACTACCTCATTTTTTCAATTTCTTTCAGAAACTTAAGGGACTGGCCTTTCCCCACATCGGATGAAGTGCTTTTATGATTCTTTCCAGGAGGGACGTTATTTTTTTTCCATTGCAATGTCATACCTTATGCATTTCTGCTATATTATCTATGTCTATCATTCTGTTATTGCTGTGTTCTCTTAGTATCAATGCTCCTTTATGTTTTCCCTGTGTAATGGTCTGGATTTTACTTGTCTTTACCCATTGGTCTTTAAAGTAGAGCCAGTCAGGGGCGCCTGGGTGGCTCAGTCGGTTAAGCGCCCGACTTCAGCTCAGGTCATGATCTCACGGTCGGTGAGTTCGAGCCCCGCGTCGGGCTCTGGGCTGACGGCTCAGAGCCTGGAGCCTGCTTCCGGTTCTGTGTCTCCCTCTCTCTCTGCCCCTCCCCGTTCATGCTCTGTCTCTCTCTGTTTCAAAAATAAATAAACGTTAAAAAATTTATAAAAAAAATAAAGTAGAGCCAGTCAAAATTATGTATCTACAATTCCAGATGTTCTCTCTATAGTTAGATATTTCCATCAAACATAAATGATTATGACAAACACCATGTAAATAAATTACCACTATCATCACATAGCAAACAGATGAGCAAACTAAGCTGTTCAATCAGTATATTGAGAATTGTATGATTATATGTTTATAATGTTGTCTTTTTTTTTTAGTTCATCTCTTTGTAATGTTTTTGTACATCTGCTTAATATGATTTACTTAAACATGGGATTATGTGGGGGGAAATACAATTGCTTAGCACCTTCTGGAATGGCTTCTGTAACATCACTACTTCTTCCAAAGACCATAAGGAGTGGGAGGCTTCATATGTATACTGCTGCTTCTACATTATTATTGGCTTTCAATATTGGCTTTCATATTATTGGCTTTCCATCCAAAGGACAACTGGTTCTTCTTTCTATTTTGACTTAGCACAGGAGTTCTACTTTTTCCAAATTATAAATGTGCTATTTCTTTTCTAACAGTGTGTTTTCTAAACTGTGTATACTTACAGGTTACTAACAGGTGTATTATTGCAAATTATGACTTTCAGTTTTTAAAATGGAATGTATACATTTGTCTATAATTAAACCTAAGAGCTCCTCTATTCCATATATTGAGAACTGACAAAATATCAACAAAAGTAATTTTAGAACAAATGAATGCTGTGATTAAATACAATGTTATAATAAAGGACTGAGTGGGAAAATGTTAATCAAGAATTCAGTTGCATATAAAAGTAATCAATCCTATTATGTAGGAGTTCTATATTGTCAGCCCTAAATTAGCCATTTTCTGCTTGACTGTATAGGTATGTTGCATATTTCAAAGTAAAAGTGCAAAGAGGAAGTTCTCTTATATTCTATCTCTTCGAATTATAATCGGTTATGGAATTCTGAGCGAAATATACAAGATCGGTAAGAAGAGATTGTACAGATCCATGTTAAGGGAACATAAATCCACAGAATGCTGGGATGCCTGGGTGGCTCAGTTGGTTAAGCGTCTGACTCTTGGTTTCGGCTCAGGCCATGATCTCATGGTTTTGTGAGTTCAAGCCCTACCTTGGGCTCTGTGCTGACTGGGCAGAGCCTGCTAGGGAGTCTCTGTCTCCCTCTCTACCCCTCCCCCACTCGCACTGTCTCTGTCTCTCTCAAAATAAATAAATAAGCTTTAAAAAAATCAGCAGAATGCAGGTAGCTAACCCCTTCATCCCCACATTCCATCATTATTTATTTACTTGACTCATTCAATTACATATCTGGATCTTAAGGTCCTATCTGTGAGATGGGCATAATAATGTCCTGTTTGTTTGAATAAAGAGAGTTGACTCTCTCAAAGTTTGCACAAACATGGAATTTCATGAATAGAAAGAAAGGCCAAAGTCATATAGTCAATTTGTCTAAGTGACACAACTTTTTTCAAAACATCAAATTCAATTCTATAACACTAAGTAAAAAATAAGCATACAAAAGAGCCTATATACAAATGTATGTAAGAAATACATAATATTTATGTAATATATACAGGATAAATTCTATTCAATGGGAATTATAAATTCAATATGTAATATATAGTATAGTCTGTTTATCTATCTATCTATCTATCTATCTATCTATCTATCTATTGGGAAAGAAACAATGGAAGAAAATTTTCCTGTATTAACACTGGTTCTCACTGAATGATAGGATTATGTATATTTTCATTTTCTTATATTTTTTACATTTCCCAAATTTTCTAAAATGATTAAATATTGTCTTCACTAATATTCTTTATTCATCTTGATGTATACCCACATCTGAAATTATATAAAGTAATAATAAGTAGTTAAAAGATAGGTCTTTGGAACTTCATTATCTAAGACATAGATTGTCTTGATGATTCTGAATAATGGAAAAATTGTTAAATTATCCTCTTTCCATAAGAGGATAATTTAAAATAAGTGCATCAGTGAGTATTAAATAAAATTAAATTGAATCAGCAACATAATATTTAGAAGAGCGTCTATGTATTATATATAATATAGATGACACTTATATGAGAAAAGTAATATAGGGTATTTCTTTTCTCAAATATTCATTATTATAATCCCATAGTTTTAAGGTTCTGTAGGAAAATGAAAGCCATCATAACATACAAATGCTTAATTCATATCCTTTTGATATAAAAATATGAATAATAATAGAAATAAGAATTAAGAATTGCCTGTTTTTTATTGTTCAAGACTTTGTTTTAATAAGCAACAAATGTCACCCTAAATTATATGAACATATACATATATTTTATACTCTCTCAAAGAGATTGAACAAGAAGTCTATACATATTATGATATTTCATAGGTAAGGTCCTTAAAAAATAGATGAACATATAGCCCTTATAGAGGCTTTCATCTGCAGAAAAATAATATTAACAGTTTATTCTCTAGGTTAATACTCTTTTGTCTATAAGGCAAGAAAATTTCAATTGCCATTGCAAGACAAAGTGGGTGGAGACATAGATATTCATTTAGCTACAGAGATTTTATAGTCATTTGGTTCTATAAATATTCTTATGTCTTATAAAATAAATCAATGTCACTGGCAGTCAAGGTGTAATACTAGATTTGCATATACTGTTCACAGCAGGCATAAGGCTTCATGCATTCAAATAATCCTAATGAACAATAAGTAACAAACCTTGAAAATGTTAACAAAACATAATCCTTTAAATAAAAGGCAGAGAAACACAAGGAAAATTGCATTACCTGAAAGAAGGCAGGGTCTTTGTTCCCTACACAAGGATATGTGAAAAGTTGTAAACCACGAGTATAATGTTGTCATAATATTGAAACAAAATAATAATAGATGGATTCCTGTTGTACATTAAATTGAATCCAGATCACATAGCTTGGCAATACTTCCAGATATTTCAGCAGAAAATATCTGAACTATTTAAACTAATTGACATATTTTACTTCTAAATATGTGCTTATATGATATGGTATCTCTGATCTCATAAAACACTAGAAAATTGTTAGAATTAATTTCATTAAACTTTGTACTATTTCTAATTTATAATCTTCCCATGATTTTCTTTTTCAAGACATTTCAAGATTATTAATATCTGCATATAAAAAAATTCAAGTTGTAAATATAATAGAGAAATGCCTAGATAAAGCAGGATAAAAGATAAAGGAAAACGTCTGTCCACCAATCACAATCCAGAAGCTGTGGGAATTAAGTGGTATTTCTGTGAGGCACAGTGGCCCCAAAATGAAACGTGGTGTGCCCTCAGTACCAAAGTCATTGTATTTGATTAAAGAATATTCCAGATGAACTTTAATTAGAACTACTCATGCTTCCATTTTACAAAATCTCCCACCCTTTCCACACTATACTATTTTAACCATATCTCAAATAAATCTACTATTATTCAAGATGAATAATAACCAAAAAGAACTTAAAATAAGACCTATGCATAGATGAGCAAAAACAGGGGGGTGAGGAGTGGAGGAAAGAACAGCCAAATGGAAATATGATAATATGTGTTAAACATTTATTTTAAATTATTTGAAACAAAGGTAAACAAATGTGTGAATCATGATCACAAATAACTTGCAAATATTATCAAAACTGGCAAGCTTAAAAAAGTAAAAATATAATGGAAAATAATTGGAATGTCAGGGCACAAATAAGGTGGAGGTAAATGTGTACTCAATTCCTTTCATTTCATACCAGAAGATAGTAGATGTCTGCTCCGAACTGAAAAATGTATTTAAAGAAAGCAAAATTAATTACCTATATCTGCTAGCATTTCTCATGTCCTTTTACTCTTAGAGAGGTATTTTAGAAATGAATCTTTCTTATTTTAAGGAAAACATTATCTAAAGAGTAATTGATATGCTTAATTTCAGTTACTTTTTCTTTTTTTAATGCTATGAAATAAAACTTTTATACTTTGGCAATACAATTATTGTATTTAGTCAAATTATTTTGCCTACTTATGCAAAGAAATGTATATGCAGAGAAAAAAAGTCTAGAATTAAACTCACCAAATGTTAATATTTATCTCTAGGTGATGAAGTTTTGGCATGATACATCTCCTTAAATTCTTGTTGCCTGCATTTTATATAATCATAAAATACAAAGGTTTTTTTGAGAATAAGAATGTTTTATTCATTTTTGAATTTTCTTATAACAAATAGTCAAATGTCTTAAAAATATAAAAGCTAAAAAAATAATCTATGTTGGGGCGGCTGAGTGGCTCAGTCTGTTAAACATCCAACTCTTGGTTTTAGCTCAGGTCATGATCTCACAGCTTCTTTGGTTTAAGCCCCACAGGGGGCTCTGTGCTGGCAGCTCAGAGCCTGCTTGGGATTTTCTACCTCTCTCTCTGCCCCTTTTCCACTTGTGCTGTCTCTTGTCTCTCCCAGAGTAAATAAACTTTAAAAAATATCTGTTGAATTAAATTAAGATAGTTGTACAATACTTACAATTTTTATTTCTAGTCTCAACAGATATTAGCATTTCCAGAAAAAAAGTAAAATTTTATTCTGTATAAACTTTGTTTCTTTGTGCTATTTTTTGAGGAAAATTTATGTTTTTTTTTAATTTTTACTTTTAATTCCAGTGTCGCTAACATACAGTATTATATCCATTTCAGGTGTACAGTATAGTGACTCAACAATTCCATATCTTACTAAGTGCTCATCAATATAAATGTACTCCTAATATTCTTCATTTATTTCATCCATCCCTCTACCCATCAAAAATACAAAGTTTTTTCAAACTATCTTAATAGGATAAAAATGACCAGTTTTAAACAACTTTTTAAAAAAATATATTTATTTATTTTTGAGAGAGACATAGACAGAGAGCTGGGGGGTGGACAGAGAGAGACGGAGATACAGAATCTGAAGCAGGGTCCAGGCTCTGAGCTGTTAGCACAGAGCCAGAAGTGGGGCTTGAACCCATGAGCTGTGAGATCATGACCTGAGCCAAAGTCAGATGCTTAATGACTGAGCCACCCAGGTGCCTCTTAAACAACTATTAGTTGAGTGAATACTCATAAACTTTCCGAATCATATAAAACATTCTACACTTACATAGATCAACTCTAGCTCCTAATCTAAAATTGCTGTGAAATACCACATGCCTATATCTGAACTACAGGTCCTCTAAGTCCAGGATTTGTTGCTTCAAATATGACATGAACCCTTGACAGCTGCTGAGTGTCCTCAGAATTCTGTATGAATGCATTGTGTTATAATTACAATTAACAACCAACTCAATGAATTATTATTGCAGACAGAAAATCAGTTTGATTTATCTTAAGCTTCTAAAATTGTCATCTGTAAAAACTAAAACAATACAGAAATATTCATTTTTCAGGTTGCATTGTAGTGAAGATGAGTCACAATCCACTATAAACAAACTGGAAGGCAAGAATCCAACAAAGATGCCAAATGTTCACACATTGTGTTTCATGCATCCCTAAAAGTCTGCCAATAATCAGTTAATCAGAAACTGGTGATTAATTTAAAATGAAGTGAGGGTAACCAAATTGCAGGAAAACCTGTAAATTAGTCTTTACTTTTTCTCTGAGCCTCTCTGCAGTTTTGAATTTTCTAGTTACTTGATATAGAGTGTTTTAAAATATCAAAAGGTAAGCATAAAATGGTAAAATAGTGTATCTCTTTTATTTGTCACAGCTCAAAAGTTATGCATATGTTTAAGGACTATAGCAAATCTACATAAACAATGGAATGTGTGGTAATATAAATAATAGGAATTTACATAGTCTGCTTGTACATGGGAACTTTTCAGTTACTTAAGATTGGTTGAAAAAGAATACACCAGCTAAGTCACACCATAGGCTGGCTATTGGCACAGCTGGGAGACCTAGAAACCATAGAGCCAAAAGGCAGTGGAATGTTCTGGTTTTAGCACTTTGGGTCTATTAAACATGAAATTGACAAGGTCAATTTCAAAGAGATGCAGGTTGTCAAGCAATCTCCTTTTATGTCATAAATAAGCCTCACTGATATTCATTTACAAAAAAAAAGAGGCAGTTTCAAATTTTTAGAAAAATAATAATTTCTATTTCAGTGCCTAAACCAAGCCAGTGAGTCACTAGCTTTGTGTAAATAGCTGCTTTAATCAAGGTATGATCATCAGCTACCAGTTTTTGTTAGACATAGTCAATAAGTAAAACAAAACACACATATATCTATAGATAAAACTGTTGGTCAATGGAACCAAATATACATGTTAGAAATTTATTCCCAAATTAAACATTATTGTAATCTTGATTACATTTGACTGTATGTAAATTCCTAAATTATACACAGCCATATTAAAATGATATAGAACACACTTTATGAGCAAGAAAACAGAAAATCCAAATGCCACATCTCTACTAAATCTACTGCTTTCCTTACTCACAAGATATTATTTTAAAAAATGAACACATTTAAAATAACTACCCATAAAGTGCCTCTATTCAGCTTAATCAGAATAGAAACAAATGAATATTTGAATTTTGAAAGTAAATGCAAAAGATATGGATCCATTTAAACAAATAAAATCAACCAAGCATTCAATTTGCACAAGATTTTCACTGTTCTTTAAAATGACCTCATCTTGATTTTGTTTTATATTCAGCATCCCAAGTCAAAGCCACTCAAGGTGACTGTTTCCTTTGCCTCTCTACATCTGTAAAAGTTCTTTGCATATAGGTTGGTGCACTCAGAATATTTGTTGAACACATTAATGCTGTTTGTACAATACCTATTATTGGTAAACACAATACCTCACATATTTAGAAGACTTTGCCCTGTTTACACTCAAGATAAATCGCAGCAGGCAGTGATGTTGCAAGAATGATAAAATAGTCCAATTTGTCTTCATTAGATAACACACATGCACTCATAAAAGAATAAAGAGCAGAAATATATGGTTTAAATTTGCTGGACTAAACGAGACTCTCTTAATATTGTAATTATTTCCATAATTCTTGTTATATTTAAATTTGTTCTATATTTGCTAAAGTCTTTAAAACAGATCAACATTCAGAAAATATACTTTTTTAAGTTAACTATCTTAAATGTTGAATTTGTTACATATATAAATGTAACCATAGAAAAAGACATTACAACAATCAATAAATACATTTATAAGCATATTTAGAAAAATATCATTTTCCTGGAACTATCAGTATAGAAACTATAAGGTAAAAAAAAATCTACCCATAATTTACAATGCAAATAATGATAATATAGCCTGTGCAAAGACTAAAATTAAGTCTCATAGTTTTATATTTTATCTATCCAGTAAAGCTGCATAAATATTATTTAAATTATAATTATCCGCCTGATGTAAAAACTTAATTGTGCCATATTTTAAGTATGACATAAGAAATTATAATAGAAAGAAAAATGAAATGCTTTCAATTCCTAAAATATATAGATTTTTTTGCTGTCATACATTCATAGATAGCACTTTTTCTTGTAATTAATTAACATTTGATTGAATTTCCTAATATTACAGTTCTGTTAACATACAAAACCTGTATAATTTGTGCAGTATTTTTCCCATCAGGCATGAATGTAATTATCCCTTATCTTTCAACACAGCCAAGCCCTGTAAATATAATTACAAATTTTTATGTTTACTCAAGCATAAAAATACTCATAAAATTAATATTGTATTTATCCTCTTTCCTTTGTCAGTCATTAAAATGCACCAGGGATTTCTTGAATTCATCCTCTATACCTACAATTTCTAGCTAGAATTAATTTTTACCTTGATTTTCAAACTTTAACAAAGGCACTTTCATGTATTCAGACTTCAGGCAGTTAGAAGTTTTTGCTTCTGACATTCATAAAGACTAAATTTGGATTGGAAATCTTAAAAGACTAGAAAATTGGAAGCATTAAAATAATTTGGAGAACCATCTTTAATCAATGCACACCACTCGGGAAATATATATATTTCAAATATTGTCCTATGGATACTCAGGTGTCTTTATTTCCTAATATCTCAATATCAAACTATAAAGTATACATTAAGTGATAATAAAAGTCATTGTAAAAGGCCTTTTCATTGCACGATGGATAACCCATGATTTTTAACATGTTTTTAAAATTTCAAGTGTTCAATAAGTAAGTCCTATCCTAGTAGCAATAAAAACCCCATGTGATCCTATAAATCCTGAAACCTATTAAATTTTGATGAAAACTGAAGGGTGGTCTCTTTTTATCTGGGAAGCAATATAATTAATCAGTTGATGGAATCTGCAGAAAACTAAGTGCCAGCATACATGTTTGCCCTGCTGTTTGTTGGTTGGTTTTACTGATGAGTCTTCATTCTGCATTAAATACAGGAAAACTTCTACATTTGATATTTGCCTGCCCTAATTTGCAAATTAACCTATAAAACTTAAATAATGATCATCTCATGGGATAGAACTTGCTCAAGAGGAAGTATTAGTTATATCTAAGATATAACTTACTTCCAAGGATTTAATTTATATTAACATGTAGTGTTTTCTATGGATTTTAAACCACACATTCTATAGAATCATATATTAATTGGTTACTGAAATGAAAGTCTGTAATTTTCACTTACATTTCAAGAAATTAATAAAAATCTATAGAAGTTTATTTTGTGCTAGACACATTTCAAATCACTTTATAAATAATACTCATATTAGTCTTCATAAAAATATCATCTCCATTTTACATATAAGTAAACTGAGGCACAGAGAGGTTATATAAATTTCTTAAAGTCACACAGCTATGAAGTAATAAAGTGGGTTTCAAAAAGAGGCAGTATGATTTCTAGAGTCCATGAATTCTATTCTGTTTCTTTGAGTCACATGATGAAAAAGAACTTTGTCCTGTATATTGTTTCAAAGGTACTAATAATGCTGTTTCTAGCATTTTGCTCACTAGTCGTTCAAATTCCACTAATATTTTATGTCCTTGTTATTTTTGCTCTCTCTGAAGTAGTAAATGGAGTACAAAAGGAGTATCTGTATTGTAGCATGGGCCAATCTGCTTATAGATTTATTTTAACAAAAATCATCGTGGAGATAATGACAACAGGAAAGAATTAACCTAATGGTTAAATATGCATTATGAAAGAGAAGATGTCACAATATACTTCAAATCAAAATGTATTCTGTGGTTGTCTGCTACATCTATGATGCTAATGAGATGAATGGGTCTTATCTACTAGAAAATACCCTTGCCAGAACCTCTAAAATCAAAACTTTGTCATCTTTCTCCTTTTATGAGAACCTATTTGGCAATTAAGTATTTCCATTAAAGAACAATTTCTAATATTTGAAATCAACATAAGATGTAATCTATTGGGGCATTTGTAAATTGTGGCATTAAAATCATTCACCTACTTGAAATTTGTAATTTTTGTCACAGCTTTAAGATTTAAGTAAAATAAATGAAAAAAATTAATTTTGATGAGATCTAATTTATCAATACTTTCTTTTATTGTTCATGTGGGGTTCTATCTAAGAAATCTTTGCCTACCAAAGGTCAAAATGGTTTTCTTCCTGGTTTTCTTCCAGGAATTGTTTTTATGTATGTATGTATGTATGTATGTATGTATGTATGTATGTATGTTTATTTATCTTGAGAGAGAGAGAGAGAGCGGGCAAGCAATGGAGGGGCAGAGAAAGAGAGAGAGAGAGAGAGAGAGAGAGACAGAGAGAGAATCTCAAGCAGGCTCCACACTGTCATCACAGAGCTCCATGTGGAGGTTGAACTCACAAACTGAGAGATCATGACCTGAACTGAAATTGAGCCAGACACTTAATCATCTAAGCCACCCAGGCACCTTAGGAATTGTTTACTTTAGCTATTACATAACATCTGTGAGTTCAGGATTAATGTTCATTTTTAAAATTATGATTATCCAATCATTCAATAGACTTTACTTTTTCCCATTAATTGCATTGGTTTCTTGGTTGAAAATCAACAATGTATGTGTGAACCTATTTCTGTATCAACTATTCTGTTCCATTAATCTATAATTCTCCTTTCATACACTATCAAAACAACATTTTGATTATTCTAAGTTTCACACTAAGTCTTAAAATTAAAACATGCCCTCCAGCTTTGTTCTTTAAAGTTTCTTTTGTTATTCTAGATCCTTTGTATTTCCATATAGATCTAGGAATCAGCTTGACAATATGTGTAAAAAATGTCTACTAGGAATTTCATTGTGATTGCATTAATCAATTTTAAAAGAATTGGTAGTTTTATAACACTGAGTTTTACAATTCATGAATAGAATTTATCTCTCAGTTTATTTAGGATTTTCATTTTCCTTAATCATGTTTTGTGGTTTTCACTGTAATGAACTTGAGTGACTTCTGTTAGGTTTATTTCTAAGTATTTTATTAGTTTAAACGATTGTTTTTTGAGATTAAAAGATATTTTGAGTTGAATTGTTTTCATTTTACTTAATTTTCTGAGTGTTTGCTGCAGGAATATAAAATGATACTAATTTGTTTATATTAATTTTGTGTCCTTGCAAGAAACCTTGCAAAATTCTAATTTGCTGTAGATTCCTTGGGATCCAGTTAATAATCATATAATTATAAAACAGAGGCAGTTTTGCTTATTTCTTTAAATCTCTATGTTTTTTATTTATTTATTTATTTTTTGCCATTTGGCAACAGTTAAGACTTCTAGTCCAAAGTTAAATAAAAATAATAAAAGTGGTGAAAAGAGCTACTCTTGATTAATTTTTCCCAATTTTTGGAGGAAAGCATTCAGTCTGTCATAATTAATTATAACTGTATTTTTTCATAGATACTCTTTATCAGCTAAAGGAAATTCCCTTTTATTTCTAATTTGCTGAGTGTTCTTTGTCATGAATGGAGGTTGAGTTTTGTCAAATGCTTTTTCTGCATCCTGAAATTATTTTGTGGATTCTCTCCTTTATTCTCTTGCCAAAGGGAATAACATAGATAGGTACATTTTCAAATGTAAAGCTAATCTTGCATTCCTGAGATAAATCTTACTTGATCATAGTATATTAGTTTTATCTCTTTTTGAATTTAATTTGCTAGAATTTATTAGGAATTTTATATCTATCTTCACGAGGGATACCAATTTATGACTTTCTTTTACTATAATGCCTTTGACAGGGTTTGTTACTAGAGTTAACAGTTATGTTATTAGAGCCATGTTATTAGAATTAGGACTTGTAAATTAGGTTGTACAATAGTCCCTCCTCATTTTTTTAGAATTTTTTTTTGGACAATTTGTTTAAGATTGGCATTGTTCTCTCCTTCACTTACAGAATTCATTAGTAAAACAATCTGGGACTGAGGTTTTCTTTCTAGAGGTGGTTTTGCTAACGAATTCCATTTATTTAATAAACAATGGCTTTATATTTGTATTTTTATGTCAGCTTTGAATCTTGCATTATTTTAATTGTTTTTTATTAACTTTTATTCATTTTTGAGAGACAGAGCATGAGTGGGGGAGGGGAAGAGAGCGAGGGAGACATGGAATACAAAGCAGGCTCCAGGCTCTGGGCTGTCAGCACAGAGCCCAACTCAGGGCTCTAACCCATGAAACACAAGATCATGACCTGAGCCGAAGTTGGACGCTCAACCCACTGAACCACTCAGGCGCCACTGGCTCTTGCATTTTTTAAGGAATTTATCCACTTCATCTAAGTTTCTTGATCAAACTAACTAGAGGTTTATCAATATTGTTGATCTTTATAAAAAACTAATGCTAACTTTTGTGTTGTTAATTTTCTCCATGTTTATCTATCTTCTTGACTGTTCCCCTTACATTTATAATTTTCTTCCTTCTACTTCAATTTCACTTTGCTCTTCAGTTTCTAGCTTCATGAAGAAGAGACCTTAGGCCATTAATTTTGGGACTTTCTTCTTTTCAACTTGTTTAAAGCTCTAAACTCCCCCTTAAGGATTGCTTTTGTAGCAAATAATAGTATTTTGATATGTTGTATATTCTTATCTTCCAGTTTCAAATATTGTCGAATTTTCTTGTGATTTATTTATTGACCGATGATTTATTTTGATGTGTTGTATTTAATGTTTTCCTGGGTCATTTATTGTTAATCATTTCTAAATAAGTTCCATTGTGGCCACATAGTAGACTGTGAACATATATTTTGTATCTTTTTCCTTTTAAAATACATGAGATTGGCCAATGTATGTCAGAGGTATTTGATTTTGAATGTAAAATGAAAACTACCTTGTTTACAGAGTCAACTCTCACATACTAATATTCGATATTGCAGGAGTGGAAGTAGGTCCTGATTAAATGTTGGCTGAATGAGTAATCAACTAACTTTTGCCTCTTGTAAGGGGTCTGTCATGAAGTATAATGAGTGCAGTTTCATAATTTTTATTTTTATGTTTTGAGTGATGGTCAGGCATAGGGAAGGAGATAAAACTGTTGTTGACTTTTATATTTTCCAAAATATTCAATGCTCCAGCAGGAATTGCCTGCACTTGGTGTTTCTCAGGGATGGCTCGAAGCCCACAACACTTTTAAGACACTAATTTTGTAGCATATGTTGTAACCATGAGGGACTTATTAAACATAGAGATATCTTCCACTGTAAAGAAAAATGGCTTTTACAGACAGAAATAGTTATTTGAAGATCTTGTCAAAAGAAGGAGGAAAAATCCTTTTATATTGCTAGTTGGCCTCCCCAGTGTTACTAATGAGGAACATTACTTGTCTTTAAATAAATAAATGCTTGCTACTAAATTTCCTCAAGCACTGCTACACAGGCTCACCCCAGCCCAAGTGGAAAACAACTCTAACGCATATCAGTCTCTGCTCAGCAGACTGCTCCCTCATCTCCCCAAGGACCTATCCTCAGGACCCCCAATGGGAATATTGTATATAACACCATAGCCACACTTACTCTCTAAAATTTGATGAAAATCATTTATCATTCCCTGATGTGTTAAGTGACATATAGAAGGGGTTTTTTCTAGATAAGAAAAGAAATATACTTTAATAAAAAGGGTATGTTATTTAGTATTAAAGCAATCATTTTGCTATAAAGGATAGATCAACCTCCTTAAGTGTTTACCTATACCTCTTTAAAGTGTCATAACACATACATCACAAATGTGTGGTACAAACTAAATAAAACCATAAGCCTTAGAACAGTTTGTAAACCACATTATAAATGTTAGTTTATCTTAACCTCTCAGTTGCAGTAAATAGAGAGCAATCACTGTGAAAATACATCGAACTACACTAAAATGGGGGCACTTGGTACCTCAGTCAGTTAAGCATTGGACTCCTGATTTGAGCTCAGGTCATGATCTCATGGTTCTTGTGAATGAGCCCAGAGTCAGGCTCTGTGCTAGTAGCACAGAATCTCCTTGGGACTCTCTCTTTCTCACTCTCTCTCTGTCCTTCCCTCCCCCCATCAAACTAAATAAATAAACATTAAAAAAAACTCACTCAAATGTTTGTGAAGTAGAAATTTTAGAAAAGCTATTAAAAAGTAAGTTTATTGGGGCGCCCGGGTGGCTCAGTCGGTTAAGCGTCCAACTTCGGCTCATGTCATGATCTCACCCTCTGTGAGTTTGAGACCTGCGTCTGGCTCTGTCCTGACAGCTCAGAGCCTGGAACCTGCTTTGGATTCTGTGTCTCTCTCTCTCTTTCTGCACCTCCCCTGCTCACAGTGTTTTTCTCAAAATTAAACAAACATTAAAAATTTTTGAAAAAATTACTTGTTTATTATTTTAATAAATATTGATTTTTGATTTACAAAATATGTCATGTGATATTTAATCAAATCCTAGAAAGATAACCTGATAAAGAGAACCGCCTGTATTTCCAAACAATGTCAATTATATTAAAAAATTTTAGAACAAATTTTTTAAAATCAGAGATACCTATACTAAGCTATGTAAAATCTTATTTATATGAGACTATTTTTTAATTCTAAAAGAATATATAAATGTATAAAAATGAATTAAATATAAAAAATGGCATCCTCATTTATAATGTGTATATTTTATACATTAATATAAATTGTTTAATATTATCATCTGTTTTAGAAAAATCAGTCCTTTTTAACACATAGTAATCTTTCTTAGGAAATAACAACATATTTTTAAATGGAGGCAATTTAGTAAGTGATTACTTTTGCAAATACTTCAAGTGATTTAAGTTTAGCCCAAGAGATTAATAACAGATCATGCTAGTCCTCAACTTTACCTAGTCCTTGACCCTAGTTTGTAAACGACCCATGTTGAGCTGGCTGCATGCAAGTCCAACAGATAAGAAATGATGGGTATAAATTTTCTCTTTGATAGAGTCATTAATTAAAGCTAGTGTAGGGAGCATATTTTTTCTTGCTTTTGTAGTTTAAGTACAGTTTAAGCAATGGAGATACCAAAGAGAGGCTGTTGCGTTATTTGGTAATGTTCATAGTGTAAAAATCACAAAAAAGTTGCTGAACAGTTCAACTCTCACCCGTAATATAGCTTACCTACTTAGTACTTAAAAAAAATCCTTGAAATTCTGTCTTTTCACCTATTTCCTTGATTGATGAAGCTATTTGAGCTACTTCTGTTTTATGACTTTCTTTAAATGTCATAGACAATGAATGTGTTGCCCTGTGTCACATTTCGTAAGACATGACTATCTCGATTTACTTGTTCTAGACAACAACCTTCTCAAAGATAGGCACATAATATGGAGAGTTAATTTCCTGTATTAAAATGAATTCACATCAATTTAGTGATCATTACTGGATATTCTAGAATGTTTACCTTCTCCTTGAGGAACTGATCCTCAGCAAAGATAATCATATCACAGAAGAGGTGGCAACATCATATTTGATATACATATGATTTAATACTTAAAAGAGTATCCTAAGTAAGATATTTTTCCTAGAGACTACTTTCAGGAAAAGAATATATTCATCAAGAGTCTGGAATTATACAAGTCTCTAATATGAAAGGAGATTTCATTTTTTCTAGTATTCTGAATACAGTATTCTTACAGGGAATTTCCATATACAGTGTAATCCTTTATCCAATTCCAGATTTACTGAGGCTGCCATGTTGTCTCTTAGTAGTCAAAATATTCCCTTGGAAGTGATCCAGATCTCAATTTCTTGGAAAGAGATATGACTTTAAGCTGTTTGGTTATCCATTGCTTTTTTTTTTTTTTTTTAAGTTTATCTATTTTGAGAGAGAGAGAGAGAATGGGACAGGAACTGAGAGAGAGAAAGAGAGAGAAAATCCCAAGCAGGCTCCGCCCTGTTAGCATGGAGCCAGTTGCTGTGCTTGAATTCACGAACTGTGAGATAATAACCTGAGCCAAAGTTGGATGCTTAACTGACTGAACCACCTAGGCAACTTTATTATCCATTTCTATAATATCCAGGGGTATGGGTTTATTTTACTCTAGAACATCTTGTCCATCGTGGAGTAGCATGAACATCTGCTGTTCTACAAAAACAAAAAGCTTTTAGACTCTGTTGCCTGCATATCACATTCAATTAATTAAATAAAAATATCATGAATTTGACATTTTAATGATCCATTGAATGAGAAAATCTGCCAACACATCATTATTTGTCAGGAATGAGAAATTCTCCAATAGATTTCTTTTTGCCTAGTTTGTGACTTTTTCAAAAGATTCTGAAAGTTGACACCATATTAATCAAGTAAACCCACAAAGTAAATTGTGTATAATGAGTACAGTATTTTGTATTTAATAACACTGATAATATAAATTTCAGATCAATGTTTACAATACCTTGTTAATTTAGAACACCAGAAATAATGATTAGTATTGTGAAAATTAAATGAGCTAGTCTGATAAAATTTTCATTCTTCAACAAATTGTTTTGCTATTGTGGATAGTGAAGTATTACCTAGAGGAGCCCTAAAGGAAGAGAGAGTGGAAGAAGTGCTGTCAACAATACTGAAACACTATATTATCATTCCTATGGTATTTTGTAGAAGTTTACTATAGCTATATTTTATAATTTTATTTCATAAGCTTGATTTAATAGCTTTGTTATAATTTATGTATTCTAACTCAGGGATTATTTCTTTGTGTAAAAGTTTTGGAAGTTTTTATTTTAATAAGCATTATTGGTTTAACTTAAAACTCTGGCAATAACACTCAATTAAGTGATTGGGTACTTTTATACATTACTGTTTAAAGATTAGAAAAATAAGATGAGATTGCTTCCATATTATCCTAAGCAAGTAATCCCATTAGTTTTTAAGGATACAATGAAATTGGATAACCTCATGTTTTAAGAAAAATAAACATTATCTTCCATGTATTCCACCCAATATAATTTGTCCTTCTATAGCATTTATTGACTTCCAGTGGTATTCAGATAGACATAGTCATTATCATAGGCAGTTGCTTATTTCATGATTGCATAGGTTTATCAGGTATTGTTGAATAACAACCCACACCTCCAAATTTGGAGGCTTACAATAAGAAGCATTTAATTAGCTCAAGTCTTTGAGAACACCTGAGGGCTAGAAGGCCCTGTTCATGGATCTTTCAATTGCTGGAGCTGTGGGTCAATTTGATAATTTGGGATAGACACTTTCAAATATCTAGAGCTTCTGTTGTGCTGAATAAGTTAGCTCAGCTCTGCTCCCCATGGCCTCTCATTCCCGACAATCTAGTTTGGGCTTATCCACATGGCAGCCACAGGGCTGGGAGATTGAGAATGTGTTGCAGGCCCCTTGTGCACTAAGCTGAAAATGCCCACATCTCTTCTGCCATAGTCTAGTAGACAAAGCAAATCATAAGGCCAGTATAGATTCAAAGGATGAGAATAAGACCTCACCTCTTGATGAAATAAGTTGAAAAGTCATATTGAAAAGATTATGAATAAAAGAAGGAAACAGTTGAAACATTTTGTAATCAAACCCCAATATGTTTGTTTATAGATTTCCTTCTAATAATGAGCTGTCTCTCTCATAGCTGCCTTTGGAGGAACACAGACACATGGTATATGCCCTTTCCTCCACAAATTTAGTACTAGATTCATGTCTTCATCGGATAGATCCTTCCACCATTCCTTTCATAAACTCATCATCCTAGCTACCTTACTTTTGAAGCTTTCTTGTTCATCAAGATCCCTATTCAAATTTCACTTCCAGACCTAAACCACAACTGCTGATACAATTTAACAGTATAGACTACATAAAGGTACTTAATTTAAATGATTTGGACATTCCCTTTCTAGTAATTCAACCAAGAAAGTTAGCTTTTGGGGAAACCCATATATCAATGGCTCAGTTCAGTTTCAGAAGCATTTATCAAGCACTTAACATAAGCAAAGCATGGTTCTTACACTAGATACATAAAATAGAAGCAAAAACATCACCTCTGCCTTCTAAAAGCTTACATGTAATAGAAAAAGTTGTCAAACCATATTTCCAATGTGATAATTATTAAGGTAAAGAGATGCATAGGGTTCTACAGGAGAACAGAAGAGCACAGTAGGGTATAAGGATGATTTAAAATTGTGATCAATAATTACTTCTTTGCTTAAGCTGCCAAAAATCACTAGAAAATAGAAAGCACAGATTTTGAAATCAGATTAATCTGACAGTATGGGCCATACTATCAGCTACTCATTAAAAAAAAAAAAATCTACAGAATTAATATTTTTTCATCGTAAAGGTGTAAAATGTATTTTTTATAAATTTTTTAATGTTTATTTATTTCTGAGAGAGAGAGAAAGACAGAGTGTGAACTGGGGAGGGGCAGAAAGAGAGGGAGACACAGAATCTGAAGCAGGCTCCAGTCTCTGAGCTCTGACCTGTCAGAACAGAGCCTGATGCAGGGCTCGAACTGACAAACCATGAGATCATGACCTGAGCTGAAGTTGTATGCTTAACCAACTCAGCCATCCAGGCATCCTAAGGTGTAAAATGTATTTTAAGGAGAAATACAAGATCTAATATTGAGTCTTTATTTTTTCTTTCATCATTTAAAAACGCTTCAACTTAAGTGAGCTTCCCAATTAATTTGAATACAAACTCTGTTACCTTTTGTTTTAATCTCTTCCCATTTAACATGCACATTCTATGACAATTGTATTTTCATTTAATTTTGAAATTTTACTCTTCCAAGGAAAAAGTAATAAAGTCTTCTAGAGATTTCTTTCCACTTTGTTCCAGAGAGACTAACATTCATTATTCTACTGTTTAACCCACTACATGTGGCCAACATTTCTCCCTCTTACCCTAAAGAATTCTCTGTCAAATGCTTCAAAATTACCGTATGTATAGTATTCTCCTGCTCAGTTACATAACAACTTTGCCACAAAAAAACAAAAAAACAAAAATGAGGTTAATTTGGCATGATATTTTCTTCAGAGTTGTTACTGGCTTCTTTCTACAGTCTTTCACTCCATGTCACATTCTTTCCTAGGCCTCAAAAACCTTCTACCAGATGAGTATTCAGAGAGTATATTAAGGGATTAATTAAAGCAGTTGCCCTGTTAGTCAGAGTAACATCTGCCAATATCCCAGTTTTCTTGATCCTGTCCTCATCTCCATGCATTTCTAACTAAAATTCTACGGTCATTTATCAAACTTTCTTCAGAGTTCTGAATAATTTATTTATTCGGCTGTAAATGTATACAAATTTATTATTAGCTCCTCAGCTAATCTGAAGGAAGAACTTTTCCAACATTTGTTTATTATTTCCTGTATACTTTTAAGACCCTTCTCCTTATTGGAGAAAATGGAAGAAATACAATTTCAGTAATTGTCCTTCTCAGTGATATCTCTGTCATTTTTACTGTCAATCTGTTCCCCCTTCCTTGCCATCTTCTTGCTTTCTACAGAGATGAATGTAAACATTTCATATCTATGAAATCAAGGCTCAACTAGTTTTAAGATTTTTGTTTCCTAAGATGATCCTACCAGGTTTTTACTACCATTTAGAAGTTTTCACTAGGTACTTACTATCCTATCCATTTTCCTAAATGTTATTTAGAAATTTTTTTTTAATATATGAAATTTATTGTCAAATTGGTTTCCATACAACACCGAGTGCTCATCCCAAAAGGTGCCCTCCTCAATACCCATCACCCACCCTCCCCTCCCTCCCACCCCCCATCAACCCGCAGTTTGTTCTCAGTTTTTAAGAGTCTCTTATGCTTTGGCTCTCTCCCACTCTAACCTCTTTTTTTTTTTTTTCCTTCCCCTCCCCCATGGGTTTCTGTTAAGTTTCTCAGGATCCACATAAGAGTGAAAACATATGGTATCTGTCTTTCTCTGTATGGCTTATTTCACTTAGCATAACACTCTCCAGTTCCATCCATGTTGCTACAAAGGGCCATATTTCATTTTTTCTCATTGCCACGTAGTATTCCATTGTGTATATAAACCACAATTTCTTTATCCATTCATCAGTTGATGGACATTTAGGCTCTTTCCATAATTTGGCTATTGTTGAGAGTGCTGCTATAAACATTGGGGTACAAGTGCCCCTAGGCATCAGTACTCCTGTATCCCTTGGGTAAATTCCTAGCAGTGCTATTGCTGGGTCATAGGGTAGGTCTATTTTTAATTTTCTGAGGAACCTCCACACTGCTTTCCAGAGTGGCTGCACCAATTTGCATTCCCACCAACAGTGCAAGAGGGTTCCCGTTTCTCCACATCCTCTCCAGCATCTATATCTCCTGATTTGTTCATTTTGGCCACTCTGACTGGCATGAGGTGATATCTGAGTGTGGTTTTGATTTGTATTTCCCTGATGAGGAGCGACATTGAACATCTTTTCATGTGCCTGTTGGCCATCCGGATGTCTTCTTTAGAGAAGTGTCTATTCATGTTTTCTGCCCATTTCTTCACTGGGTTATTTGTTTTTCGGGTGTGGAGTTTGGTGAGCTCTTTATAGATTTTGGATACTAGCCCTTTGTCCGATATGTCATTTGCAAATATCTTTTCCCATTGCGTTGGTTGCCTTTTAGTTTTGTTGGTTGTTTCCTTTGCTGTGCAGAAGCTTTTTATCTTCATAAGGTCCCAGTAATTTACTTTTGCTTTTAATTCCCTTGCCTTTGGGGATGTGTCGAGTAAGAGATTGCTACGGCTGAGGTCAGAGAGGTCTTTTCCTGCTTTCTCCTCTAGGGTTTTGATAGTTTCCTGTCTCACATTCAGGTCCTTTATCCATTTTGAGTTTATTTTTGTGAATGGTGTCAGAAAGTGGTCTAGTTTCAACCTTCTGCATGGTGCTGTCCAGTTCTCCCAGCGCCGTTTGTTAAAGAGACTGTCTTTTTTCCATTGGATGTTCTGTCCTGCTTTGTCAAAGATGAGTTGGCCATACGTTTGTGGGTCTAGTTCTGGGGTTTCTATTCTATTCCATTGGTCTATGTCTGTTTTTGTGCCAATACCATGCTGTCTTGATGATGACAGCTTTGTAGTAGAGGCTAAAGTCTGGGATTGTGATGCCTCCTGCTTTGGTCTTCTTCTTCAAAATTACTTGGGCTATTCGGGGCCTTTTGTGGTTCCATATGAATTTTAGGATTGCTTGTTCTAGTTTCGAGAAGAATGCTGGTGCAATTTTGATTGGGATTGCATTGAATGTGTAGATAGCTTTGGGTAGGATTGACATTTTGACAATATTTATTCTTCCAATCCATGAGCAGGGAATGTCTTTCCATTTCTTTAAATCTTCTTCAATTACCTTCATCAGCTTTCTATAGTTTTCAGCATACAGATCTTTTACATCTTTGGTTAGATTTATTCCTAGGTATGTTATGCTTCTTGGTGCAATTGTGAATGGGATCAGTTTCTTTATTTGTCTTTCTGTTGCTTCATTGTTAGTTATATAAGAATGCAACTGTTAGTGTATAAGAATGCAACTGATTTCTGTACATTGATTTTGTATCCTGCAACTTTGCTAAATTCATGTATCAGTTCTAGCAGACTTTTGGTGGAGTCTATCGGATTTTCCATGTATAATATCATGTCATCTGCAAAAAGCGAAAGCTTGACTTCATCTTTGCCAATTTGGATGCCTTTGATTTCCTTTTGTTGTCTGATTGCTGATGCTAGAACTTCCAGCACTATGTTAAACAACAGCGGTGAGACTGGGCATCCCTGTCGTGTTCCTGATCTCAGGGAAAAAGCTCTCAGTTTTTCCCCGTTGAGGATGATGTTAGCTGTGGGCTTTTCATAAATGGCTTTTATGATCTTCAAGTATGTTCCTTCTATCCCGACTTTCTCAAGGGTTTTTATTAAGAAAGGGTGCTGGATTTTGTCAAAGGCCTTTTCTGCATCGATTGACAGGATCATATGGTTCTTCTCTTTTTTTTTTGTTAATGTGATGTATCACGTTGATTGATTTGCGAATGTTGAACCAGCCCTGCATCCCAGGAATGAATCCCACTTGATCATGGTGAATAATTCTTTTTATATGCTGTTGAATTCGATTTGCTAGTATCTTATTGAGAATTTTTGCATCCATATTCATCAGGGATATTGGCCTGTAGTTCTCTTTTTTTACTGGGTCTCTGTCTGGTTTAGGAATCAAAGTAATACTGGCTTCATAGAATGAGTCTGGAAGTTTTCCTTCCCTTTCTATTTCTTGGAATAGCTTGAGAAGGATAGGTATTATCTCTGCTTTAAACATCTGGTAGAACTCCCCTGGGAAGCCATCTGGTCCTGGACTCTTATTTGTTGGGAGATTTTTGATAACCGATTCAATTTCTTCGCTGGTTATGGGTCTGTTCAAGCTTTCTATTTCCTCCTGATTGAGTTTTGGAAGAGTGTGGGTGTTTAGGAATTTGTCCATTTCTTCCAGGTTGTCCAATTTGTTGGCATATAATTTTTCATAGTGTTCCCTGATAATTGTTTGTATCTCTGAGGGATTGGTTGTAATAATTCCATTTTCATTCATGATTTTACCTATTTGGGTCCTCTCCCTTTTCTTTTTGAGAAGCCTGGCTAGAGGTTTGTCAATTTTGTTTATTTTTTCGAAAAACCAACTCTTGGTTTCGTTGATCAGCTCTACCGTTTTTTTAGATTCTATAATGTTTATTTCTGCTCTGATCTTTATTATTTCTCTTCTTCTGCTGGGTTAAGGCTGCCTTTGCTGTTCTGCTTCTATTTCCTTTAGGTGTGCTGTTAGATTTTGTATTTGGGATTTTTCTGGTTTCTTGAGATAGGACTGGATTGCAATGTATTTTCCTCTCAGGACTGCCTTCGCTGCGTCCCAAAGCGTTTGGATTGTTGTATTTTCATTTTCGTTTGTTTCCATATATTTTTAAATTTCTTCTCTAATTGCCTGGTTGACCCACTCATTCGTTAGTAGGGTGTTCTGTAACCTCCATGCTTTTGGAGGTTTTCCAGACTTTTTCCTCTGGTTGATTTCAAGCTTCATAGCATTGTGGTCTGAAAGTATGCATGGTATAATTTCAATTCTTGTAAACGTATGAAGGGCTGTTTTGTGACCCAGTATATGATCTATCTTGGAGAATGTTCCATGTGCACTCGAGAAGAAAGTATATGCTGTTGCTTTGGGATGCAGAGTTCTAAATATATCTGTCAAGTCCATCTGATCCAATGTATCATTCAGGGCCCTTGTTTCTTTATTGACCATGTGTCTAGATGATCTATCCATTTCTGTAAGTGGGGTGTTAAAGTCCCCTGCAATTACCACATTCTTATCAATAAGGTTGCTTATGTTTATGAGTAATTGTTTTATATATTTGGGGGCTCCGGTATTCGGTGCATAGACATTTATAATTGCTAGCTCTTCCTGATGGATAGACCCTGTAATTATTATATAATGCCTCTCTTCATCTCTTGTTACAGCCTTTAATTTAAAGTCTAGTTTGTCTGATATAAGTATGGCTACTCCAGCTTTCTTTTGGCTTCCAGTAGCATGATAAATAGTTCTCCATCCCCTCACTCTCAATCTAAAGGTGTCCTCAGGTCTAAAATGAGTCTCTTGTAGACAGCAAATAGATGGGTTTTTTTTTTTTTATCCATTCTGATACCCTATGTCTTTTGGTTGGCGCATTTAATCCATTTACATTCAGTGTTATTATAGAAAGATACGGGTTTAGAGTCATTGTGATGTCTGTGTGTTTTATGCTTGTAGTGATGTCTCTTGTACTTTGTCTCACAGCGTCCCCCTTAGGATCTCTTGTAGGGCTGGTTTAGTGGTGACAAATTCCTTCAGTTTTTGTTTGTTTGGGAAGACCTTTATCTCTCCTTCTATTCTAAATGACAGACTTGCTGGATAAAGGATTCTCGGCTGCATATTTTTTTTGTTTAGCACACTGAAGATCTCTGCCAATTCTTTCTGGCCTGCCAAGTTTCAAAAGAGAGATCAGTCACGAGTCTTATAGGTCTCCCTTTATATGTGAGGGCACGTTTATCCCTTGCTGCTTTCAGAATTTTCTCTTTATCCTTGTATTTTGCCAGTTTCACTATGATATGTCGTGCAGAAGATTGATTCAAGTTACGTCTGAAGGGAGTTCTCTGTGCCTCTTGGATTTCAATGCCTTTTTCCTTCCCCAGTTCAGGGAAGTTCTCAGCTATAATTTCGTCAAGTACGCCTTCAGCACCTTTCCCTCTCTCTGTCTCCTCTGGGATACCAATTATGCGTATATTATTTCTTTTTAGTGTATCACTTAGTTCTCTAATTTTCCCCTCATACTCCTGGATGTATTTATCTCTCTTTCTCTCAGCTACCTCTTTTTTTTTTTTAATTTTTTTTTTCAACGTTTATTTATTTTTGGGACAGAGAGAGACAGAGCATGAACGGGGGAGGGGCAGAGAGAGATGGAGACACAGAATCGGAAACAGGCTCCAGGCTCTGAGCCATCAGCCCAGAGCCTGACGCGGGGCTCGAGCTCATGGACCGCGAGATCGTGACCTGGCTGAAGTCGGACGCTTAACCGACGGCACCACCCAGGCGCCCCATCTCAGCTACCTCTTTATCCATAACTTTATCTTCAGGTTCACCTATTCTCTCCTCTGCCTCTTCAATCCGAGCTGTCGTCGTTTCCATTTTGTTTTGCATTTCGTTTAAAGCGCTTTTCAGCTCCTCGTGACTGTTCCTTAGTCCTTTGATCTCTGTAGCGAGAGATTCTCTGCTGTCCTCTATACTGTTTTCAAGCCCAGCGATTAATTTTATGACTACTATTCTAAATTCACTTTCTGTTATATTATTTAAATCCTTTTTGATCAGTTCATTAGCTGTTGTTATATCCTGGAGATTCTTCTGAGGGGAAATCTTCCGTTTGGTCATTTTGGATAGTCCCTGGAGTGGTGAGGACTTGCAGGGCACTTCCCCTGTGCTGTGGTGTATAACTGGAGTTGGTGGGCGGGGCCGCAGTCCGACCTGATGTCTGCCCCCAGCCCACCACTGGGGCCACAGTCTGACTGGTGTGTGCCTTCTCTTCCCCTCTCCTAGGGGCGGGATTCACTGTGGGGTGGCGTGGCCCGTCTGGGCTACTTGCACACTGCCAGGCTTGTGATGCTGGGGATCTGGCGTATTAGCTGGGGTGGGTAGGCAAGGTGCACGGGGGCAGGAGGGGCAGGCTTAGCTCGCTTCTCCTTAGGTGATCCACTTCAGGAGGGGCCCTGTGGCAGCAGGAGGGAGTCAGATCCGATGCCGGAGGTTTGGCTCCGCAGAAGCACAGCGTTGGGTGTTTGCGCAGAGCGAGCAATTTCCCTGGCAGGAACTGGTTCCCTTTGGGATTTTGGCTGGGGTATGGGCGGGGGAGATGGCGCTGGTGAGCGCCTTTGTTCCCCACCAAACTGAGCTCTGTCATCCGGGGGCTCAGCACCTCTCCCTCTCTTTGTCCTCCAGCCTTCCCACTTTCCGAGCAGAGCTGTTAACTTATGGCCTCCCAGACGCTAAGTGGCGCTTGCTGTGGGAACACAGTCCGTCAGGCCCCTCCGCTTTTGCCAGCCAGACTCGGGGGCTCTGCTTGGCTGGGGAGCCGCCCCTCCGCCCCGGCTCCCTCCCGCCAGTCCGTGGAGCGCGCACCGCCTCGCCGCCCTTCCTACCCTCTTCTGTGGGCCTCTCGTCTGCGCTTGGTTCCGGAGACTCCATTCTGCTAATCCTCTGGCGGTTTTCTGGGTTATTTAGGCAGGTGTAGGTGGAATCTAAGTGATCAGCAGGACGCGGTGAGCCCAGCGTCCTCCTACCCTGCCATCTTCCTGACCTTCCTAGAAATTTCTCTTTCAAGGGGCACCTGGGTGGCTCAGTTGGTTAAGCATCTGATTTTGCTCAGGTCACAATCTCATAGTTCATGGGTTCATGTCCCATGTTGGGATCTGTGCTGAGAGCTCAGAGCCTGAAGCCTGCTTCAGAATCTGTGTCTCCCTCTTTCTCTGCCCTTCCTGCATTCACACACACACACACACACACTCTCTCTCTCTCTCTTAAAATAAGTAAATATTAAAAAAATAAAAAGAAAACCTTCTCTTTCCATTTCTTTTTAAAATATTAGATCATCAAAGAATTTCCTGTATAGTCCTATTGTTTCCATTGACTTTCTTTATATCCCTGGCTATACTCCGGACCAACCCTAGTTAGTCATCATTCCATTACACACAGACACACAAATGGACACAACCTTCTCTTTGGTTTCAATATGATAGATTTCACTGAACAGTTTATAATATTTGCTTATAATTTCATCATTACTTGCTCTCCCTTTGTAACACTAATTCTGTTCCACTCAAGTTCCATACTCATGTTAAAAATTTACAAAAATAAATTCATTTTATTAAAAGCTGCTTAAGCTTTTCAAAAGCTAACTTATGTCCCATTGATATGATTCTACCACACTGCAATGGTACACATGAAATAACATTTGCTTTCTGTTTTGGTAAATTTTTTGTTTGCTGGTATTCATATAGATGTCTGAGGCCCTAAATATTATTTATCAGTCTTCTTGTTCCTTTCACTTAGAAACTGGCAAAATTTGTCTTCCTATAAGTATTTTTTACTGTGTGAAATATATTTCCCTTATTCACAACCAGGGCTGAATGACCAAATTGGGAGTGGAGCAATATATTAGACAGATTATGGGGGGTAGGGGAAGTCTACATAAACAGTTGAAGCATCAGCAGAATATGAAGGCAGGGAATAATGTTGGGAAAACATAATTAAAAACAAAAATTTTCCCCCAAACTAGAAAACCTCTCCACAAATATAGAAGAGAAAGACAACAATTTTGTTATGTAATAAGCATTAACCCAGAATGTGATGTGCATCACAGACAATATGCTAAGAGATTGCAGACAGGAAGAAATCTTACCCCTCATATAGCCAAGCAAGTTACAAAGAGTTATATACATGTTCTCAAGATAAGTGGTCTTCAAGTAAGAGGTTTTAACAGCATCCATTTATTACACAGAGTTTATCCTAAATTCACCTGGTAATTGGGGTGACTATCTGTATCAGTTAATTAAAAGGAAAAATAGGGGCACCTGGGTGGCTCAGTCAGTTAGCATCCAACTTCAGCTCAGGTTATGATCTCGAGATTTGGGAGTTCAAGCCCTGCATTGGGCTCGGTATTAACAGCTCAGAGTCTGGATCCTGCTTCAGATTCTGTGTCTCCCTCTCTCTCTGCCCCTCCCCTACTCCTGCTCTGTCTCTCTCTCTCCCTCTCTCTCAAAAATAAATAAACATTAAAAAAATAAAAGTTTAAAGGGAAAATAAACTTCTCCTTATGCTCATTATGACGAGAGGTAGTTTGAAACTTAGAGCCAGGATCCTGTGGAGGTAGGCTCTAATTTTCCCAGAAAAGTTGGGAGATAGCCCCTCTATTTCCCTTGATGTTTATATTTCAGAGATATGGCTCCCAAGTCCTTACCAAAGATTTCTGGACCAGCTTGATTAGATTTTTAAAAAGATTTGCATAGGGGGACCTGGGTTAAGCATTTGACTCTTTATACCAGCTTAGGTCATGATCTCCTGGGATGAAGCCCCATGTCAGGCTCTGTGCTGACTGCACAGATCCTGCTTGGGATTCTCTCTCTACCTCTCTCTCTGTCCCTCCCCTGCTTGTGCATGTGTTCTCTCTCTCAAAATAAAAAAATATTTTTTAAAAATTAAAAATATAAAAATATTTGCATACATTTCAAAGACAGAGAAATAACTTACAATTACAAATATTCTATGTAAATGCTCTTAGTAAAGACCATGAAAACAAAAATTCCTCCCTTGTTTTCAATAGGGATAATTAAGCCTCTTCTTTTTATTTTGTTTTTGTCTGTGACAGTAGGCAATGATTTACATAGAAAAGTTGTCTAGTAGAAGTAGAAACTGGAGTTTGGGAGCTAGGTAATGGTGTAATAAAATAGGAATATTATCTAATTACTGAAATTGGGGTACAAGTTTTGATAAGGAACAAAGAAATGGTTCATTTTGGAACTGGTATAAAAGGAGAGATGATATTAGCTAAGTCAATTTGGAAGTTTGAACTACTGGTCCAGAACTTGCTCCATTCCACCTAAAAGAAGGCGTGGTCCTAAAACCTATGGTAAAGTGAGCCTGCACAAGTCACTAAGCAGATTTGGATTGATCTGAAGGGTTTGGGAGCAGGTAGTTAAACACATCTATGCTTCCAACACACCATTTTTTGTTTTGGCTGGACTTTTTTTTTCTCTCCTATCCTAAAATTTACCTTAAAACCATCTTGATCAGCCCACCAAATCTCTTTTCAAAATCATTAATTTTCTTTACATAATAGCAGCTTTTAATTTTTATTTCATTAGTCATCATTTAGAAAATTCAGTCATTTGCTTTAATTATATCTATATAGTTCACCCACTATTTCATCCATCCTCTTTCAAACAGATTTAAAAGAAATGGAAAAATAGCACCTGTTCCCTCAAATTCCCTTGCTTCCTTCTTAAAAATTCACTAGTGTTTCATTCCCAATTGTTTTGGACTTTATAATTTCCCCTCACATGAATCAGCAAGAAACATGTGCTTTTGTAATGACTAGCAAATACCTCATCATTTGAATACGTACATTCAATTCAAATAGCCTGCTTTTCACTTGTCATTGGCAGGCCGCCATATTCCCCTTAAGGGGAAATTTCACCAAACACATAGCGCCAAGCTTTCATTGTTTACTTTGTCATTTACTCTCAACTTCTAGGCCTTTTGAATTCATTTCTTATTGTTTCAGTTGAAATGACTGTTCAAATTCTCTAGAGTCATTCCCCTCCTGGTATGGGATAAAGACATTAGAAAACTGCTCACCCTTTCTGTGTAGCAAAACTGATATAATAACAATGGTTATTATCACATAAAACTGTTATGAGGGTTGCATGAAAATATTTTCATACAGTGTTGAATACAGATCCTAGAAAATAGAGCTCAGAGGTTAATTATGAAATACATTGAACTGTTATTTCTAATGCTCATTCAGTTGTTATTTCTAACATATAATCAACTCTGAGAAAATGTTATATATTCACACTCTGATATGTTTTTTATTGTACATATTTAAATAGCTGATTCTAGAAAATTGTCTCTTCTTCATCCCCACTGACTTCTTTCTTGAGTAGAATGCTTCATCCTGTCTAACAAGTACAACATGGAGAAGTGTTATTGAAGCTTTTTCACATATATCTCCAAAAGAATGAACAAGCTTTCACATTTGGCAGTGATCCACATCAAGAACAAAAAAAGTATTACCTATCTGTTAAAGAAAAAAAACTGCTCTGACACTCGTGAAAATGGTAAGGAAGACTTCATCAAAAACATTTCAATAGGGGTATTGCAATAAGGGAGATAGATGGAACTCAATTCTGAATACAGCTAAGACAGCTGGGGATTTATAGCCAAGGAGCAGAATGAGGGGCTTAGTAGATGGTAAATTACTAAAAGACATCAAAGAATCAAAGGTAGGAGGAATCTTGCTAAAGTGGCCTAACAGGATTCTTGCTGAAGACAGCCCAAAGACTTAGACATCCAGGGTGGGCCTTGAGATACTTGATCACATATCAAGTGTGATCAGATATTAAGAGTGGGAGCATTCTGGCTAAACTGACTTAGCAGCATCTTGCTAATACTTGGTTGGGCAGGCCAAAGACATAACAGAGCCAAGGTTGAGACCTAATTGAAAAGAGGCCTCAGAAAGGCCTGAATAAAGTTTAATCAGGGAGTGAGAGTTTGGCATACTCTGTGTTCATATATTAACTCTTCAGATTAACCTTAAGTCCTAAATCTACCTGAAACCCTGCAACAGAAAATATGTTTCAGTTATTACCCTAGTGTCCATAAACTTTTTAAAAACCACTTAATCTACTTCTGTCTAGTGTTTAACATTATAAGTAGCTAATGAGTTTTATTAATTATTGACACATCAACTATCTCACTTAGAAAACACATGGATACATGCATACACACACATATGCACAGATAAAAAATGTGCTTTGGTCAAAGAGTATTCTGGAATATACTACATGACATGTCACTTCTTTGGAAATCCATATTGCTACACGCATGAGTCTATGAGAGATCCTTTAATATTTTTTTAATGTTTATTTTATTTTTGAAAAAGAGAGAGACAGAGACAGAGAGACAGAGAGGGGCAGAAAGCGAGACACAGAATCTGAAGCAGGATCCAGGCTCTGAGCTGTCAGCATAGAGCCCGACACAGGGCTCGAACTCACAAACCGCAAGATCATGGCCTGAGCTGAAGTCAAGGCTCAACCAACTGACCTACCAAGGTTCCCCCATGAAAGATCCTTTAAATAGAAATAATGAACAAAACAAGCCACTAAATTTCACTTACTCCAGCATTTCTCACTTTTCCCCCATAGAGCGTTTTTCTTTACATCTGTTGACATCTGTAAACCAATGTTTCTTTAGGACCAATTATGGAAAGACCGTCTTAAGCATGGCAGATATTTTGAGAGAGCTCGCATATAGGGTAGGGGGGCATAAGCTGTATACTCTGTATGTATTATATTCAGTATTATATCTCCAATACCTAGCAAAGTAACCTGCCATTAATATTTCTTGAGCAACTATTTAACAGATTTCTCCCAAAATTCTACAAAATTCAAACTGTATGGAACAAATAGAATAAGAAATACAAATTATTCTTCCAAACTTCTAGTTGTGGCTGGGTTTATTGTCTGATACTTCTAGTTATCAGGTACCTCTGAGAAGTGTTTAACCCTACTTAGCTCTGTAATTCCCCTAAATGACAACCAGATAATTATCCTGTATATAAACGATGGAGAAAAATGACTCAAGATTTTATAAAATACTATGTGACTTTATTAAATAGCCAGAGATAGATGAAAATTATTCTAATCAAACAATTCTTTAGAATTTAACATTTGACTAGCTCCAAACATCTTTAAAACCATTTATAAAATGGAACACAATATAAAACATTTACAATAACCCCAGAAACCTTTTTTTTTTTTTAATTGAGAACTATATGAAGCCAGGACAGTTAATTATAAAAGCTAAACACTCAAAGGAAAACTGAAAAGATTTTAGGTTATTTGGCATTCAGTGTCTTATAAAAGATAGGGCTAAACATTTTTGGAATAATAAATATAATAAATATTTATTGAGCAGACTGTTTTGTAAATGTGAATTGATAAAGTTGAATACTTTCTCCAACTATGGTTTTACAAAAGACACGGAAACAAAGTTCAAATGTATACTCTATATATCAACTATCAATAAAAATGGGTAATGAACACAGAGCATCTTTCAGTGAAGACAATTTTCTGGGATTTAAAACTATAGCTATAGAGAGCTATAGAGAGGTCTATATAAGGATTGAGTTGTAAACTACAGTAAATACATAAAATTTACTGATAATCATATTTATATCTTAAGATTGAGGTTAATCACAGACATCCTTAGACCAGACCAATTTTATCATTTACCAATTTGATCATGTATCATTTTATCATTTACTAGTGGTTTGGAAAAGATTATGTAACCTGTCTGCACTTTCATTTTCCATTTATAAAATGGGGATAATGGTTATACTTAGAATAACATCTGATTCATTATAAATACTATGTAACTATTGGGTAAAAAAATTAAAAAGCATAACTTCAAAGAGCTATCAGGAGTCATATCAGGAGTCATAATTTTTTGCTAGACATTAAGTATTTCAAAACAGCCCTTGACAACTTAAGATTGTAGTTAATTCATGATTGAATTATTTGACAAGTAATTGAAGTGCTGTGTTTTAATGCTATTAATTGAAGAAGAAACCATGAACTGATCTGTAGAGGAAACTTCTGTTGTGAAAGTTTGGAAGCCTGATTTATATTCTCATTATACAAAGAGTAAGCATATTTTAGATGCAGGCATAACTCTGAATAGAATCAATATATTCCTGCAAAAGCAAATTTGCTTAATTATTAAAACAAACACTTAAGGCCATAGAATTCTATTACATAGAACAAAAATAATATGATTTTTAAGTGAAAAAAAATTAGGACATATATTAAAATCAGCAGCTTCAACTATTAAAGACTTTTGGCAAGACACTAGGAGAACACCTAGTTTCTAATAGTTACAAGTTTTTATTAAGCATTAGTTACATGTAAAATATATTCTAAGTATTATCATGAGGTAACCATTTTAATGGGCTCATACATAATATACTTAAATAGAGATAAAAACCTATTTCTGGACCATGGGTCTGTTGAGTGGCAGACCCAATTTCAGCTCTGGTCATGATCTCAGGGTCATGGGATTGAGTCTTGCTTAGTTGAGCCCCACACTCAGTGTGGAGCCTACTTAAGATTCTCTGTCTCTCCCCTTTGCCACTATCCCCTGCTCATGCTCTCTTTCTCTCTCTCTCTCGCTCTCTCTCTCTTTCTCTCTCTCTCTCTCTCTGTCTCTCTCGGTCTGTGAGAGTTTGTGAGTTCAAGCCCCAGGTTGGGCTCTGTGTGGACAGCTCAGAGCCTGGAGCCTGCTTCAGATTCTGTGTTTCCCTTCCTCTGTCCCTCCCATGCTCATGCTTTCTCTGTTTCTCAATAAAAAATAAATGTTAAAAAATTTTTCTAAAATTGACCTCGGTTTAAGAAGATGTGATATATTATATATATACTGGAATATTACTTAGCCATCAAAAAGAATGAAATCTTGCCATTTACAATGATATGGATAGAGCTAGAATATATTATGCTAATCAAAATAAGTCAGTCAGAAAAATACAAATACCATATGACTTCACTCATATATGGAAATTAAGAAACAAAACAGCTGAACATAGGAAAAGAGAAAACAAAGAAAGAGGGGGGAAGCAAACCATAAGAGGCTCTTAACTATAGAGAACAAACTGAGGGTTAATGAAGGGAGGTGGATGGGAGATAGGCTAGATGGGTGATGGGTACTAAGGATGTATTTGTGATGGTCACTGGGTGTTGCATGTAAGTGATGAATCACTAAATTCTTCTCCTGAAACCAATATTACACTATATGTTAACTAACTAGAATGTAAATAAAAACTTGAAAAGAAAAAAAATGACTTCTGTTTCCTCTAGTCTGTCTCTTTTTCAAAGTAAATCTGAAAAAATCAATTTATAAGGGAGATTATCTTGCTTTAGAATTGTCAACATAATTAAAAAGGTGCACAAAAGATTGTTTTCAAGTTTCTTTAATGCAAGTTATTGTGTTAATTATGTTTCTTTTTTTAAATGTTTGCTTATTTTTGAGAGAGAGAGAGACCATGAGCAGGGGAGGGGCAGAGAAAGATGGAAAGAGAGGATTTTAACCAGGCTACATGCTGATAGCTGTGAGCCCAATTAGGGGATCAAACTTACAAACCCTGAGATCATGACCTGGGACAAAGTCAGATGCTAAACCTACTGAACCACCCAGGTACTCTTTAAAAATTAAACAAATTATGAGATATTTTGTTATACTTTATCTTGAAATTGACATTTATAAAATGATGCTCATACAGATTGTATAATTATTTTTTTTTTTACTTTTAGTTAGTCTGTTTGCTTATCTATTTATTTATTTATTATTTATTTACTTATTTATTTATTATTTTAAAACATTTACATCCAAGTTAGTTAGCATATAGTGTAATGATGATTTCAGGAGTAGAATCCAGTGATTTGTCCCATACATATAACTCTCAGTGCTCATCCCAACAAGTGTTCTCCTTAATGCCCCTTGCCCATTTAGCCCATCCCCCCCACCCAAAACTTCTCCAGAAACCCTCAGTTTGATCTCTGTATTTAAGAGTCTCATGTTTTGTCCCCCTCTTTGTTTTTCCATTATTTCTGCTTCCCTTCCCTTATGTTCATCTGTTTTATATCTTAACTTCCACATATGAGTAAAGTCATATGATATTTGTCTTTCTCTGACTAATTTCACTTAGCATAATATACTCTAGTTACATCCATGTTGTTGCAAATGGCATGATTTCATTCTTTTTGATTTCCGAGTAATACTCCATTGTATATATACACCAAATTTTCTTTATACATTCATCCAATGATGAACATTTGGGCTCTTTCATACTTGGGCTATTGTTGGTAGTGCTGCTATAAACATGGGGGTGCATGTGTCCCTTTGAAATAGCACACCTGCATCCCTTGGATAAATGCCTAGTAGTGAAGTTACTGGGTCATAGGGTAGTTCTATTTTTAGTTTTTTGAGGAACCTCCATACTGTTTCCCAGAGGGGCTACACCAGCTCGCATTCCTACCAACAATGCAAAAGAGAGCCTCTTTCTCCGCATCCTTGCCAACATCTGTTGTTGCCTGAGATGTCAATGTTAGCCATTCTGACAGGTGTGAGGGGGTATCTCATTGTGGTTTTGATTTGTGTTTCCCTGATGATGAGTGATGTTGAGCATTTTTTCATGTGTCAGTTGGCCATCTGGATGTCTTCTTTGGAGAAGTGTCTATTCATGTCTTTTGCCCATTTCTTCACTGGATTATTTGTTTTTGGGTGTTGAGTTTGATAAGTTCTTTATAGATTTTGGATACTAACCCTTTATCTGATATGTGATTTGCAAATATCTTCTCCCATTCTGTCAGTTGCCTTTTAGTTTTGCTGATTGTTTCCTTCACTGTGCAGAAGCTTTTTATTTTGATGAGGTCCCAGGAGTTCATTTTTGCTTTTGTTTCCCTTGCCTCCAGAGATGTGCTGAGTAAGAAGTTGCTGTGGCCAAGATCAAAGAGGTTTTTGCTTGCTTTCTCCTCGAGGACTTTGATGGCTTCCTGTCTTACATTTAGGCCTTTCATCCATTTTGAGTTTATTTTTGTGTATGGTGTGATAAAATGGTGGTCCCAGTTCATTCTTCTGCATGTTGCTATTCAATTTTCCCAACACCATTTGCTAGAAGACTGTCTTTTTTCCATTGGATATTCCTCCTGTTTTGTCTGTGGGTCCATTTCTGGGTTCTCTATTCTATTCCATTGATTTATGTGTTCTATTCTATTGATCTGCTTTTGTGCCAGTATCATACTGTCCTGATGCTTACCACTTTGTAATGTGTTAAAGTCTGAAATTGTGATGCCTCCAGCTTTGGTTTTCTTTTTCAGGATTGCGTTCACTACTTGGGTCTTTTCTGGTTACGTACAAATTTTAGGATTTTTTTTTTCTTGCTTTGTGAAGAATGCTGGTTTTATTTTGATAGAGATTGCATCGAATATGTAAATTGCTTTGGGTAATATCAACATCTTAACAGTATTTGCTGTTTCAATCCATGAGCGTGGAATACTTTTCCATTTTTTTTGTCTTCAATTTCTTTCATAAGCTTTCTATAGTTTTCAGTGTATAGATTTTTCACCTCTTTGGTTAGGTTTATTCTTAGGTATTTTATGGGTTTGGTGCAATTGTAAATGGGACCGATTCCTTGATTTCTCTTTCTGCTGCTTCATTACTGGTGTATGGCAATGCAAACGATTTATGTGCTATGATTTTATATCCTGTGACTTTACTGAATTCATGGATCAGTTCTAGCAGTTTTTTGGTGGAATCTTTTGGGTTGTCAACACAGAGTATCGTGTTGTCTGTGAAGAGTGAAAGTTTCACTTCCTCCTTGCCAATTTGGATGCTTTTTATTTCTTTGTGTTGTCTGATTGCTGAGGCTAGGACTTCCAACACTATGTTGAATAACAGTGGTGAGAGTGGACATCCTTGTCATGTTCCTGACCTTAGAGGGAAAGCTCTAAGTTTTTCCCCATTGAGTATGATATTATTGGTAGGTCTTTCATATATGGTTTTTATGATCTTGAGGTACAATCCTTCTATTCCTACTTTCTTGAAGGTTTTTATCAAGAAAGGATGCTGTATTTTGTCAAATAATTTCTCTGCATCTATTGAGGGGATCATGTGGTTCTTATCCTTTCTTTTATTAATGTGATGTATCACATTGATTGATTTGCAGATATTGAACCAGCCCTGCATCCAGGTATAAATCCCACTTGATCATTGTGAATAATTCTTTTGATTTATTCTTGGATCTGGTTTGCTAGTATCTTATTGAGGCTTTTTGCATCCATGTTCATCAGGGAAATTGGTCTTTAGTTCTCCTTTTTTCTGGGTCTTTGTCCGGTTTTGGAATCAGGACAATGCTGGCCTCATAGAATGAGTTTGGAAGTTTTTCTTCCATTTCTATTTTTTGGAACAGCTTCAAAAGAGTAGGTGCTAACTCTTCTTTAAATGTTTGGTAGAATTCCCCTGGAAAGCCATCCAGCCCTGGACTCTTGTTTTGGGGGAAATTTTTGATTACTAATTCAATTTCTTTACTGGTTATGGGTCTGTTCAAATTTTCTATTTCTTCCTGTTTCAGTTTTGGTAGTATACATGTTTCTAGGAATTTGTCTATTTCTTCCAGATTGTCCAATTTATTGTCATGTAATTGCTCATAATACTCTCTTATTATTGTTTGAATTTCTGTGGTGTTGGTTGTGATCTCTCTGCTTTCATTCATAATTTTATTTGGGCCATTTCCTTTTTCTTTTTGATCAATTTGGCCAGGGGTTTATCAATTTTGTTAATTTTTTGAATAACCAGCTCCTGGTTTCATTGACCTGTTCTACCGTTTATTTATTTTTTATTTTTTATTTTTTTTATTTCAATATCATTGATTTCCACTCTAACTTTATTATTTCCCAACTTCTGCTGGTTTGGGGTTTTATTTGCTGGGTTTTTTTCCCAGCTCTTCAAGGTGTAAGGTTGGGTTTTGTATCTGAGAACTTTCTTCCTATTTTTGGAAGGCCTGGATTGCTTTATACTTCCTTCTTAGAGTTCTCTTTTTATTATTATTATTATTATTTTAACATTTTGATTTTATTTTTTGAGAGACAGAGACAGATCACTAGTTGGGGAGGGGCAGAGAGAGAGGAATACACAGAATCTGAAGCAGGCTCTAGAATCTGAGCTGTCAGCACAGAGCCCAACGTGGGGCTCAAACCCATGAACTGTGAGACCATGACCTGAGCTGAGGTCAGACGCTTAACTGACTGAGCCACCCAGGCACTCCTATACTTCCCTCTTGTAACCACCTTTGCTGCAACAAGGAGGTTTTGGGCTGTGGTGTTATCATTTTCATTGGCTTTCATGTACTTTTTAATTTCCTCTTTAATTTCTTGGTTAACTCATTACTCTTTAGTAGGATGCTCTTTAATCTCCAAATACCCGTGGTCTTTCCAAATTTTTTCTTGTGGTTGATTTCAAGTTTCATAGTGTTGTGTTCTGAAAATATGCATGGTATAATCTTGATCTTTTTGTATTTTGGGGGAGCTGATTTATGTCCTGGTATGTGATCTTTCCTGGAGAATGTTCCATGTGCACTTGAGAAGAATGTATATTCTGTTGTTTTAGGATAAAATGTTCTGAATATATCTGTTAACTCCATCTGGTCCAGTGTGTCATTCAAAGCTGGTTAGTTAACACTTACATCAACTCCCATAATTAGTGTGTGTGCGTGTGTGTGTGTGTATGTGTGTGTGTGTGTGTGTGCATGTGCCTGTGGTGAGAACGCTTAAGATCTACTCTCTAAACAGTTTGACTCATCTTCTTTCTAAGTATACCCTTTAAAAAAGTCTACTGGTTTCTTTCAGTTCTCACTACCACAAGTACAGTTTAAGTAACATAATTGCTGTATCTCTTTTGAGGGACATCTATTTAACCTTATATAAGTGTTATTTATTCACACTTTTCCCTGCCACCCTTACTAGACTATTAATTTTGGCATAACTTCTAGCACAGAACGTTAAAATGTATTTAGTAGATAAATGGATAATATTTAATGCTCATGTATATATATTGGTTTTTGCATAGTAGTGCTTTTTTTTAACTCTATACAGTTGGGACAATTATAAAGCATAAAGTTATAAAGTAGCATTCTAAATATCACAGATTATAATATCTAAATATGTCAGCAGGAAAAGGATTCTTGACTAGGGGCAGTAATAAGGAGCTTCTGCTTTTTTTTCCTTCCCATCAGAAGGAAATAAAGTACCCTTCAGCAGGGTAACACAAGGGTGGTAGGAGGAACAGTAAAATAATGCTACTACTGCTTCTCTAAAAAATTTTTAATTAATATTTTTTAATTTATTTGAGAGAGAGAGAGAGAGAGAGAGAGACTGCGCATGAGCAGGGGAGGGGCAAGACACAGAACCTGAAGCAGGGTCCAGACTGAACTGTCAGTACAGTACAGTCAGAGTCTGACACAGGGCTCAAACTCACGAACCCCAAGGTCATGACCTGAGTTGAAGCCAGACACGTAAGTGATTGAGCCACCCAGGTGCTCCTACTACTGCTTCTCTAGATGTGAACTTATGGCAGCTACACCATGAGCATAGTGGAGTTGCCTGAGCCGCAATACCATGGCCATTCTGTTTCATAATACAACCCAAAGAAGAATGATAACCTAAGAATAACAAAAACTAAGCCAAAAACAAAAACAAAACTTACCCACACAATTCCTATTTCTACTTCTTAGCCTCCTCTTTAACTCAAGATTCATAATGGTATATATGGATGGACTACAAGCAGAAAAAATTATTTTTTTGAGTGTAATTAAAAAATTATTTAATTTTTTGAGTGTAAACTCAAAATTTTTACTGATGTATCTCATTCCATAGTATCCCAGCCATGACTTTACAATACTGTCAATTGAATCATGTATTACTTTCTGTTTATGTGTTGTTAGGTAGGGCTTAAAGGTTGACTAATATACTGAAGATTTAATTTAAGTTCCTCTGGAAGATACAATGGAATATTGAGAAACTGTCCCATAAGATAGGGTATATGCTGAAGTAGGAATGGCCTTCCTACATCTATAAAGTAACTGACAAAACAGCTCTGTTGTTGAGAGAGTGTAATATTCCCAAAATGACTGCATCCATCAAGAGGAGTTTTGTTTTTTTTTTAATTTTGGAAAAGATTTTTTTTAATTTTGTATAAATCGTCTGGTTGATTCTTTCCCTATAGCTACAATAATTCTCAAATATCAGAAGCATGTTGAAGACAGATTTCTTTGCCATTATATTTTGTTCCTAATACTACTTAACCAGTCTTTTTCCTCAAGTCAGAGATCAATGATATCTTGAATTCTATTAAAATTATGCCACAAGATTAATTAACATAGATACATTTCACTTATGGCATTATGGCAGAATTTTGGGGCATAATGACAAAAAAAAATTACTGAACACATGCTTAATCCAACTTTTGAGAATAATTAGAAAATTGCCCCATCCCTCTATTTGGGGATAGGGGATGTACAGATATAAAACAATATAAAACAAAAGAAAATATCCATACAAAAAGCAGGAAATGAGTACTTTAGAAGGGAAAAAGGAGGAAAGTATAATTAGCATCAATTGCTTTAGGCAGGAGATGGGATCTGAAAGATTGTCAGAATTTTTAATATCAAAAATAGTAGTGGGTAAAGGCACCTGGTAAAGGGAACTAAGTAAGCTGAGGCACAGAAAGACAAACACATAGCACATGCACAGAGTCCAATAAGTGGGATAAGAGAGAAACACAGTTAGAGAGACAGGGTCAGGTTAGAAATAGTCAACTGCAAGGGGAAAGAGAAAAAAATAATGAAAAAAAAAATGGCCAAAGCTGGAGAGAAACAGAATAAAAAAGAAAAAAGAAGAGTACTAAATAACGTGAACATATATAACTTAAGTAAGGGTAGAGAGGTAGGTTGGTGATCTTTTTCACTGTTTAAAGAAAGGTCATGAGTGGGATTACAGAGAGAGAATCACAATACACATGTCAATATATAATTCCGTTTTGTTTCTATATAACCTTTTCACCTAATCTGAAATTATTCTGGAAAGGCTCATGAGAAATCCCCTAAAGATGAATAAAAAGGTCTCTTGCCCAATTTTTATGTTTTAGAGGCTTCTATCATGGTAGTTTTGCCTTAAAATTGTCATTCAGAATAACATGTGACTAGGAAAGAAGCTTCTTAAATGTCTAATATATTATTTTATCCAATCAGAAAATGTAGGATTTGCTGCTTGCTTTGGACATTATCAGAACTGGAGTGACCTTTTTTTTTTTTTTTTTTTTTTTAACCTCTCCTTCCCCAAATGGATTATCTTTTGTTCAGCATGTACACGATTTAAATTATCTGATTCTGCATTCATCTGACTGCCGGGTGATAGATAGTTCTCAGAATGTCTGACAGTATTTCTTGTAAGCATCAGACATGATAGAGAGAAGGGTACTGATGGAGCAAAAGACTTTGAAATGTCATTTTGGATCAGTGCACAGCATGATTCAAGGTTGCATTGAAAGAGGAGTCAGAGGAGCTATTAAAAAATGTGTGTGTCGATATCTTGAAGTGCAATGTGAATCTAAACTGGCCGCTCCTTTCTTTTAAACTAATTGATGTGTTTATCTCAGTTTTTCCCATGAGAGATTTTATGCTATTGGAAAACTAGGATTAATTAGGACTAATAATTTAATTTAATTATTTGGGGCAAAAGTCAACATGTAGATCGAGTATCTTATTTTGATGATTGATAGACATTTCCTACAGGTTACAAGGGCCAGGCAAATCAGATATCTGTCTAAAGTTACATGTGCACACATACAACCACAAATATAGCTCTAAACAAGGAACTTAATTTCACATGCCAGACAGAATATGTAATCACAAAAATTAACAGTTTATATACTGATAAGATCTTGCATGATTTCAAATTTGTGGAATCACATAGGATTCATACATATATGTCAAAATCTGTCTTGTATTGAGAGTAGTGAACAAAATTATTTTATTAGTAGTGCATTTACTCATTTATCTTTACAACTCCTATAGTTTCTCTCTTTTTTAGAAAATTTTAAAAATGTTTGTTTATTTCTGAGAGAGAGAACGAGAGAGTGTGCAAGCGGGGAGGGGCAGAGAGAGAGGGAGACACAGAATCTGAAGCAGGCTTCAGGCTCTGAGCTGTCAGGGCAGAGCCTGACATGAGTTTGAACTCATGAACCATGAGATCATGACCTGAGCTGAAGTCAGTCGCTTAACTGACTGAGTCACCCAGGCATCCCTGTAGTTTCTACTTTTTAAAGGGAATTGATGTATTTGTTGGTGCACAGATATTCATGATTATTATATCTTCTTTGTAAATGATATCTTTTAGCATTAGAAGGTGCCCTTTATGGGATCTTTTATACTTTTTAGTTTGGATTCTACTTTGATATAAGGATTGCAACCCTTTTCTTGTGATTAGTAAACCAAAATATTGCTTTTGTCCATCTTTATGTTTAGTCTTCCATTATCCCTATTTTAGGTGGATTTTGAATACAATATATGATAGAGACTTTTAACCCTGTCATATCATTTTGTTATCATTATGATGTGTGTTATAATTGCTATTTTTTCTTTTATGGTATATTTTGCCTTTCATTTTTAGCTCTTTTCATAATTAAAAAAGGTTTATATTTTTATTCCTGTTTCCTATATTTGTTTATGCCCAGAGCCATCTATTTTGTTACTTATCCTTTATCTCTCCGCTATGTGTATTTTAGGTTTCATATGAGTTCCTTTCTCTTTTCCTTTCCTTCTTCTCCCCATTTTTATACTTTTGTTATTTCTACTATGTTATAACATCTTTTCACTGCTCCCCATGTTCTGATTTCCCTCCATACTATCATTATGATCATTCTGCTGCAGCATACCTCAACTGCCTTGCCCCTCTCTTCCTGCACTGAAGGCATCTGGTTTATCAGTCTCCTATTGCTCCTGTAGCAAATTGCTACAAGCTTGGTGTTTGACAACAACACGAAGTTATTCTGTGACAGTTCTGGAAGTCAGAAGACTAAAATTGGTCTCATGAGTCTGAAATCAAGGTGTCAGAAGAACTGATTCCTGCTGGTGGTTCCAGGAGAAAATCCATTCCTTGACTGTTCCAGCCTCTAGAGAGTGTTTGGCGCTCCCTGGCTCCTAGATGCATGGTTCCAACCTCTGCTTGAATCTTCACATTGCCTTTGCCCTGCTTGGATCTCCTGACTCTCTCTTATGAGGAGTCCTATGATTATGTCAGGCATATCTGGGTAATCTAAAATAGTCCCCCACCTCATTTGTGCAAAATCCCTTTTTTTCTTATTTAATCATATGTGCAAAATTCCTCTTGCCATATAAAGTAGCATCCATAGGTTCCAGGGGTTTGGACGTGGACATCTTTAGAGGTAGGAATGTTATTCAGCTTTCCACACTTGTAAAATTTGCACCTCCAACCTTAGAGATAACCAGTTCTGTATCTATTCTGTTTGCACCAAACTCATTGAATATGGCTGTGAGTTAGCAAGCAACCATGCTGTTAAGTCTCACTTTCAATATAAGCTTACAAAACTCAAGAGGGCCCTAGGGACTAACCAGAAACCTAATAATTTCACTATTTAATTCACTTCTCCACTCTAAAAGGTGACAACTTCAATAATAATCTTTTAAATTTTCTAACTAATCCTTTCTATTTCTTACCCTCAACAATGCCCTAAGCACTTATTTTATTGGAGAAAAAATAACCTATCAGAACAAAATATCCACATTCTCCCACTGCCATACCTACTTTCATGTGTTCCCATATGACTCTGCATTTTCTTCCAGTACAATGGATAGACAGCTAGTATTCCATTAAGATCTTCCTATTTGTTCACTCATCTTATCTATCTGAAAATTCTTTCTTGAAAATAGCTCCTCCACCCTCTATTTCATCAGGTCATTCTTCTCAGGATCATTCCCATAAGCTAGCAAACATGCTATCATACCTTTCAACTTAAGAAAATCTTGCCAATGACTCCATAGCCATATTAACTTCCATCACATTACTTAACATTCTCAAAAAAGTTATGTATACTTAATGTCACCCTTCTCTCTTCTTTATTATTCTTACTCTGTCCCAGTTAAACTTCCATTACCATAAACCCAACAAACATGATTACATCAAGATTATTCATGACCTATAAATTACTAAATCCAATAGTCAGTTCTTAGTCCTCATCTTACTTTAACTCTTAGCAATATTTACACATGTGGCTCTTCCTCCTTCTTGAAATACATGTATTTTTAACTTGACTGACCCGAAAATTGATCTAATTTGCTCTTTGCTTTTCTAATGATTTCTAAGCCTTCACTGGTAGATGCCACATCCTCTTAAATTTAATGTTGGAATGCTCCAAGACTTGTCTTTACATTGTTTTTCTCTTCTTACTAGACTTTCTTTCTTGCTTTGCTCATCCATTCTTGTGGTTGTAAGTATAAGCTGATAATTCCCAATATGGACTCTGTAATCCAAAACTTTCCCTGAATTCCACTTGCATATTTAATTGCCTACTTAACCTGCTCTTGGAAGACTAGATGCACCTCAGATTATTTCAAAACCCTCTGAAACCCTTTTATGTCTTCCATTGCAATTAAAATTAAATTCAAATTATTTACCCGGATCTATCAGGCAATGAATAATCAGTTTCATGCCTACCTGTCTAACATCATCTCCCTCATATCTTACTTTTTCATTTTCTTCTAGTCACATAAATATCCTGGCATATAATAAGTTTGTTAATGATAAACATAAAAAAAACTCTAGTCTCTGATAGTGGCTTGTGAATTTGATATTAATCTATTAGTTTCACCTTATTAATTACATTGTACAAACTCTATATCATCACTTATTTTTATCTACCTTAAATTTTAAAAATAAAGAGGTATATTAAAGTCACCCATAATTTTTATTTCTGTGTATTAATCCTATGATATTTTGCTTTATATTTTGATGCTTGATTACTCAGGACGAAAGGATCATGATTATTTTAACTTTTTGTGGCATTTATGACAATATAAATGGAGTCTTTTATCACATTTAATTTTGTTGACTTGAATTATATTCAGTCTTGATTACTTAATTCTTTAGTCCTTTTATTATTGGTTCTGATTTTGTATTTACTTAATATTTTTTTGCCAACTAAAAAAATTTTAATGTTTATTAATTTTTAGAGTGAGAGGGAGAGAGTGTGTGTGACTGGGGAAGGGGCAAAGAGACAGGGAAACAGAATCCGAAGCAGGCTTCAGGCTCTGAGGTGTCAGCACAGAGCCCATGTAGGGCTTAAATTCACGAACTCTGAGATCATGACCTGAGCTGAAGTCGGACACTTGACTGAATGCCCCACGCACACCTGTTTTTGCCAATGTTTAATGTTTAATCTTATGTAGCATTATTTTATATGGGTTTCTCAAAGCTACTATGAGATTAAAAATTGTTATTTTAATTTATCTATTATTAAACTTCTATCAGAGTCTAAAATTCATTTACATTTTGATAATTTTATCTTTAGTCTTTTCTCAATGCATTTATTTTATGATCTTTGTGCCTTATTTTCTTTACTTTTCTTCTTTCTTTTTTTCTTTTACTCTGTAGGCCAAATTTGTTAGCCTGCCCTACAATGTGGGGGCCTCCCAATCACATGGGGGGACACCAAGTGTGGGGTGACTCTATCAGGTGGAGACTTGTGGCACAGGTGGTAAAAGAATTCACCCAAGGCAGAACAAAGGAGATAGACGTTGAGTGAATACATCACAAGGGAGCAGTGGACAGGATAGCAAAGAAGAGGCTGCCACAAGGCTGGGGTGGGGGTGGTGTTGGAGGATGGGGTAGAGTAGGGGAAGTGGGGGAAAGGTGAGGAGGTATGAGAATGTATGGAATTTTCCTTTTTTTTTTTTTGGTACCTGTGTCTGTGTGTAAGTAACCCATTGGTCAGCTAGGGCTCATGGATACTTTGAGGTGGGTGGCCTAATGGACCTGTTTGTATTTAGCCATGGGACCAAAGTAGGCCCTTTCACCATACTCAGGTTTCCACTGCTCAAGATGGTTGCCTAAAAGAGGCCTCTACATATATAATGTTAAATGTTAGACATATTTAATGTTAAAATATTAAAAACTTCATCTTTTGAGTTTCCTCTATGTGGTGAAGGATTTAGAAGAAACTCCAACAACAAAGTTCCTTTTCTTCCACTTTAAGATCAAGCTCTATTCAGCGTGACTACATCTTCAAGTAATTTTTTAAAGAGCTAGTATATTTTATGTGTTCTTGCATGTCTGAAAATATCTGTTGTATTCACATGAAAGACAAGTTTTCTGGATAAAATAATTAGGACAAAATCATATATGTCCTCTGTTATATTCTAGTCATTAGCTTTAAAGAGAAGATCTGTGAGACCAATATAACTTCTTTCCTCAGTAATGTTGCTTTTTCTACTCTAAAACCAATGGATTTTATTCTCTCCCCTTATAATCCAAATATTTGTCAGACATATCTAATTTGCACTCTCTTTTTATTGATTTTTGCCTACAGCAAGGTAAGCTTTTCAATCTGGATGGTCAGATCTTTTCAGTTTATGACTACTTTCTTCAATATTGGGTATAATCATTTCCTCTGGTTCAATTTTCTTCTCAAGTACACTAGTATTTTTTAAAATGAATCAAGAAGCTTTTCCCTCCATATTGATCATTGTATTTTCTCTTCGACCTTTTCTACTGCATCTAAGAGGGCCCCTCAAGTTTGATCTTTGCAACATTTTGGATTTCCATGTTGCTGTTACATTTTTACTTTTTAATTCTTTCTTGCATCATCCACTTCTCAATTTAATCTCATGATATTTTTATTTCTGAATTTTCTCTTCTTATGACTTTTTCCTATTTCATAGCTAGAGGGCTTATATACAATGGATAAAACAGTATATTTTCTGAGATTTTCTTCAAGTTTCTTCAACAAAAAGATTTTGAAACTATGTCCTCTTTATTCAGAAATCATTTTCCCTTTTTTTCTGGTAGGGCAATATTGTATTTTAGCTATAAATTTTGTTTGTGCATATTTACAGACACACACACACACACACACACACACACACACACATACATTCCTACTCCTCCTCCTTTTCTTTCTCTCCTTCTCTCCTTCCCCTCAACTCATTCTCAAGGGAGTTAGCTCTATTTATAGTCTGTGTTTAAGCACAAGCAGGGTGGATAGTTAGCCTTCATCCTATTTATCTGTCCATTTGGGTGCTGACCCGATTTCAGTCTAATACTTGTCTTTTGATATTCAGATGGCTCTCTTGTGCTAACCTTGTAAGTCACTTATCCTACCCCACTTCGATATTTTGTGCTGAGCATGTGAAAACATAAAATCTCTAGAATGCCTTGCTTCTGTGGCTCAGTATGTTCCGCTCTGGGGGCTGGCTTGGGAGAATTTAACCTCTCATAAAGAAGCCCAGTTCCAATAGCCCTTCTCTACCTATGGCTCTATTGTATTCTGGATGTTATCGAATCTGAAGGGCTATAAAAAAAGCATTGCAGGGGAAACTTGTGAAAGAAAACAGTACCTAGGCCCAATAAAAATGTGAAAATAGCACAGTAAAATTGCCCCAATTTGTATTTGGTACAGCTTGAGGTAGACAGTCATCTCAGGTATATCCATTTAAATAGGCACTTTTAAAAAATTAAGCATGGGTTCTTGTAGGAATTTTCTTCATTAACTTGTTTCATAGTTTTGTCTATTCATTCTCCTAAGTCTTAACTGGATTTATGAAACATTTGTGCTATTCCAGGTTCAGCTACACATAGTTTTCACTCTGTTCTACCAAATCCATTAGGGAGTACTCATTATATGGTCAATAGATAAGCATGTAGGGATCACATGAAAACCATGTCCACGTGCAATTTCAGAAACCATAACTGAGCATCATATTAATATAGAGAAGAAAAATACTATGTTCACCACCATTTATTCATTTATTCATTATTACTATGTCATTCATTTCTCAATAGAATGTCAGTTATTCATTCACATTCTCAATGAATGTCAGTCATTCATTTCTCAGTAGTTTATTGAGAAACTATTTTATGCCAGACATTTTTTTTTATGTTAAGGATATAATGGTGACTAAAAATACAGTTCTTTACTAAGTGTATAGTACAGTTTGGAGAGTCATTAACCAAGCAATCATATTAACAAATATTAAATTAGACAGTAAAAGAGCTACTTTACATAAATGTTCCATAAAATGCAGGATAGGGGATGTGGTGATGGGTAGGTCAGAAAATATATTCCTAAGGAAATCTCCCTTTGATCTGAAATTTGAAGGAAGAGTGGAGATTACCTAGATGAATAGTATAGAGGAGAAATACAAACAGAGGGAACTGAATGTGCAAAGGCCGTATCAGTGCAAAGCACTGTTCTAACAGCTTTTTTAAAGCTCATTTTCAGTGTGGTAAAGTCATCTTTTGCTTTTCCATTACAGGTATTGAGGGAGAAATTTGGAGTGACTGTGTTATGGGTTGCCAAATGAACACAAATTTTCAAGTCAGGTTTCTAATTTTAATATAATTCTACATAATATAGCAATCCTGTTTTAAAAAAATTTTTAATATTTACTTATTTTTGAGAGAGAGAGAGAGAGAGAGAGAGAGAGAGAGTGCAAGTAGGGGAGGGGCAAAGAGAGGGGGAGACATAGGCTCCAGGCTCTGAGCTATCAGGACAGACCCCCCCCCCCCGCCCCCGACGCAGGGCTCGAATTCATGAACTGTGAGATCCTGACCTGAGCTGAAGTCAGATGCTTAACTGACTGAGCCACGCTGGTGCCCTGATAATATAGCAATTCTTAAACACAGTTGAATGTTGGTATCAAATAAACACTGCATATGCATCTGTAATCCTGAGTAGTATTTTGCCTTTCAGAGCAAGCACACACAGGTTTAATAGTTTTCACATCATAAAGCAATTGCAGTTCTCTTGTTAATTTTCTTTGTAGGGTAGAAAACAAACTGATTTTAGGGAAAAGTTACTTGCAAAAGTAACCTAGTTTTAAGCACATCTTTTCCCCAGGCTTTTAGCCTAAAACTAATATAGACAAACCCAAGTAAAAGATATGTTTAATTCAACCAAACCTAGATAAATTTACGTTCCAATTCTACAGAGCCAATCAACTTGATGTTATACAAACAGATCCCCAGAGAAACTGGGTCACACCTTTCACATTTTAGTTTCACAAGTAATGTAGAATTTCAGTGATTAAAGTTCACATCCCACACGCAGATTAGCTTTTGCAAACATTGATGTATTTAGGGAAGCCAGGATTCATAGTACCCAAACAAACTTAAATGAATTTTCATTGAATTAAACTTTTATGTTTTGAAGAGGGTATTAGTGAAAGTGAGGTTCCAACATAGACAATAAGATTTAATGATGCAGAGCCCAAAATATAATTACTCTCAGCTACAGTGTAATAATGGCTGTTCATCTACACAAATATCTTTTAAAAAGGGATCAAAGTTGCACAAAATAGAATCTCATATATTTATCACATGTCCCTGCTCTTGGACACAGCTTCCCTTATTTTATAAGGCTTTAGGCGTGTGTGTGTGTGTGTGTGTGTGTGTGTGTGTGTGTGGTGTGGGGTGTGTATGTGTGTGTGTGTGTGTGTGTGTGTAGTGTAGGGGGGTGAGGAGTCAGCTACCATGACAGTGGCTGTGATAACAAACTTTGGGGGCAGCGTTGTTTCCAAGCCCAACTCTGACCCTCAACATGTTGTGTCTTGACGACCAAGTCTAATCAGAGCTGTGGTGTAGAGGCAGAAAATCAAGTTCAGAAGTCTAGAAATCTGATTTAAGTTCCACCTCATGATGTATTCCCAGTGATATGAGATATGAAAAATTACTTTCCTCTCTGAATCTCAGTAGTTCCTTTATAAGTTTGGGATAAAATTGGTGTCTGCTCAATCTTTTTCATAGGAATTTGATGAGCATCATATTGATGAGGGAGCATGGGGCAAGCTGAGGGCAAAGTACAGGCTAATAGCACACCTTCCTTCCCCGCTCCCCCTGCCCCCACCAGTTGGAATGTATGTGATATTCCTTGGACACTCCTAGTTGCCCAAGAACAGGGGAATGGAAAGAAAGCAAATGGTTGACTGATAGAGATTACAGTTATGCAGGACAGGAGTCTCCTTCAGTGTGTGCATAACTTAGTAAACTGCAAGAAAAAGGCCATCTTATCCATAGCCTGATCTCTAAAAACTTATGACTCTGTTTCCTGGAGCACTAATATCACCCTCATCAAAATGTAAGGGGGTTTTAAGTGCTTGCCATGGTGATGTGGGAAACAAAGGCAAATGAAAATTAAATTCCCTTACTACCTACAGGCCTTTGACAAGTCCTTGAAACAGGTAGAGTGACCTCCCTCTAGGATCTCAGCTGCACTGATGATGACGCTTTGCTAGGGAAAAAGGGAGAAAAAGAGAATCTTGGCTTGATATTATACTGAACACCCTCCCCACCCCACGATCCTTTAAGTCTATTTTAAAACAGAAAAATTCCTTTGGAAAATTCCTTTATCTCAACTACACCATGATATATGCTGGCAATCATACTCCAAACTAATGGCCCCCTGATATACATCTGAAGGGTCTCATGACTGAGGTCTTACTGAATGGTAATAAATGGTATTTCCATAGCAATAGCTAGTCCCTCAAGGTCCTGGAATCCTTGCTTCCAAAATTCCTTAGAGACTTACACTGTCTCTAACACCCTCCCAACCTGAGGGTATAGAATGAGTTACTTGTCACAACCCCAGTGCAGCTCTTCCTGCCCATGGGTCCTGTCCTGATGCTTTAATAAAATCACCTTTTTGCACCAAAAACATCTTCAAGAATTCTTTCTTGGTCATTGGCTCCAAACCCCACCACCATCATGCCACAACTTCATCAATATGAGATCATAGGTGTGAGAGTCCTTGGTTGATGGCCCTATGTTACCCAATTATTTGTTTAATCATTAAATATGCATAGTTGCCTCTACTGGCATAGTTGCCTCTATCATAGTTACCTTTGATTCTTTGATGCTCTAGAAGGTTTATGAATATTGTGAGGAAATGAAGATACATGGTAAACCAGAACTGAGAAATGTTTTCTGGGTATACATCTATAAATTAAATATTCCTTCTATATTCTAAATTTTTTTACCACATTTTATGTGGTAATATCTTAACTTCAAAACAATGCTGAAAACCTCCTCAGAATGTCCTAATCTTTTTTTTTTCTACTCAAGACTACATATATATGAAGCACTAATGTCATGACTAATGTCATATGAAGCACTAATGTTGATAGAATAATTTAAATATACATTATATATTTGGTATTTATAATTAATTTTTTTCTGAATCTAACAGACTATATATCAGGAGTATATTTCTCTACACTTGGAAAACTGTATACTTGTAAGGAATTTATTCATTTATTTACTCAACATATTGTCTATTGACCACAGACACTTTGATTAGGAATAGAGTTCACTCTGGCCCAAGCCATCCATTATCTCTTGGCTTGACTGCCACAATGACCTCTTAGTCTTCTGGTCTCCTTTGCCCCTTTCAGTCCATCATCAACATGGTAATCAGAGTGAAATTTTAAATACGAATGTCAGATCATATCATTCTTCTTTTCAAAACCTTACAATGTATACTCTTCCATCACTTACTGACTTGTTCCAGTCATGCCAACCTTCCCACTGTTCCTGGAAGATGCCACTTATGATCTTGCTGTAGGGCTTTTGTACTGCCTATTCTCCTTCTCCCAGATAACTATTTTGTTGACCCTCTTCCCACCTCAAAGCTTTGTTTAAATGGGGATGATCCCAATCATCTTAGTATTGGGACACACTCCCTCCCAACATCCCATCATTCCCATCAACTTTATTTACTCTCTTTTTTCCCCCCCATAACATTTACTATCTTCTAACATACCATTATTAAATCAGGGCTAGTTTTGTATTGTCTCTCTCCCCCTACTAGGATGAGAACTTCAGGAGGGAAGGGATCTTTGCTTTGTTTACTGATATATCCCAAATGCCTAAACTGTGCCTGACATAGAAAAGACATTCATTAGGTTCCCTGACCTTAAAATATGTTCTGTTTAAGAAAGGAATGCAGTCAGGGTCAGTTAAAAGTAAACACTCTCCATTTCTGCCCATGTCTATTTTGTGCTCTTTCAGGAACAATATTTTAGCTAGATATAACATTCTATTTTGACAAGTATTTTTTATCTATACTTTGATATTATCAATGCTTCAATATGCTGTTTCCTCTGTCACTGAATTTTGCTGTTGAGATGTATGCTTTCAGATTAATTGTTGTTCCATTGTGAGTCACATTTTCCCTCAAGTTACTTTTCAGATCTCTTTATATCTGACATTTTGCAGTTTCCCTAAAATGCATCTAAGTGTGCATTTATTTCCATGTGTGTACTTTGGAGTTGGCTTTAATTCCTGAATCTGATGCTGTTATCTTTTCAAATATTCTTTCCTATACTACCTGTTTTCTACTTTTAGAATTTCTACTATACATATGATGGACTTTCACATGCTATCCTCCATGTTTCTGACACTCTATTTTCACTTCTTCCATCTCTTTAAGTCTCTGTATCTCTATGCACCGCACAATCCATTCCCTTGTCCCTAATGGCTTTACTTCCCTTATTCACCAAGTGAACTCATATTTAAAGCAGTAGCTAAGGGGCACCAGGGTGGCTCAGTCGGTTGAGCAGCCAACTCTTGATTTTGGCTCAGATCATGATCTCACGGTTTGTGAGTTCAAGCCCCACATTGGTTTTTGTGCTAATAGCACAGAGCCTCCTTGGGATTCTCTGTCTCCCTTTCTCTCTGCTCCTCCTCTCACCCCTCACAAAAAAGGTAACTAAAATGTCTTTGTTAGGACATTCTCTAATCAATGCAATCTTGACCTTAATGTCTCTAATACAAATGATTCATCTGTGTGCTCCTGCATTCTTTTAAGTTAGGTTTTGTTTGTAAGAAGATTCTCAGATTTATACTCCCGTTCATGAATTTCTACTTCAATTGTATTTATTATGCTGTTAAACTCATTTATTACGGTTTTATTTTATTTTAGTGACTATTTCTTACTTATAGGAGAATATTTGGTTATGTTTCAAATATTACTATTTTTATCATGGTATCTTATTATTGTTTCAGCTGGTATTTTTAATAACTTAAAACACATTTACTTCAAATCTCTTAGAGGGGTCTAATTCTGCTTTGCTATAGCTGCCCCTCACTGATTCTTGAGTATTAAATTTTATGTTCCTTAATTTTGGATTGCTCCTTAAATTTGCATCGTGGATTTATCTTCAATCTATGGGAAGCCCATTCTGCCTGGATGAGGGCATTTCTTTCCCAAGTGTTCAATGTTTGCTTCTGTCCAACTTTGGAATGTTTTACCTGTGAAAATTTCTCTGGGGCCAATTTTGTATTAATTTCTCAGTGTGGGAATTGCTGAACAATGCATATATTGCATATTTAACCCAAAACCTACAACATGTTAGGTCTATGGCTTTAAATAATTAGGGATGACTAATTATGTTTACCTGTGATCTAGGAAAGAGACAAATGTTTTTATGTTTCTGTGCCAGCAAACACAATATGTAGTCCAACTTTTTGCCAAGTTTGTAGCCACTCAAAGATCATGACTAACTAAAGATCTCATTCTCACTACTTCCCAAGGCCACAGCCTCCTTTTGTCTCTCTAGGCACTGAAATCTAGGCCTCAATGTTGTAGGTTAAGAACCTCAACTCCAACACATTTTCCTTCAGCACAGGTACAACATCAGCTTGATAATACTGCTATTTCATAGGCCTATTCCCATTTTGGACTGTGTATATACTGCTTCCCTTCCTGTGGGCTCATCTATTTATTTAAAATGTTGCATTTTTGAACATTTTATTTCTTCTGTAGTTGTATAGCCTTTCTGCTCAAGTTCATGAACTTTCACACTGTCTGAAATTGAAATGTGTGCTGCAGCAGAGAATAAAGTTTTCATGCAACCATTATACAGGGAAATTTTTACCAAAAAATTCACTGTGCTAGGAGTTCCATTGGCTGAAGTGGTGAAACAGCCAAATAAACAACTGCAATCAAATGTGGCAAGTGCTAGGAGGTGCTCTGACAGCACAGAGGAGCACTGTTAAATATAGGGAGGGCAAATGTCTATCAGGGAAGGCTTCATAGAGGAGTTAAATCTTCAGCCAGGATAAGAAAAAGAATATATACTTCAGACCAAGATTAATGAAAATATTAAAAGAAATAGAACTAATTATTTGTGGCTGAAACAGTGACTTTGGAAGAGTAATTGAAGATAAAGATGAAGAGGATAGTTAAAGCTAAGATCGTGAAGAGATTTCTGCTCTGCTAGGAGCTTAAATTAGAATATTTCAATCAGGTTAATGACACCAGCAGATGTGCATGGTATAAAGTGTATTATAGCAACAATCAGTGTGAAAGGTGGATTGAGAAGGAAGTGATGAGGGAGCCATTGCAGTAAAATATGCCATAAAATGACGGGGGGCTCAACTAAAGCACTAGGAATGTGAGGGAGGAGAATGGACATACTTAAGTGGTAATTAAGGGAGACATAAGCAAGTGCAGAACTTGCAGCTGGATAAAGAAAGAAGATTATAGGTTTTTGGCTTGAGCACCTCAGTGTTTATGCTAATCACTAAGAAAGAAACTGCAGTAGGTATAGTTTTGGTACAAAGATAATATAACCATCTTCAGAAAAGTTAAATGTGAAATGCATCTGAGACATCTAGATAAAGATACCCTCCCCCTAGAGCACAAACACAGGCAAATACTCAGGCATACTTCTTTCACTGGACATACAAGCTTGGAATTCTGCCACTTGAATGCCAAGATAGGTAAAAATACCTGGTACCCTCAGAAAATAAGGTCTTTAGCCAGGGTTACTTCCCTGGTTCTCAGTTCAAAAGATATTTGGAAAATGTCCAATCAAAAGTTAAGAGATAGAATCACCTCCCACAGACCAGATTCCACTAGATCTGAGTGTAGTACATGAGTCTGCATTTTTTTAAACAACTATCTTAGCTGTTTATCATGCAGTTATTACACTGATGCTCATTGAAAAACACTGGTGAGGACCCTTCTATTCTCAAAATGAGACCTACAACTTCAATTTCTTGGCATATTCCTGAATTTAAATGCCAATCAATGTTGTAATAACAGCAGAAAGTCTACGCTTTCACTGTTAATGTGATTTTTGACAGGAATTTTACATAGAAATTGTATTACAAGATTTGTCTAAACAGTGAATAAGTAGCCAGAGCCAATGTGAGTGTCAGACATCAAGCATTATACAACCTAAAAAACTGATCCAAATAAATACCTTGGTGTCATATTACCTTGGTGTCATATACCTGTCGTATTACCAATAAAGCATCAACTTCTGGTCATTTTCTTGGTTACAGCCTGGGTACTGGACAGTGGAACCTGTCAAATGTGCAGTGGTGAGAGGAAAGAGAATTTTCTCAGAAAGAAATGATAGGTATAAAAAGCTATGCCTGTCTTTTCAACAAATGATGTCAGAACAATGAGATATCCACGTGCAAAAAAAAAAAAAAGAATCCAGAGACAGATCTTACACCTTTCACAGAAATTAACTCAAGAGAGAACATAGGCCTAAATGTAAAATGCAAAGCTACAAAACTTCTAAAAGATAACACAGGAGAAATCTAGCTGACCTTGAGTTTGGTAACTCTTTAAATATAATACCAAAAGGATAATCCAAGAAAGAAAAAATGGATACATTGGACTCCACTAAAATTCAAAATTACTTTTCTGTGAAAGACACTGTTAGAGAACAAGAAGACAATCTTTAGAGAAAATATTCACATAATATCTGATAAATGACTATATCATATAAAGAACCCTTAAAACTCAACAATAAGAAAACAACTTACTTAAAAATGGCCAAAAGATATGAACAGACATCTCGTCAAAGAAGATATAAAGATGGCAAATAAGATATAAGAAAAATGTTCAACATCATATACAATTATAGAAATGCAAGTTAAAACAACGAAATACCAGCGCACACCTCTTGCAATGGCTAAAATCCACAACACTGACAACATCAAATGCTAGCAAGGATATGGAATGATAGGAACTTTCATTCATTGTTGGTGGGAATGCAAAACGTATAGCCACTTTGGAAGATAGCTTGACCATTTCTTATAAAGTTAAACATACTATTATCACATGTTCAGCAATTACGTTCCTTGGCACCTATCCGAAAGAGTTGAAAAGTTACATCTAAACAAAATCCTGCATGTGAATGTTTATAGCAGCTTTATTCATAATTGTTAAACTTGGAAACAACCAAGATGTCCTTCAATGTGTAAATGGATAAACAAACTCTGATACATCCATATGATGGAGTTTTCTTCAGTACTAAAAAGAAATGTTCCTTTTTAGTGCTGACATAGAAGACATGGAAGAAACTTAAATGCATATTGCGAAGTGTGAGGAGCCTATCTGAAAGGGCTACATACTATATTATACTAATTCTTCAAATAATATATTCTGGAAAAGGTAAGATCATGGAGAAGATAAAAAGATCAGTGGTTGGTTTGAGGAATGAAGGATGAATAGGGGGAGCATATAGGATATTTAGGGCAGTAAAATTACTCTCTATGATACTATAATGGTGGATACAGGTCATTATACATTTGTCAACACCCATAAAATATACAAGAATGAACCCTAATAGGGGTGCCTGGGTGGCTCAGTTGTTGAACATCCAACTTCAGCTCAGGTCATGATCTCGAAGTTCATGGGTTTGGGTCCCATGTTGGGTTCTGTGCTGCCAGTTCAGAGCCTGGAGCCTGCTTTGGATTCTGTGTCTCCTTCTCCCTCTGCCCCTTCCCCTCTCATTCTCTCTCTCTCTCTCTCCCCCTCCCTCCCTCTCTCTATCTCTCTCTCTCATAAATAAACATTAAAGAAAAATTTTAAAAAAGGAATAAACTGTAATATAAACTATTGACTTAAGTTAAAAATAATGTATTGACGCTGGCCCATCAACTATAACAAATACACCATACTAATGCAAAATGACAATAATAGAAGAAACTGGGGAGGGGGGAACCCTCTATATTTTGTGCTCAGTTTTTCTGCAAAACCTCAGAATGCCCCCACCTGATTAAATCTATTAATTAAAAAACAAAAAAGAAAAAGAAAAATGATTTGTGCCTGGGATGCTATACTCACTTCATACATTAAAGCATTATTCTGTCAACATCTTATTATTTTGGTTAATAAGTAGTTGGGACTATGGTTTGCAAATCTCTATAAAGTTTGGAGTTGAAGGGATGGGTAAAATGCTAACAATTATTAGGCAGAGACTAGAAAATCTCTCCATTTTAGCAGAGACTTCTTTAGAATATGAAAAACAAATGTGCTTGTGGCAGACCCCTTCCCTAAGGAATGTGGTAGAGGCCTCCTCAGAACAAAGGAAGGCAATGTGGCCCAATCAACTCCTATACACATATGCAGAGCTTTGACTCGACTCTGTAACTTGGACTGTGTACCATATGTCACCATATGGTGACACTATATGTCACCATATAGGGGAGACAAAGAAGTAGAAATTGCATAAAAGGCTACACTCCACTGTGCTTGGGGCTCAGTTTTAGGGGTATGATCCCACTGAGCCAGTGCTGGCACTATGAATAAAGTTGCTTCCTGGACAGAAAAGCCTCTGCCCCAGTGTCCCGTCTCTCTATGTGAGAATCCGGCTACATGCTGACCTGTACATAAGAAACTCACTGTTCCCCACCTCAGTTCTGAAAAAAATTGAGACTTAAGACAAGGAAAAAGTAGAAAATTCTCAAAATATGATCTTTCTTACTAATAAAATCAAGAGTTCAATCATATAGCTTAGGTGAAAAGCCAATGGGCTTCCTAACCCCAGATGAGGCCAATTTAGCCACTGAGACAGCAGTACTGAGCCTAGCAGGTCACCATCCATTAAGGGAGGAGCCTGCCCGTAGAGGGACAGTACAGATCAATGTATCCTGTGGACTGCCCATTCCTAATTGCAACAGAGCCTGAACAGAACAACCTGAATTTAATATTCCTGAATTAACCAACCTTATAATGATTTCAATGCCTCTGTAAAAGGGCAGAGAGGAGCTAGGACTGTTAAATTAATCCTTCACATGAAGGAATCATCAAGAATAGGGAAGAAGCATTCACTCCCTCTCAACAATTATATTGTGAGATAGGTAGTATTATGTCCAAATATAAATTTTGAAAATATATGTCTTGATGCCTTTTACAAACTTGTGGATCTATGAAGATTGTAGTGTCCTTTAAAAATGTTAAAGATCATCCACAGGAATAGGAAAATGATTTCTCCATTTGTTGCAATCATAATACATTGACCGAGGGCCAACCAGAAGCACTGTATTGGGGAAGAATGTGAGGTGAATCTGGGCTCAACAATAAAGCTGTAGTGGCTCATATGGCAATTCTGTATCTACTGTGTTGGTCTGAGGCTGCTGAGTAAAGGTTGTAGGGTTAGAATTCAAATGCATAATTTACCAGGTAAGAAGCCTAACTTAGGTACTAAAATGTATATTTATTTTAGATTTGTAAAACCAAAAAATGTTCATGGGGGGACCACATTATAGTTTTTATTCATATGACAACATCTTAGAGCTGTTAATTGATACAGAATTCCAATTTAACCTGGGAAAGAATGTAGCTGAAGGCACAAAATCAAAAATGCCTAGATATATTTGAGGAGGTACAACTATGTTTTTCTAGCATGGAGAGGATGAAATGGGAGTGTCAGTAGGTGAGACTAGAATAGACTAGAACAAATGCTTGGAAACATGTACTAGAAGACTTCAAAATACCAGGCAGAGAGCTTTGTATTAATTCAGTGTGTAATAGAGAGCCACAGAAGGATTTTGCTCTAAAGAGAGCCATGATCCATGCTCAATTAGTAAAGAAGACTCCCTTTCAGCAGTGTGAAGGATGAGTGGGAATGGATGGAGAAGGGAAAGAGTGACAGAAAAGATGTTTAATCAGAGGTCATCAGTGAACTCAAAGGTCACCAGAAGCCCTTCACAACATGCAGTCCAATCTGTGATGAGGCCATTAGAACATCTGGAGGAAGACGCTCTGACTGTTGGAATATCCCTCCCCATTAGTTTCTGTCCATTTGTCTTAATTCCACTTTTTTGACTTGTACAGAATAATGAAACCTTTGATCCTTATGACAGGACTTCAATTTAAATAAATAATTTTTTTTTGTCACCAGACTAATACTACCAGAGGTTTGGAATGTTCTTTATACATATTTAGTTTGCTGACCCATAACCAGAACTGAAACCAGGCTGCCTATGTTTCCTGAAGACCAATGCTTAGAAATGAAACCCTGTTATGTTTCATCTAGGCCAGAGAAGAGCAAACTCTGGTTTAAACATTCTAAATTAGATAATTCTATTACTCCAATTCAACAAAGTCTACTGACATTTTTGAGCATTAACTACCTGCCAAGCCTCATACCAAGCATTCTACATGCAAAATCTTATTCAGTGCTCACACACCTCTAAGAATTAAGCACTATCATTGCCATCTTGAAGAGAAAATTAAGGTCAAGAGAGAGTAAGGTAACATGTCTTGAAAGTAGAACTGGGACCAGAACAACTTTTACTTACTCCAAAGCCCATGCTACAGCGGATGATGTCCTGTGCTCCTTCTCTTTAGATTACTTCAGTGTTTCTTTCTTTCTTCTTCTTTTTTATGCGCCCCCCCCCCCCAGAGAGAAGGCAGGGATGTCACACAGCTAATCACAGTATGCTAAAACTAGTGGTTATAAAACTTGACTGGACGTGTGAATCACCTCAAAAGCTTTTAAAAACTTCTGTTTGGTCCTTACCCTGTGGCCAATTAACATGAATTTCTGAGGGTAGATCCTGTGCACTGGGATATTTAAAATCACTGAGGTGATTGCAATGTGTAGTCAGAGTCAAGATCTATGGTCTTTGGTCCTTTTTATATATGCTGTTGTTAAATCCATCTCCCTTACACTATACCTAAGTAGTTGATTTGAGGATACAAATACAGGACCTGATGTGTCACTATTAAAGTTTATCTTATTGGATTTGGTCCAGTATTCCAGCTTGTCAAGACCTTTATGAAACCTAATTCTGCCACCCAGCATATTTTTTAAACCTCCCAGTTTCATGTCATCTAAAAATGTCATAAAGATTCATTTGATATTTCATCTGACTCTTAAAGTCAGTGAATAGGAAACAGCCTTCAAGCACATTGGCTTGATATCCTTAGACACAGGCATCCAAATACAAATTTATATAATTATGCTTGCCTCTGATTCACTTTCTCATTCTGTTCATTGGAATACCATTAACGGCCTTTAAGAAGACTTAGCAACATGCACATATACTATGTGTAGCACTTTCTCTGCCCTACTAATAAACAGCCTTTTGGCAAAAAGAAAACTGGCCCCTGCCATGGCTTATTCTTAGTTATGGCTTATTAGTTATTCTTAGTTATGGTTTATTCTTATTCCCCCCAAATCCTCCTGCATACTAATCCTCATCTCAGAGTCTTCCTCCCAGGGAATTCGACCTATAGCACACAAGCTTTGGCCTGAAGTCACATAGTAAGATCATGGTAATGTGTGAGGCCACTGAGGAGATGAGGGAAAAACAGCAACATGATGTCAGTGGACACACAGCATGGAATAACCATGTGTAGGGACTTAACAAAATAAGTTTTGCATCAATAGGAGACTAGAGACCTGGGAAACAAGGAATATTAAGAGTGGAGTGGAATAGGGGCGCCTGGGTGGCTCAGTCGGTTGAGCGTCCGACTTTGGCTCAGGTCATGATCTCACAGTTCGTGGGTTCGAGCCCTGCATCAGGCTCTGTGCTGACCGCTTGCTCAGAGCCTGGAGCCTGCTTCAGATTCTGTGTCTCCTTCTGTCTCTGCCCCTCCCCCGCTCACACTTTGTCTCACTCTGTTTCTTAAAAATAAATAAATGTAAAGAAAAATTAAAAAAAAAAAGAGTGGAGTGGCATAGTGGCCAAAAGAGAAAACAATTTCAAGAAGGCAGGTGTTACCCATATCCAATTATGTATGAAGGTTGTGGAGGATGACGATTATGCAAAGGTGTCCCTATGTTCATGCCTACACTCAGGTGCTTTAGGATGACCTCTTGGAATCAAACTGTGTGGAAAGAAAGAGAAGGCAATGAAACTGGGCAGAGGAAGAAGTTGCTGCAGTTGTGAGGCAGTCTCAGGAGAAACCTTAGCTGACCCTGTAAGGAATTCTGAAGGTGAATGATGAGGATGGAGTGAGAGAGATGGCCCGTTATGCTCCAGTGTTGAGCAGTCATTAAATGCAGGAGAGTGGGGAAAGGGTTGACATTAAGCAGGAAGAGATAAGGGACCTTCAGGGAGGCAGACTGCAACTGCAAGTTGGAGACTGAGGAAGTGGCAGTGGCAGTGGAGTTTGGGAAGAAGAGGATAAGATAAACGTGTTCTGGACCTGCCCAAGCTAGGTGCCACGCATGAAGTCTCACAAACTTTCTGATCAAGTCCCAATAAAAAGTCAGGGACAAAAATCCTTGGTGGCTACCCAGTGAGGACACCTCTCACTCTTCAGAGCTTTGTACTTTCTCTCAATAAACTCTATTGCTTTGCTCACTCTCTGTTGTTCATGAGATTCACTCTTCAACTCTGTAAGACAAGGACCAGTGTCTCTTCCACCCTTCTGTAACACAGATGCCCTTGGAAGGGAGCAGTTGTCTGACTACCCACAGTTGTCAATAGAGCAGCTTTGGTGGACTTTGAAACACAAAATTTAGATCATTTCATTTGCCTCTCAAAGCACTCCAAAGGCTTCCAAATGCACTGCTCAGACTGATCCTGGCATCTCTGACTTTCCCCGTCCCTCCAGCTCTCCTGCTAATCCTCTGTTCTAGCTTTCAGGCTACTTCTTTAGCATGCCAGGTGAATTCCCACCTCAAGGCTTTTCCACCTGCTGTTCCTTCCTTTTCTTTTTCTTTTTTAAATGTTTATTTATTTTGAGAGAGTGAGAGAAAGAGTATGAGTGGAGGAGGAGCAGAGAGAGAGAGAGAATCCCAAGCAGGCTTTGCACTATCAGCACAGAACCCGATGTGGGCCCAAACCCACAAACCGTGAGATCATGACATAAGCCGAAATCCAGAGTCAGACACTTAACCAACTGAGCCACCCAGGTGCCTAGACATCCTGTTCCTTCTACCTCCTTAATCTTTACACTACCTTCACTTCATACATGTCACCCCCTCAATAAATCCATTCCTTACCAGACAAAAACAGACCTACCCCTTCCACTCTCTTTTCCTGGCCATTGTTTTCCCCATAGCAGTTATTATTTCCTGACTTTGAGTCATATAGTTATATAACATAAACGTCTAAAATAATGATTTTGTATTATACATTAAAAAGGTGAATCTTTGCCTTGAGCTAAATTTGATCCTCAATTCAACATGGAATATATCACATACTGTGGCCTGGAAATTTTATTTCTAAAAGACTGATATTTTAAGTCTTACATTAAATAATAAGCATTGGAGGAGAGATCTGTACTAAAAATCTTATATAATGAGCTAAACCAGGAAAAAGGAATTATTTTGCTCCCTATCAAAGAAAATATATTATTTTTCATCAATATCAATCAAAGTAAATTATCTTTTCATCAAATATAAAGAGTATCCACTTAGAACTGTTGATTCCTGTCTACAAAACTGAACTATAAATACTACCTTATCATTTTAATCTGGGGGAACCAAGTTGCTCTGACTTTAATGTATTATGTTTTATTATCACTAGCAAAAATTCCATTTTGTGCTCAAATTTACCTTTTTTTCTTTCAAAAAATGCATTTATTTATGACTTATTTTCCCTACTGGAATGTGAGCTCCATCATAGGAGGGACTTGTCTTCTGCACCCCTAGTCTTCTTCACTCAGTACCAGAAAGAGTCTGGTACAGAGAAGGCATTAAAAACTTTTCAACTCATATTGAATTTGTTTTCTAGGAACTTTGAGAAACAGTTTTTAGGAGAATGGTAGAAATAAAAGCAAAAATGCAGAAAGATAATGTTTGAGAAAGTAATGAGCATATGGAGCCAGTCAAGGTTCTATCACTTAAGGGAAGGAAAGACATAGACAGAAAAGTAAGAAAAGTTTCTCTCTAAGGGAAGAGAAGAAGGAATTTTGGGGAATATCTACACTGAGAGGAGAAGCTATTAAATGAATGGAAGGTAATTAAGAGTCAAATAAGGAAGAAATACAGTGTTCAAAACTCTTGGTTACAGAAACTCTCATTGAACTAGGTTAGACAAAAAATAAATTTTGAGTCAATCAAGTTGAAGGAAGGAGTGTGGTGCTGGCCTTCAAAAACTAAAATTAGTAACATGTTTATTGTCAATATCTTTCCTCTTTTTTTTTCAAACTCATTGCTTCTTCTTTCTCACAGGTTCGTTATTATCTATCTACTGGCTTTTTGCACATGTGCAAAGTACTAGTGGCCTCTAAACCGATACTCTTAGAACTTTTTTTTTTAATATTTATTTATTTATATATTTTTTGAGAGAGAGAGAGAGAGAGAGAGAGAGGGAGGGGCAGATAGAGAGGGAGGCACAGAATCCAAAGCAGGCTCCCAGCTCTGAGCTGTCAGCACAGGTGCTCACTCATAGGCCAATCACTGTGATAAAGGAGGCAAGGACTTACAAAGAGTGTGATTCCCATTTGAAACAAAGGTCAACAAAAGACAAATGTAGCTCCTTTAAGGAAGAAAGGCAGACGAAACAACTAATGTTTTGTTACACGTTATGATTAGTATAACTAAGTTAAAATATGTATTTTGGGGCACCTGGGTGGCTCAGTCGGTTGAGGGTCTGACTTCAGCTCAGGTCATGATCTAATGGTTCCTGAGTTCGAGCCCCACATCCAGCTCTGTGCTGTCAGCTCAAAGCATGGAGCCTGCTTCAGATTCTGTGTCTCCCTCTCTCTCTCTCTGCCCCTCCCCAGCTTGCTCTCTCTCTCTCTCTCAAAAATAAATAAAAACAAACAAAACAAAACAAAAAAAATGCATTTTGATAACTCAAGAAATAAATCCAGGAAGAACCAAAAAGAGATTCCTTCTATGTATATCTTCCAGGATTCTTTATAAAGAACCCAGTTCCAGGATTCTTTACAAATAGTCTTATCCATATTTATATTTCAGAGAGTGTCTTGTATAATGTATAGTGCCTTACACAATAAGTTATTTTTCCTTAATGATTTTTTTAAAAACACCAAATACCAAATTTTTTTCTTAAAGCCTCTTAAGATCAACCATAAACTTCTAGTTATGGGTGAGATAAATAAATTTTTAAAGTTAAAGAGATCACAATTTTCATATAAAATACAAAGAAAGCCGTTTGTCTAAAAATATTTGTATTTTCAAGTCACGCTATCAATCACAATTTTAAATATATGGAAAAGAAATGCATTGACCTTAGGAAGTGAGTGTAACTAAACTCTTGAAAGAATGCAACCTGGCAGCAGAATGTTGTGAAGTTTCTTCTAACGGACTTTCAATTTCTAGTGTAAACTGTTTAGCCACAATTCCAGCAAACAAAATGTTCAAAAAAAATACCTAGACTGAAATATTGATTTATCTGAGCAAAAACTGTTTCAGAACCACACTCACATACCAAACAGCAAGCTATGTATGTTTTCTTTGATTTTGTTCAATATCCAAAGTTTGGATCCCTAGTCATGCAAATTACCAATTTTTTTTTTCTTTTTCCCACTGCATCTTTAATTGTTATCGTCAACATTATCATCAATTTCAAACTTCAAAAAGAATGGAAAGTTTTATTTTTCCTCAGGCTCTTGCTCATGTTCCCTATTAAATCTTTATGTTTCTCACAACACTGGACAGATCATATAATCAAAAAATCAACAAGGGAACAATGGCTTGGAATGACACACTGGATCAGATGGACTTAACAAATATATTCAGAACATTTCATCCTAAAGCAGGGGAATTATACATTCTTCTCCAGTGCACATGGAACATTCTCCAGAATAGACCATATACTGGGGACACAAATCAGCCCTCAACAAGTACAAAAAGATCAAGATCATACCGTGCATGTTTTCAGACCACAATGCTATGAAACTCGAAATCAACCACAAGGAAAAATTGGAAAGGAAACAAATACTTGGAGACTGAATAACATCCTACTAAAGAATGAATGGGTTAACCAGGAAGTTAAAGAGGAAATTAAAAAGTATATGGAAGTCAATGAAAATGATAAGACCACAACCCAAAACCTCTGGGATGCAACAAAGGCGGTCATAAGAGGAAAGTATATAGCAATCCAGTTCTTCCTAAAGAAGGAAGAAAGATCTCAGATACACAACCTAACCTTATGCCTTAAGGACCTGGAAAAACAACAGCAAATAAAACCCAAAACCAGCAGAAGACACAAAATAATAAAGATGAGAGCAGAAATTGATGCTATCGAAACAAACAAACAAAAAAAAAAAACAGTAGAACAGATCAATGAAACCAGAAGCTGGTTCTTTGAAAGAATTAACAAAATTGATAAACCCCTAGCTAGTTTGATTGAAAAGAAAAAGAAAAAGGAAAGGGCCCAAATAAATAAAATCAAGAATGAAAGAGGAGAGAACACACCCAACACAGCAGAAATACAAACAATAATAAGAGACTATTATGAGCAATTGTATGTCAATAAAATGGGCAATCTGGAAGAAATGAACAAATTCCTAGAAACATATAAACTACCAAAACTGAAACAGGAAGAAACAGAAAATTTGAACAGACCCATAACTAGTAAGGAAATCGAACTAGTAATCAAAAATCTGCCAAAAAACAAGAGTCCAGGGCCAGATGGCTTTCCAGGGGAATTCTACCAAACATTTAAGGAAGAATTAACACCAATTCTTTTGAAGCTGTTCCAAAAAATAGAAATGGAAGGAAAACTTCCAAACTCTTTCTAGGAAGCCAGCATTACCTTGATTCCAAAACCAGACAGAGATCCCACTAAAAAGGAGAACTATAGACCAATTTCCCTGATGAAAATGGATGAAAAAATCCTCAACAAGATATTAGCCAACTGTATCCTACATTAAAAGAATTATTCACCACAGCCAAGCAGGATTTATACCTGGGATGCAGGGCTGGTTCAATATCCGCAAAACAATCAATGTGATTCATCACATCAATAAAAAAAAGGACAAGAACCATAATATCCTCTCAATAGATGCAGAGAAAGCATTTGACAAAATACAGCATCCTTTCTTGATAAAAACCCTCAAGAAAGTAGGGATAGAAGGGGCATACCTCGAGATCATAAAAGCCATATATGAACGACCCAGTGCTAATATCATCCTCAATGGGAAAAATTGAGAGCTTTCCCCCTAAGGCCAGGAACAAGAGAAGATGTCCACTCTCTCCACTGTTATTCAACATAGTCTTGGAAGTCTTAGCCTCTGCAATCAGACAACACAAAGAAAAGGCATCCAAATCAGCCAGGAGGAGGTCAAATTTTCACTCTTTGCAGATAACATGATACTCTATATGGAAAACCCAAAAGATTTCACCAGAAACTGCTAGAATTGATTCATGAATTCAGCAAAGTTGCAGGATATAAAATCAATTCACAGAAGTCGGTTGCATTCCTGCACACCAACAATGAAGCAACAGTAAGAGAAATCAAGGAATCGATCCCATTTACAGTTGCACCAAAAACCATAAAATACCCAGGAATAAATCTAACCAAAGAGGTGAAAAATCTATACACTGAAAACTATAGAAAGCTGATGAAAGAAATTGAAGAAGACACAAAGAAATGGAAAAAGATTCCATGCTCCTGGATAGGAAGAACAAATATTGTTAAAATGTCAATACTACCCAAAGCAATCTACATATTCAACATGATCCTTATGAAAGTAACACCAGCATTCTTCACAGAGCTAGAACAAATAATCCTAAAATTTGTATGGAACCACAAAAGACCCCAAATAGCCAAAGCAATCTTGAAAAAGAAAAAAAAAAAAAAAGCTGGAGGCATCACAATCCCAGACTTCAAGCTATACTACAAAGCTGTAATCACCAAGACAGTATGGTACTGGCACAAGAACAGACTCAGATCAATGGAACAGAACAGAGAACCCAGAAATGGACCCACAAACGTATGGCCAACTAATCTTTGACAAAGCAGGAAAGAATATCCAATGGAATAAAGACAGTCTTTTCAGCAAGTGGTGCTGGGGAAACTGGACAGCGACATGCAGAAGAATGAACCTAGACCACTTTCTTACATCATACACAAAAATAAACTCAAAATGGATGAAAGACCTCAATGTAAGACAGGAAGCCATCAAAATCCTCGAGGAGAAAGCAGGCAAAAACCTCTTTGATCTTGGCCACAGCAACTTCTTACTCAATACATCTCTGGAGGCAAGGGAAACAAAGGCAAAAATTAACTACTGAGACTTCATCAAAATAAAAAGTTTCTGCACAGTGAAGGAAACAATCAGCAAAACTAAAAAGCAACTGACAGAATGGGAGAATATATTTGCAAATCACATATCAGATAAAGGGTTAGTATCCAAAATCTATAAAGAACTTATCAAACTCAACACCCAAAAAACAAATAATCCAGTGAAGAAATGGGCAAAAGACATGAATAGACACTTCTCCAAAGAAGACATCCAGATGGCCAACTGACACATGAAAAAATGCTCAACATCAGTCATCATCAGGGAAATACAAATCAAAACCACAATGAGATAACACCTCATACCTGTCAGAATGGCTGACATGAACAACTCAGGCAACAATAGATGTTGGTGAGGATGCAGAAAAAGAGGCTCTCTTTTGCATTGTTGGTGGGAATGCAAGCTGGTGCAGCCCCTCTGGAAAACAGTATGGAGGTTCCTCAAAAAACTAAAAATAGAACTACCCCATGACCCAGCAATTTCACTTCTAGGCATTTTGTGCTGTTTCAAAGGGACACATACACCCCCATGTTTATAGCAGCACTACCAACAATAGCCAAAGTATGGAAAGAGCCCAAATGTCCATCAATGGATGAATGGATAAAGAAGATGTGGTATATACATACAATCGAGTATTACTCAGCAATCAAAAACAATGAAATCTTGTCATTTGCAACTACGTGGATGGAACTGGAGGGTATTATGCTAAGTGAGATTAGTCAGTCAGAGAAAGACAAAAAATCATATGACTTCACTCATATGAGGACTTTAAGAGACAAAACAGATGAACATAAGGGAAGGGAAACAAAAATAATATAAAAACAGGGAGAGGGACAAAACAGAAGAGACTCATAAATATGGAGAACAAACTGAGGGTTGCTGGAGGGATTGTGGGAGGGGGGACGGGCTAAATGGGTAAGGGGCACTAAGGAATCTATTCCTGAAATCATTGTTGGACTATATGCTAACTAATTTGGATATAAATTTAAAAAAATAAAAAGAAAACACGTTAATAAAAATATCTTTATATTTCTATTTCTTAAATGTTTCCATTTGCATAAAATTGTCTACAAACAATTAAAGTTAATTAAGATAATTTATCACTTGGAAATAAAGCCATTTTATCAGCAGGTATCAGCTTGTTAAGCAAACAAAAAATAAGTTTTAGGGAAAACAGTCAACCCTTCTTACTAACAAGGCACAAGAGGAAAAAAAAAGAGAGAGAAAGAAAGAAAGAAAGAAAGAAAGAAAGAAAGAAAGAAAGAAAGAAAGAAAGAAAAAAGATCCCTTCCTAATACTTCCTGTTTGGAGGAGGTGTTTTGTTTTCAGACTCATTAGACGTAATTAGCTAATCATGCTTCTTTAGCAGCTTATTTTGCAACACAACCCTATAGATTTGATAACTCACACTTTGGCAATCTTCTTGTATATGAAATATGATAAAATTCTCATAAAAACAGCAAGTACTTTAACTGCCAAAAGAATTCTGTAGCCAGAGTCCTTTGGAAATTAAACCTTTTTAGGTATATGCAACAAAGCAATATTCATTATCAGCAGTTACACTGATTTTAGACAGATATTTATATAGCTTTCTTATATAAATAGCAATTAAAAAGGATTTAAAATGCTGAGACTTTCTCTGAGTATAAAACAGGGTAGCAAAATGATACATGGAAGTTTTATGAGACTGAACTCACGACCTTCAGATTATAGATACATGGAAGTTTTAAAATCCGTGAGAGAGGCAAGTGAAACCTTCTGAAGAGGATAGGAGTGAAACTTACTTGCATACTAAGTACACTCTAAAAATGTAACAAGTGTAAATATCATTATTATGAGTATTGATGTTAGAAGAAGAAAGAACATTTTAATTTTTGGGAAAAAATATTTCCTGGTTGATGAAACAAATGATTCCAAAACTACATAAATTTAAAATTTCATGTAAAATCTGCTTTATATAGGGGAGGAAAACTAATTTTCCCTGTAACCTTCTGAATTTTTAGTTGAAATCCTTGTGATAAAAGATTAGTAAAAGAAAACAGTCTATTAATGATGGGCAGCATGACACAAGCTGGGGGGTAAAGCACAAGCTAGCGGCCCCCACCCCCGCCCCAGGTGGAATATGTGTGATATTCCTTGAACACTCCTGGCTACCCAAGAACAAAGGAAAGGGTTTTAAGTATTTGCCATGGTAATGTGGGAAACTAAGGCAAATGAAAAATTAAATTCCCTTACTGCCTACAGTCCATTGACAAGTGCTTGAAACAAGCAGAGTGACCTCCCTCTAGTAGCTTAACTGCCTCAATGATGACACTTTGCTAGAGGCAAAAGAGAACCTTAGCTTAACATTATCCCAACCTTGAGGATTCTGTAAGTCAACTTCCTTTATCTAAGCTGCCCTGAGATATATGCTGGCAATCATACTCTAAGCTTACGTACCCCTGATATACATCTGAAGGGTCTCATGACTGAGGTTTTATTAAACAGTACAAAATGCCACTTTCCTAGCAACAGCTAGCCCCACAAGGTCCTGGAAACTTGCTTCCAAAATTCCTTAGAGACTTACTCCATCCCTGACCCCCTCCCAACCTGAGGGTATATGATGAGCTACCCATCACAACCCCAGTGCAGTTCTTGTCCATGAGTCCTGTCCCCATGCTTCAATAAAATCACCTTTTTGCACCAAAGACGTCTTCAAGAATTCTTTCTTGGTGGTCAGCTCCAGACTACCCCACCATCACCCCAAAACATCATCAATGAACATGTAAACTTCATGTATACATAGGAAATACCTGGGAGAAAGAAGTAACCCCCACTCCAAACATAGCTTAGAATTCAAGCTTAAATATCTTAATAAGGAAATAAGGGTGGTGTGTGTAGCCCTCTTAGGGGAGAGTAAATAATTTGGGAGAAAGATGAAGGGGTCCTTAGCAGAAAAGATAGCAGATAGGATGGTTTGTAATCCACTTTGTCTGGGGGTGATGCCACCTTCTAATCTCCTTCCTATGAGAAGAGTGAATCATCCCTGGTTAATGAAATTCCCAGGGAGAGGATTTCTGACAATGGAGTTACTTTCAGAGGATCAGTCTTTAGGCAGATAAGAAGAATTCAGAGAAGGCCCCACCCTGCATTTGCTGTTTTTCAAGTGTCTATAGCTCAAAAAAAAAATCAATATATCAAAGTAGCATGTTTTGGAGTGGCATGTCCTGAACTCACAGAGTCATATTTTGGAGTGGCATATTCCATACCCTTCAAAACCTTCTTACATTTTGCGGGGGGGGGGGGGGGGGGGTAATAAAAGGACTATAAGAATGTGATAAGGCAAGACTGTATATTGTAATTTTTAGGGAATTCACTAAAAGCATGATAAAAGTATGTACTAACAAAACATTAGAGGGCAAAATGGAATGACAAATAAACAATATCTGATTAATTCCAAGGAAAGTTGATGGGGTTTTGGAGTGCTGGGGGTGTAGAGCCAAAGGCCAAGAAAATTCTTGAGATGTCTTTGGTGCAAAAAGGTGATTTTATTAAAGCACTGGGACAGGACCCATAGGCAGAAAGAGCTACACTGTGGTTGTGAAGAGTGACTGGGTATATATATACCAAGGGGGTAAAGTCAAAAGGGAGGCCTCCAGAAAAAATTCGATATTGCCAAAGAGGACTTATAATATGCCAGGGGCTTTGCTATTGTCAAGTTAAGGTTTTTTTTCCCTCTAGTAAGGCATTAACATTATGACAGTAGGGGTTTCCTGGAGAAATGGTATACTCTGTATTTGCCTCAAGTATTGGTCAGTGGGCTGCAGGTTATAGGGAAGTTTAATTTTACCTGCTATTTCTTCTTGCCTTTGTTCCCCACATCACTATGGAGGGAAAGGTGATATTAGGACTCCAGGAAACTGAGTCTACAGGTTTCTGGAGATTAGGCTATTGATATAAGATTGCCTTTTTCTTGTGATTTACTAAGGTATTTGTAAACTGGTGGAAACTCATGTCCTGCATGTCTGTGATCTCCATCGGTTAACTCTTTGTTTTCTTTCCTTTCCTTTGTTCTTGGGCAGCCAATAGTGCATGAGGAATCTCACTCATATCCCACCTAAGGGGAGGGGTGTGTGCTAGCTTGTGCTTTGCCCTCAGTTTACCTTATGGTCCCTCATCAGTTACCATTTCTCTCATGAACATGGATCAAAACAAGTGAATCAAATCTAATGTATCTGCTTATCTACCATCTATCCATCTATCGATGATAATATGTCACAAACAAATAGAATTCATCTCAGAAATGCAAGACCGATTTAACTTTCAAAATATATCTGTAAATGTGGTTAATGAATACTATAAAACATTGGAAGAATAAAGGAGTGTAAGAAAAGCTATTTGACAAAAATCAACACCCATGCGTGATAAAAATTCTCAGCAAACTAGGTACAGAAGGGAACTGATAAAGAGCATGAAACTTATAATAGCAAACAGAGCTCTCAATAGTGAAATATGGAATATTCTGTAGCTGCGGTGAGGAATGAGATAAGGATTTCCACTCTTAGCTTTTGTATTTAAATATGAAAAAGTAATTTTAAGTAACTTTAAGTCATGAAAAGTAAAATAATAGCTAAAAAAATCTATGAAAGAAAATCAATGTGATTAAATATTAAAATATACTCGAGAGGGGTGCCTGGGTGGCTCAGTTGGTTAAGAGTCCTATCTTGATCTCCACTCAAGACATGATCTCAGGATGAGATAGAGCCCAGTGTCAGGCTCCCACTGACAGAGCAGAGTCTGTTTGAGATTCTCTCTCTGCTCTCTCTATGCCCCTCTTGTGTTCTCTGTCTCTCAAAATAAATAAATAAACATTAAGAAAAAAAAATATATATAGAGAGAGAGAGAGACAGAGAGAGAGAGAGGGAGAGTGCATGCCTCAGAAATTAAGAGTGATACTGACATTATGTCAATGGACATAGTATGTATGCAGAAATTAAGATGAACAAGAGACTTTAATATTTGATAAAGTTCTCATCTTAAATCATCGGGAAAATGATGTACTACAAAGAAAATTTGTTTCAGAAAAACCTGATAAGCATTTGGAAAAAAACAAACAAACAAACAGAAAAACCAAACAAACAAGGTTTTATGGGTTTTATCGGGATCTAACAATATATACCAGGGAAAATTCCTGATGGTCCTATTATTTAAATCTGAACCATAAAATTACTAGGACATGAAATTACTAGGACAAAACAAAGTAAATGATTTTATGACCAGGTATGATAAAGATTTTCTAACTATGACACAAAATCCTGAAGCTATGAAGAAAGACAACTGATAACTTTGATATAAAAATAAACTTCTGTTTAGCAAAAAGCACCATCATAAAATGAGCAGATTTAAGTTTGTGCAACACTACATCTTCCATATTGAAGCCTGCAGCTATTAGAAAGGCAAATAGCACGTAAGCTAACTTTAGAAGTCCAATCTTGTCTCAAATATCAAAAAACTTTGCTACTCACTGTCTACATTGTCTTCATCAAGATAATTAATTTCCCTTTGCCAAGAACTGTGCAGAGTCTAAGATTTTACCATACTTGAAAGCCAACAAATTTGCCTATCACAAGTTTTATAGATTCTGGTAGACAGATGAAACGACTAGATCATAGACAAAGACCTTCATTATTAATGGCACGGAAATCAGCATGGTTTCATGCTCACTTCAATTCCCCCTTGTCCCTCAAATCGCATGGAAGTGATATGGAGGCAGGCCCATGTAGATGCTAGGCATACAGTGAGTTTGCCACCTGAGAAACTTCAAGTTTAGGAGATTTTAAAGGAGTCTGTTAGCTAAAATGTTAAACACAGGAAGATACTATATTTATTATACTGGTCGGGGGAAAATAATTCAGCCCTTTACCTTGGTGCAAGACACTAATAATATCTTCCTATGCAGTTTCCTATACAAACATCCTTTAAAAAATAATATGGAATATGAGCTGATACTATGTATACTATGAAGAAACTGTCTCCCAATATTCTTAGCCTTGGCTGTTTCAGTTGTATAAGGTGGACTGTCAAGCAAGTATCATCGGTTGCCAATTACCAGGAGTAGAAGTCAGAACATTTTTGCCCACCTCATCTTGGTATCTGAGTTGCCAAGGAAAACACAACAGGTCAAGCACTGGGTAGGGAACTATGTTTTACTCACACAGAGAAGAGACAGAAGGTCAGCTTCATTAGTGAGCGTTGGTCCCCCACAGCCAGCAAGTCCCATTTATCTATCTTAGTGTTGCTGCAGAACCAAGGATCCTGTCTCCTACCTGCAGGGGACAGATATAGCAGTGAGACTGGACAGATGCCACATGATACATTTCCTTAAACATAACAAAGGAACACACACTGAGTCCGAAATAGGGAAAGATATTCCCACACAAGGTGACAAGCCTAGTACAAACTGTATGTATTCTTCATTCCTTGGTAAGAAAGTATTTTGGGTTCAAGGCCCATTCATATATGGCAAAAGGGGATTAAAAGACTGTCTTTCTCAACATGACTAATACACACATGTAATATGTGATAATACACATATGTGACATATGTGATATATGCAGTGACAATAATTATATAGGAAAATGTCTGAAAGGTATCTAGGGCAATGCTAGCACCTAAGTACTCATAACAGACACTATTATATTTTTGGTCATAATTATATAAACTATCTTCAAAAATCAGTCTATATTTTAAAACACACACGTTAATCTATGTTCTATGTTAATCTATGTTCACATACTTCCTACAACTAAAGATAGGTTTCTTTTTTATACTGAAATACAGAGATTAGTTTTTAGTTTCTATCAATATGTGTTTTGATCCACTATTGAAGGACTTTGAAACTTAACTCTGTATCTTCAATGGTCAAAATAAATATTTCCCACAATATCTCTAACTCCAAAATAAATAATCAGTGCTCTACATATATTATAGAAATGGTAATAAAATTTATCTTTTTAAAGACCACTAGTCATATTTTGAGGGAATCCTTTTTTATTGTGTACAAAGCCAGCTTAAATTATCCAAATGTCATGTACTGGGGTTCAAAATCCTAAGAGCATGCTGAAAACAAATGGTATACATGGGAAATTAGATCTATCAAACCTGAAACAGATCAGTGTGAAAAATACTGATTGGCTCAGAATAGAAGTCACGTTCCCCAGGAGCTTTTCCATTTTCAGTTTGGCATGATCTAGGATTATAAGATGCTAAAAGCACCAATGTTTAATTCATCTTGAAGATACCAGACACTAAACAGATCGGCACAGTACAAAGCCTTATAAAGGTAAATAACTTAATATTTACAGCCAAAATTTGCCATCCCTGATTGCAATTTTAAAAGTAAATGAACTCCCCATTATTTAATCCCTGAAACACAGCTTTAATTGTTAAAACGTAACCCCAAGAAAAGGTACACTGTTTAATTAGGTGTTCCTGTGAATGGTTGTATACTTGCATTTATAAAGGCATTAGCTCATCAGAGTAAACTGAATTAATGCTGTGCTCAAACTGCTAAAAGGCATGAGGAACAGTCATTTAAAAAATTAATTTAAAACAATTTTTGAGCATGCCATGGGAAAACAAAAGTCATTAAGCAGTATTATTAATATTCACAGCAGCTGTTACACAATCATGCATCGTCTCCATGTTCAAACTTGCTTTCTAATATAGTATCTTAAAATACTCTATTAGTCTGTAGTTCTTCATACACCAATGTGCTGCAAATAGCTTTAATGTCAATTTCTTGTCAGTTTATCAGATTGTTCAGTATATGTTTGTTCAGTATATGTTTGGGATTAACTGTTTTTGAGTTACATTAGAGAAACCTATTAAAAAGCCTATTGTTACTCCTAAACATAATCCTGTAAACAAACTGAAATTACTTTTTCCCATGCATCTGACTCTTCCTTAGGCATGTCCAGATGGCCTTCGAACAGTGAATCATGTCTTCTGCTCTGTCTTCAGCTCGTCTATGCCTTTATTTATGCTGTCTACTATCCAAAGTACTTATATTTCTCTACATAAATTGAAGCATTTGTATTGAATCCCACAGTTGAAAACATATATCTAAGCAAATGAGTAGCCAAACTGTGCTAGCCCAGTCTGGTCAAGATCATTCTAGAATTTAAGAATCATATGCTCTTGGGTAACCCTAACGTAGGGTCTTTGAAAAGTCTTAAAAAGTGATAAGCTCTTGTAAGAATGACTAAGAACACACAACAAAAAGCATAAAGAGCCAACAGCTGGATAAAAAAGGGAGGTTAAAAGCTAAGAGAATATTATGAATATTATGAAGAATTTAGGCTTACAAATTTCAAAAGTTAGGTGAAGTGGAAAGTAGCAAAAAGTGCTAACCAAATTGAGATAAGAAATAGGAAATATTAAAAGACTATAACAGTTTGAGATACTGAATCCAGAAATAGAATTCTTCCCACATGTAAAATTCATGACTAGATGGCCTTAACCGTGAAATTTTCTAAACATTATAGGAAGCGATAATGTCCATCTTACACAAAGATTTCCAGAAAAGAAAATATGGGAGCACTTCCTAACTCATTTAAGAAGCCAACAGAATTCTGTTATGAAACCATGGCAAGCATATTACAAGATTAGACATTTTTTTATAAAGATGAGAATTATCAAGTTTGCTGAAGGTAATCTACGAATTAACATCATTCAAAGATAACTTTAAGGATACTTCAGACATTAACTGTACAGCCCTCATACAGAATTGCAAAGTGAGTGAGCTTGCAAAGCAGAAGACGAGAATAAAGACTTGGCACTTATCAATGCTTCCAACATGCCAAGCATCTTCTATGTGCTTTACTCACTTAATTTCCTCAACAATTCTATATGGTAGGCACTATTTTAACCCGACTAAATTATTCTGCTTCCCTTTTGCTCCCTTTCCTCTCTCTTAACCCCCAGCTAAGTCAGCACTTGGACAAGGGTTTATAGATGCCTGATCCATAGCACTTTCTCTGAATCCTGCTGCCTTCCCAAAGCAGAATAAAAGGTAGTTTGTAAGTGGGGCAGGAAGTGAGATTTGCAAACAAAGGACAAAGATGGGAGTTTGTCAGAGGAAAAAAAAAGAGGAGGCAACAGGAATAAATAATTCCTGAATTCTCCAACTCCAATGATGTTCTGGTATATCCAGTTGTTAGAAACGATGAAACTTTGACATTGGTCTAAGTTTGCTCCAATTAGAATGAGAAAGGTGAGGCAGGTATAAGCAGAGCCCTGAAGTGGCATTAGAAGATAATGCTGGATTGCTCTTTCTTCCAAAAAGTTCCATGACTCTGCTGTGAAATTATCACTCTGCAGAAAGTGTTTTGTCCTGATTCTTGATGTGCAAATCTAGTTATACATTAAATAAATATGACACATGGAATGGGTTAGAATATAGCTTCTGCTATCTATGAAAATAAAGATACTTATGAAGTTTTGCAAAGTGCTTCAAGAGATCCCCAGAGAAAGACACTGTGGTAAATACAAATTATTAATAATGTTACTTTGGATTTTTATAGAGCCTTTGCTCTAAACTGCTGGAAGACCTTTCACAATATTATTTACTTGTTGAAATGTCTCTAGTGTGTTTCCTCTGAAGGGCCCATTTCCTAATGTCTTGGGCATGAACTTAAATTACAATGCTCCAGATATTTCAAAAATGACACTCCCTTCCAAGTCATTTATTTGTTATAGCATTTCTACGAGATTAAGAAGGTACAAAAGTGGCCACAGTCAGACACAAAATTTGGTTAGCATCCCAAAGCTACATACTCCTAATCCAAAACATTTTTCATCTGTTTTTATTTGTTTGTTTCTTGTTGGGTTTTGGTTTTGTTCTATAACATTTCCTCTATTTTGTTAAGAGAAACTGATTGGTATAAACCTAATATTACATATTTTAAATTGTTTTCATTATTAAACTGATAAACTATGCCAATTTAATTTTAATTTAACTCCAAGTATTAAACTGTATAAGAAAAACTCAAAATATAACTTAAGACTGATAAAGTATTGATTTCCTGCAAGCAGCTGAACTGCCTATGCTATAAATAGAAATTTTGAAAGTAATCTTTTTATCGTTATGCTAAGTGACTTTTCCCTGCTAAAAATACTTATTATCCAGTCTTTTTACTAAAAATAAGCACTTTAAAAGTGATTTCAAGTTAATTTTTAAATAAAAGTACCATTTATTTGAAAAATTAAAAAAAATACATGGTATTTTGGAATATATTTCACATAAAAATTGGGGGATTACCTAAAAAAATATTTTCCCACAGATACTCTATGACTGTTTGAATACCATAGAAAAGTTATAAGAGGAATGAATATCATAGAAAAGTTATCAAAGAAATTCTCTTATAAGAAAATAAGAGTTATAAGAAAAAGTGTGGGAAGATACTGAATACATCAGATAGGGTTTTGGGGCAATTTTGCTGCTTAACAACCCCAAAAGTCTAAATTCCAGTGGCTTAAAATACTAAACATTTATTTCTCACTTAAAGCACCATATGTAGCCTTTAGATCTACTGACCCCAACTGAGATGTTCTGATCTTGGCTCCAGGCTATGGCTTGTGTTCACGCTATTCCATATGTCTTCTCATACTCCTTGGACCATAGCTGCTGCAGGCATCTTATGGCAGATAGTAGAAGTGTGAGAGGGCAAGCCTAAGTGTGGACACACAGTAAAGCCTCTATACCTATCACACCCACTGAATAATCCATTGGCCAAAGCAAGCTGCATGGAGAAGCCCAGAGTCAATGGTGCAGGGAAAATATACCTGACCGTGTCTAGTGAAACTTTTATAGAACTGCAAAGTAGCATAGCAAAGAGTGTACGTGAACACTTCTTTCACAGAGAGGGAGTGAAGAATTGGTCACAATAACCCAATATGCCATTTTTGGGAAATCACCATTGCCATATTATTTGAAGAATAATTTCTGTCTGCCTAATCATGTGCTCAGAAATGCAAATATTTTCAGTCTTATAATATAACCTGAAACAGATTTATTTCTGTGGGAGCCTAGGAAACAAAATTCTTGGATTAATTTCCCCTCGTTTTCATAGTTCAAAAACAGAACAATTATCCAAAGAAAAACAAAAAAATTATTTGTGTTAAAAGTGAAAGTGGACAGCAAGCATTTGGTCCTACATATTCAAAGAAGTGGTTTCTGGAGGCTCCTTCCTTGAAATATTTACTAATCTCTATATTTGTATCTCTCAATCTAACACAAAGTTTTTCATTAAAATACAGTAGAATAAAATTGAAAATGTAAGTGTCCTACTTATGTTTTTAATGAGGTCATAGGTATTGCACGAAAGGTTTTGTATCAGAATAATAAAATGAATTATTCTACCAAAGTAAACTCTAGATAGCTTTTTATTATATCAGTTACTATGTCAATAACCCTGAATGTATTTAATTTGTACAACTAAAGCGCTGAGATAAATGATGATATTTTCTTTGGTACATCACAAGTGTTGATTTCTCTCCAATAAGGGATTGACTCCAAATACAAAGAATATATATTCTCTTCTATAGCCCTGTAAGTTTCTTAACTTGATGGGAAATACTTAGGTAACAGGATCAGCTAATACCATTTCTGTGAACATTTTCTAACTGGGATATTAGAGATGTAACAGCTTTATGTACAAAGGAGTTCATATATATAAATATCCCTTACATAATGCTCCAAACTCTTATTTTGATTAATTGTAATCCAGTATTTTTGCTTCATTCACCTCCCTGATATTTTAGAGGATTTCCAGGCATATTTGTATACACCCTGAAACGTCACTGATATACTTCAAGGACATGAGTGATCTCTAACACACATCTAAAGGATAGAAGCGACAATGATCAGCCTTGGTCATCACCATATCTTGATATGCACTGGTGTCACACTGTCATTGCCTCTCACTACTCACAGTTCAGGAAATATTTCACAGAGGAAGGATTACCCCCTCTCTCCATGACACAGTCCATAAAGGTGGCCACAAAGGCTATCTTTGTGGCAGGCTTGTGCCTGATTTGTTAAATTTCCCAAAGCACTCATGTATCCAGAATGGTTGAGTTGAATTGGGTAAAAAGTAGCCATCACTGCACTGGTAACTAACAACTCCTTCCAAATCTTGAACCTATTTTTTTCTATTGAGACCATATTTCCTTAGTGAGTTTCCTCTCCAGGTCTTATCCACCCGCCCTACTATCTTACAAAAGTTGAAGACTACTCCATTGCATTATAGATATTTGCACACACCCAGATTGCATGCGGTTAGAGTAAAAAGTTCCTAAATTAATAGATGCAAATAAAATGTGGAAAAGAGGCACCACCCAATTCCACCAATCAGTATGATTTAAATCCCAATTTAACTGGATATGTTTCAGTAAAGATGGGGTTTAACTAGAATATTCAACTATCTTTGCTACAGACAACCCAACTAAATGCCTTGTTGCACCCATATTGCACACATGTATGCAAATAAATGCTTCTTTTTTTAATTTTAATTTTTTCAAATAAATGCTTTTCAAAATTCATGCGTCCATGTTTACTCATGTAAAAATATTTTAGTAGCTATAATCACAGTTTCACCCTGGACATTTTCTTATACCTCCTAACTTTCTCCCTAAAAATGTGACCCAAGAATGACAAGTTATTTCACATATGTTCAGAACAATCACAAGAACATTTTGACTTTTATTAAAGTGAATCTCACACCAGATAAATAATTTTGGCAACATGTGGTATACTTACTGAAAGAGTTTCATGTGGTCTAATAAATAAGTTGGATTTATTGAAGCCATGGATCCAAGTCACCATATATTCAATTGAGTTTATATACACCAAGCTCTGTTTTGCTTAACACTCAATCATTTCTTGATTTCATTTAAATTTTCTTTACAGAAATAATAATAGACTTTATACTATTGAACTTCTTTTCCCCAACAGAACAGTTTTTATTTTATGTGCAGTAAATTATTTTTTCTCTACATATTTAGTAGGTGCCTACTGTGTATGAGATGAAGGACAGTGGGTGTGGGAAGCAGCCAAGCAAAGAAAATAGCATATGAATAAAGCCAAATAAGCATATAAGCGTGAGAACTTTGGGTTGTTTAATATAGCAGGAATTTAGAATGTCAGGGAAGGATGAGCCACTTGAAAGGGTCAGAATATAGAATTTGTAAGAAGTTTGGGCTTTGTCCTGAGTACAATGGAAAATCACTGAAGCAGTATAAGCAGGTAAATACCATGACAAAATCTACATTTTAGAAAGATTACTGAAGTGCAGAGGCTAGATTGGAGGGAATGGATTTCAGGACACCAGCTAAGAGGTTATATAATCTAAACAAGTGATGTGATGTAAGACTGAAATTAGTGGTATTGGGAGGGAGAGAAGCAAAAAGAAAATGGAGGTGGAATCTATAGAATTAGGTGATTACTTGGATTATAGAATAAGAGGCACAGAGAAGTCAGAGAAAACACCCAAGTTTGGGTCTCACATGGTAAATTGTAGGGTGTGCAATCATTGGGATAATTACCACAAGGGGATTCGCATGTTATGTAAGGAGGAAGATGACTGTGGTGGGTATATATGAGTTTAAGATGACTATGTATTTCCAAGCAGAAATACCCAATAGGTATATAGAGTATAATCTATAATAAGAGAACTGGGCTAGAAATATCAATGTTGGAGTCATTAGCATCTAGAATACTGGAAGCCTTATGAGTAAGAAAAATAATCCAAAAAGGTTGTTCAAGAGAAGAGAACTGAGTTCTAGGATAGAATCCCAAAAGGTGCCAATAATTAAGAAACAAAGGAGTACAGGATGCAACAGTGGGCACTGATAAGTTGAGGCCAGAGAGGCAGGCAGAACACCAGACACAACACCAATATGTTGGCCCCCCAAAAGCAAGGGCCCATTTCTAGGTTATTGCTGGCAAATGTTAGGAGGTCAAGTATAATGAAGAATTTTCTATGTTTAATAACATGGAATTAGTAGCTTAACCTTCTAAAAGAAATAATAATAAAGTTGTGAGATAACAACTAGGTTGTAATGCTTTAGGAGTGAGTGGGAAGGGGGAGTTGAGCCAGGAGACAAGTTCCACAGTCATATTAAAGGAAAGGAGGACAGCATGGAGAGTCTAGGTCAGAGGATAGAGAACAAGTAGTGAGTATACAACACAAAAACTATATGGCTTTGTTCTAATAGTAGGGTGATTTTTATCTCAGTCATCTGCCTTACTGATACATGCTTTAGAAGATTTACAAATAGCTGCATGCAAAGAAATTAAACATCTCTCTCAGGAATAATGGAAAGTCCTGAAATGCTTTGACATTGTTACTAACTCCAATAGTCCTGTGTCTGTGACATCTGAAAATATGATAAAACCCCAAATAGTAATTTCCAAGGCCTTAGGCTTTAGTAGTTAGTAGAGTTAGTGCTTGAGTAAAGTCGACTGTTCATAAAACCTTATTTATAGTATTATAAACCTCATTTACCTAAACTCCAGTATCAGATTATGGAATATGACTTATTTTCAAGGAGATGTTTTACCTGATGTTAGTAACAATCAGAAGTATTTTCTAATTTTTAAGAAGTTCCTTCAGAAGAAACCCCTCCTATTACATATATCTGTAATGTAAGTTTTAAAAATTCACTTTCTAAAATGGAGCTTCATTTATTAATTCAACTGTTAAACATATTTATCCATTTATCCACTGTATCTTTTTAAAAAGCCACCATGTACTATATGACAGAGTTCACACTACAGCTGGTATTATAATGGGGAGAGTTGATGAGTAAATTAGAATAGTTCTTCTCCTTTTAAAGCTCAGAATCTAGGGATGATGACTAATATGGAACAAGTACATTCAAGAAAGAGAAATATTCAAAGGTTTTATTAAAGTGTATAACAGTATCTGGCCTACTGTGAAGATTTATGGAAGAGTATGGTTGGCTAGAGGATATAACCTTATAAGCTTGTTTGAAAAATTAAAACTAATTGTAAAAAACACTTTACCTTCACATGAATAATTGTTAGTATGAATCAGTGTAATCAAACCCTTAGAATATTATTTTTCAAATGAAAGAAGCCTACTATAGTTATCTGCAATTACTAGAAAGAAGATAATGTAATTTATATAATATTAAAAGATTTAAAAAATGGGATGCTTTAGAAATAAGATGTTGCAGTTAATTAGATTTTCTGGTTAATTGAGCACTAAGAGCTTTTACTGCAATGTCACATTTGAATTGAAAATTTTAGTGTAATCATGTATTTTAATTGGCTACAAAACTATAATCTGAAAGATCCCTACTCATACTTGCTGTGGGAGGCATACATTAGAACCCTTTTCCATATAACTGAAAGAAAAGTCAACACAAATGTTGTAAATACAGCATTTATATCATCACTCATACACATACACATACACACACATACATCACTCATCAACTATTTTTTAAGTAGAATCACCTGCTCTACTGTTAAGTAGAATGCCCCTGCTCTACTGTTCAATGTTGGCAGTGATTTAAACATGGGGGAAATTTTACAACAGACCTAACCCTTCTTGTAAATCATCCCAGAGGACACATATTTCAGTCTTTCGTTTCACAAGAAGGTAATACTAAAAGTGAGCTTGGTACAACATACAATTCAAAACAAACTTGTTCCAGATGACTTCAACATGCATTACATATTCATTAGTTGATGACTGAGGTGGGGGGGAGGGTGGAAAATACCACCAGCTGATTCATCTGACTAAATGATGATTGTTTTCCTTTCAGTCAAGAGCAAGTCAGCTGTTTTTCTCCACTAATACAGGATGCGTGTGTTTCTACAGGAGCCCTTCTCTGTTAATGGACACAGGAATGACAAATTCATTGGTTAGACACATTGGTGGAAATAACATGGTTAATGTTTTACATGTTGTTCTTAAGTGGTCCTTACCAAGTTTTAGTGGTGTTAACATTTTTATTTTATTTTTTTTAAATGTTTATTTATTTTTGAGACAGAGAGACAGAACATGAATGGGGGAGGAGCAGAGAGAGAGAGGTAGACACAGAATCCGAAGCAGGCTCCAGGCTCTGAGATGTCAGCACAGAGCCCGACGCGGGGTTCGAACTCACGGACCATGAGATCGTGACTTGAGCTGAAGTCGGACACTTAACCGACTGAGCCACCCAGGCGCCCCGATGTTAACATTTCTAAAAGTGGCATTAACACTCTTTCCTTCTCTCCTTCCTTCCTTTACTTTTTTTTCTTAAAAAATCTCATTGGCCCCATATAAACAGATATTATTGAATTAATATATTTGTATACTTTTCCAAAACTTTTTGAGGTGACAATAAAATGCATATGAAATAACTTAGTGAAATAAAGATAGACTATCATAGTGAGGGAAGATATACTTAAGCAGGGTCACTTTGAATAAATTTGTATTTTTGCCTACTAATTCCTGGAAGATTAGGGAAAAAAGGAGAAAATAAATTACATAGCCCTATTATGAAAAAGTAAGACTTATACCTCATCTCAGGAGAGAGAAAATTCTCCCTGGCAAGAATTACAAAACAAAAGTTCTCACATGGAAACTGAAGGGATATGATGCATATAAGAAGAGATACTGTGCATGAAATAATTAACAGCTATATAGGTGAAACAAAACTACAATTTTATTATTATTATATTCCTTTAAGAATGAAATAAATTTATCATTTACTTAAATTCTTATCTTTGGTCTGGTTTCTAGGCTACTTTGCAAAGAGTTAACGTACTTGCTTGGGTGTAAACACTCTAATATTGGTTCCTTGTTTATATAGTAGTTTTATATTCATTCACACATAAAAAAATCTGTTTCTTTTCTCTACATTACAAAAATTCAAATGAGCTTCATTTCCCAACAGAGGTCTAGAAATTACATTTAAAAAGCAATCTTAAAAAAATTTTTAAATAAAAATAAAAAGGATGCTTATTAGATTTCCCTAACAAAAAACAAACTGCCGTTATATTTCAAGTGCAATTATATATCGAGTCTGCCCCAGGACATTTGAATCATGCTATACTTTAAAGACAGTTAAGTGCCTGGGAATGCTACTGCAGTACAATATAAAATAATGAAAGCAAGATAAAACACATACATGAGAAAATGACTAGTAATTTTCTGGCAATTTAAAAAGTACTCTCTTTTTCCTTGTTTATATGGGAAGGAATATATTTATAATATTACTTATAACCCACCACCTTCCCCTTAAATATGTGAGATTTAATATAAGATTTAGAGTGAAGGATGGGAAAAATAAAACAAAAATTGAATTTTAACTTCTAGGAATGATGTATTTCTGCTTATCAATAATGTATTTGGCACTCTGGTATATATAACTAAAATCTAACCTGACATATGGACCCCATATTAAAGAGTATATATGAGTGAAAATTCTAATAGGATTTGAACAACAGAGAAAGAGAACAGTGCTCAGGTTTTTTCTTAATACAGGTTAGGTTTAAGACTATCTAAGTAGAGCAGTGTATTTGAGAGACTGGGTTCTGGATGCAGACTTCCTGATTTATCTGGGGCCCTGTCACTGACTAGGTGATTACATTGGAAAAGTTATTTGACCACTCTTGCCTCTAGTTTTCTTATCTATAAAATAAAGGTAACAACAGTATATAACTTATGCATTGTTGTAAGGAATAAATTACTGCAGGTAAAGCATTTAGAATAGTGCCTGGAATATAGTAAGTGTGAAAAAGGTTATTTTATGATTATTCATAATATTTTATATGGGAAGTTACAGATTTACCTTTTATATAAAGGCTATGAGGAAATACCAACAAAATTTCAGATCAGTAGTTATTTATTAGAATGAAAATGCCCAGGTGATATTTAGAAATATGGGGTTTTTTTTTTTTGGCTTTTTAAGTTTTAGTTCTAATTCCAATTAAATGTACAGTGTTATATTGTTTCAGGTGTACAAATTAGTGATTCATCGCTTCCATACATCGCCCAGTGCCCATCACAGGTGCACCTCTAATCCCCATCATCTGTTTAACCCATTCCCTCACCCCCGTTTCCTATGAGAATCATCATTTGGTTCTCTATAATTGTCTCTTTCTTAATTTTTCTGTCTCTCTCTTTTCTTTACCCTTTGCTCATTTGTTCTTAAATTCCTCATGTAAGTAAAATCAGATGGTATTTGTCTTCATCTGACTGATTTTGTTTAGCATTATAGTCTCTAGCTTCACCATGTCTCTGCAAATGCCAAGATAGTCTTTTCCTGGCTGAATAATATTCCATTATATATTTATATCACACTATATATATATATATATATATATATATATATCACATCTTCATTATCCATTCACCAATTGATGGACACTTGATCTGCTTCCATATCTTGGCTATTGTAAAGAATGCTGCTATAAACAAAGGGGTTTATGGAGCCCTTTGAGTTAGTGTTTTTGTATTCTTTGGTAAATGCCCAGCAGTGCATTTGCTGGATTATAGGGCGGTTCTATTTCTTAACTTCTTGAAGAACCTCCATACTGTTTTCCACAGTGGCTGCACCCATTTGCATTCCCACCAACAGTACACCAGTGTTCCTTTTTCTCCACATACTCACCAATACCTTTTGTTTCTTGTGTTGTTGATTTTAGCCATTCTGACAAGTTTGAGGTGATATCTCATTGTAGTTTTGATTTGTATTTCTCTGATGGTGAGTGATGGTGAGCATCTTTTCATATGTCTGTTAGCCATCTGTATGTCTTCTTTGGAGAAATATCTGTTCATTCTTCTGTCCATTTTTAAATTGGATTATTTGTTTTTGGGGTGTTGACTTTTATAAATTCTTTTTATATTTTGGATACTGACGTTTTATCACGTATGTCATTAGCAAATAACTTCTCCCATTCAGTATGTTGCCTTTTAGTTTTGTAGATTGTTTCCTTCAGTGTGCAAAAGCTTTTTATTTTGATGGAGTCACAATAGTTTATTTTTGCTATTGTTCTCTTGCCTCTGGAGACAAATCTACAAAGAAGTTGCTAAAGCTGATGTCATTGAGGTTACTACCTGTGTTCTCCTCCAGGATTTTTATGGTTTCAAGTCTCAAATTTAGGCCTTTCATCTGTTTTGAATTTATTTCTGTGTATGGTGTAAGAAAGTAGTCCAGTTTTATTCTTTTGTGTGTTGCCATCCAATTTTCCCAACACCATTTGTTGAAGATATCGTCTTTTTCACAGTTTATTCTTTCCTGCTTTTTTGAAGGTTAATTGACAGTATGTTGTGGGTTCATTTCTGGGTTTTCCATTCAGTTCCATTTATCTACGTGTCCATTTTTGTGCTATTACCATATTGTTTTGATCACTACAGGTTTGTAATAAAACCTGAAGTCCAGAATTGTGATGCTTCCAGCTTTACTTTTCTTTTTCAAAGTTGCTTTGGCTATTTGGGTTGTGGTTGCACACAAATTTAGGATTGTTTGTTCTAGCTCTGTGAAAAATGCTGTTGGTATTTTGATAGGGATTGCATTAAATGTGTAGATTGCTTTGGGTAGCATAGACATTTTAACAATATTTGTTCTTCCAATCCGTGAGCATGGAATGTCCTTCCATTTCTTTGTGTCATCTTTAATTTCTTCCATCAGTGTTTTATAGTTTTCAGAGTACAGGTCTTTAGTCTTTATTAGTTAGGTTTATTCCTAGGTATCTTATGGTTTTTTGTGCAATTGTAAATGGGGTTGATTCCTTAATTTTTATTTGTGCTTTTTCATTATTGGTGTATAGAAATGCAACAGAATTTTGTACGTCGATTTTGTATCTTGTGACTTTACTGAATTTGTGTATCAGTAATAGCAATTTTTTGGTGGAGTCTTTCGGGTTGTCTATAGAGTATCATGTCATCTGCAAATAGTGAAATTTTAAATTCTTCCTTGCTGATTTGGATGCTTTTTATTTCTTTTTGTTGTCTGATTTCTGTGGCTAGGACTTCCAGTACTATCTTAAGTAACAGTGGTTACAGCGGCCATCCCTGTCTTGTTCCTGACCATAGAGGAAAGCTCTCAGTTTTTCCCCATTGAGGTTGATATTTGCTGCGGGTTTTTTATATAAAGCCTTATGTTGAGGGCTTTAAACCTACTTTGTTGAGGGTTTTTGTCAAAAAAAATGCTTTTTGTGTGCATCTATTGAAATGATCATATGGTTCTTATCCTTTCTCTTATTAATGTGGTGTCACATTGATTAATTTGTGAACATTGAATCATTCTTGCAGACCAGTGGCATTTATTTCATTTCATCATGGAGAATGATTTTTTTAAATGTACTGTTAGACTCAAGTTTTTAGCATTTTGTTGAGAATTTTTGTGTCTATGTTCATCATAGATATTGGCCTATTGTTTTTGTTTTTTTTTTAGTGGTGTTCTTATTTGGTTTTTATATAAGAGTAATTCTGTCCTCATAGAATGAATTTGGAATTTGTCCTTCCATTTATATTATTTTGGAATAGTTTGAGAATAGGTATTCTTCTTTAAATGTTTGGTAGAATTTGCCTATGAAGGCATCTGTCCTGGACTTTGGTTTGTTGGGAATTTTTTTATTACTGATTCAATTTCTTTGCTGGTTATCAGTCTTTCAAATTTTCTATTTTTTCTTGTTTCAGTTTTAGTAGTTTATATGTTGCTAGGAATTATTCATTTATTCTAGGTTGTCCAATTTGTTGGCATACAGTTTTTCATAATATTCTCTTATGTATTTCTGTGGTGTTGGTTCTCTTTTCTCATTTGTGACTTTGAGTCCTCTCTCTCTCTCTCTCTCTCTAAGTCTGGCTACAGGTATATCAATTTTATTTTTTTTTTCAAAGAACCAGGTTCATTGATCTGTTCTGCTTTTTAGGCTTCTATACCATTTATTTCTGCTCTAATCTTTATTATTTCCTTCATTCTGCTGGTTTTAGGTTTTGTTTGTTGTATTTTTCTAGCTTCTTTGGGCATAAGAATAGGTTGTTTGATATTTTTCTTGCTTCTTGAGGAAGACCTGTATTACTATGTTACTATATTACTGTATTACTCTTAGGACCACTTTTGCTGCATCCCAAAGGTTTTTGACCATTGTATTTTCATTTTCATGTGTTTGCATGTTTTTTTTTTAAATTTCTTCTTTGATTTTCTGGTAGAACCATTAATTGTTTAGTAGTATGTTGTTTAATCTCCATGTAGTGTGGTCTTTCCAAATTTTTTCTTGTGGTTGATTTCAAGTTTCACAGTGTTGTGGTCAGAAAACATGCATGGTATTCTCTCAATCTTTTTGCACTTGTTGAGGCCTGATTTATGACCTAGTATGTGATCTGTTCTGGAGAATGTCTGATGTGCACTTGAAAGAATGTGTATTCTCTGTTTTAGGATGGAATGTTCTGAATGTATCTGTTAAGTCCATCTGGTCCAGTGTGTCATTCAAATCCATTATTTTCTTGTTGATTTTCTGTTTACATTATCTGTCCATTGATGTAAGTGGGGTGTTAAAATCCCCTACTATTATTGTATTATCAATGAGTTCCTTTGTTATTAATTGTTTTATATGTTTGGGTGCTTTCAAGTTGGGGGCATAAATATTTACATTTGTTACATCTTCTTGTTGGATAGATCCTTTTATTATGATATAGTGCCCTTCTTTATCTCTAGTAACAGTATTTGATTTTAAGTCTAGTTTGTCCAGGGCATCTGGGTGACTCAGTCTGGTGAGGATTCAACTCTTGACTTCAGCCCAGTTTATGATACCAGGGTTGTGGGATCAAGCCTGGAATCAGGCTCCATATGGAGCCTGCTTAAGATTCTGTCTCTGCCTCTGCCCCTTCTCCCCTCATGCTCACTCTATTAAATACATACATACATACATACATACATACATACATACATACAGTCTAGTTTGTCTGATATAGATACTGCTACTCCAGCTTTCTTTTGACATCCACTTTAATAAATGTTTCTGCATCCCCTCACTGTCTATCTGCAGGTTTCTTTAGGTCTAAAATGAGTCTCTTATAGGCAGCATATGCATGGATCTTGTATTTTTCTTTTAATACATTCTGACATGCTGTGTCTTATGATTGCAGCATTTAGTCTATTTAAATTCAGAGTAATTATTTATAGATACATATTTAGTGTCATTTTATTACTTGTTTTATCATTGTTTCTGGACGTTTTCTCTGTTTCTTTCTTTGTCATTTCTGGTCTTTTTTACCTCTCAAAGAGTACCCTTTAAAATTTCTTGCAAGGCTGGTTTAGTGGTCACAAACTTCTTTAGTTTTTGTTTGTCTGGGGAACTCTTTACCTCTCCTTCTATTCTAAATGATAACCTTACTGGATAGATTATTCTTGGCTGCAGATTTTTCTCATTCAGCACTCTGAATATATCATGACTTCTGGCTTGCCAAGTTTCTGTTGAGAAATCTGTAACTAGCCTTATGGGTTTTCCCTTATACGTTAAGGACTTCTTTTGTCTTGTTACCTTTAAGATGTTTTTCATTATTACCATATTTTGCAAATTTAATTATAATATGTGTTGTTGGTCTAGTGTTGTTGATTTTGATGGGAATTCTCTGTGCCTCCTGGATCTGGATGTCTGTTTTTTTCCCCCTATTAGAGAAGTTTTCAGCTATGATTTCCTCAAATAAATTTTCTTCCCCCTTTTGTCTCTCTTCTTCTGGGAATACTATAATACAAATATTATGTGTGATCAAGTTACCGAGTTCCCTAAGTCTATTCTCATGTTCCATAATTCTTTTGCTCTTTTGTTCAGCTTTCTTATTTTCCATTATTTTTCTTCTATATCACTTGTTTGTTCCTCTGCTTTTTCCAGCCTTATGTTCAATCCATCAAGCCTGTTTCCAATCTCAGTTATTGCATTTTTCATTTCTGATTGATTTTTAATTATTTTATATCTGCAGTAAGGATATTCCTCAAGTCTTACATTCTTTACTCAAGACTACAGAGTGTACTTATGATTGTTGCTTTAAATTCTCCATCAGGCATGCTACTTATATCTGATTCACTTTGATCTCTGGCATGACCTTATCTTGTGCTTTCACTTGAGATGAATTTTTCCATCTTGGCATTTTTGTCTAAGTCTCTGCCTTCTTCTGTGTGTCAGAAAAGTCCATTATGTTTCCTGCTCCTGAGAGTAATGGCTTTATGAAAAAGAGGTCATATAGTGTCCAGAGCCTGGTGCTTCAGAAAGTGTCTCTGGTGTGTGCTACATGCACTTTGCTGTTGTGTTTTGGCTGCTCTATCCTTTGGTCAAGACATCTATAGAGGCTCTCTCTCTCTCTCTTTTTTTTTTCAATGTTTTTTTATTTATTGAGAGAGAGAGGAAGAGAGTGGGAGGGGGAGGGGCAGGGAGAGAGGGAGACAGAGTCCAAATCAGGCTCCACACTCTGAGCTGTCAGCACAGAGCCTGATGTGGGGCTCAAACGCATGAACCATGAGGTCACGACCTGAGCCCAAGTCTGATGCTTAACCATCTGAGCCACCCAGGTGCCTATATAGAGGCTCTTCTTGCTGGCAGTGGGCAGTGTTTGGTCCTTGGCCAGAATTTGGTGAGTTTTAACTAAATGTGCTCTGGTCTGCTTATTAAATGAGACCCAAAATTACTTCCACTAGAAGTGAAGCCCTGCAGGTATCTTTAGTTGGGAGATGTGGTGTGGGTAGGGGTTTCTGCTGGTCTTCTGGGAAAGAGGCCTGCCATGCTGGGACTGAGGCAAGCCTGACCAAGAAGGGCAGTAATGAGGCAGGGGCTGGAACTTTCTGTAAGCAGGTTAGGTACCTAGTGCTGTGCTTCTTCCAGCAGATGGCTCTGTGTTTATGCTGAGGGGTACAGAGGAGAATGGTGCCAGCTGGCTCTTTGTCCCCAGAGAGCTGTCTTATGTGAACATTGCCTCTTAAGTGATGCACTCCAAGTGGAGTGAATAATCTCCCCCTATATGACCCAGGCATTCTTCAGATCACTATTTCCACACCATCTGCCCCTGGGTTGTTTGCCTGACTTCTCTCCAGGAGTAGTACAGTGCTCTCAGGACTCTGTCCCAGTCAAGATTGTTAACATTTAAAACTCATCTTTAAGCCTGCAAGAACTCACAAAAATCATCCCCTCTTATTTTCACTGTCAGTGACTTTGAGGAAATGTTCTTGTGCATTCCCCTGTATGCTCTTCTCCCTCTCACTTTTTTCTGTGACCATGGCTTCTCCCCTCCACAGCACCTATGATCAGTTTCTCCCCTAAACAATGTCTCCACACTTCCTATCTTCTTCAGTGTGGCTTCTTCTCTCCCTTTAGTTGTGGAATTTGTTCTATAAGTTTTCACGTTGATTTCTGGGATATCTATCTGTGTTCCAGGGACAAAAGCAGCCTACAGTCCTCCTACTCTGCCACCATCTTAGCTCCCCACTGACCCAATTAATTCTTATTTTCCCTGTTACTGAGGCTTATTTTCCCTGTTAATGAGGCCAGTTTGTGGCCTCCCCAGACTTAAAATCTGAGTAATAAATAATTCTTTTCCTATAGGCAATAAGTCTAAAAGTAAATTAAGATGGAGAAAATATTGCTTTTGTAAGGTACAAGTTTCCTATACATGTCAGCTATTCTTCAAAGTAGAAGAGTTTATATATATATATATGTGTATATATATATATATATATACACATATATATGTATATATATACATATATATATACACGTATATGTATATATATATGGTCAATTATAGAAAAAAACAGATAGCAGCATTGTGCAATAGAAATATAAGCCACAAGTGCAAAGTACACAATTTTAAATCTTACATTTAAAAATTTTCTAGTAGCCACATTAAAATAAAGTAAAAAAGGAACAGGTGACATTAACTAGTTAATTTCAAAAACAATATATTTCATATATCTAAAATATTATTTCAAAATGAAATCAACATAAAACTATTGATATATTTACATTCTTTTGTTTATACTGAGTCTTCAAAATCCAGAGTGTATGTTATACTGAAAGCATATCACAATTTGTACTAGTCACATTTCAAAGTTCAATAGCCACATGTGGCTAGTGGTACTGCACTGGACAGTGTAAATTCTGAGTGTCTTCATTTCCCACAAACTGTATGTGAATCCTTTGTCTTTTTAAAAAGATCTCAGTGCCATCAGTATACCCTGTTAAATAAAAAAACGTTAATGAAGATTCAAATATTCATCCTCTCTCTGACCTCGCGGATCTTACATTATAATAAAAGAAGATATAAGATGTAAGACATAAGATGTCAAAAATGATGAATAACATAGAATTTTTTTGAAATGATGTGATATGACATATGTATTGAAAAAATCAATATATCTCTCATGCCTCTATTAGTACCATTTTCTTCTCTATCCACATTTCCACATGAAATCATTTTTCCCTATTATATAAATTAGTGATAATGGGCATTTAATTTCTTAGTTCTAAAGCAGTTAAGTAAAATTGAATATATTCCTCATTTTAGCAATTGCAAGAAACTAGAAATTGCAAAATATTTTTTGCATGACAAAAACATAGATCGCAAAATAAAAATCAATGCTAGCAATCATCCAGGGAAGATTATAAAGAAAAATAAAATAAAGAAAAAACTCATTAGAAATAATTTATTCCTCCCAAAATTATTATGGCATCATTATCCTTTATTTCCTATTTCTCTAATTAGATAGTAGAAAATAGTAATCCATTGTTAACAACATTAGGTTCTACAGAAAAGTTCAGAGTAAGTAATTCCTCCTCCTACCACCTCTTTATACTCCTTTTTTGCTATTGCACATAGGAATTCTATTCTCTCTTTTTGTATATAAATACTCTTAGCAACAAGTAAAAAAAAAGTCTGAATGGATTTATACTGTGCCAACTCTGAGATTTAATGTTTTTCTGTGGGAGGTATAAGTGAATGTCTATGAACAGATATGTTTTCATCTCATACAAGCAGGGAGACCACTTGGGGACACAACTTGGAGTTCGAACGTCAAACACTCTAACTGTGCTGTTTTCTTGTACTAGAAGTGCAAAAAATCAGTTTGACCTGTCCTGCTGTCATTGATACTGAATAAATGATGCTTGGGGTATGTGCTATTAGAGATGCACTGAGTCTCCCAGATTACCTAAGCAGTAGGCATGAATTGGGAAAGGTGGCCAGATCCTGCGGCCACATCTGTATGGGTGTGAGGTGGAGTTTTCCAAAGTAGTGAGGGGTAGAAATTGAAACAATAGAGTTTTGAGGAAGAAGTTCCTTTTTGAGAGGAAGGAAGGCCTACCTGTAAGAGCATTCAGGCTAACAACTAGGTTTAGTCCACAAGAGAATTCCTATGCATGGGATTTAACCTTCTTATGCTACTCCTAGAATAAGAAGATAGTCATATTTAGCAAACAGTGTTAAATGTGAAAATCATTATGTATTTAAGTTTCTTTAACACTTCAGTAAAATCAGTGATGGTGGTCAGAGAGCAAAAGAATTGGTTAAGAGAGAAATGGGGTCTGCTTCATGTCATTTTCTCACCAATAACCATTGTAGAAGTGGTACCTCACACTGAGAGAACTACAAGCAGTCGGAGTTCAGGCAACCAGTATGGAGGAAGAGCTAGGCCTCCATGAATTTAGGAACAACATGAAGGAACATGAGCCATTGGGATGGAACTTCCAGGTGCTGAGCCGGAAAGGGATATGAAACAACCTCTTTTTTTCTTATCTATCCAGAAGAGGAGTGTAGTTTTATTAGGCGGAGATGATGTAGCATGGAGAAGGGAGGCTTGAGGAAGCTGCACTAAATTTTTACAATTGGTATCTCTGAGTAGGACAAGGTAGTGATTAAGATGTTGGGCTCTTAAGTCCGTTAGATGTATTTTTGAATCTCATATCTGTCACCAAATAGCTGTGTGAACTGAAACAAGTATGCTCTCTTGATTTTCTATCAATAAAATGGACATAATATTAATAGTAGTGTTGTGAGAAATAAATGACATAATGCATGTAAAGTTTCTAGTAAAATATCTATTGCAGAGTCAAATGTTTAATAGTATGCAATGTTATAACTGATCTTTTAATCTTAGACCCATATTTTCATGTTTATATATACTGAATGGTTATTACTTTAATAATCATAAAATCATTTAGTATATCACTCTAAATAAAGATATTTCTATGTTGTGGAAAGAAAAATAACACTGGCCATTAAAGGAATGTTATGAAAGTTCTATGTAAAGGATTATTTTAGTCAACTTTTTTGATATTCAGTAACTCTCCTGTCAAGTTGCAAATCACTTTCAAAATAAAATTCCTTATTTTCTAATTGTTCAATAATCACTCATCCTGAGAAAACTTGAGACATATACTAGGAAGTCATCTTTAGACAGGGTATGTTGATATATGTAAATAAAAGTTAAACCAACAAGTAACATAGATAAATCTAGGAAACACGAGGACTGCCAAAGACTGGATAAACAAGAGACAGACTAGGAGCTTCAGACAGATTGGAGAATAAAAGAAAGCACAGTATGTTGGAAACCAAGAGGAGGGAATTGCAAAAGAGAAAAAGATGACCTGTGCCAAGTGCCACAGAGAGAACAAGGAGAACTGACAGAATTATTAAATCAAATTTGGCAGAATGCCAAATTGAAAGAATTTTTAATAAATAACCAACAGTTTCCATAAATATCAATTTTAGGCTATTCAACCCAAGAACTTTCCAGAAAGTAGGGATAGTGAAAGAGTACAAAGTCAAAGTAGAATGACTAAGGAAAAGAATACTTTTGGTATAGAGGAAAGCCAATCAGTTCGGAAGCAGAGATAAATTTGCAGATACATTTATTGGCACTAAGATTTTTAAGGACTTTAAGTGTTTATGATTCCTAAAGGGTTATACAGCCATTGAACTCTACAAAGCTGCCCCAACATCCCAAAGTAATAAATCTTGGAAACAATCTAGATTAAAAAAAAAAAAAAAGGAGCAAACATATGTTTGTCACCCTCTGTTTAGTGTGAGCCTATCTGTATGGGGCTGGGCATAAAAGCTTCCAATTCACAAACCAAAGCCATCTGGATTGTTTATCTAGATTTACTACCCCTGACAAGGCTGCGCATACTTACAGGTACCTTCAGTTTCCCTCCTAATCTCCCCATTCTGGAAAGGAGAGTGTCTCTTACTGACAACCATAGAGCTTTCTCTTCATCAAACTAGCACCTGAAGGGAACTAACTATATATTTTGTTTCTCCTCTGGGCTGGATCTTTCACCTTTAGTTTCTGAAAAGGGTTGAGAGAATCTCTCATAAGTTCAGCTCTAATACTAATGTGTTAAGCTTTTCAGAGAAATAGCTTTGAAGTCTCCATCATTGTTACCTTACATGTTTATAACACTTTAATATCTGCTTTAGAAAGTGGAAACTCAGAGATACTGAGAGACTTTCCCAAGGAAACTGGCTAGTATATGGCAAATCTCCTAGCGAACATATGCTTTCTAATTATTCACTCAGGGTTTTTTTTTTTTAATGAACCAATTTGTCTCTTAATTTTTGAAAAGACTAAATTCTTAGTACAAAATGAAAAAATTATGGGACTTTTAATAGATAATTGAGCCTTCCTATTATCTTGGAATATAATTCTAGTAGGCATCCTGTTTTCACTTACATGTAAGAATGTTTCTTTTTAATTAACAGAACAGATTCTATTACTAGATTAATTATATTCTATTAGATAAATAGAATAGAACAGCCTACATCTAATAGATTATAAATTAATAGAGCAATTAGGAAGGATTTTATATGATGTACTATTTTTATTATTGAGGAATGTTTCTATCTGTCTAAATAGTTATGAGTTAGTCAAAATGGGTGTGCCCTTCCTTTCCATAGCAAAGCATGCATTGCATAACTTTCACTCTATACTGAATGATATGACTTGAAAAAGGCCACTCTTTCTCTGTATTCATATCAGAACTTGAGCTCAAACTGCAAAGCTGTCTACCGAGCCTAGAAATTGATATGGTTGAATAAGAGAAGTTGAATTAGACTTTGATGAAAAACATTTTTAATACTTTTTTGATTTCAATTTCAGAATAGAGTCAAGTTCTGTAACTTTTTACTTTTAAAACAAAATTTATAAGAAAACCTAATATTTGATATAAAGGCTTTATGAAGTTATATTTAAAGAAGCCCTTGGACAAAATATGATTAACATATTTCATTGTAATTGTACAGTCTACTTTTAAAATAATTTCCATAAGACTTCAAAAACTATATCTTATGTCTACCCTAAATCCAGGATTATCTGAAATATCAGCAAGGAATTTTTCATCTGTTCACTCCTTGCACTCTCTTCAGTACTCAGCAATGGACAGTTCTTTCCTCTTCTTAAAATTCCCACATTTATGGTATCATGACTGCTTCCCCTTCTGATTGTTTTCGAAATTTTCTAGGGGCCCTCAGTTTCCTTCAGTGGCTAGTCTTCTTTCTCCAGGATCTTGATTTTCTGCCAGTCTCTACTCTTCTCCCTCAACACCTTCTTTCTTAAAGACACCAAAAAATTTCATGCTGGTAACTGTCATGTGGACTTCATGCAAGTAAATTCAAGGCGCCCACTGTCTTAATTCCTCAAAGATATACACATGAAAAGAAGGAAACGTCTCTACCTAAAGCATAGTTTGGCATATGGCCAAAGTTTTACAGACTATTTCACCACTGTAAAGAATTAACACACCTATATATCAATGCTAACCAAATAATCAACATTAGAAACTATTAAATAAGGTCTCCTAAATGCATTACTGTATATTTTTCCATGTCACTGCTTTCACCAAGCTATGTATAAGATCAAGAATTTTTGAAAGGAGCTATTAACAATTCTTCATCTTGGAATAGCTCCATTCAGAGGGCCCTCCTATCATATCTTCTGCACATTGTTTTAAAAATACAACTCTACAACCTCTCCTTCACTTAAACCAAATGGATAAAGCCCTTATTAGTTAAGAAAAAGCCCAAATCATTTATATGACTTATGAATATCTTTTTGCATGGTCTATTTCCTCTTTAGAGTCCCAATCTCATATACTTTCACTTTCTCCTTCACACACCATTTTCTAAACAAAGAAGGATTCTATTCATCTTTCCCGTCTTTAGATCTTAACACAAACTTTTTTTAAGAAAAATCACACTATCTTCCCCCAAACCCATCATATGGTTGACTCCCCATCACACTTCATATTCATAGTAAAAGTTACTTTCATGTGCTTGGGTGGCTCAGTCAGTAGAGTGTCCAACTCTTGATTTTGGCTCAGGTCATGATCTCCCAGTTTGTGAGGTTGAGCCCCATGTCCTCTGGCTCTGCAAGGACAGCGTGGAGCCTGCTTGAGATTCTCTCTCCCTCTCTCTCTGCCTTTCTGCCACTTAAGCTGTCTCTCTCTTTCTCTATCTCTTTCTCTCAAAACAAATAAATAAACATTTTTTAAAGTTACTTTCTTAGAGCATATTCTGTAATATTGAAGCAAAAATTACATGCTCTCATCTATATATCATATTATTCTCTTATACTACTTAATACAACTGCAATTAGGTAATTGTCTATTTTTATTTAAAGTCAGTCTTCTATACTAGACTTCAGCTTTATCCATCCTCTTTTCTGTCACTCAAACATGCCAAGCACACTCCTGTCTCAGGCATATTGTATTTGCTCTTCCATCTATCTGGAAGTTTCTTCTTTAAGATGTCCATACTCTTCTGTTCTCTGCTTCAGTACCATATCAGCAGAGAGGCTTTCCCTGGCCAAGCTATATAAAACTGCTTTCCACCCCCAACTTCTTCCATCATTCATTATTTCCTTTTTTCTGCTTTAATTTTCTTCATAGTAGTTATGACCATCTAAAATATTTTATTAATATATATATTAAATCTTCTTGACTGTCTTTCTTCCATGGATAAAACAGAAGCTTCATAAAAGTTGGTGCTGTTTTTTTCATTGCTATATTCCTGGTACCTATAACAATGTTTGGTATGTTGTACACATTCAATAAATACTGTAGCTATTGAATATGTGGCTAGATTAATAATACTTTTTATTTCACATTTCTGTTTTGATTGCTTTTGCGAAACCAACACATTAGAAGTTGAACAAAAAGATGAACTAAATGTGAACTTAAATTCACATTCTATATTCACACTGAATTTCATTTATCACTACATTCAAAATGTTATTCAGAATTGTACTATTTATTTTCATCATTATTTTAAAAATCTATGATCCACTTTTAAGAAATGAATTCCTTTTTATAAGCTGGAGATTTAATGGATCACATCAGTAACAACTATAAAAACCCAAAAAACAGTGTCATGCACATTAATGGAAAGCATGTTGCCTTGTAGCTAAGATAAATTACAAATGAAGTGTCTATAACCTGTGTGCAGGTTTTAAATGGAGCAATCATTTAGAAGGGAATGATACTTCATGAAATCATAACTTCACAGTTCAGATTTGATGGGGTTAAACAATACTTTCAACTTTTTTTTTTCTAAAGTGACCAAAGTACCCAGCCCGTTTGCTGGACAACCAGAGATAACCAGTGACTTTACAGATTTCAATAGATCTTTTATAAAATAAAAGCTTCTAATCTAGCTCATATCAACAATCCATGTATCACCATTATCTCAGGTTATTTATTTTTTGAAGCTACCACTTCAAGTAGTAGCTAATAATTATTGCAGAGCATTCTCTTCAGTATGTATCCATTAAGCTTTAGATGGACAAGCCTCTCTAAAGATTATTTTGTTATAAAATTAGTCAAAAGCAGGGAAATGTTGGTAATAAAGCTTTAAAACAGAGGCCAATTTTGAACATTTCTTCTGCACCACCGATTATTTCATAGGATATGTCAATAAAATATAGAAAACAGTTTTCATCCAATACAAAGCTATAATTTCTAAATGCATTTATATTAAGTTATTCATAAATACACTCATCAATTCAAAACAATAATTGAATGACTACTATGTGCCAAGCACTAGGGATCCCAAAATAAATAAAATTGTCCTTGTGTACAAAGATCTCAGCATAAAACATTTCTCTTTAAATATTTCTTTCTCTGCTGAGACACATGATTGATGACATTTAAATACAGTATATTTCCCCATGGCTGTACACATAATAGAAACTGAGGATTGTGGATAACCTTGGACCACCAGCTTTAATTCTTTCCTTCTATGCAACTTAAGAATTCACATGGGAATGCAAGTGACAAAATGTTATTATAGGGATAACCTTGAATCTACTCTGACTTATCTATTTACAAATAACAACATCATAATTATCATCTATTGCAATCTTCTTCACAATATAGAAAAGTAGAAGAGCTGATCAAATATAATCTAAATGGGAGGTAGCAGACAAAAAGCTCCGTTACATTTTTTTTCCCAGAAGGTTCTTTTGACAGACATCTAAACAGCAAGAAAATCTGATCTCCATGTCTCATTCAAACGTTGATGAGTCCTCCCATTTGCCAATGTTTCATATGTTTAGCATGAATTATCAATATAGCCTTTTGAATTCCACAGAAGACTTCATATAAGTGATTAATCATACTAGTGCTGTTTGTAGTCCTTTCTTTAAAAAAGTTACTAATTATAACTGTAATGTACCAGTTAGAAATAAATTATCCTAATAAAGAGTCTACAATTATTATTTATAAGTAAGTATAGGCTAATACAATGCCTGTTTTAAAGAAATGTACAATGAATTTTAATAATCTACCTAATAAGTATTCTAATATGATTCAAATGGAACATATTTAAAAGTAGCAGCCCACATGCCAAAGTAGTAAAGGAGAATAACATTGCTTAATGGTTTGATGGATGTGTGGAGTATCTATTTGAATGTTTAAATGGAAGTATTTTGTAAATGGAATGCATTAGTGCTTAAGCACTAATATCATCTGAATAAATCCAAGTTTATAACAGGAATACAAACCTGAGGTATTCTCTTTGCATATGTATAATCCAAATAATTTTGTGCAGACAAGGTGACATGATACAACTTTCTTCCTGAAACATGCTACTGGCTAAATGAAGCAAGAAATATGCTAATATCAACCTTTTTGCCAACTCAAAGCATTTGTAATAACTGTGTACCTTCAAACAAAAAAAAGAAAGGCATCAAAGAAAGTTTAAATTTGGTACTTTAAAATTTTATTTGTATAAATCAGAGTAGAAATAAATTCCTCCCTTTCTTCCTCTAGCCCACTTACATTGTAATTGAGCATATTTGCTGTTTGTTGTCAATAGACATATACTGAAAAATTATTATATCCAGAATGCTCTGCTCTCATATCCACAATCAGTACACTCTTTCATAAGATAATTGTTTAATAATTTTACTTGACTTTCGCTTCTAACTTCAACAGAGTAGTTAATACTAGACTTCTCCCATGAAAAAAAATCATTAAAGTGGAAAAAAATGTATGTAATGACTGTTTTCAAGCACTGAAATCTAAGCATCTTAGAAAGGACACTGAGAGAAGTAAAACACAAAAACACAATGGCTTAGGCTTCCCTTCCACTTTAAAAAACAAGGAAAAGCAAGGAAAGGAAGTCTAAATTAAGTATAAGAAGAACAATAAATTAAGAATAAATTAAGAACAATAAATTAAATATAACACAAGAACAGAAATTAATGTAATAAAAATGGACAATATCAACAAAGCATAAAGTTGGCTTTTTGAACAGAGTAGTAAGCACATAAGGAAGAAAATGAAAATTACCATTATGAAGAATTAAAGATGGGAGATTACTACAGATTCTATGTACAATAAAATTAATAAGGAAATATAGTAAATTATGCCAATAAATTCAACAACTATCACGAAAGACAAATTCTTCAAAAATATAGTTGATGAAAAAGTTCTATATTTTTAAAGCAGTTGTTCTCAACGTGTGGTTCCTGGACCAATAGCATTGGCACCACCGGAGAACATGTTAGAAATGTAAACTCTCAAGTCGCACCCCAGAGCTACCAAATCAAAAAGTCTGGGAGTGAGATTTACCAATCTGTGTTTTCACAAATTCTAAAGGCGACTCTTATGTATGATAAAGTTATTTGCGATAACATGGATGTATCTAGGGGACATTATGGTAAGTAAAATAAGTCAATTATAGAAAGATAAATACTGTGTTTCAACCTATATGAGGTATCTAAAATAATCAAGAAGCACAGAGTAGAATAAAGTTGTCATGGGCTGAGGGAAGAGGGAAATGGGGAATGTTGCTCAGTAGATATAACGTTTCAGCTTTGTAGGCTGAATAAACTCTAGATATCTGCTATACCACATAGTAGTTAACAATACGGTATTGTGCATTTCAAACATGTTAAGAGAATAAATCTCAAATTGAGTATTTTTACCACCTCCCAAAAATAAATAAAAAATAAACAGCAGAGCACAAAGAAATTTTGGAGGTAAGGAATAGGTTCAGTACTTTGATTGTGATAATGGTATCATGTGAAAATTTTTGTATGTCTCAACTATACCTCAGTAAAAGTGTTTTTTTTTTTAATGTGGAAAACCACTGCATTAGATAAATTGAATTTAATTACACAATCTTCCAAAAACTGGCCCATATGTTTTACTAATAAACTCTACCAAACATTTAAGAAAGAAACACCAATTTTACATCAATTCCTTCAGGTAATAGAAGAGTAGGAAACCTTCCAAATTTGCTTAGTAAGTCCAATATAACCTTAATACTAAAACCTAACAGGGGCCCCTGGGTGGCTCAGTAGGTTAAGTGTCGACTTCAGCTAAGGTCATGATCTCATGGTTTGTGGGTTTGAGCCCCGCATTGGGCTCTGTGCTGACAGCTCAGAGCCTGGAGCCTGCTCCAGATTCTATACCTCCCTCACTCTCTGCTCCTCCCCTACTTGTACTCTGTCTCTCTCTCTTTCAAAAATAAACAAACATTTAAAAAAATACTAAAAGCTAACAAAGTAATAAAAAGTAAAATTGTACAGAACAATATCTCTAATAAATATAAATATAATTGCAAAAATCCTCTTCAAATTATTACAAATAAAATCTAAAAAACATGTATTAGTTTCCAATTGCTGTTATAACAAATTACTAAAAACTCAGAGCTTAACACAACACAAATTTAATATCTACAATTCTGGGGGACTTTCAGCAAGATTGCACTGCTTTTGGAGGTGCTAGAGGAGAATCCATTTCCTGTCTTTACCAGCTTCTAGAGACTGCCTGTATTCCTTGAATCATTGCCCCATATCACTCATTGCTTCCTTGGTCATGTCCTTATCTCTCAGTCTAATCCTCCTGCCTCCCTCTTAGAAGGACCCCTATAATTACATTGAACCAACTCAGATAATCCAAAATAATCTCCCTCAAAATCCTTATTTTAATCACATCTGCAAAGTGTCTTTTGCCATGTAAGGTAACATATTCACAGGTTTCAAGGATTAGGATGTGTACATCTTTAGGGTATTAGTCTGGCTGGGACAATATATAAAAGATTAAAAATCATGACAAGTGGAGTTTATCTCAGGATTAAAATGATTCAATATTTGAAAATCAATTAGCCCATTTTATCAGCAGGAGAAAGAGAAAAATATATATGGCCATCTCAATATATGCCCAAATATAATTTGGTAAGTCAAAATCCATTCACGATTTAAAAAACCAAAAACTACAAACCAACCTTTCCAGCACACTAGGAAGAGGGGAGGGAAAAGATTTCTCCATCTAATAAAGGGATATATGAAGAGCCTAAAGTTAACATCATACTTAATGGTGAAATGCTGAATGCTTTCCTCCTAAGTTGGTAATGTGGCAAGGATGTGCATACTAAAATGCTTTTACTTAATATTGTACTGGATATTTGACCCAGTGTAATAAGAAATAAATGTCATATATTTATAATATACATATAATATACATTTATATATTATCAATAAATTATATATTATATATAATATATATACTTGTATATTATAAATAAATAAATATTCCTAAAAATATTTGGAATGCCAAGGACCTGGAATTTCCAAATGACTTCAAAAAGTACCCCAAAATATTCATGGAGATAATAAACTTTGCGCAGCAAGTTTGCTTTTTGCAGTTTTGTAGGTTAACTATCCTTAAAGTAATTGTTATACATTCTAGGATTGAACAAATAAGTTAAAACATTGAGGATAATGTGAGCCAAGTCTGCCATTTCTTGAGAAAGGAGCTGAATATATGAAAATTAGGCAGACTGTAATTTATCCTGTGTGGATGAAATGAAGTAGAAAATAACAGTATGTATGTATCCATACATGTATATGTATGTATGTATGTATTAATTGATTGGTCGATTGATAAAGAGAAAGACAAATTACATGTGTTTGTGCACACATACCCACACACAGACATAGTTATGTTTACTGAGTGGACTTAAAAGCACTGGCACCAGTAACAACAAACATGCATAATTTCAGAGATATTGATTTATTTTACCAATAGAACCTAGAGGAAATGACACACCAGTTAGTGGCAGTTATCATACCTAATGTCCAGATCTTGGTTTCAAAAAACCATTTTTCACTAAAAGGAAGTAGGTCTCTTTTGGCAAAATAGCTAATTTTAAAGGTAGTATAAAGAAAGTGGAAGATGATTGTGGAGCATATCTTGAGCCTAAAAGCAGTAGAAGCTATCAAAAAGACAGGAAGCATCTTGAAGTGGTTCCCATTGCCAAACCTGGAACAAATTAAGCAAAATAAATAATTATGGCCATTAATTGCTATCCTTAGAATAAAATAAGATTCCATAATACTATGGAGAAAAACACACACACACACACACACGTATACATTCTCACGTGCAGAAAGGAAATTTCTTCCTTAGAATAGAATGCCACCTAATAAACAAAGAAGGAATTGTGGAGTTAGAAAAATCATTAATGGATACTGTAAATAGTGGATAAAAGTTAGATGAGATGAGTTGATTTGTAGAGTCTCAAAATATCTGCTCACCATTTAAATGAAAAAGATTAACCACATGAACAAAGCAACAACATTATTATTGGAACAAATTGACACCACATGCTTACTGACAGGACACATTGAGAGCGGCAGAATATCGCTTTTGTGGAATTCTTGCCAAAAACTCATAATCTGAATCTAATCATATAGAAACTCAGATAAATCCAAATTGAAGGAAATTCTGACTAATCTTCAAAATGTGAGTCAAGAAAGACAAAGATGGGCTGAGAAAGAAGCCCATTAAAGGATATTTAAAAGGCATAACAACTAAATGCAATGTTTGATCCTGGGTTGGATCCTGAGCAAGAGAGGTAAGGAAGTTGATATGACAGAAATTTAATATGTAATGTAGATTAGATTATACTATGCCAATACAAAACCTCTTATTTGAAATGTATTCTGTGACTAAGTAAGGGAAAAGCCTTAGGAAATACATACTGAAGTATTCAGCGGTAAAGCAGCACTATATCTCTAATTTACTTGCAAGTGGTTTAGGAAAAGCATAACTATATTAAGAGCTGCATTTGCGTGTGTGTGTGTATGTGTGTGTGTGTGTGTGTGTGTGTGTGTGTGTGTGTGTAGAGAGAGAAAAAGAAGAATGATAAAGCAATTAAAAGTGGAGCAAAATATAAACATACGTTGAATCTGATAAGAGCATTTAGACTTTTTACTGTTCTTACAGTTTCAATCTAGGCTTGAAATTATATAAAAAATAAATTACAAAGAAAAAATCTTATTTTGTGTAAGAGCTGTGCCTAATATGTGATATTAAAAAATTGGTAGCCTAAATAGTCATTTTCATAGATAACTGAAGGAATTTCTGAACACTGAGATAGTACAGTAGACACTAATTGATGAAAAATGCTCAAGAAAGTAGATTTGTTAAAAGACAATGCCAGGCCCACAGGAATAAATTTAAGTTTTAGTCTATCTGATACAGAAATACATATACAAGTAATAATTTCTACTACTTAGGCTTTGATAAATATTTATTTTAAAAGTGAAATTTCTGAGCAAGATGAACCATTTTACTCAACTAAATTTTGCTAGCACCAGTTAGGACTTAACATTTCTGTTATTTTTATTCACAATGATTATGAATATAGACCTTGATCAAAGAAACTACTATTTATCCCAGAAATGAATTAACTTTTATCTAAATGGGCAGTATATGGATCCATCTCTAAGCAATGTACAATTTAGAGTGAACAATAAAATTATATTTTGCCTCCATTTTACACAGAAGCCCAATTTTATTAGGATTTCAATTGCCTTTACACATCATTACCCTGCTGGCTAAGCCACTAGTCCATGAATTTCAAAGCAATGCATGGGATTTCACCATATAACTCCTACCGACAAAATTCTTGCTTTGTGCAGTGAAACTATAGGGTTCACAGAATTTGGAAATGGAAATGTCTCATTAGGTCATCCTGCCCATTACTTTGAAAGATTATTATTCATTAGATGGTCTTTATTCCCAAATGGTTTACCCAGTCAGGCTTTTAACAACTCTACCATTACAAGTTTCTCTGCTGACTTTGAAAGACCATTTTATAATGCCCTATGGATTTCTTTATAGCCTACATGTATATTTTCTACAAAGAACTTAAAGGGTAAAGTATCAAATTTTCATGTGTTACCACCTAAACTGAATTTTTCCATTGATTTTCTCAATATGTTTTCTTCTTTCTATGAGTCTCACAAACTTTTACTTCAAATTTAGACCACAAGCAAAAGACACATAATGCTACTGGTGAGATTTTTATTAATACCTGTGATTTGCCTGTTCAAGGAATATATGCCATAGAGATAAATGTTGTAAATGTTTGAACCATTAAGAAGAGTTCTATTAATCACTATAAAAAACCAACACCATAACAGTAGTATTCCCTAAAGTAAAATTTCACAAAAAAAATCCATTTTAACTTAATATGTAATAAGTTCAGATAAATAAGCCACAAAATGAAGCTTAATTTTTCCCAAAAGTATAATTTATTTCAAAGGTAATAGGACCAATTATTATTTATATCACTTATATTTTAGCATTACTTATAAACCAGCACTGTGGAAACTATCTTTCTTCTTATTTGGATCTTGTTTTCAGAAATTGGTTTCACACGTGGTTTTGAGATCAGGGTTTATGATCACCACCAAAGCATTCTAAGATAGGACAAATCATTCAATGAAATATAGGACATCCTACTCCTTAAGTATATAGAAATTTAATTTCTGTATTTCTATTCCATTTTCATATTAACAATATAAATAGAGTACTGCGATTATGTTTGGAAAATATTAGTGCTTTCTGTGAACATTTAAAATTAATCTAATTATCCTGGCTATCATTTTAATCACCATGATATATTTATTTTGAAGTGTTTAATAATTCCATTAACTTATATTTAAAAAGATTTTTTATTTAATCCTCAAAGGATAGCTCAATAAATTCCAAAAATCTAAAATACGAAACACATACTCTGACCAGAGTGCAAATGAAATAATACTCAAGAGAAAAAAAAATGAAACAGTTAAAACCCTATCATGTGTGAAATGAAGTGAGAACAAAAACATTTCCCTGACTTTTAGATGAGAAAAAAGTTAAAAACACAGTTATGAACTTCTGATAAAAGTTTCCATAAAATTTATAATTTTAATTGATAAGTTACAATCATGGTTATAAACAAGAAGGAGAACTCTATTAACAAGAAAATATTACAAATACCCAAAAATAGAAACAAATGAAAGGTACCACTGTATTGTTCAACTGTACCCTCAAGAATTCTACCAAAGAATATAAGGCCAAAATCAAGAAAAATAAGTTTTAGGAAAGCCAAGACACTGAAATAGAACCAGCAAATAAAATTTTTAGAACTTATACCTAAGGAAGGAGACCTAGACTAATCATAATAGTAATATAAAATAAGTGCATTTAATATGTGCACAAAGATAATGAAAACAGTATAATTTGAAGTAGTGTTAAAAAGCAAAACAAGTTATGAATAATATGTTAAAAAGCTATTATATATATATATATATATATATATATATATATATATATATATCTGAAATACAAATCTCCTTAGATCTTTAAATGTCAGAATGGAAACAGTAAAAGAGTTAGTGTCTTTAGAGTTCAACCTGAAAAATTACCCTCAAATATCACATATAACATTTATACCATAAAATTAAAGTTTAATAATGAGAAAAACATCAAAAAATTTTAATATCTATCTAATGAGATTTTTTAAAAAAGGAGTTCTGTAATTTTGGCAACCTCAAGAAATTCATTGACCTTTATCAAAAATAGAGCCTGAAGTGACTTCCCTGGGAGGGAACTAGGGGAATAAACACTCTTCTCCTTCCCTACATCTGCAGTTCTTACTTGGCCAAATCAATATGAGGACAGAGACCATGTGAAAATCCTATTGATGTAGTCACATAAGTCAGTTTCCTGGGTCAGAGAGCACCATGAAGAAGGAAGATTCAGGGGAGGCAAAGAAATTTTCACACAATGCCTTTTATCCTATTCTAGTTGGGTTGTCTTTTTCTTGTTGATTTCCAGGATATAAATTTTTTATCTTATCCTAGTTTATGACTTAGATTTTTAAATTTTTATTATTTTTATTTTTTTTATATTTTTTAAAATAGGCTCCTTGCCCAACATGGGGCTTGAACTCACAGCCCTGAGATCAAGAGTCAATGATCTACCAACAGAGCCAGGCAGGCACCTCAGGAACTCCTTTTTAGTATTTCTCTTTTTACTATTTGCTGTTTGTCTTTTTCAAAACAATTTGAAAATTAAAAACATTTTCCCCTTTTCATTAAGGTGCAACATTCCCTCAATTAATATTTTCCCTTTGTCTTCATATTATTTGTGATTTTCAACAAATAAGAGGTAAAGTTTTTATACAATTAAATATATTATTATTTTCTTTTATAGTTTTATAGGTTTTGTGACATGTTATTTTTGCTATTGCAAATAGTGCTTTTTATTATATTTTAACTGATTATTATTTACTATTAGGCATATACTTTGAAATAGTAATTGTATACCCGTTTCCCTGATTATTCTTTATCATTTCTTACAGTTTTTTCAATAGGTTCTCCTGGGGTATAAAGGTATAAATCATACATTTAGAAATAATTAAGGGCCACCTGAGTGGTTAAGTCATTCAAGTGTCCAACTTTTGATTTCAGCTCAGGTCATGATCTCATGGTGTCAGGTGTCATGGTGTCAGGCTTTGCTCTGACAACATGGAGCCTGCTTGGAAATCTCTTTCTCCTTCTCTTTCTCTCTGCCCTTCCCCTACTCATGCTCTCTCTCAAAATAAATTGACATTAAAAAAAATAGAAATAATTAAAATTTTGTTTTTTTCCCAGTAATTATATCCTAAATTTTTCTACAAACTAATTGCCTAGCATAGTAATTTTGGAATAATGTTAAGTGATTATGAAAATAACAGTCATCCTTTTAAATCCTTATTGTAATGGGAATTCTTCTTTTAACCCTTGTGAACAATTTTTTAATTCAATATACATTTCAATATTTAGTGTGTATCCATCAGTTTCTTTTTACAAAAAAACTTTTAACAAAAATAGATTCAATTTTTTCTCAAATGCTTCATTAACATTTGTAGAGATAATTATTTTTCACCTCTTAATATCGTAAAGCACCCAGATACATTTCTATATGTTGCATCATTCCTGCATTCCATGAAGAGATTCTAAAATAAACATTGTTTACAAAAGTGAAAAACTGAAATCCAATAAATGTTTTATAATAGAGTAATGATATAGGTATTAAAATTATTCCTTTTTTCTAGTTAGCTTTTTTTAAAAAAATCAAGGGGTGCCTAAGTGGTTCAGTTGGTTAAGGGTCCAACTTCGGCTCAGGTCATGATCTCATGGTTCATGAGTTCGAGCCCAGTGTCAGGCTGTGTGCTGACAGCTCAGAGCCTGAAGCCTGTTTCAGATTCTGTGTCACCCTCTCTCTCCTTCCCTCTCTCAAAAATAAATATTTAAAAAATCAAAATACAGAGTTACACAGGTAATGAAAATTATTTATTTAAACTACTGATATAATAGTTACTGTCAATCACAAAATGCTTTACAAATATCAGTTCATTAAATCCTCACGATATTATGATGCAGCAGAGAGCTTAAGTAACTCAAGGTAATACAGCCAATAGGTGGCAGAGAAGGGATTCAAATCCAGGAACATACCTTAATATCATAAAAGCCATATATGAGAGGTTTACAGCTAATCTTATCCTCAAAGGGAAAAACTGAGAGCTTTCACCCTGAGATAGGAACACGACAGGATGTCCACTCTCATTGCTACTGTTTAATATAGTGTTGGAAGTCCTAGCCTCAGCAATCAAACAACAAAATGAAATCAAAGGCATCAAAATTGGTAAAGTCAAACTTTCACTCTTCACAGATGACATGATACTTTACATGGAAAACCTGAAAGACTCCACCAAAAGCTCCTAGAGCTGATACAGGAATTCAGCAAAGTCGCAGGATACAAAATTAATGTACAGAAATCAGTTGCATTCTTATACACTAATAATGAAGCAACAGAAAGACAAATAAAGAAACTGATCCCATTCACAACTGCACCGAGAAGCATAACATACCTAGGAATAAACCTAACCAAAGATGTAAAAGATCTGTATGCTGAAAACTACAGAAAGCTTATGAAGAAAATTGAAGAAGATACAAAGAAATGGAAAAACATTCCATGCTCATGGATTGGAAGAATAAATATCGGTAAAATGTCAATACTATCTACACATTCAACGCAATCCCAATCAAAATTGCACCAGCATTCTTCTCAAAGCTAGAACAAGCAATCCTAAAATTTGTATGGAACCACAAAAGACCCCAAATAGCCAAAGTAATCTTGAAGGTTAAAACCAAAGCGGGAGGCATCACAATCCCAGACTTTAGCCTCTACTATAAAGCTGTAACCATCAAAATGGTATGGGGTTGGCAGAAAAACAGACACATAGACCAATGGAATAGAATAGGGACTCCAGAATTGGACCCACAAAAGTATGGCTAACTAATCTTTGACAAAGCAGGAAACAGTATCCAATGGAAAAAAGACAGTCTCTTTAACAAATGGTGCTGGGAAAACCGGACAGCAACATGTAGAAGAATGAAACTAGACCGCTTTCTTATACCATAAACAAAAATAAACTCAAAATGGTTGAAAGACCTAAATGTGACACAGGAAACCATCAAAACCCAGAGAAGGCAACAACCACTTTGACCTTAGCTGCAACAACTTCTTACTCAAGATGTCTCAAAGGCAAGGGAAATAACAGCAAAAGTGAACTACTGGGACCTCATCAAGACAAAAAGCTCCTGCACTGCAAAGGAAACAATCAACAAAACTAAAAGGCAACCAAAGGAATGGGAGAAGATATTTACAAAAGACATATAGGACACAGGGTTAGTATCCAAAATCTATAAATAATTTAGCAAACTCAACACATGAAAAACAAATCATGCAGTGAAGAAATGGGCAGAAGACATGAATAGACACTTTTCCAAAGAAGACATCAAGATGGCCAACAGGCACATGAAAAGATGTCCAACGTCACTCATAATCAGGGAAATACAAATCAAAACCACATTTAGATACCACCTCACACCAGTCAGAGTGACTCTGGAAATCAACAACTTAGGAAACAACAGATTTTGGTGAGGATGTGGGGATGGGAACCCTCTTGCACTGTTGGTGGCAATGCAAACTGGTGCAGCCACTCTGGAAAAGAGTGTGAAGGTTTCTCAAAAAATAAAAATAGAAATACCCTATAACCCAGCAATAGCACTACTAGGAATTTATCCAAAGGATGCTGGAGTGCTGATTCTTAGGGGCACATGTACCCCAATGTTTATAGCAGTGCTATCAACAATAGCCAAATTATGCTTCTCTTCTTCAGCTCCATTAGTCAGAAAGACCATTCTTCTCTTTTACCATAAAACATACTCAGTTTTATATTCTGAACTAATCTCAATTTCATCAGCTATCTATGAGATAAACTTACCAAACTTAAATTTTCAGTCCAATATGTTTCTCTAACCTAATAGAATAATTTTATGTTTATTCCTGAATTCTAAAATTAATTCACAATAATCAGTTTTATAGAGGTTAATTTGATGTCAATATGGGCAATTTGAAAAGTAAATATTAAAGACTGAGATCAAAATATTCTTTTTTTTAACTGAAATATATTTGACATAAAACATTATCGTAAATTTAAGGTTTACAGTATGCTTGATATATTTACATATTGTAATTTGATTGCTTTGCAGCAATAGTCAGCATCTCTATCATGTCACATTATTATCATTATTTTTTTGTGGTGAAAATAAGTAAGATCTAGTCTCTTAGCAAGTTTGATGATTATAATGCAATATTGTGATTATTTCAAGTATACTGTGCATTAGATCTCTAGGATTCATTTATCTTCTAGTTGCAAGTTTGTATCCTTAAACATCTTCCCAATTCCTCCTTCTTCCCTGGTAACCACCATTTTACTCCATGTTTTTATAATGTTGGCTTTTTTAGAGTCCACATATAAATGATAACATATAGTATTTGTCCTTCTCTGTTTGACTTACCTTACTTAGCATAGCATACTCAAGGTCTAGCATGTTGTCACAAATGGAAGGATTTCCTTTATCCTTCCATTTGTGACAACATGCTAGACCTTGAGTATGCTATGCTAAGTAAGGTAAGTCAAACAGAGAAGGACAAACAGAGAAGGACACATCTATCTATGTGTAGATAGATACATCAATTGATCTATCGATAGATAATAGACAGACACCACATCTTTATCCATTCATCCACTGATGTGTACTTAGGTTGTTTCCATGTCTTGGATACTGTGAATAGTGTTGCAACAAACATGGGAACATGGGAGTGATCTCTTTGATATCTCTTTGATATCTTGTTTTCATTTTCTTTGATTATATGCACAGAAGTGGAATTGCTGGATCATATGGTAGATCTATTTTTATTTTTTGAGGAAACTCCATACTGTTTTCCAGTTTCTAAGCCAATTAACATTCTCACCAAAAGTGTACAAAGGTTCCTTTTTGTCTACTTTTGTCAACACTTATTATCACTTGACCTTTTGATGGTAGCCATTTTAACAGGTTATAAATAATATTTCATTGTGATTTTGATTTGCATATTCTTGACAATTAATGATGTTATGTATCTTTTCATATACCTTTTGGCCATTTGAATTTGTCTTCAAAATCTACAACTCCACCACCTAGATAAATATTAAATTACAATGTGTTTCCTTCTCGTTTTCCTCACTTTATAAATTTATAAGATTGTCCTCAATTTGAGTACCAGTATATAATCAGTTTGACTTCCTACTTGTTCAACATAACATTATAGTACTTTCAATTTCCCATTTTCATATAAGTGTAGCAATTATTAAATATTGAATTATATAGATATATCAGAATTTACTTTAAAACTCTCCTACTGTTGGACATCTGGATAATAATCACTTTTTTCTTATTATAAATCAATATTACAGAATCATTCTATCTTTCTAGATTCTACTTTTGCATATACTATTCTCTGCCCTGTTTCCTTATTTTCCTACCCGAAAATCTCCTACTCACCTTTGAATACACAGCTCAACTATCAGTTTTGAACATTATAAACTACTTTTGTAAATGCAATTATTCTCCTTCAGTCATCTATATAAATTTGTTCATGACTTTGCTATGACATTTATCATTTTGTGTTACCACTTATCTTTCTGAATGCCAAATTCTGTGAGACTACATGATCAGTTTTAGTAGAAATGCTGCCTTACTTATTGATGTTTTCTCAATACCTACTACAGCATCTAATACACAATGGGACATCAAAAAAATTGTTCAATTATTAAATGAACAAATGAATAATTGAATAAATAAATGATTGAACAAAAACATGAATTTTGGTAAACCTGTTTTCATTTTGGAAAATATTTATGTACAAATAGTTTATATTAAAAAATGAATACAAAGATGGCACTGGATCATGTTGACAAAAGCTATATGGGCCCTGAAAGATGTTAGAATTTTTTTGTAGGTAATTAAAAACCAATGAAGTGGTAAGCAGTTTAGTGCCATGAGTATCATGAGTTCATCTTTACCATCACTTTTGTATTCACTACCTACCCACTTCTCATAAAGATCTTTTTAAATCTTATTTACATATTCATAGGACATGGACCACTACATACATAATGATATATAAATAGTATGTATTTAATATTGTACATATATATATAGCAATACAAAACTAGGTAAGTTCAAATTCCATCACAGAGGAAGGAAGGATCTAGTAACTCAACATGATTTCATGATAATTGATAATAGCAATGGCACCTGGAATTACCATTTACTGGATGTGTTCACTAAAGAGACAATGATTATTACCCTAAAATATCCATATAAACAACCTATTACATATAATATTAATCCAAATTATAAAGGTAAAATATAGATTTAGAAGGAATAAGTAAAATACACAGAGCTTTACAATGAAAAAGTGGTGTAACTAGAATTCAAACTGGAATCAAATTTATCATTTCTAATAGCAAAAATACTGCACTAACCTATGTTTTACATATTTCTTATTATAATGGCATGTTTTCTCTTAGAATTAAAGTAGTTAGGGGTGACTGGGTGGCTCACTCGGTTGGGCCACTGACTTCAGCTCAGGTCATTATCTCACAGTTCGGGAGTTTGAGCCCTGTGTCAGGCTCTATGCTAAAAGCTCAGAGCCTGGAGCCTGATTAAGATTCTGTGACACCCCCCCCAAGCCTCCCCGCCACCCCCCCATCTCTCAAAAATAAACTTCAAAAAACTTTTTAAAAAGAAGTAAATTAGTTATAGTCCTTTCAACAAATAATTTCAAGATTATGAAAGTAATTTCTGAGAAAATAATATAACTTTTCTGAGGTTGCAAATGACATAAGTTTATTAAAAGAGTTAAAATTGTCTTCTTTAAGTGTCAAGTCACCTCTTAATAGCTATTAATTCATTAATTCTTTCATCTCAAAAAAGTAAAAGGGTAATGCTATCCTCAATTATTGTTAGAAACTAGCCCTAATGAGAGGTTAAAATAGGAATAGTTCACGGAGCAATTCCTTTTTCTGTCCTGACTCTGCACTGTCTTCAAGGTGGATTCAATTCTGCTACATGAAAGAGATGGAAATTATTCCCTGATGCCCTACTCATGGATAAGAAAAAAATAAAGGTCTTAAGCATAGTGGGTACTTTCCCTCAAGTAATTTTCCTGGAAATTTTGGAATTTTCCCTGTATCACTGCACTAAGATAATTTAATTATGTGGCACTTTTATAATACAGATTATTTTTACAAAACTTCTTACAAAGAGACTATTGCAATTGTGAATTCATAAAAATATTACAATTTTTGACTGCAAAGAAATCCAGGAACTAGAGACATAAAATGCATGGTTGCTAAGAAAAGCTCTATATAGAGGGCCTACTGATTGTGTACTATATTTATTATAATTTTCCAAATAGGATAAGGTCTTTTTGAATAACACTTCAGAAAATGCTTTTATGCCAAAGCTCACTGTATTAGATTTTCTGTATGCATGGCTACATCACAAAATTACTGATCAGTTTTTATGTAATTCATTTACAAAACATAATTATTTCAAGAGCTGATAGTCAAGTTATTCATCAAATCATTGATGCTGTGCTGGTCCTTTGTGAATTGTCAGAATATACCCTTTTCTCCCCTTGTATGAGTTTTTAAGTAAAGTCTGTACTCAAGTCTTATATTACTGAATGCACTCGCAAATAGGTGCAACCTGCTGATTCTGTAGGCATTTTATGTGAGAATTTGCCAAACATTCCCCACTGAAATCCTTTTCTTAAATGTGATGGGGGCTTTGGGAAAATCATTTTAAAATCAAAGTTGTTTCCCTGTGTTCCAAAGTGAATGACTTTTTAATTCCCTAATGCAAAATAGCCTTTTGTGGGTTCTGAATAACGCCTTTCTAAGGCAGTGCTTGTAATTATGCTCAAGCATCAGTGGAAAAGAAGAAAATAAAATCAGACAATGAGAATAAAATGTCAGAGCATTAAGCTGTCAACATATTTATGTTCCCAAGATTATTCACTTTAGGACATTACATTTAAAGACCAAGGTAAAGTTCAGTGAGAGCTGTTAAGTCTTTAAATTTCTGTCAAAGCCTTTAGGAAATGAAATAGAAAATGTATTGTTTTGGCTTAGAATCACTTTGTAAAATGAAAGCTTTCAATGCTTTCAAGTTTAGACCTTCACAAGAACAAACTGTTCCCTTGAAATTCCATCATCTTTCCTTTTTCTGACCCTTATGTCACCTGCTTCTCCTTATTATTTCAATTCTAATAAAATTCAGCAAATTGATAATGGAGCAACATATTTATAACACAGGATTACTCACTCAGGAAAAGTTAACAGATGAGGACAAAAGGGACTATATTATAGTTTGTTAATGGATTTTCTTAATCATCATTTAATAAAGACACTGAACTTTAGAAGCACTTCTATTCCTTAAAAAAAATCACTACCCAGTATGTACTAAAATGGATATATATTTTCTACATGACAAAGAAAAAACAATCTAGACCAATCTTATTGTTTTGAATTATCTTCCATGAGTTTATACATAAATGTTGGAGATGTGTATATCTTGTACACACACAAGCACACACACATACCTTAAAAGATATTTACAAAATAATATTTTTCAAAGTGAATTCTACTATCCCCCTAAAACAATAACATTTGAGAAATTTTTTTCCTAAAGAAGTAAGAGAGTAGAGAATTCACTGTAGGAAAACTGAGGACAACAGAGAGATTCCCGTCTCTAATTCCATTACCTTTTAGCGTGGTTTGGGGGAAGTAAATTGATAGCAGTATGCCACTGGTCCACCCAATCAATGTACAAGAAGGAGCTTGTACTAATCAGAGGTAACAAATAGGTTTTTCTTCATCAAACAATTCTGAATTTATGGAAGTGGCTACATGAAGTACATGTTGAAAATTAACCAGAGGTTATGGTACTTTAAAGCTCAGAAGGTAAGAATGTGAAGCATTATTAGAAACAACTACCTTAATCATGGGATGGGTCAGTGGTGACATCTATGCCTGAACTTAACCATCCCTAGGCTACATGGCAGCCAAATTTCTCTTAGATATGTCTATAAATGCAGGAGCTCTGTAGATGTGGTTTAAGGACAGCAGTAAGGAAAGGGATACGGTGAATGTATTAGGGCTCCAGTCATATAAACACACACACACACACACACACACACACACACACACACACACACAGGGAGAGAGAGAGAGAGAGAAGGTTTCAATCAGTAAACCTTTTTTGAAAAAAATTTTCTTTTCTTTCTGGCTACTTTATATATGTGCTTTTACATAAAGTTCTCAGTTCAAAGTTATTCTACTGTACACATAACACACTAATACTTTGAATCATTGCATCAGGATAGGAATGAATTATTTTTATGAAAATGTAGCATATTCTCATAAGTGGATGCTATGGAAAACAAATGTATGTGAATGAAAAGATTTAAGCTCTTCCAGCTTCCAAAGCCTGAGGTAATTAGAGAGAAATTCTGAAGCAAAAGATGTCAATTCATCTCTCACTGCATGAATGGGCTATAAAGTCCAACCACTCTACTTCCCACAATCCTCTTAAAATTAGAGATTATCTTTCTGCTGACAACACTGGAGGACCTGGATTTAACTTTATTATGCATTTTGGCAGATTACTTAATATGTGGTTCCAGGAGTGGAATTAATGAGTAATCCTCAAGGAAAAAAATGAATCTTGAAGCTAAGAGCTGAGACTATAAGTTTGAGCCATTTTCTGCAGAGGGAGATTCTTCAAATGCTGAAAGTGTGAAGTTGTTTAAAAAAATCAAAAGTTTCCCTTACACAAATATGTCAATAAATGGACAGATGAAGTGTAGTATATTCAACCTCATTCTGTCACAAGAAATAAATCTGAAATACACTAAACAAGTTATGTTGATAAATATTACAAAAGATAACTACTGGTACATAAAACAAGAGTACTAATCTACTTTCTGAGGGAATTAAGAAGTTTTTATTTTCTATTTATTTTTCAGAGAGACAGAAAGAGAGAGCACACACACAATTGGGGGAGGGGCAGAGAGAGAGAAAGAGAGACAGACAGACAGACAAAGACAGAATCTGAAGCAGGCTCCAGGTTCCAAGCTTTCATCAAAGAGCCTGACGCTGGACTTGAACTCATGAACTGCAAAATCATGACCTGAGCCAAACTCAGATGTTTAACAAACTGAGCCACCCAGATGCCCTAAGATATTCTTGAGAAAAAAAGATCTTAAGTATGAAGAGTTGACCAGGTAAAAAAAAGATAGAGAAGAATATACTCAGATGAGGAAGTGATGGTGATAAGGCATAGCTTCTTCATAAGATAAATGAAAGAAATACAGGAATTAACTAGAGGAAGTGGAGAAGGGAAGAAGATTACAAGAAATGATACTGGTGACAGAGATCTTCTTATGGAGAAATTTGGAATGCTGTTATGGGATTTCAACGAAAGCAACAGACAAATTTTAAGCAAGAAAGGAAGGGACATGACCAGATTTGCATTTTGTACATATCATCCTGGCTTCAACATAGATGAAGTCAAAGTAGGAACTAGAAAACCCATTAGAAGGTTACTGCAGTAGTCCAGGCAGGAGATGATAATAGACTGGGTTAGGGAATGTTAATGGGTTTATAGATACATCTGGAATTGCAAATTTATTTTAAAAGCTGATATTAAAATAACCTATAGCCCCCACAGAAGAAAAGGCTTTTTCTTATTAAACTTTGTGTCTCAACATCTGAGTGTAAATTTAATTTGTTTGTTCTTCTAAGTCTAAAATAAGTCTACAGGGCAATATAATAATAAAATTTTTCACTATAATAAATAGCTAAATATTTTAAAACATGAGATTTAGTTTGAAACAGTAAGTTATATGTATACATACATACCCTTTTGCTTTCTGTATCACTATTAGAAATGATATAAATTTAGTCATATTTTATCCTTATAGTGCTGAAAAGAGGGAATTGTGTGGGGAAATAGGTTATTATTCTGAGTGTCCTTTCCAGTTAATTTCAATTTTAAACTTTTTCCACAAAGAAATATAATATCTGTCATGATGAGAAAGAAAAATTACATTAACACTCCCTAAAATAATTGTTGTATTGTAATAAAATTAAACCAATGAGTATATATGCCTATATGATATTATACATAGTGATGGATTAATTAAAATTCTTGTAATTATATAGTATAAATGATTGCACTGAAAAAATTTTTCAAAAAATACACATGGGAGCAATTTTAGCAGCGGTGTTTCTAAACCACCAGCAGCAACCGGAAGCAATGGCACAAGATTTGACTATACCTATGTGCAACATAAAACCACAATGAGGAAAAGCTAAAAATAAAAAGTTGATTTGAATATCATGCTGCCTTAAAGTCATTATCAAAAGTATAGCATCTTGACAGGTAATATTCCACTACACCCTCATTCTTGAGACCATGTCTGGCAACCACTTTTAAGAGGTATAGTGATATAACTGGATATATTATCTTTACTAACTTGAGTTACGAAGCAAGGTCAGCACAAATCCATGACATCATAGAAATGTATCTTTCTTCCCAGCTCCAGATCCCTTCCTGTGATAAGAGGCCTTCTTTCTATCCGAAGCCAAATATAAATGAGGATGCTTATCATGTCTACAGTGGTCAGTCCTACATATGTTCTTTCATTAAAAGGGAGGAGAATACCTTGTTTATCTTACAAGGGCCCTTGTAAGGGCCATAAAATGTATGGCTTCTCCTGTGGCTTTCAAAGTGAAAACTACTTAATTTTGCTCAAGAAGTGGCTGCCAATTTCTCCTGTAAAAAATACAAATAATAACACCAAAAACAATAGCCAGAGGAGGACAGGGACTCACCTATTTTGTTCACCTTTTTAATTCTAAAACTTATTTTATTTGAAGGCTCACAATAAGTGTTCAACAAATATTTCATGACCAACTAATTAGTATGATGTATATATGCTACATGTAACAATATACTCCAAGTAAAATGTGCACTTACTATTTCATCTTTAAATTTTTAGCTAAGAGTAAGAAAAATGCAATTTTTTTATATGTTACCATTTTGAAGTTGAAGGGTTTGGTTATAAGTATACTTATCACAGTGTAATATTGTAGATAGACAAGATTTGAGACCCCTTTTTAAGGTGGTGATTTCTAAATGACAGTGAAACATGGAAAACTGGAGAAGGGGTGAAAGATCATTCCTAAAGATGCTTACCAGGATATCATCTGCATGTAGATGATAAAGAGCTGCCATTTACTTGGCAATGCAGACCAAGAGCCCTAGAAAAAGGCATGCCTCCTTGTAACCTGAATAATATTATGCCCCAGTACCTTAGATTGTTACTGTATTTGACAAAAGGGACTTAAAGAGATAATTAAGATTAAATGAGGTCATCAGGGTTGAGCCCTAATCCACTAAGATTGGTGTCCTTATAAGAAGAGACACCAGTGATGCACATACACAGAGGAAAAGCAATGTGAAGACACAGGGAGAAGATGGTCTCCAAAACTGTGAGAAAATAAATTTCTGTTGTTTAAGTCACCTAGTATGCAATATTGTTATGGAAGCCCTAACAGATTAATATACCCCATTAAGCTGAATTTATGTGCACCGCTCTCTTTTCAAGTAGACCATGAATCATAAAATAGTCATTCTATTTTTTACTTTGTATTTCTACTGTCTAGTATAGTGCCTAATCATACTAAGTCTCTAGTAAAATTTTGATGAATGAATCAATAAACTCTCAAAATCCTAACTGTATATATTCCCTCTAATCATTGTCTTTATCCTCTATTCATCTTTTTTCCAAGAGTTTAACTAAATTTTTCTCTAGGCCTTTCCTCTATTTGGAGTTGCAGTTAAATATTTCCACCTGCCTTCTTTTCATTTCCACTTGGCCATCATGACTTCACTTCAAATTGAACTTATCCGTAACTAATTTAATATCTCTGCCTTCACAAAACAGCTTCTCTAAATTCTTGTCTCCTTATACTTACATTTGGAATCTTAGTTTCATTTTACATATCTTTCTACTGCATCCCACTGATGGTGGTATTGCCCCAAAATGTCTCTCCAGACTATAGACTTTGTCTTCCTCAGTACTTCTCTCAAATCACCTCGTATGTGTATGTGTACCATTGCAATTGCCATCTACCTAAGCTTTTTTCCTTCTGTTCCTCTTTTTCTCAAACATTAAGATATCAATTTTATCACTTACATATTTAGCTGCATAAAATATCAAGGCCTATCAGTAGATCTTAACGAATACCCACAAGGGTACCTGGGTGGTTCAGTTGGTTAAGCATCCAACTCTTGATTTCAGCTTGGGTCATGATCTCACGGTTCATGAGTTCCAGCCCCAAATGGGACTCTGCACTGACAGTGCAGAACCTACTTGGGATTCTCTCTCTCCCTCTTTCTCTGCAACACCACCATTCATGCTGTCTCTCTCTCAAAATAAGTAAATAAATAAATACGAAAAAAAAAACCCTATGGTTAGATCTTAAAGAAAAGGGTACTAGGAAGGCGGTAACACTAGAATTTAGGGAGAGTAATAAAAAGATAAGCTCATAAATACAGGAATATGAATTGAGGAACAGGAAGGAACATATATTTGGTATATAAAAAATGACAAAACATGATAATTTCAAGGTATTTGCCACACTTAAGAATCATGATTACAAATAAGCAAGACACAGACTTGGTCTGCAGTCAGTTTTAACTACCTCTTTGAGGATTATCTTCCATCCCCTCTTCCCAACACCAATCTTTCTCCTGTCTGTTCACCTTTTGTTTTTCATACAATCACAGGACAAGGCATAGTAACTGCATTAAACAAAGAGTGCACATCTCAGGAAATGTGGAGATTTGTTGTTGCGATTGGCTAGAAAAGATGTTTGAGGGATTATCTCTGAATTCCATTTATTGGTGGAACAGTTGACTTCCTAATAAAATAAAAGTTTATAATAAGAGCAATGATTCTCAAACGCTATAAAATGCTATTCTGACTGAGGCTATCAGTTCCAGATTCACGGAAAACTATTTCACTACATTTTCTTTTCCTTGTCAATGTATTGGCAATCTGACAATCTAAGCCATCTCTCAATAATACTGCATTGTATATTTGAAAGTTAAGAGAAGTGTCTATTCATGTTTTCTGCCCATTTCTTCACTGGATTATTTGTTTTTTGGGTGTGGAGTTTGGTGATTTCTTTATAGATTTTGGATACTAGCCCTTTGTCTGATATGTCATTTGCAAATATCTTTTCCCATTCCGTTGGTTGCCTTTTAGTTTTGTTGATTGTTTCCTTTGCAGTGCAGAAGCTTTTTATCTTCATGAGGTCCCAATAGTTCATTTTTTCCTCTTAATTCCCTTGCCTTTGGGGATGTGTCAAGTAAGAAATTGCTGCGGCTGACGTCAGAGAGGTCTTTTCCTGGTTTCTCCTCTAGGGTTTTGAGGTTTCCTGTCTCACATTCAGGTCCTTTATCCATTTTGAGTTTGTTTTTGTGAATGGTGTGAGAAAGTGGTCTAGTTTCAACCTTCTGCATGTTGCTGTCCAGTTCTCCCAGCACCATTTGTTAAAGAGACCATCTTTTTTCCATTGGATATTCTTTCCTGCTTTGTCAAAGATTAGTTGGCCATACTTTTGTGGGTCCAATTCTGGGATCTCTATTCTATTCCATTGGTCTATGTGTCTGTTTTTGTGAATAGGCGATTGATTTTAAGTATTCCTGGAGTCACACAGGCTTTTATTTTTAACTGTCACTCATTTTCTATCTTTCTTATGCTGATTTAGCTGATATGGATGTGTGTGTGTGTGTGTGTGTGTGTGTGTGTGTGTGTGAGAGAGAGAGAGAGAGAGAGAGAGAGAGAGAGAGAGAGAGAGAGTGAATCTATGAAAGGCAGAGTGTTTTGTTTTTCTTTTGAAACAGTTTAATTACCAATTACAAAAATGCTATACTTTGAGGAAACATTGAATCTTGAGTTAAAGCTATTATTTTTTAATTAATTCAGTTTAATTTAATTTGAGAGAGAGAGAGAGCATGAGCTTGGAAGAGGGGCAGAGAGAGAGAATCTTAGCAGACTCCACACTCAGTGCAAAGCCCAACATGGGGTTCAATCCCATGACCCTGGGGTCATCACCTGAGCCAAAATCAAGAGTCAGAGACTCAAATGACTGAGCCACCCAGGTGCCCCTAAAATCTATTATTTTAATACTTTTTATCTGCAATAACACATCAAAAACAGGCTACATGAGTTCACCTGTTATTATTGCCATGGCTTCCTCTCCAGTCATTGTTCTTCCAACTTTGATATTTTAACAACAAAGTAACTAATCTGTCATATTGTTTCCTATTCGTTAAAGTTTATATGAAATCTCCTTCAATGTATGCACATGAGGGGGATTGAAGTGGTGGCTGAAGATTGCAACCTAGAGTTCTTTCTGTTTTATTTTTTGTAATGACATTTTTATTATTCCTGGACTTACCTTTCTAGAAACAGAAAATAATTAGTGGCCTGTACTCTAGTTGGATACACATATTTTACTGAAAAGTTAGGTCATCTGGATGTTCACTTGAACATCAGGTAATTACATCTATCCAGGGATTGTACATTGAAGATGAACTACCAGACAGGTTAGGCATTCAGTTCGAGATATTTTTAGTTGTAAAGATATTATGGAAATAATTTTTCATACTGATTCTCTTTACCCTTAGAAATAATTCACCAAATATTTCTGGTGTTACCTGAAGAATTATTTTCTTATCCTCCAATTAGACCATTAAAATTTTCAGTAACAGTTCCCACATGTCATGTCAGAATATTTTGTTTGCTTAGCCAATTAGTCTGCAAATTTGAAATCATTTTGTTGACTCCTTTTTATCAGCCACCATTTCCTTTTTTTTCATATCCGCTGCATATCAGCACATATATTAGGCACCTATGCTTAAATAAACATTGTCAACACTCTGAGAAGAAGAATATATAAGTTAGCTTTAATAATATACCCTAACATGCTATTTTATGTGACTATAGATTCCATTTTTTATCAGCTACTCCACAGCCTGAATTACTAAACCATTTGCAGTGTAGACAGCATGAGGCCAGGTTTCACAGAGATTTCTTGAATAACATGGGCATCATGACACATTTATTAATAACTATGTACCCTGAAATAAGCAATGCCAGTTTAGACTATGTTCTCTATAGTGTGAACAAGTAAAAGGATTTTTTAAAAGCCATGTAGTACACACAGCATGCTCACTGCAGCAAGAATGGATTCATAAAGTGAACAAAATTTAGACAAGTATGAAAAACATCTCCTACTTTGTAATCCCTGCTTTTCTATTCTTTAAACTTCCTCAGGGAAGATTGAAAAATATTTTTTCAAGATTGACATACCCCACATTTTTCCCCCTCTTTTCTCTGACAGTGAAGTTTTCACCAAGAGTGAGAAAAGCATTTCTAATAAGTAATTGTTATTAGGGATAGCCCAATCTGTCGAAAAATAAATTGTAAAGTGCATATTATTTTTAAATGATTGAAGAATTTAAGTCTTTTTTAAATCAAAGTAACATATTCAGTCACTAAAATTACATGTAGTCCTGGTATTTCCAAATGAAATTACAGGTGATGGAAGCTCCTTTCTCTGGTTTAAAAGTAAGTTTACAAAATACAACCATCATAACAAAAACACATTTTATCAATCCTTAATAGTCTGTCCCCTAACCTCATGTCCTTCTCAAATGCAAAATACATTTAACCCTCTCAAGCAAGGTTCCCAAGGTTCCCAAAAGTCTCATCTCATTACAGCATCGGGTCAAAGTGCATAATCTCGTCATCTCATCTATTCAAGTCCAAAATCTAAATCAGGTCCAGGTACAGATTGGCTTCTTCATTTAATCCATTAAGGGTTGTTGCTGAGAAACAATTCTCCTCCATTGTTGACATATGAAACTAGAAACAAGTTTTCTTACACTCCTAACACACAGCGAGGGGACAAGGAGTAACAGTTATAGATATTCCAGTTCAAAAACAGGGCAAATTAATGTAAAAAGGACATAATGGGTACAAACTTCTGGTGTAAGATAAATTCCAAGGATGATGAACAATATATAGAAAAGTTGTTAAGAGAGTAAATCCTAAGAGTTCTCATCATACAGAGATGTTTGTTTGTTTTTCCTGATAAAAAAATTTGTTGTGGTTCCCAGCTCCACCTCCTGAGCTCCTGGTTCTGCCCTTTGAGTCATCTTTTTTTTTCTTTCATGAAAGAGAGCATATATTTGCTTCTCTCCAAAAATAAATTATAAACTGCATACTGTTTTGAGTAATGGGAGAATTTTTTAAATCTTCTTAAATCAAAGATTTTCTCAATCCCTTTAATATCTGCTTAATATTCCACTGTATGAATGAATCATTTTTTATTTATCCAGTCCATAGCAATGATTATTTTGATTGCTGACTTTTCTTAATTATAAACAATGTGTAATTAGCATCCATGTGTGTATATGTGTGTGTGATTATGCAAATATTTGTAGGATAAATTCTTTGAAATGAAATTGCTGTGATAAATGTTATGTCTACTTGACATTTTAATGCATATTGCAAACTTATCCTCAAAATAATTGAAACCATTTACATTCCCACCTAGAGTAATAGGATTTGTGTTATATAAACTGCAATTTTTTTCAAAAATCAATCTATTCTTTTCCAATATTATATAAAAATTAATATGCACTATAGTCTGCATTTTAAACTACTAGTGAAGTTCAGCAATGCTATTTGTATTAATTTCTTTGTAGACATATATGCATGTCTTTGTAGACATACTTTTCATGTGTTTTGTTTACCTACCTATCATCTTTTTCGTGTTGATTTATATGAGTTTTTATTGATCTAGCAATGTCATATGTGTCATAAATATCTCCAAGTTTTATTTCATTATTAACATCTTATACAAGTAAATATTTATTAGTACAAATATGTACAGTTTACAGGAAGTATTAGAAGGCCCTGGAGAGTCTTCAATGACCCTACTCTTCATAATATATTTTTCTTCACAGGGGAAACATTGATCAAATTTTTATTAAACAGGAAGCATTAAATCCCAGTAGAGAATATTGACTCTTGCTGATTCTAACATTGATAGTTATTATAATAAATTAATTTGAGCCATTCAATCTTAGTAATTCTTTGCATGCTTATCTCAAAGGTCTGCTATTGAATTTGGCAAGAAACTGGGTCTTCAACAAAGAAGGACCATTGCAGAGCCTTGACAGAAAGTCCTGATTGTATATTCTTAACTATTGCACATTGAATAGAATCTTGCATACTTGGGAGTCCAGTGTAAACTGACATCACTACCTTAAGTGGGCCATAGTGAGATAGCAACACAAAATGAATCAGAATTCCCAGAACTCTTTGTAGTCCAAAAGCAGATGGTGTTATGAAAGGACAGTGCTAAACCAAGATCTTAACAGGACAAGAAATAATTAAAAAAGACCAAATTCACAGCTGAGAATTAACTGTGGTTGCTTTAGAACAATGTCTTTAAAAAAAAAAGTGTCCATCTCTTGATAAGCATCAATGGAAGTACTTTTCTTCTTCTTCTTCACGTATGTCTAAGTCTTACCTTAAACATGTGTTTTTGTTTTGTTTTTAAGATGATTTGGCAATTTAAATACACTTATTTGAAAAATTGACAAACTAGTTGACTACAAAGTAGTTGAGTTATAACCTCATTAGAAAAGTGAAGAACATTCGAAAATAAAAAGGATCCTAAACCCCCACATAATGAAAAAAATTTGAAGCAATAATAATTGGTATAATACATTTGTCACTGAACAGATATATTTGAGTTTCTACTATGTACAGGTTAATTACCAACCTGAAAGTATACAGAGAAAAGTAAAACATAAAATGTCCATACCTTCATTGAACTTACATTCTAATGATGGGAGACAGACAATGTTTAAGTCAAGAGACAAACAATTAAGAAAAATTTTTGATTTAAAAAGTATTTAGAAGGAAATACACAAGGTGATGGGGTAGAAAGAACCTTGAGAAACAGAATAGGTCAAGTGAAGCCTATTTGGTGAGCTAAGACCTGAACATGAGAAAAATTCAGTATGCAAAGATGACAAGAAACAACAAATTAAATTTTAGACAAACTATAAGTCAACTCTTTAAAATAAATAAAATACACACACAAAAATAGGGCACCTGGGTAGCTCAGTCATTTGAGTGTCTAGCTCTTGATTTCAGTCAGGTCACAATCTCACAGTTTTGATATCAAGACCCACATTGGGCTCTGCACTGAGCGTGGAACCTGCTTAAGATTCTCTCTCTCTCTCTCTCTCTCCATCTCTGCTCCTCCTCTGCTCACACTCTCTCTCTCAAAAAATAAGATAATAAAAAAATAAATGAAATAAAATATAAAAAGCTATAATAGTATAAATATTTATTATTTATATTCTAAGGATTAAAAGCAAAGTAAGACACACATGAATGAAAAATTTGATAGATTTGACTAAAGAAAAGCAACAACCTGAAGGAAGTATTTCCTGTGACTATGACTGAAAAAATATTTATTATCTTTAATATATAAGTATATATATTTTAAATCAATTTAACAAGAAGAAATAATAAATTTCTTAATAATTTTGTATTATTTATCATTAAAATAATAAGAAAAAAATTCACAAAAGGAAAATATAAAGCATTAACATGACTAAAATATTCAAACTCTATTTATTAGTAAATCATCTGAGAAGTAAAGAAATTATATATAACTAAAGAGATAAAAATAAGATGTAGCATTTTGTGAGCATGTATAAAAATCTCCTATTGGTGGGAAGACAAGTTACTTTCTGCCTTTTGAAATGTTATTAAAAATCTTCAAAATATTTACAGCCCAAATTGTATTACTAGAAATTAATTCTAACTTATTTTAAGGAAATATATGATGTTATTATGAAGATTTATGAAAAGGAATGTCTCTCTCAATATATTTTATTTAAATTAAATTTGTAAATAATCCACCAAAAAGAACTGGTTAAAATCCTGGTAAAAATACAATACTGAAAATTGTGCCACTCTTAAAATATTTGCTTATACCACAGGTTTTGAACACTGTAGTTGTGCAGTATATTCTGAAATCAGGAAACATGATTGCCTACAGCTTTGTTCTTTCTCAAGATTGTTTTGGCTATTCATAGTCTTTTGTGATTCCATATGAATTTTAGAATTTCTTTTTTTTTTCCTATTACTATAAGAAACTGTCATTGAAATTTTGAAAAGAATTGCATTCAATCTGTAGATTTCTTTAGGTGGAATGGAAATTTTAACAATGGAATAGAATTAGAGAGAGCCTGGAAATAAACCCATGCATGTACCATCAACTGATCTTCAACAGGATGCTGAGAAAACATACTGGGGAAAGAACAGTCTTTTCCACAAATGGTACTGGGAAGATTAAATTGAATATCCACAAGTAAAAGAATGAAATTGGAACTTTATTTTATACCATATGCAAAAATGAACTCAAAATGGAAATTTGAGACCTGAATGCCTGTAAGGCATTAGGACTTGAAACTAAAATTCCTACAACAAAATATAGGAGAAATGCTTTGTGATGTTAGTCTTGGGAATGCTTTTATTGGTATGATACTAAAAACACAGGCAACATAAGCAAAAATAGACAAGTGTACTATGTCAAACTTAAAAGCTTCCTCACAACAAAGAAAATAATCAACAGAGTGAAAAGGCAACAAATAGAACAGAAGAAAATATTTGCAAACTGTATATGCAATAAGAGTTAATATCCAGAAATATGTATAAAAACTTCCACAATGCAATAGCAAAACACTAATAAGCCAATCAAAAAATAGGCTAAAGACTTGCATAGGAATTAATTCTCCAAAGAAGACATACAAACGGCCAACAGCTAAATTATGATTAGGTCACTCAGGGGAATGCAAATCAAAACCAAAATCACCTCACACCTGTAGGGATAGCTATAAACAAAACAAAACAAAACAAATGTTAGCAAAGATGTAGAGAAATTGGAACCTGGTATGAATACAAATGGTACATCCATTACAGAAAACAGTATGGAGGTTCCTCAAAAAATTAAAAACAGAACTATCGTATGACCCAGCAATCTCACCTCTGGGTATTTAACCAAAAGAATTGAAATCAGGTCCTTAAAGAAATATCAGCATTTTCATGTTCAGTGTAGCACTATTCACAATAGTCAAGATGTAGAAACAACTTAAATGTCCATCCACAGATGAATAGGCAAAGAAGTGTGGTACACACATACAATAGAATATTATTCAACCTTTAAAAAAGAAGAAAATTCTACAATATGTGATAACATGGATAAACCTTGAGACATTATGCTAAGTGAAATAAGCCAGTCACAGAAAGACAAATATTGCGTGATTCCACTTCTATGAGGCATCTAAAATGATCAAATTCATAAAATCAAAGAGTGGAATGGTGTTTGCCAGGGGGTGGGGGCAGGAAGAAATGGGAAATTACTAACCAACAGGCATAGAGTTTCAGTTAAGCAAGATGAATCAGTTCTAGAGAATTGCTGTACAACATTGTTCTATAGTCAAGATTTACAAACATATCCCATTACACTGTTTGAAGGCACTGCAGAACACATAAGGCAATGAAGAATTATTAGGATATCCTATTAAAGGAAAACCTAGAAGATCTTCTTCTGGAAGAAAGAAAATGTTCAGAGGTGGACACAAGAGGAAATGTAAAATAAAAATAAATAAATGAAAAATAATTACATATGGGGAAAAGTGAAAATGCTGCTGTATAAAAGAGTACTAACTAACCCATCATTGCATTGTCCAAGAAAGCAATAAAAGTACAAGTAACCTACATCTTGTTGAGTCAAGAAGGTATTTATAATCTTTATAATAATTACCAAACATATAACCATTAAATTTATAACTATGAGCTAACAGGAGAAAAATAGTAAAATAGTAAACAATCAAAAATGAAGGCAAGAAAAGACAGGCAAAATGATAGAATGTGTTAATAAAATAGCAATTAGTAAAATGGTAGATTTAAAATCAAACACAGGTAGAACTGAAATAGGTGATTAAAAGGGAACTTGAAGAGTTCAGGCAACAACCAAGTAGTTTGCATCCTGACTAACCCTACTATAGAAAACAATTATAAAATCTTAAATACACAAAACTATTTAAAGAATTTGGAAAACTACTAAAAGCAGACAAAAATTTTAAAAAATATTAACACATAAAAAAGGCACTAGAGCAATTGACATTTCTAAGTTTCTGGCTTTTTGCCTGCATACACCCCCCAGTTTGAATATGACTAAAAATGGCATAAACCTAGTATTAATGGCTCTGTCTGTTGACCATTTAATGGTCTACTCAGAAAATCCCAGAGAATTTACAAAAATGCTTATTAAACTAATAACAAGTTTAATATCCTGCTCAAATATATACAAAATACACAAAAATCATCTTTAGTTCTTTATATCAGCAAGGAATAATTATAAATTTAAAGTTAAAAATCCATGCTTTTTACCAAAATATCCAAAAAGTATCCAGTATTTAGGGATATATTTAACAAAATATACAGAAGATAGGTTTCAATGGGAACTATAAAACATTTTTTAAAAAATTATCAGGAAACTTTTAAAATAAATATATTATGTTTAGGAATGAGGATACTAAATATTGATAAAAGTTTTACTTTGTCAAAATTTATCCACAGATACATGTGATGGTTAATTTTGTGTGTCAATTTGACTGGCCAGAAGGTATCCAGATATTTGCTAACATTATTCTGGGTGTGTCTGTGAGAGTATTTCTGAATGATATTAACATTTGAATTGTCGACTATATAAAGCAGATTACCCTCCTCAAAGTGGGCAGGTCTCATCTAATCCTTTGAAGGCCTAAATAGAACAAAAGGCTAAACACTAGAGAAATTTGCTCTCTGTGTCTGATGGTCTTCAAAGTGGGCACTGGTCTTCTGCATTGTGACTTGGACCAGAACTAACACCATTAGCTCTCCTGGAAATGTGGCTTGCTGACCACAGATCTTGGGACATTTCAGTCTCCATAATCATCTGAGGCAATTCCTTATATATTTATATCTATAGCAATTGGTTCTATTGTATTGTACAGTACAGTAGAACCCAAATAAAAATTCAAAGTTTATTTTAAAAATTGATAAATTTATTCTAAAATTTACAGGAAATACAAAGATTTTAAAAAGTGAATACGTTTGAAGACTCATATATTAAATATCAATTAAAAATTGGTAAATTCTACTTCATAAATATTAAGTCTTTCTGGTCTTCTAAAGTTAGTATAAAGAAAATGAAAAAATGACAAGTAGTAAAAAAAACATTTGCTATATATGTATTATATATATGATATATATCTGTATATCTGATATAGATAGATGATAAAAAACTCAGATAATATCTGGAATATATAAAGAATAGAAGTCAATTTTAAGAAGGCACTTTTTTTTAATGGGCAAAGATTTGAACATATACTTTCAATATGAAGATACATAGAAAGCCAATAAGTACATACAAAGATGCTCATTAGCTTTTAAGGAAATAAAACTGCAAGATACTACTAATATGCACATATAAGAATGGCTTAAATAGATTGACAATACCAAGTATTATTGGTCATGATACAAGACAATTAGAAATCTCACCCTGTCATTAGCACTGTAAAATGCTATCATTATTTCGAAAAAGTGTCTAGCAACTTCTAAAACACTCAAATTTACACTTTTACCTCAGGAATTCCCAAAATGAAAACATGTCTACAGCCTTTATATAAATGAGTACAACAGATCTTTTTGTTTTTGTTTTTGTTTTGTAACCTAAGCATTAAAAACAACCCAATGTTGATTAGCCAGTGAATAAAATTTGTGGTATATCCATAAAATGGAATGCTATTCAGCAATCAAAAGAAAAAAAAACTACTTTGATAAATTTCTATTGCTACTGTAACAAATAATCACAAACTTAACACAAATTTATTTTCTTACAGTTCTGTAGGTTAGACTCTGGGTTGGCTTGGATGGTTTCTCTACTCTAGGTATAACAAGGCTAAAATCAAGGTGTTGATTGTCTGAGCTCTCATTAACAAACTCTAGGAAGACTCTGCTTCTAAGCAAACTAGGGTCATTGGAAAGATCCATTCCCTGCTATTATAAGACTTGGGTACCCATTTCCATGCTAGCTGTTGAGGGTTGAATTGTTCCCCATCCCCTAAAAGATGCCTTGATGTCCTAACCTACAATTCCTCAAAATATGACCTTATTTGGAAATAGGGTCTTAACAAAATAGCAAAATGAAAAATAGGCCATTAGGATGAGTCATAGTCCAATAATGATTGGTACCCTTATAGAAAAAGGGGAAGTTTGGAAACAGAGGCATACCCAGAGGGAAGATGATGTGAAGGCACACAAGGAGAATACAGCCATGTGACTGGAATGATGCATTCAGCAGTCAGGGAACACCAAGAATTGCTGGCAAACACCCGAAGCTGCTAGAGGCAAAGAAGTATTCTCCCCTTCAGTCATCAGAAAGAGTGTTGCCCTACTGACACCTTGATTTGGACTTTTAGCCTATAGAGTTTTTTTGACTTCCAGGAAAAATTTTAAATTAAAGTTATGAAAGTGTTATTTTTATGTTATACATATGTCTTCTAATAAGCCTATTGCTTTTTTTTCTTATAATTGAAATTCAAGGTAACTGGTCTCACTAAAGTTGCCTGAGTCAAGATATTATTTTAATTTCAATCAGCCATTCCTAGGCATATACCTTGAAGATATTAATGGATGGATATAATCAGATCAATCCAAAAGCTTACTTTCTGGTCCATTTGAAGAATATTTAATACTTAATTTTCTTCCTTCAAAGTTCATAATGCTGCAATACAGATCAAATGAGTCCAATTTTGTGCTAAATTTTTTTCTCTTAAGAATTTGAAGGTAATGAGTTATAACATAAGGCAGTTTTAGCTAAATTGATAAAAAGATGATTTTATTGGTTTTTCACTGGATTTCTAGTTATGCTTTTTATATCAACCCACATGTTCCTTTTACTTTACGAGAGTTTCCAATATAGACATTTATTCATATAATTTAATTTTCCAAAATTTCTCCAACTCAGATACACTATACTACTTAAAATAAATTGTGGAGACTTGAGGAGGTATAAAATATTATTTTTTAATCACACCTTGTTTAAACAAATTGAAAAAAATAGGTATTATCCAGTTAAGTCTAGCTGGGTTAGTGGCTGAAACATATCACTTAGGAGAAAGGACTTTTGGCCTCAGTTTATATAATCATAAAAAACAGTAAATTTTCCACTTTTGTGTACCTGAAGTGAATGCATTATTTCTTCAGGTAGGAAAGAAAGCACTTGAGAAAAATATTTTATACGTAAGCCAAAATGTATTTTCATTCTGATATTTGGTCACCTGCACAGACTCAACTTTTCAATATTTCAACTTAATTTTTCACTGTGAAGATTCAATTTACACTGATAGATCTTCCATATACTGAGGGTTTCCCTATGCCACACACTACTCAAAATGTTTTACATACAATGCTGATTTAGTCTGCATTAAATCCATTCAAGATGCATATTATTTTTACCATTTCACCCTTAGACTAAGACTCAGAGATATTAAGCATCTTGTCCAGGTTACACCATAACTGGGATTCAAGTAGAGGTTTTCTATCTCCAAAGCAATTAACATTATATCACATTGCTACCTAAAATTTCAGAAAATATCTAATGCTTTGGATTTATTTTATTTACAATTGCTTTCAACTCATTTGTTCAATAGTTAATTTACCGAGAAAGTAAAAACTATTTTTTTTTATACACCACTGGAGCATTCATGTTGTATCATGCTAAATGTGTTTCTGACCTACTTTCTGAGATGGAAATCAAAAGATATTTTGATTTAGTATTAATTCATGTTAGGGTGATATTTTTCAAATATTTTTAATTTTTCTCTAATAAGCAGTTATAAGGGGTGCCTGGGTGGCTCAGTTGGTTAAGTGTCTGACTTCGGCTCAGATCATGATATCACGGTTCATGAGTTCAAGCCCTGTGTCGGGCTCTGTGCTGACAGCTCAGAGCCTGGAGACTGGTTTGAACTCTGTGTATCCCTGTCTGTCTGCCCTTCCCCTGCTCATACTGTTTCTCTCAAAAATAAATAAAACATTTAAAAAAACAATAACCAGTTATAAGAGTTTGAAATTATTTTATGATTATTTCAACATTTTATAAACATCTATGAGATTCATGCCTTATGCAACAGAAACTGCTTTCTATACTATTTGAGTTTCTATGAAATTTGCTAAACACTTAGCCCTGTGTTTGCCTATACATTATGTGTCAGAAAGAACCACTCAAAGTTCTTATATTTTTACCTATCTCATCCATCTCTCATGGTGAATGAACTGAAAGCTGAGTTGATGGTTCATAAAATTCCCTGAAGTAAATTCATTTCAGGTTGCTCTCCCATTTCATTTTTGCACATGACATGTTTTACAGAGGCCATCGAAGTCATGTTTTCATTTGGTGTGAAATAAAAGCAGATAAAATATGAAATCCAGCAGTATAAAAATCTAAACAACTTGTTGATGTGCCATTTAATGAAGATATTTATAAATTTCATATTTCACTCAGAGCAATCATATGCCACATTTTGAGATTTGCTTGTTTTCTCAAACAGAGAAAACTCTTTCCTTTCAGAAGGAAAGTCTGAAAAAATATTCTATTAACCTTTGTGTAAGAAGTAGTGTGGTGTATGGAAAACTACGGACTTTAGATAAGTAAGGGTTTCAACACCATCTTGAATACTTAACCGCCTCAAATGCCAATCCTTTTAGCTATAAAAACATAATAACGTGATTTTGCAAGGTTGTTGTGAGGCCTTAATAAGATAACATAGGTAAAGTGCATGGCAAGTAACTGGCATATGATGGAAACAGACTCTGACAAAGAGCTCCAGCAATCATGAATTTATAGAATCTAACAACGCATATAATAAAAATCTCTTGCATTTTTTCAAATATATTTTACATGTATTATCATCACAACAGTATACTGATGAAATAGAGCACTTTCACATTTTACAAAAAGAATAATGAGGAATAGAAAGTTTACCTAAATTGAGAGCAACATGATAATAACATAACAGTTATTAAAGTTTCATCTTTTTAGAACATTTTCAACACCCAGATAGAAACCCCATGCTCATTATCAGTCACTCTTCATTTCTCTCCAATCCTCCCCCATCTCTAAGCAAATTTTTATCTACTTTCTGTCTCTGGAGCTGCCTATACTAGATATTTCACATAAATGCAGTCATGTGTTTTTTTGTGTGTGATTAGCTTTTCTCACTTAGCATAATGATTTCATGTTGTAGTATGTATCAGTGTTCCACTCCCTTTTAATTTACAACTAATATTCCATTTTATGAATATACCATATTTGGTTATACATTTATCAGTTGATGAAGATTTGGGTTGTTCCCACTTTTTGGCAATTATGAACACTACTGTATAATAAAGATTATGACTCCATTTTTTGAGGTTTAATTGCTGACTTTTAGGATTTACTCTTCCTTTTTCCCCTTCTGCTCCACAACTGGGAAAGCTGATAACAAATCACAGATGTCCCTTCCTTTGGCACCAATGGAAAGATCAAACCCTTGATAGAAACCCTCATCCCAGCTCCATCCCTTAACCACCATGAAAACCACCAGCCACTTACCTTCCCCTGCTTTTTCAAGCCATTTTAGATCTGCTTTGGAGACTCCCTTTTCTCCCCCGCCCAAAGCCTCATGTGTTAGTAATCAACCCTTACATACCCTTTTGGTGTTTTGTATGTGTAGCATAATCAGTCTCAAAAATTTTTTTTAAGTTTATTTACTTATTTTTGAGAGAGAGAGAGAAAGAGGGAGGGAGAATCCCAAGCAGGCTCCATGCTGTCAGCACAGAGCCCAATGCAGGGCTCAGTCCCATGAACTGAGAGATCATGACCTGAGCCAGAATCAAGAGTCAGACACTTAAATGACTGAGCCACCCAGGTGCCCCCAGTCGACAATTTGAACCAAATTTTGAGTGGGAGTTCACCTGCTTCTGCAGGATGGTTACAAAATACATTGCCACAATCATTTGTGTGCAAATTTTTGAGTGTAGGTTTGTTTTCAATTATCTGGAGTATATACCTGGGAATAGAATTGTTGGGTTATATAGTGACTCTGTAAAATTTTTTTTTAGGACCTGGCAAATCTTTCTAAAGTGGCTTCAGTGTTTTACATTCCCACCAGCAGTGTATGAGAGTTCTAATTACTCTATATCCCTGACAACACATTACCTCTTTTACTACAGCCATCCTAGTGTGTGTAACATGGTATCCCATTGTGGTTTGGATTTGTATTTCTCTAATGCCTAACATTGCTCAGTATCTTTTCATTGGCTTATTGGGAAATTGTATATCTTCTTTGAATGAATACCTATTCCAGTTCTTTTCCCATTTTTATATCCGGGTGTCTTTATGTTGTTGAGTTATAAGACTTCTTTATGTATTCTGGATACAAGTCCTTTATCAAATACATAATCTGCAAATATTTTTCCATCCTGCAGATTTTGGGTTTTTTTGTTTGCTTATTTATTTATTTATTTATTTATTTATTTATTTATTTGAGAGAAATTTCAGGCAGCGGAGAGGGGCAGAGGAGAGAGAGAGAATTTCAAGCAGCCTCCATGCTCAGTGTGGAGCCTGACATAGGGCTCAATCCCAAGACTCTGGGATCATGACCTGAGCTAAAATCAACAGTTAGATGCTCAACCAACTGAGCCACCCAGGCACCCCCTCACCACTCTGTAGATTTTATTTTCACTTTCTTGATGGTATCTTTTGAAGCAATAAATTCCCACTCAGTAACTTCAACCTTCAGCTCATTGATTTTAATTATGTCATATGGCCATCTGATCTGCAAGAGGGGATGGTAAATGTTTTCTCTCAAGGCAAAATTTGCACTCCTGACAAAATTATGGCATTGTTACTAAGATGAAGGGCAGAATGGATTTGGGGGTGATGATAAATAGACTGTGTGATTTAGGGTAATGGGATGAATCAATAAATCACTATCACAGCCCCTCAGAATCTATCTTCCCTCTCAGAAGTCTATTGTGGTGTCTCTCTGCCTGGTGCCAAGACTCCTTTACTGCCATAACTTCCAGGTGACAGATGACCCTTTGTACACAAGGAGATTCGTCTATGTTGTACCCTGGATTCAGCTGCCTTTACCTTTCATAACTCCTATATATATATATAAATTCCCCAACTAACCAATATTTACCCATACATAGGGAAGTTATAGAAAATAAGACATTCCATGCTTGGCAAACTTAAAGACTTAAGGGCCAAAATTGTTCAGGGGGGGAAATGATGAAGAGAATAAAAGCAAGGGAAGCATAGATAAAATTAAATTTCCTTAGGGCACCTGGGTGGCTCAGTACGTGGTTCATAGTCATGAGATGCAGCCCCATGTCAGGCTCTGCACTGGGCATGAAGCCTGCTTAAGATTCTCTCTCTTCCTCTGCCCCTCCCCTGCTGTGTGTGTGTGCTTGCGCACTCTCTCTCTCTATCTCTATCTCTCTCTGTCTCAAAAAAATAAATTTCCTTACACTTGCAGGCCATTTATAAATACAGGACATGCTGAGTATGACACTCTTTAAGGAACTCATGGCTGCCTTAATGTTAATGTTTTGCTACCGACAAAAGCTATCTTAGCTTCCTAATCGCCAGACTTCCAGGATACTGTAAGTTTTAACATATGAAAATTCCTTTAGAGACTTCCTTTATCTCTGCCCACCCCCAACTTAAAATATATATAATCAATTACTCCTCACAATCACAGTGCAGCTCTTTCTGCCCATGGGTCATGTCCCTGCACTATGACAAAAGCACCTTTTTGCACTGTGAAGGAAAGGAAAGGAAAGGAAAGGAAAGGAAAGGAAAGGAAAGGAAAGGAAAGGAAAGGGAAGGGAAGGGAAGGGAAGGGAAGGGAAGGGAAGGGAAGGGAAGGGAAGGGAAGGGAAGGGAAGGGAAGGGAAGGGAAGGGAAGGGAAGGGAAGGGAAGGAGGGAGGGAAGGAGAAAGAGAGAGAGAAAAGAAATCTGATCAAATCTAGGGCATCCCTTGTGATTCATTTCCAAAATCCTGTCAACTTGTGTAATGTCTCCTTTTCACTTTCCAACCATAGGATTAAAAAAAAAAAATTACTCACTAGAATCAAATGATTGACAACCTCTACATTCCACAAAGCTTTTTTGAGCCCTGTGTCATTGTTATAAAGCTCCCACTATAGCCCAAGGGAAGTCTTTGTGATATTTTATTTACATCTTCTTAACAAATGACAATAAATAATTATCAGAGTTGTCCTTATAGTAATCATCTTAGAGAACTAGAAAGATATAAAGGGTAACAGAAAAAAATACCTCATTTTAGATCATAAATATTACTGCATGTCTTATTCAGTGGAACTCTACTTTCCACTGAATATTATGGCATCTTATAATTTTCCAAATTCACTGTTTAGTATTGACTGCTTAATGGAAAAGATAGAACTGTGACCAAATTCACAATGTTATTCATTTAATATATTATTCATTCATTTGCTCAATATGTTTGTGTATATATATATATACTATGTGCAAGACTCTTACACTCAATGAGTTTATAGTTTAGAAGTAAGTCATGGATCACCATGTTCATTGTTGCTGTTCATAAATGAGGAGACATATTCAAAGAGGTTAAGCCCCAGGAACATAATAAAGTGTAGTCTTTAAATATTGATCTTATCTCTTTTCCTTTTTTTTTTTCCTTTCAGATGTAGCTCTGTTATAGTATCTATATTGCAGGTGCTTGAAGTATCAATTTTTAAACACAAATTTAATTCATTTATTTACATAGATATAATTCAAAATACTGCTTAATGTGTTCCTGAATCTTTTGATAAACCCAGAATTTTTACATGATTATTTTTTAGGTGTCTGCATTCAACTTTTCACAGCTGAACACAGGGACTCATAGGGCATGAAGCCAGCATCAGTTGCACTGATGCTGTGAAAATGAAGCCAGTAACATGACTTTGTGACAAAGTTACGTTATCTTAACTCTTTACATTGGGTTTACGAAGACAAAATGACTGGCTATGTTTTAATAACTATGTAACAGGTTAACATACAGATGCCTTCTTACTTTAAAGCAAATAATCTATAAAAATGAACACAGAATATTTTATTCATGTTTCCTATAAATGAATATTTGGCATAAGTTACAAGTATTTTCTAAAATGCATTTAATAATTTCTAAGTCATTTATAATTGTCCTGATATTATTACCCAAGGTAAACACAGCCAGGCATTTTAGCTTTTTCTGGAGTAAAACATTTTGATCTGCCACCCAAAACTGCCACCAGCTTCTTGGAATTCTTCCAGTCATCTCTGTACTCCCTCTCAATATTGAAAGAAAGGGAGAATAGGAGAAATAGGAGAAAAGGGAATGTAAAGGAGGATCAGTACTATAATCTTGCACGATTATTTGATCTTGGAGATGTTCTATACACTCAGAGTCAACTATGCCTATTTCTCTATGAGCACATTTCAGGTTTTTGAAACATGACTTATTTAACATCACCTTGGCTGCTGAAATAAAGGAGCAGAGATCACTGAGGTCATGTTTCCAGGCCCAATACAGAAAGTGTTACATCATCAGATGGTACCTTCCAGGTGATAGCCACAGACAATGCTGTTTCTTGCTGCGAATTATCCCTTCCACTAGTTGTTCACTTACTCATATTTACTGCTGTATTTTTTCTGCTACACAATACCCAGACTCTTACCAATGTCATGTCGTTACTCTGTAAAGGGCATTTTCCATGGTCATGCAAAACCAATGCACGAAAATAGTTTAAATACTTTTAAGCCAGGTATAAGCAGTAGGGGGGAAATGTCACTCATAGAGACTAAGCCTCGAGTTGGGGTTTTAAAAATTGCTATTGCATTCTCATGTTTGTGTCTATCATTCAAAAAGTGCTGGATTTGCTGCAGATGGGCATGTTTCACATTTGAATAAATATTTCTGCAGAATTGAAATTCCAGTCCATTTAGCATATCTTATACTAAACCTTATTACCCATTAACATATTCAATGAAACTTTCTCATTTGCAGCCAGATTCATGGATTTATGCCATAGACCCTGAAGATATCTGAGACTATATCAACATTATACAACATCTACGATACGCAGTGTATAGAGAAAAACTACCAAATCCAAGTTGGACTTTAATTAACGTAGTTAACATATCATTATTATGTTCAGGACAAGAAAATGTATTTACATTAGGGATCAGCCTATGAAAGTATAAGAACTTAATCTATTTAAAAATTTCATTCAAGGAATATATAAAAGGATTTTGGTACATCCTATATAACATTTGAGAATTTGGGGAAAAATGTCTGAGATATATATATATATATATATATATATATATATATGGCTATAAATATATATATATATTTATTTATTTATTTATAGAATATATAGAATATATATATAAATATAAATATTCATATATATATTTATATTTATATATATATATTCTAAAAAAGGATGTGTACAGTGCCACATCATAAACAACCAAAGTTGTTTTTTTTTTAATTGGCAAAGTACTTGTACACCGTTATGTAACTTCAAATCATGCTTTTGAAAATCCTGCCTTCTCTGAATTGTGACAAATTCACAGTGCTTTATCTTCAAATGTAGACAATAAAATGCACCCTGATGAAAGTACCAAAATGTTTACTTTTAATGGAATTCTAGTCCTAGAAATGAAAATAAATGTGCTTTGTGTTAATACATGGTTTATAATGTCTACAATATATATTGTACAGTGAGTTCACACCCACTCAACTTAAAGACACAGATATTCAATCATCTGGATTGTTATTTCTGTTTGACACATTCAGATTTCTCTGAAGTCTACCTTGGGTACTTACAGCATCTTACATATACTATGAAGGCATGTGCTTATTTAAAGATTCAAGTAAATTAGAAATCAAACACTATGTATTTTAAAATTACTAACCTCTATTTTTAATCTTTCTTCCTTCTTTCACACAAAGTTTTTATTTACTCTAGAAAAGCAACCAAAAGACTTTAAATTTTCAGTATTAAGGATATATAAATGATCTATAAATACTTCAAGTATATTTTATTAAATAATTACAGTGTTCATATTACAAGTCTGTTAATAATCGGTCAGAGGCAATGAGACCAACCAGGAAGCATCTGGATGTAAATGTGGTAAATTATTTGATTATTTTATACCAAGAAGTGCCCAGCATCAGTTGGCTTTGGAATCAATTCTTTGTTCAAATTCCCATTTATCATGTATCAGCTAAATAATCTTGGGCAAATTATGTAACTTCTCAAGGAGAACATCTTTAAAGTAGGAATAATACATCCTTACTTCACGGTATTGTTGAGAAGGATTATTTGAAAACACAAATATAAAGAGTTAAGCAACCTACCCAGAGTAAACAGTTAGATTTTATATTCATCAATAGGCTTAGAGTTATATCTGAAAGTAAAGTAAGTAAAAACATAAATCCTGACTATAAGACTATTAAAATAACAAAGTGAACTCTAAAGGACCTTGTAAAATATCCTTCTGTGAATATCTTCCCAAAATAGATAAAACTGTTTCTCGAATAGGCTATGAATGAACCTTACCCCTCACCAGACTCTGTTCCCTCTTTATTGACCTTCAATCTCCTGTTGCTTCCACATATGATTTAATAGCTAGAAGCATCTTGCTTAAGAAATAAAAGAGCTTCTATTTCCAGAGGAACGCAGAGTTATTGATTCAAATTGAAATTCATGGTGTGAACTTCAAAAATCTGTCACTATTTCTCAATCTTCATTATATTTATCTCCTTAGCTTATGGTTCAAGATAGCAGATCCTTTTATATTAATTACATGTTCTTGTTTATCTCTTCCCAGCATGACAAGACCAAGAAAGCATAGATTTAGAATGGAAATACTTAATTTTAAGTCTTGGCTCCAGCATTATTCCTGAGCATCAGGTTTTACATTTGTAAAAATAAATAAATAAATAAATAAATAAATAAATAAATAAATAAATAAATAAAAATAAAAATAACTACCTTGCTTAAGTCACAGGAGAAAGTCAACAGGCAAGTATAAGACATTAAGGACACAAATATGAGAAATACTTTAAGACAAAGCTCAGGTTTTAATTAGGAATTCCAAGCAATTAATCAAACTAGAGTGATTGGTGTCATGATCAGGGAAATTCACGCTTTAGTTTTATTATAAACCTAATATAGGATATCTCCTCTACTACTGAAACATTTTTTCTTGTACTAAAATTTCCTAATTTAAAATTCTATGAAGGGTCACCTGGGTGGCTCAGTCAGGTAAGTATCTGATACTTGATTTCGTCTCAGGTCATGTTCTCATAGTACTGGGATCAAGCCCTGCATTAGGGTCTGTGCTGAGTGTGGAGCCTGCTTGGGGTTCTCTCTCTCCTCTCTCTCTCTCTGCCCCTTCCCTGCTTGCACTCTTTACCTCTCAAAATAAATAAATAAACTTAAATAAAAAGGGGAAAAGAAAAAACCTCTATAAGATTCACTACTGAATGTCAAAACTTACCAATCTATCTATAACAGTTTCCATACACTCTTCCAGCCTATCTATGCATGTGTGTGCACATATAAACATGCTCATTTATTTATCCAAAACCACATGATTGATTGGTTGCATGAGTCTTTCTCTTGAATTTGTATATATTTATCTATTTGCTTTCCTCCTCTTATTAATGATTATATTTTACTTTCATTGTGACTTCTCATTATCGTAATATGTTTGAAGTAACAGTGTTTCAAAAAATAAATTCCTCTTGGAATTTAGTAAATAAAGCAAATATCTTAGGTAGATATTCAATTATTCTTGACATTGTTTCCAAATTAAAAAAATAAACAATTAATCCTGATTTCCTGAACACTTAATTCTCATTTGAGTTTATGGTAACCATCCCAGATCAGACTTAAGAGGGGAAACTCATTTTGGTATATTCAGATTTTTAAAAAGTTTTACTTGTATATATTTCACTATTACATGAGCAATTTGCATGAATTGTTGATAAAACAGTAAAAAAAAAACTAAAGAGAAGTTAAAAAGAATCACCATAATTCTACCAGACTGCTTACATTTTGGAGTATATGTTTCATAATATTTTATGCATGAATAAACCATACTTTTAGAAGTGGAATATTATTCCTAGTTTTATAATTAGTTTAATTATATGTGCTAAACATCTCTTCCTGACAATAACCATGTGTGTATAGAATAATTATAATGACTTAAAAGTATTCCATTGCATATACCAAATTTTATTTATCAATCCCATATAATGGGACAGTCACATTGCTGTATTGTTACATAGACAATATCATGATAAATACACCTAAATCTTTGTACAACTGTCTAATTACTTCCCTTAGGATAAATTTCTAACATTAGAATTTCTTATGTTAAAAGATATATATCTTTTTAGCTTTCATCATACTTTGACAAAATCCTCCAAAGGATTTTGGGTTGAAGAATACCTTTTTTCTACATTCTATTTCTATATTGAATTTGAGTTTTTAAAAAGTTTTCTGTATAAGGAATATCTTGCTTTACTTATATGTTTTTTTTAACTACTACTAAGCTTCATATTTGCACATATCTTACTTGGCCATTGTTTTTTCTGATTATATGAAATGCCATCCCTTATCCTTTGCTCATTTTTCAATGGAGTAGTTTTCTTTATATTACATAATAAAGAGATCTTTATGTGTTAATGTTTATAACCTTTTACTTTGTAAATGTCCCAAATGTTTTCTCAAGGTTTATAGCCCTTTACATTTACTTATTGCAGTTTTTGATGTGTGGATGTTTTAAAATTGTACATATCAGGTTGCCTGGGTGGCTCAATCAGTTAAGTGTTTAACTCTTAATTTCTGTTCAGGTCATGATCTCATGGTTTGTGACTTCAAGCCCTGCATCAGACTCTGTGCTGATAGTGTGAACCCTGCTTGGGATTCTCTTTCCCTTTCTCCCGCAAAATAAACATTAAAAAAAAAATACTACATACAAATTTTGTTCTGGTTTTTGTTATTAAATTTTTCCTGATGCTAAGATGACAAATATTTAGTGGGGAACTCTAAGCCTCCTTGAGCTTTATTTTTTTTCTTTTTTCTTTTTTTTATATGAAATTTATTGTCAAATTGATTTCCATACAACACCCAGTGCTCTTCCCAACAGGTGCCCTCCTCACATCAACCCTTAGATTGTTCTCAGTTTTTCAGAGTCTCTTATGGTTTGGCTCCCCCCTTCTCTAACTTTTTTTTCCTTCCCCTCCCCCATGGACTTCGTTTAGTTTCTCAGGATCCACATAAGAGTGAAAACCTATGGTATCTGTCTTTCTCTGACTGACTTATTTCACTTAGCATAACACTCTCAAGTTCCATCCACGTTTCTACAAAAGGCTAGATTTCATTCTTTCTCATTGCCACGTAGTATTCTATTCTGTATATAGACCACAATTTCTTTATCTATTCATCAGTTGATGGACATTTAGGCTCTTTTCCATAATTTCGCTATTGTTGAATCTTGAGCTTTAAATTTAAAGTTTGTGTACCTTCTGCAGCTCCCACAATGTGAGGGCACATCCTATATGCCTCCAATACTCCTCTGCTTCCCCATCATAACATTTAATAAGCTATCCTGCAAGCATCTGTTTACCTTTTGTTCTCCACTTCAGACCATAAGCTCCTTGAAATTATGAACAGTCTCACTTATATCTTGGCATAAATAAGAACTCTGTTAAATCAGGTCTCTCAGTTATTGCCTAATAGGCATTCATAACCTATGCTTGAACTTACTATATATTGCACTAACCCAGTGTTGTTGGTACAAGCTTTCAATTATAGAAGTTCTTAGAACCATGTACTTTCAAACTACATGTAATAATCATAATATCCATGTTAGTTATGCAATTTTGATTAATATTTGTTGCCTTTCTAGAGAAAAACCAAGCCTATTTTGTACATTATTGGATCACCATTATATTTAATTAACTACAGTAGGTGTATAATAAATAATTGAGAATTGTGAATGAGCCAATAAATAACAAAAGTTTATAACCAAGAACCTCTAGGCAAAATATATCTCCACTGCTCTGACTTTCTTAAAAATAATTTAAAATATTTTAGTATTTATATCCATTCTATGATAGGAAACACAATATGATAGGAAAGACCATGAAGGAGATTTCTAGAATGACTTCTTCTTTCATCATTGTATCATACTGAAATAACTCAAGAAGCATATAATATTTAAATCTTAAAATAATCATCAATGTCATGCTATCAAACATTTTATAGCTAAAGCAATTTACTTCGAGTCACCAAATGACTTGTCTTATTTTATTTTTATCATGAACTCATTGTATGTATAAACAGCAAAATACAATGTTGGAGAGAATAATAAAAACAGATGGAGGACATTTTCACTTGAATGACCTTTCAGTTCACAGGCTTGAATAAGGCTGAGTCTAGTTATGCTAAATAACTAGTGGTACCTCTTAGCACCTGCTCAGTCTCCTAAATGCATTCAACCTTTGCTTCTGGGTTCTTGAGAATAGCACAAGCTTCTGATGGGAGGCAGATGTGAGTTGATGTTGATGTGGCTATACAAGCCATTCTAGTGAATCCTCAAGGGTAAACAATGTACAACCTTGAAGATGAACTATAAAGATGGCAAACATTTGCATAAGGCCTTTTCTCACCATGAAAAAAAATTTCAAAATTTATGATAAAGAAAGTAAATGCTATATTCATTTGTCAGTCTTTTAGCATGATAGGTAACAACAAAATCAAACTGGTTTATTTACAACCTTTAATAACATATACAAGATAAAAAAATATGTTAATGTCATTGTAATAAGCTAAAAACCTGCTTTATTTAACAGAATAATACAGTATCTCAGGTGCTGAAGTCAACATCCCTGGACGCAGATCTTGGTTCTAGCTCTATATTGTAGCAGTATTATTTACATGAACTTGAACAAGTCCCTCAGCTTCTAGGTTTTCTTGGCTATACAATCAGGTTTGTAACATTAACTATTAACAATAATCTCAATTATTTTTTGAGACACTTCATGCTAATCATCACCACAGTGTACATGAAAACATTCAATAACATATCAATTATTAATATTATTATACAAATAAAAACCTAGATTATAACAGTTTTATTGGCATAGATTCCTATGTATCCATCAAGATCCAGATCATAAGTCACTGGTTTTATAAAATCTTTCTTACCTAGAGCAGGTCTAATTATTTTTCATTTGAGCTCCCATTTCCTTATGATTAGTTAATATAATAAGATTAATTTATTGCATTGACTATTTGGATAAGTCACTTGGCTAGGGTAAGACTCTTCAGATCAGATGGCTTGAGGAACAACAAGTATTCACAATTCCATTAATTATTTAGCTTTTCTTTTACTGATTGAAAGGCACAGACAAAACTGCTTAGGGTGATGAAATTTATAGAGTCGATGTACAAGAGGAAAAGGGAAAGGAGGTAAGAATGTGTAGGAGGAAGAACTTATAAACCTACAGAATTTTATTAAATTTCTGGTATGTATTTTGTAATGTGAGTTCTCTTCCCCAATAAATCTTTAATAACATAGCTATTTCTTATTAAAACTTTATAAAATTTGATGGGTCTGGAAAGGGGTATAACAAAATACTCCATGCATTCTAGATGATTAGAAGGGAGAAAGAGAATTACCAATGAGAGTTCTGTCACCTGCCCATTTCTGTGGCTGGCCTGTGAGTTCCAGCAGGTGGGACAATATTGATAGCTGATGCCTGCCAGAGTCTAAATAGGTGCTGGGGATTATAAGAGAAGTTCTTACGTACTTTAACCTTTCCAAACTGTGAAATCCTGTCATCCATCAATTTTGTGAGCTGAACTTGTAAGTGCAGTCATCCTACCCCCTTTAAAAGGGAGAGAGATTCTGGTAGTAATGATGTGCCTAAATCTGATGACAAACACATATAAATAGAAATACCCATGATTACATAGATATAAAATAACATATTAGCCTACTTATTATTTTTTTATAAGTGTTCCAAAAATTTAGAGTTTTAACCTGGCATTCTAAAAACCGATTTTAGGGGCATCTGGGTGCCTCATTTGGTTAAGCATCCAACTCTTGGTTTTGGCTCAGGTCGTGATCTCCTGATTGGTGAGTTCAAGCCCTGTGTTAGGCTCTGCACTGACAGCATGGATCCTGCTTGGGATTCTCTCTCTCCCTCTCCCCCTCTGCCCCCCCCACTCGCCCAAACTCTCTCTCTCAAAATAAATAAACATTAAAAAAAGCAGTCTAACATTTAAAAATAAAAACCTGTTTTAGAGCCATGATATATCAAAAAAATTATGTTAAAAATTAATAATTGCACAATGATTTTCCAATATTTATTAACTAAATAAATCACATGTTTTCCTTGCCAGCTGAATATTATGCCTATTTCAGCTGGAAATAATGAACCTAAAGCAAAATTTAAAGGCTCAGGAATGCCAAAAGTATAGTTAAAAAAAAGTATAGTAGTATTAGAGCAAAGAAGAATTAGGAAAACAAATCTGGACACACTGCAATAAATGCATTATGTATTTTGATAAATTCCAGGTATAGTTTTCAAAATTAGGTTAAAAAGAGCCATTGCTATCACTTTATGACAAAAATCCACTGATGCCTAGAATTAAAAAAATTAGTACCTCCTGCACATTTAATTACATGTTGGCAGATTTGTCAATATATACACCTTCAATAATGTGGATAAGCTTGCCACATTGTGTTTCTTTTGCCTTTAGTTTCTATTTAAAGACCATGAAGTTAGACATGGATAATTTTAGCTAAAACAGGAAGAAAACCTGAGAAATGAAACCAATTATGTGACACTCAACTTGAGGTGGTCAAAACTACACAACTATAAATGGTATCTCACATAGGGCTCAACCATTTTAATTGAATTCACTATTCACTAATGTGACCAATTGTACTATTTAGATCTGATGAGCTTAAGCTGATGAAATCATCATCTCTGAGATGCACAAAAATTCTGGAGTGACTCATTTCTCAAACTCCACAAGACATTCTAGGAAGAGGGAGACAACGAGGAAGGGAGAACATGAAAGTTGTACATAGACTTTTAATGTTTCCATGGTCTCTGCTTGAATATTCTAAGAATGTCTATGTCTCCATCCAACTGTGATGCTGTCTCTAATTTAAAGTTATGAGATTACATAACTGAATGAAACTTTTCACATCTTTTAAGCTATTAGCTGCAGGAGTTTTTTGTTTCTTCCTTCATTTCTTTTTTTTTTTTTTTTTTTTTGTCTTCACTCAGCCAGGTCCTTTTTTATTAGGATCCTATTAGCTGGCTTTGGGATGATGATAATATAGCTTGGCCAGTTCAATCACCACATTTTGTCTGTCGTTTTCCTCTCATGCACTTAATGGCTGCCTTGTACAAGATGAAAAATACTTAGAGCAAATCCCCCTTGAAAATGAACACAAATAAGTTCACATAGTCATAAATTAATAACAGGCAATCTTTCATTTATACCTGCTTGTATCCTTTTGTCTGATTGCTCCATTAGTCCCTCTCCTCTGAAGTTTCAAATAAAGAAAATGTAATGCCACCTCTAAGTATAATTAGAATGGATAAATGAACAGAAAAGTAAGAAGCATTCTGAGTCATTAATTGTCCTAACAGGCTCAATCTGGGAAACATGAATGGTGAATATGCTAAACAAAAGAGAATGTGCACATTATGCTTAGAAGCAAAGTAAAAATCAGTGAGAGCAGCCTACAGGAGGAAAATATAGGATGCACATTGCTAAGCATAACTTAGCAAATTATGTCTGCTTCTTTATTATGGTATTGTTATCAAAAGTATGGTAACCATACTGGTAGAAGCTTTGTGTTTAGGTGAGTAAGTTCTGGAAACTCTTTCTTATTGATGGGGCTATTATTAAGATGCAAAATGCTCTTTTTTAGATTGTGCTTATATATTCAAACTATTTGACTATTTTTTTGTTTTGTTATTTTAAATAAAAGATTTTGTTGTTTGCATGTGTTAAAAGATAAACTGAGGCATATTAAAAATTATGGGTTTGAGCAAAAATCCATTCTATTTGGAGAGCACCAAACCAGAAGTAGTTAGGAGTGCTCCATGGACAAAAGCTTGGGAAGAGACTTTTACAGAGAAGCAAATCAAGGAAATAAATTGGTATAGCTTGAAGTCTAGTTGGGTAGTTTGTGATTGGCTGCCTTTAGACTTTGTGTTTGGTAATCTTGAGCCATTTAAAGACTTAGATTTTGGTGTGTTAAGGTAGGCTACCATGGCATTAGAGTCACTTTGATGTAACGGCCTCCTTGTTTAATAGTTTAACACATGTATATTTGGTGTATGTGTGTGGTGTGTGTGTGTGTATCTGAAATTATGTAAACAAACTATTGGAGTAGACTTATTTGCTAGCATACTGGCAAGGAATAAATAGCAAGAGGTGACAGACCAACTGTATATACATATGAATAACTATAATCTATAAACTTATCAGATAGACAGTGTGGTGAGGTAGTTAGGACTTAGAAAGCATAGTCCTTGGGCCCAAATCTCAGCTTTCTCACTTACTTGCTCTGTGATCTTGAACAAATTACTTTTTTTCTATGTTGGTTTTCTTCGTGATGTGGGAATATTAGTGGTTAATTAATGGGATTTTGTGAGAAATACATGATTAAATAAATATAAAGTGCATGGAACGCTACATAGTCCATGACAAACACCCTTACCATTTCAGGATAAATATAAAATATCATGATGCGATATAGTACTATCAACTGTGCTCTGGTTGATGTTTTTAACAAGTTTTTACTTGATAATCCAGGGTTCAAGCAATCTATCGAGAGTCTGAAGGGAAAGGCATTTGCAAAATATAAAAATACTAAAGGTTATTATTTGCACTAAAAGACTGATGTACTGAACTGTCTATAGGAGATTTCACTAAGATCTTAGAGGTAAGTTTGTTACAGCAGAGGCCTTGGGGAGGTTGTTTTCCTGCCATCTCTGAGCCTTTATGTTCCCAATTCAAAAATGCAGTAAATCAGAAATGCAAAGTTAATGTAAACTAATAGCCCAATTCTTCATAAAATGAAAACAAAATTAAAGTTGCCTAATGCTAATCTATCTCTTATCTCTCGCTTTAGCAATTTATCAATAGACAAAAAAATAACCAGTTTGTAACCATAAGCAGAAAATTAGCCTAATATGGACAATATTTGTGGAACATCTCCTAACATAACTATCTTTAGCAGCAAGCTAGTTTCTCCCTCTTGCCCCGCACACCATTATAGCCTAAGACAAGAGGACAGAGCAGATGGGAAAACAAGAAGATAGGATCTAGCTGGAAATCTGCCAGACATGAGGAGCAACTAGGAAGCAATGTATATCTTCATCTTTCTACCTTGTGGCTTTTTAAAGGAATACATAAAATGGAGAGAAGGTGACTATAGCATGCCTCTCTCCCTATCTCTTATTCCTAGTTCAGATCTGATGTGTGCTCTGAGAAGGAGGAGGCAAAATGTAGATATATACAGACAGGAAAAGGAGAAAATGGAAACTAGAGACACACTGCCCTGAACATAACCTGGGGGGGGGGGGTTGTCTATAAGCTCCTAAAATATCCCCTCAAGGCACCTCAGCATAACATCCAGTATGACACGGGGGACAGGAGTTCTCACACATGCCATAGAGAATATGCAGAGGTGCCAGTGGTGACACAGAAGCCTACAGTTAGGAAGAAGAGCTGCCAATGGCAAACATGCAATATCTGAAGGCCAATTTAATACTTTAATACTTAAAGGCCTAATGCTGGCCAAACTGGCCATTATAGGCCATTACATTCCAAAAGGCAGTGACAAGCATAGCCCAGTAGAGCAAGTTCAGAGACCAAGCTGATTGAGTCAGCCCTCTTAAATGGAATAGGGCCAGATTACATATACAGGAGGCCCTCTCCCTTGTGGTCAGGAGGTCAAATCATCCTTCCACTTGAACATATCCAGGCACAACAGAGGGAGGAACAGAGAGAGGAGAAGAATATCTGAAAGCCTGATTGTTTCACCAAAAAAGACTTGAATAACCACATTAAGGGTGCTTAAGTCTCAAAGAGACTAACGTACTTTTAAATTTCAGTTGAAAGTTTGTATCTATACCTCCATACATTGCTCTCAATCCAGCTGAGTAGAGGTTTCTATGAATAATTAAATCAAAAATAGAAAATAGAAAAACTGCACTTTCTTTCTTGATATTCTTAAAAATGACCCCATTACATTTCTTTTCCATGAAAAACAATTGTACTAAAATATATGAAAATTGGTTCTACACAAACTATCAAAAGGCTAAATGTGTTCTCACTTAGAAGTCTAAATAAATGATTTTTCTTAATAGAAAGAAATAAAAGGAATAAGACAAAAAGGTTGACATATCTTTTAATGAATGAATAATTAAAATAATTTGGTTTTGAGTTGGTTTAGGGGGAGGCTATGGAGGGGGGGTTGTTTATTCTAGATTAAGTCATAATTTTTGGTTGTCATGTGCATGAAATGTCCGAGGTACAAGAAAGTACTTAGTGAAGCAAAGAGGACACATGGAGAGCCCAGAAGAAATTAGTTCGGTTTCCTGGGGTTAGAATTTGCATGCAATTTGTAAGCAGAGGGAACCCAAGGGCCAAGAGTGAACATTCGATTAGCACCACTTAACATCTTAGTTTTCCCTACAAAAACCAAAACCAAAACCAAAATAACAACAACAACAAAAACAAAACCTCTTCAGAACACACACAAACAAAATCTCTTTTAACTTTACTTACTGGATATTGCTTAACAAATCTTTTCCCAGAAAAAAAAATGGATATCATATGTCCCATTTTGAATTAATTTTAGCCTCTGACACATATCCAATATAAGACCAAGTTCCATGAGGAATTAGGGGACTGGAGATACTCTTTAGTATCCCAACATGACTATAATATAAAAATTTTATCCCAATTTATCCTGATTAACCATAAAATATCTCTAAACTTTACAAAAAGTAAATAAAAACTAACATAAATTTTGTGTTGTTGTTTCTCTTACAAAAATTGTTCCTCATACAAAATATGTTCTGTCTCCTAAACTGTCATATAAAATATATATAATCTGAATATTTTTAAATGAAACTCAAAATTATACCATGATATGGAGACAGATTTAACCAAATGATGTTGATGCAATTTTAATAGGGACAAAAATTTAAATACACTCACAATTCACGATTTCAAAGGAAAGGCATTAGTATTCATTGAATGTATGAGTTAAGAGAATATAAATTTTTCAGTGTTTAAGATATGAGAGAAACATAGTAATAGATACGAAAATCTCATCTGTAGAGGTGAGTTTTAAAGACAGTTCACCAAGCTTTACTGGGATAGAGATTTCTACATCTTTTCATGACTCTCAGTTTCACACATAGAACTAAAGAAAATCTAATAGGCTAGTGAGCTTAAGAACAGGTGTTCTCAGTATCTTTGGCAGCCATGTCTCCATCAGAAGCTGGGCGATATTCTGGATCTTTTGACTCTTCATTTGTTAAAAGCTTACCTAGATCAACGTGCTCATTGTTCTATCTCCTTCCAATGCATGCAAGGAAGGTGTGATTTGTAATAAAATTAAAGATAATAAATGACATGTTGTTATCCATACCCATGTTTCCCCTCCTCCTTGAGTATCTATACAAGAATTTTAATGAATACCATTAAAAAAGGATAAGGGCCAATGCAAATTAACAACACGAATCTTTAACTGATAAGAAATTGTTATGGATGTAGTATGGCAGAAATTAATATTATATTTGACTTTGTCACAAGCACAAGTCTGTTTTAAAATCTCCTATTTGTTTTCCGTTTGTAACTCTGGTCTTAGCCACTTTGGACTCATTGGATTGCTTTATTGTCCCTGAGCTCATGGCTTATAAAGAAATCTACTTTAGCTGTTTATGGATGGTACTATGATTAGAAAGGTCAATATTCTCCATCTAAAAACTACGTAGAAGCAACAGAGATATAACTACTTTTAGAGGTCCTTCTCAGAGGTAAAACTCTAAGAATACTGATTCTTCTCATTTAGCTCTATTCTTGTCTATGGAACTCATTCCTTCAGTGTCTATTTGAATGTGTTTCATTTCTCTCCAGGAAAATGATATTATAAGAATTGTTCAATATCTCCTCTTTTATTTCTAATCTTATTTGAGTCTTATCTTTTTTGTCTTAGTCTAACTAAAGGGTCATTAATTTTATCTTTTCAAAGAACAAGTTTTTACTTTCATTTATCCTTTCTATTTCTCTGGTTTCTATTTTGTTTATTTCTGTTCTGATCTTTGTCTCTCTCCTGCTAAATTTGGGTATAATTTGTTCCCCTTTTTTCCAGTTCCTTGAAGTGTAAAGTTATTTGGGAGCTTTCTAATTTCTTTTTTTAACATTTATTTATTTTTGAGAGGCAGAGCATGAGCAGGGGAGAGGCAGAGAGAGAGGGAAGCACAGAACCCAGAGCCCAACAGGGGGCTGTAACTCATGAACCATGAGATCATAACCTGAGCTGAAGTCAGACACTTAACTGACTGAGCCACCAAGGCACCCCCTTTCTAATTTCTTAATATATGTATTTATTGCTATAAAATTTCCTTTCAGAACTGCTTTTGCAGCATTTCACAAAATTTAATATGTTGTATTTCATTTTCACTTATTTCAAGATAATTTTTTCCTTTTGATTTCTTCTTTGACCCATTGGTTGTTTAGCAGTAGTGTTAGTTTACACATATTCAAAGATCTACTCTCACTTTTCTCTTGATATCTAATTTCATGACACTGTGATTAGAGAAGATCATTGGTATGATTACAATCTTCTTAAATGTGCTAAGATTCATTTTGCAGCCTGAATTTCTAATCTGGAGAATGTTCTATGTGCACTTGAGAAGAATGTGTATTCTGCTGTTATTGGGTGGAATGTTCTACATATGTCTATTAAGTCCATTTGTTCTAAGTTATGGTTCAATTTTGACATTTCCTTCTTTTCTGTCTATATTCTATCCATTGCTGATAGTGGGGTATTGAAGTTCCCTACTATTATTGTATTGTTGTCTATTTCTCCCTCAAGATCCATTAATATTTTTAATATATTTTATGCTTAGATGTTGGGAGCATATATATTTATGATAATTATACCTTCTTGATATATTGATCCCATTATTGCCATATAATGACTTTCTTTGCCTCTTGTTACCACTTTTGGCTTGAAGTTTATTTTTTTCTAATAAAATTATGGCTATACCCACTTTCTTTTGGTTACCATTACTTAAGTATCATCTTCCACACCTTCACTTTGAGGCTATGTTTGTCCTTGGAGCTGAAATGAGTCTCTAAAGCCAATATTTAGTTGGCTCTGGTTTTTTAATCCACCTAGCTACTCTGTACCTTTTCACTGGTAAGTTATTGATATACAAGAACCTACCACTGCCATTTTATCTTTTGTCTTCTGGATGTTTTGTATCTCAATTGTTTCTTTTTCCTTGTTTCTGTCTATCTTTTTAAGTTGGAGATTTTCTTTTTTTTAGTTTTTTTAAGTTTATTTATTCATTTTGGGAGAAAGAGAGACAGCATGAGCAGGGAAGGGGCAGACGGAGAGAGGTGAAAGAGAATCCCAAGCAGGCCCTGCACTGTCAGCACAGAGCCCAATGTAGGGCTCAAACTCACGAAATCATGAGATCATGACCTGAGCTGAAACCAAGAGTTGGATGCTTAGCCAACTGAGCCACTCAGGTGCTCCTAAGTTGGTGATTTTCTATGATGATTTGTTGAGTCTCCCCTTTTTGGTTCCATATCTTTGCTATAAATTTTTGTTTTGTGATTATCAGTAAGTTTGTATAAAATGTCTTACAGATAAAATAGCCCTTTTTCTGCTGATAGCAACATATCCTCATTTGCCTATACAGGTTCTGTCATTTTTCTCCCCCCCTTATTTTATTAAAAAAAAATTTTTTTTTTCAACGTTTATTTATTTTTGGGACAGAGAGAGACAGAGCATGAATGGGGGAGGGGCAGAGAGAGAGGGAGACACAGAATCGGAAACAGGCTCCAGGCTCTGAGCCATCAGCCCAGAGCCCGACACAGGGCTCAAACTCACGGACCGCGAGATCGTGACCTGGCTGAAGTCGGGCGCTTAACCGACTGCACCACCCAGGCGCCCCTCTCCTCCCCTTATTTGTTGTCACAAACTATTCCTTTTTTTCTGTGAGTTTATTACCAAATTGTAATAGCTATAGTTATTTTTGATGCTTTTTTCCCTTTAACTCTTATGGTATAGAGCTTAACAACCTATTCTGAAACAGAGTTACAATTTTCTGATTCTGTCTATTTAATATCTTACTCAAAGTTTTGGTATTCTTGTCTTTTTAGTTCAGGTAGAAGAGCTTCTTTCAACATTTCTTGTAAGATAGATTTAATGGAGGCAAACTCTCTCACCTTCTTCTTGTCTGGGGAAGCCTTTATTTCTCTTTCATGTATGAAGGATAACTTTGCTGGATAAACATTCTTGGTTGGAAATGTTTATTTTTCAATACTTTGAATATGTCATTCCACTCTCTCTTGGCCTATAGTTTCTGCTGAGAAATCTGCTGAGAGTCTAATGGGGATTTCCTTGTGGGTTACTTTCTTTTTTTTCCCTTGGCTGCTTTCAACATTCTTTCTTTATCAGACATACAGAGGACTAACAGACACATGAAAAGATGCTTAGCATCACTCATCACCAGGGAAATACAATCAAAAACTACAATGAGTTATCACCTCACATCTGTCAGAATGGCTAAAATTAACAACGCAGGAAACAACAAATCTTGGGAAGGATGTGGAGAAGGGGAACCCACTTCAACTGTTGGTGGTAATACAAACTGGTGCAGTAACTCTAGAGAATAGTAAGGAGGTTCCTCAAAAAGTTAAAAATAGAAGTACCCTATGGTCCAGCAATTGCAGTAAGTATTTACCCAAAGGATACAAAAATACAGATTTGAAGGGATACATGCATCCTGATATTTATAGAATCATTACTAATAATTGCCAAATTATGGAAAGAACTCAAATGTACATTGTCTGATGAATGGATAAAGAGCCATAAAAAAAGGGCCATAAAAAAACTCAACCATAAAAAAGAATAAAATCTTGCCATTTGCAATGATGTGGATGGAGCTAGAGTGTATTATGCTAAGTGAAATGAATCAGAGAAAGACAAATACCATTATGATTTCACTCATATGTGGAATTTATATATGTGGAATTCATATATGTGGAATTTATATATGTGGAATGTATATATGTGGAATTTACAGATGACCATGGGGTGGTGGGAGAGACGTAAACCAGAAAACAGACTCTTTCTTAACTATGTAGAACAAAAAGAGGATTACTGGAGGAGAGGTGAGCAGGTATGAGCTAGGTGGGTGATGGGTATTAAGGAGGGCTTGTTGTGATGAGCACTGTGTATGTAAGTGATGAATCACTAAATTCTATACCTGAAACTAATATTGAACTATATATTAACTGAATGAAATTTCAATAAAAACTTGAAACAAAAAAACATATTCTTACTTTATCATTAACTTGACAGCTTCATTATAATGTGTCTTGGAGAGAGTCTTTTGCATTGAAATAGTAAAGTGATTTATTAGTTTCTGGGAACCATGATTCTCATGTTGGCTTTCCTAATGGAGTCTGATACTCTCACAAGTTTTCTTCACTTTTTCAAATCTTAGTTCTTTATCCTCTTCTACCTGAACCATTTCTAGATTGCTATCTTCCAGATGACTTATTCTTTCTTCCATCTGACCTGTTGTATTACCAACAGATACCACAGAAGTACAGAGAATCATAAGAGACTACTATGAACACATTACATAACCTATAAGAAATATATCCATTCCTAGAAACACACAATTTACCAAGACTGAATCAGGAAGAAACAGAAAACCTAAATAGACTGCTAATGATTCAAGAAATTGAGTCAGTAATGGTGAAACTCCTCCCAATACAGAAAACTTTAAGGCCAGACACCTTCACTGGTGAATTCTACTAAACATTTTAAGAAGAATTAATACCAATTATCCTCAAACTCTTCAAAAATATTGAGGAAGAGGGAACATTTCCATACTCAGTTCTATGAAGGCTGCATTGCCTTGATACCAAAACCAGATAAGGATACCACAATAAAACTATAAAACAATATCCTTGATGAATATAAATAAAAAATTCTCAACTAAATTCAAGAACACATTGAAAGGATTATACATCATGATCAAGAGAGATTCATCCCTGGGATGCAAATATGGTTCAACATAGGCAAATCAATAGCAATAATTCATCACATCAATAAAATGAAAGAAAAATTCCATGGTCATCTCAACAGATGCAGGAAAGCATTTGGCAAAATATAACAGGCACAGTAAAGTATAAGATATATGGAAGAAATATGCAAAAAGTTTTGGCATACTGATAAGAGCACAAAGGAAAACACAGACCCCCATGTTTAAGATCCACTTAGGACGGATTACCTTCAAAAAAAGTTTTTAGCAAATGTGTGTGGAAAGGAGAAGAATGGTAGTAATTAAGGGAAATAGGGAAGATTTCAGTGAGTAAGAATAGATATTACTAGACCCAATCTCATATATTTCTGATCCCTCAGATGATTGGGGGGGGATTAAGTTTAAGTATGCTTAAGTTTGATTTCCAACTTTTAGACAAGCCTTACTCTAAAACAATAAGATGACTGCAAAGAGTTCTTCAAAACAGGAGAGTGATTTCATAAGGCCAAATGGCAAGAAATGAGGTTAGAGTAACTAGCAGGAACTACCTCATGAAGTGCCCATGTAGCAAGTTAAAGAATACCTTTATCCTGAGAGTAATTTGTCCAAGATCACATGACAGATGAAAGATGGAGTAGAATTTTAAACCTAATCTGATTCTGGAATTCATGCTTTAAACCATCACGACTATACTGCACTGCATTTTAGAAAGATGGCATCATTGTGGAAAGTGCTTCAGAGTTAGACTAGATTGTCAAAGCAATTGGGAAGCTCTTGCCATTGAGATGATGAGGTCCTGTTTATAGAGGAATGGAAAGAGTGGGGAGTATCTAAGGAAAGAGATTAAAAGCCAGTTCATGGATTTAAGGATATTAACAAACTAGCCACACATATTCAGTTTCAGTCTGTAACTACCACAAATCATCCCTGAGATAAAACATTTAGGATCAGGTAGAACAGGTTTTTCCCTCAGATCTTTGATTTGCTAGCTGTGCATCTTGGATCAGGTAATTTAATCACACTGACCCTCCACTAGTTGTCTGTAAATTAAAAGTAATAATGCTTAATCTCATAGAGATGCCATAAAAATTAAGGGAATTTTATATATACCTATATATCTATCTATCTATGTCTTTTATAATATCTATCACAATGGCTAATAAACTTCTTATAACAAGGTTATAATCAAGGTTCCACAAATGAGGTTATTTACACAAGTATGGTACTTCATTTTAATGATGTCTGTCCCAAAAAAAGCATATACGGAAGTGTGTATGGTGAACACTATTTCCTTTAGAAGATAAACTGGAAGGTGCATCTACGTTGGCAGATACCACTTATTTGGATACGCATAGCATGACTTAGCTTCCTTATATTGTGAAATTCTCATTTAGGAGAAAAATATATGTTTGAAATACAAATCTGTTCAAATAACAGGAATACATGAACTGGAAATAAGGATTTCATTGCACAATTGGTACCATGATATGGACTCAATGTCTTTCTACCAATATCACAGAGATTAATATTTTTAAGTCAAAAAGAGTTTCACCAGCAAATAATAGGAAGACTCTGAAAATAATAGTACTAGAGCAATTTGACAGGTATATATATTTTTATTTTTATTTTTTTAGGTTTATTTATTTTGAGAGAGAGCAAGAGAGAACATGCATGTATGTAAGCAGGGGAAAGGCAGAAAGAGGGAGAGAGAGAATCCCAAACAGTCTCCATGCTGTCAGTGCAGAGTCCAATGTGGGGCTTCATTTCATGAACCATGAGATCATGACCTGAGATGAAATCAAGAGTTGGAACCAACTGAGCCACTCAGGTGCCCCATCTATTTTTCTTAAATATAACCTTTGCATGATTTTCAAAGACAATACGATATGCAAACTATGAAAGCCATACTGAAGTTTTATTATGTAAAATAAAACCACCAATCACAACCTCCCTGAATCTTTTCCAAATTAAACCTGTGGGTAGTAACTATCCAAAACAGAAGCATAGATATGGTAAAACACACAGATTTGTAATCATGGAAAGTTTTAAAAGATTTTAATTTCCTTATCTGAACAATTTTTAAAAGTAGATTCATCATCTATCTGAAATTCATCCTGAAGAAATTAAAGCAAAAAGAAAAATTCAACCTAGACAACCAACCAAAGATACGTGGGTCACAAAATTCCACAAGTCTTTTTTTTTCATTTTTTAAAAATGTTTGTTTACTTTTGAGAGGAGAGACAGAGCATGAGCAGGAGATGGGCAGATAGAGAGGGAGACACAGAATCTGAAGCAGGCTCCAGGCTCTGAGCTGTCAGCACAGAGCCTGACATGGGGCTTAAACTTACCAGCTGTGAGATCATGACCTGACCCAAAGTCAGACAATCATCTGAATGAGCCACCCAGGCACCCCATTCACGAGTCTTTGATAATATATTCCCTTTTCTAATAACAACCTAGAGTTTATATCTCTAATCTAAAGTAGGATCTTTTAAAGGTCAAATAGGCAATGCTGTTCAAAACAGCAGGAATGATATTTCTAAAATTAATGCTTTGCTTCTGTACTGTGATAAGGTTTATATTAACCACATGAATTGAGGATACAGCATAACTACTTATATATTACTATTTTAGAGAAAAGTTAAAGCTAGACATACATACTAGAAATTAATTAGAAAATATTACCCATGCAGTCAAGATATTACTGATGAGTCACTCTATGCAAGATACTAATTTACAACATGTTTCTTTGCACTACATCTAATAAATATGGTTTTCCTCCTTTGGAGAATGAATTTTTATTCCCAAGTGTCCTCCTTTATTTTTCAACTGTTATAAATACTTTCCATTATGAGATATATACCTATATAAGACTATATCAAACATATACGTTCAATTTAAAAGTAATTATTAAGACAATAACTATCAAGACAATATAACCACCTCTGGGGTTAAGAAATAGAACCTTTGTTACTGCCAAAGACACCTTTGTCCTTCCCTGTCATAACTCCTTATTGTATCTCAGGATTAACCACTGTCCTAACTTCTGTGATAAACATTTCCTTGGTTTTCATTATGATTTTACTATTGTTATAACTCCCTAAAACATATAATTTCATTTTGCCTCCCATGTTGCTTCATGTAAATGGAAGCTATTCTACATATTCTTCTGAGAATTGCATAAGTTCTCAATATAATGTTTGAAAGATTTATCTGTGCTATTGTATATATCAGCTATCCTCAGGGTTTTGGAATCTGAGTTAAGCTAAGCTCCTAAAATGAATTGGAGTGTTTCTCCTTCTTGTCTCCAGAGGATTCTGTGCCAAATTAGAATCACTTTATTTTTTTTTATTTTTTATTTATTTATTTTTGAAAGAGAGAGACAGAGCACAAGTTGGGGAGGGGCAGAGATAGAGGAAGAAACAGAATCCGAAGCAGGAATCATTTTATTTCTTGAATGTTGAGAAGTAAAAATTATTATGTAGTAATAATAATGTAATGAATTTTCACATATATGTATTATGCTTATAATTTCAAATTTTGTTATTATAAATATTAGCATTATCATTGTGCATCTATCCATACATATACTTACGTGGCTTATTTTTTATTTTTTTTATTTACCTGGTATAAAATGGATTTTAGCCTTCTCTGATTTTTTTTGTTCCAATACTATGTTTGTTTGTTTGTTTTTAATTGATAGGGCTATTCTTAACTTATACAACTATTCAGAATATGATAATGATTTGGAATCGTTTTTTCATATAATATAGAGATAAAAAGTTTCCCCCTCCAAATAAACATAGAAACTAAATGTTTTATAGTTTTGAAGGCCTGTTTTGAAATAGCCTTTGTCAATATTTTCATCTTTAATGTAAAATGATAATATAGTACCCCTGCCAACATTATGTGCTGAGTCATGTGAAATATGTTTACTCTATATCATAATGCTGACAACTCAGAAAGTCCATCTTCCTGCCTGGTTGTATGAAATTTCAAATCACCCCCAAAGGGATAACCCCAATTACAAGAAGTAGATCTTATATAGTGCATTGTGATAGAAATGCCTGTTAAACAGAAATAATACAAACACTGATGATCAACATGACTGAACCCCAAAATTAATATCATTATCAAAAACTGAACTAATAAGTAAGGTTATGAATTTGTGAGTTTGTTTAGCTCCTTGCATTTCAGGTTTTCAACTTTTTATGCTCCAATTTCATTTTCTTTAAAGAAAATTTCTCCTGAATTAATGAGTTTTTAAGACTTCAGAGAACTAGTGTCCTTTTTCTCTTTGAGACATAAAATATTTGCCTCTATTATATTTGAATAACAAGATACACAACAAAGACATAAGGGAAAAATAAAGTACAATATAAATCACAGATAAGCCAAAATAGCAATTAAACTGTTAGCCTTGGGGCGCCTGGGTGGCTCAGTCAGTTGAGCCTCCAACTCTTGATTTCCGCTCAGTCCCAGTATCCTGGGATCAAGCCCTGCATCAGGCTCCATGCTGAGCACGGAGCCTTCTTAAGATTCTTCCCCTCTCTTTCTGCTCCTTACCTGCTTGCTCTTTCTTTCTCTCAAAAAGAAAGAAAGAAAGAGAGAGAGAGAGAGAGAGAGAGAGAGAAAGAAAGGAAAGAAAGAAAGAAAGAAAGAAAGAAAGAAAGAAAGAAAGAAAGAAAGAAAGAAAGAAAGAAAGAAGAAAAAGTACTCCAGCAAAAAGACTAAATAAATAAATAAAGGATAAAAAGAATTAAAATTGTCGTGCCTGGGTGGCTCAGTCGGTTAAGCGTCAGACTAGCTGACACACTAAAAGTTATAGATGTTTTCAAAATTGTTACTGTTCTCTCAAAATAGTTCCAATGTTAACTGGATATATTTATTTTTTTGATCACAGTGTAGCTACCTCACAATCTTTTAAAATATAGAAAATTTTATGGCACGAAAATCACACTTTTTATTTTCTTCTCCCACCAGGCTTTTCTTGCATCATTTCAAAAATCTGAATTTAATCCCACACCTTGTAAAAAAGTATCCCTGAAATGATTCTTTATACTTAAGTAAAATAAACACACAAAAAAATCAGAACTTTTAAAAATATCATTTCAGAAGTTTATAGAAAAGCCTCTTAAAAGGGAGTATTTCTCAGCAATTCTCATATATTTCCCTAAGAGTAATTCTGGGAAATGAATTTTCAAGCTAACTTAAACAGTAAGAAAATACACGTAACGCTTTCGTATTCCATCCCTCGTCCCTGATCTCCCTTAGCCCTAAAATATTGTGAACAGTGCTTTGCGTAATTTAAAATTCCCATTTGGGGCATCTGGATGGTTCAATCCGTTAAGCATCTGACTTCGGCTCAGGTCATGATCTTGGAGTTCGAGTTCTAACCCCACATGGGGCTTTCTGTTACTGCAGAGCTCAAGCCCATTTCAGATCCTGTGTCCTCCTATCTCTTTCCCCTTATCTGGCACGTGTGTGCGCGAGCGCTCTCTCTCTCTTTCTCTCTGTCTCTCAAAAATAAAAAAATTAACATTAAAAAAAATGATGGGCTCTGGTTAAAAAAAAATTAATAAAATAAAATTCCCATTTAAAAGAACCGAATAGGTTTGTATCCATTGTGAAACCTCACCTACTGTTTAAATCTTGAGTCTCTACCCATAGAGAGGAATGAAGTTGTCACACCTACCACTGAGAAATTCCACAACTGCTCTGAGGAATTGGAGGATATATAGTCTGGCCTAGTTATGTTTCTCATGGAATGTAGCATAGATCCATCCATGCACATAAAGGCAATTCACAATCACCTATGATACTTTTCACAGGGGTAAAATTACAGCCTGTTGCTACCTGATTGTTATGTGCTTAGAGGAATCGGATTCACAGTCATCGCTTTTAATGTTTACTTGAACAGGGCACCTCCTTTTGCTCTGGCTGTCCAGATGTAATTAATTTAGAGGCATTCAAGACTGACCATTTGTACTTAAAGTACCTAACTCTTCCTTAGCTTCTATTTAATGTTTGCTAACACAGTCACCTCTTACTGCCTTTGGGTGCCCCAATACATTTGTATGAATGGAAAGTATTTTTCATATATTCTAAAATCTAACACTATGTTTCAACAAATTCACTGAATATCAATTATACCAAAAAAAAAAGCTCCTTATGCTCTACTTAGCATTCTAGAAAATAATTTTCATTTTTAGTTTGAAACAGATCATTATTGCTGGCAATTAAACATCATCCAGATAACAGTAAAAAGTAAATAAATAAGAAGAAATTTTCTCTACTTCTGTTGGTCCCAACAGTCTAGAGGTTAATAATCTCCCACAATAAAAACCTGTGTTTGAATACTGCTCTACAATTTATTTACTATTCATGTGACCACTACTAAGTACTTTAACTTAAATAAGCTTCATTTTTTCATATGTAAATTCTTCACATTTGAATTATTTTACTTGTCTATTGCACTAGATGGAATTTTCAGCACAATGTTATAGAAGTGATGAGATTAGCCACATTTACCTTATCTCTGTTTGTAAGGGAAAGTGTTAGATATTACCATTGAGTATAATGTTAGCTTAGGGCTTTTATGGAATATCAAACATACATTAAACAGGAACCTTTCCAATAGCCTAAACTATCCCATTCCTCAAATCTCATAGTTATACAATTTACAACTTTGTATTTTCAACTGATATAACCAAGAAAAATGACAAGTTAAAGGGTAGTGATATTTTAAAAGTCACTTTAAAAGCTGAAAAATACATTGCTTTTGTTTTTAGGCAGTGGAATTATTATGTGCACCACAAGTTCTATTATTCTTTCAAGAAAACCCACATCATTTATCCCTTTTCAGTTCTCAAGCATTTCTATTTCCTCTGATAATTTTACCCCGAAATTAAAATGCATGATAATGAGACATAATCTTAGTTTTTCCCTACTGGGCTGCTCAGAACTGAGAGAATTTAAAACTTTATTCTTCCTAGTTTGATTGAACCTGTGAGAAAATGTTCTTTCTTAACAGATCAGTACAAAATATAATCCACAGGGACACTAAGCTCACATGTGCACATAGTATCCCCCCATTGTTAGCAAAAATAAATTACTTCCTCATTATTTCTCTTTGCATGACAAACCTGCTCCACTTTGTAAGCTGCTTCAGATCCAGAAACATTTTACAAGATTGATCTTTCATTAATGTTTATATATTCAGGAATTCTGAATCTTGATTTATACTGGTGGTCTTCAAGAGGACAGTATATATACTAAATCAAATTGCCTGTGATGTACTTGAGATGCCAAATCCTTCTATTTGAAATTAGTCCCTCACCTTTTGTGTGTAAAATAAAAAACATATATTCTTCGAATTTGACCATGAAAGCTGCGGTTGCTTCTGGTGATTTTAGGCACTATTACACTCCTCTTGCTTATTTCCTTAAGCAAGAAATCTTCATGTTTTAGTGTTATTTATTAAATAAAAAAGTATGTGGGGCATAAGGTTCTGTGTCCTAGTGAATGAGTGACCACCTGAATCTGAATCTCTATATAGACTATCCAAAAGCCATATTGTTCAATAAAGAGAGCATACAGAATCACCTGTAATCCATGCCTATAGTATAGTATAGCCAAAAAGACAGAACATACTATATAAGTTACTCCGTAAGTGTATAGGGAAACAAACATTCCACACCAGCAAAATCAGCTCCAGAGACTAAGGCAAACTGGAAAGTCAGGCAAACACTATGCAGAAAAGAAGAGAGAGCTCTGTGCACCCAGGGGTGAAAGAAGATAAATAAAATCATCATCAGCATCAAAAGAGGCCTGCCCCCCTTGGGAGAAAATACTAAGAAGAATCTAATATCTACTGCGTCAGAAAATTGACTATAGAATAATTGAAGGCAGGGGACTTAAAAGTACATGTGAATAGCAGGTTTGGGGAGGCATTACTTCATAAGGAGGAGAAGTAATTTTCTCTCAAAAAGAAGTGTGCTTTAGATAATTGGTAGTGAAGCAAAAGAAAAAAAGCAAGCAGAATTTAAAGATCCTACAAAAATGAAAGAAAATCAGGAGATCAAAAGATATCAAAAAAGCACCATATTTTTAAGAACCAGAACATAATACTAATACAAGTGGACAGTTTTGAACAAAAATACATAGAAAAACCCTCCAACTCCTCACTCCAGCCTAGATAACATCACCTGTTACTATTGATCCAGGAAGTATGACTGTGAAAAGGACTGAGACTGGAGGTAATATCCATACAAAGTCACTATAAAAAGAAAATGAAAATGAGAATCAAAATATTTTACTGGATAAAAACTCTCCCCTCAAAATTAATCTGGAAACAAAAGAATAAACATAATACAACACCATACCCTGGATTAAATATCATTAAACAAGCATTTGCAAATATGAGAAAAACTAAAACAAACAAAAAACTGAAAAAAATCTCAAAAGAGAAGTGAACATAATTAGAAGATATGAAATTATTCATGGCATTTGAATTCAGGAAGAAAACTGAAGAAATTTAACAAAATTATCTCAGATTTTGAAAAAAGAAGAAATTAGAAAGTGACAAAGGGAGAAAATATTTGCATAAAAGTATTTGCAAATCTCATATCAAAGACTCATATCTAAAATCTATAAAGAACTCTTTACACTCAACAGTAAGAAAACAAATAACCCGATCAGAAAATTAACAAAGGAATTTAACAGACACTGCAATAGACACAACCAGCAAAAAAACATATGAAACAATGTAAAAACATCATTAACTATTAGGGCAATGAAATTAAACCATTATGAGATCCTATAACATAGTTATCAGAATGAAAAAACCACTACTACTAAATTACAGTGAGGATGCACAGAAACTTGATCTCTTATTAGTCTTAGAGTGCAGATGTAAAAATGCTACAACCATTCTGGAAATTACTGTGATTACCATCGAACAAATAATTACCTTGATTTGTGAAAATTTGGTGTATATTCATCTCTAGTTATTTATCCCTCCAGTCAAAATAAACCACCTGGTATATTTTTCAAAGTTCTGTTCACCAGGAGATTTTCCTATACCAATGTCCTTTAGGGACATGTGAGAGAGGGATTGTAGTGCTATAGCTGAATCATGTGTTAACTAGGCTCAAATATTTTTTCTTCTGCCAACTGGTCTTAGAGAACTTTCCATACAGTCACAGGTGGAGATTGAAAGGTAGGGGACAATGTAGCCAGAAGGAGGCTTATGACATTGGGCCACTTACTCATGAAACTTACTGGTGCCTTCAGGATTTGCTCAAGCCTAGTCTTGTATATGCTATGTCTATTTGATGATGGAGTGCTGCTGTGCAGGCCCAGATTTATGGCTAGTTCATGTTGGGGTAACTTAGTGAACAATGGTCAAGCATTCAGTACTTACTAACGTTTACAGCTGTTTCTCAAAAAGAATACAGTTATCTGCAGAGGATAGCACATTTTGCTCCAAAATCCTACAGGCCTGTGGCTAGTTTACAGACATGCTATACAGCATTTGTATCTGCCACAGACATTTCAAATATCACTGCATCTACTGGGATACATGCCCCAAGTTGTATAGAAGCTGGCACAGAAGCCTGGACCTATTGCAAAGTCTTTTCTTATTCTGGGTGCTACTCAAACCCATCAGTTCTTCATCTACTTGGTAAAAGAGTCATAATAGCTTACCCAAATGAAGTATATGCTGCCTCCAGAATTCAAAGGAGGCCTAGGAGGCACTGTGCCTCTTTCTTGGCAGTAGGATGAACCAGTTGCAGCAACTTTCCTTTACCTTGGAAGGATGTTTCAACATATCCCAGATCACAGGAACTTTAGAAATCTTATGGAGGTGACAGGCCCCTGAAATTTCATGAAATTTATTTGGCCATGTATGTGCTTTACCAAGGTACCTAAAGTAGTTGGTACCTCTTGATCACAGGGTCTAATCAGCATGGTATCATCAATGTAATAGACTTGCCACTATAGATTCCTGTGGAATGGAAAAGCAACCAAGTTCACTGCAGATTACAGTCTGACAGAGGGCTAAAGAGTTGATATAGCCCTGAATTAGGACACTGAAGATATAATGTTGGTTCTACCGATAAAAGCAAACAGCCTCTGACAGTCTTTACTAGGGTATCAAGAAATATTTGCCAGTTATCAAATATGCATATCAAGTATCAGGAGATATGTTGATTTGGTCTAGCAAAAAAAACAACTACAAAAAACAAACAAAACTTCCCTCCCCAACAAATCTACATGTGCAACTACAAATGTTGTCATCACTTTATTTAGTTTACTGTGATTCATTCTTCATAGGCTCCATCTGTCTTCTTCACAGGACAAATAGGAAAGTACAGTGAGATGTGATAGGAGTAACCAGCTCTACATCCTTCAAGTCCTGGATAATGACACTAATCTTCAGGAATTTATATTGCATTCATTTTACTATTTTGGAAGGCAAAGGTAGTATGTTAGTCAGGATTCTTCAGAGATACAGAATCAACAGGACGTGTGTGTGTGTGTGTGTGTGTGTGTGTGTGTGTGTACACACACATTTTAAGGAATTGGCTCACACATTTGTAGAGGCTTAGCAAATCCAAAACCTGCAAGTTAAGCTGGTAGGCTGGTAGGCTGGAGACCCAGGGATGAGTTGCAGTTTGATTCCAAAGGCAGTTTGCCGGTAGAATTCCTTTTAGCTTGGTGGTCAATCTTTGTTCCATTTAGGCCTTCAATTGATTGGGTGAGGCCCACCCACATTATAGAGGGCAGTCTGCTTTACCCAAAATCTTCTAATTTAAATGTTAATCTCATCTAATACATAATTTCATAGAAATATAAAGAATATTTTTGATGGAATATCTGGCCATGAGGGCACAACCAACTTGACATTTAAATTAACTATCCTAGTTTGTTCCACTGGCTTTTACTTGGCCTTAACTACCATAACAGCTCTCTTTCCAAGCATCAGTTCCTAATGCATAGATGCTGCCAATTACTGAGCATATCATTTCCAATTATGTCCACTAAAACCTTGGGAATAACAATAGGATGGGTTTAGATATCTACTATGAGATAAGCCTGAGACAAAACTCCATTGACCACTCACTCTTCATAAGCCCCTACTCTCTATAGTAGACAGAGAGAGTTTTGCATCTCTAGGAATTTGTGTCAGTATAAAGCCATTGTCCAAAAATCATCAGTCTTATTATTACCCTAACCCTAATTGCATAACCCACTAATAAATGGTCACAGGTCCATTTGGGAAGACTAGGAGGAAGATAAACATGATAAATTAAGGACCTTTCATTAGAAGAGAAAGAACTGAGACTTTTTTCATTAAACAGGATTTGGCTCTGAAAATTGCTTGAGAAGACTTTATCCCCAATTTCAGTAATTCAGGTCTGACTTTTAATCATACTTAGGGCTTTTCCACTTATTCAAAGCAAGTAAGCTTCAGAATACTGCTTTTTTCAGTTCTTGGAATATCATGATCAATTACTCAATACTAAATATCATAGAAGTTAAGAATATTTTGATTAATGCTTCAAATGTGCTGCCCAACATTTATAAACATCTTGTCTTTGGTGATAAAGTCTCACCACTTGCATAAATACCATCATTCACATAGAATTCAGGAAAATAAGTTTGATTTCAACAATTATCACTATAATTTTTTGCCTAAAGAGAAAAAAACAACAACACATACCCCCCTATCCACCTACAAAGAATGATAGAGAGAGAGAGGGGTGGGGGAAGGTAGGGAGAACAGAGAATATATCTTCTTTTCAAAGGCATATGAGTTTATAGTCTCAAGGACCATTAACACTGACATATATTATGTGATTTTTAAAAAATCTCCAAAATTTTGATAAAACAGAAATAATATAAACATTCTCTGCTCAGAATGCAACAAAATTAGAAATTAATAACCAAAGCAAAAAGAAATCCTTGCATCTGGGAGTGTTAAAACTATTACATTAAAAACACTCTTGGGTTAAAGTGGAACTCAAATTATAATACTTCTAAAATGTAATAATGATGAATATACCTCATATCAATGATCAGACACAAGTTCTTAGCCTTATATCAATAAAGTTGAAAAATAGAATGAAAATGAATTAAATTCCCAACTCAAAAAAATTAGAAAAATAACATTTTATGAGTATCTACTACATGAAAGTTCTTCTTAGCAACTTTACTTATTAAAAACACTTACTGAGTATTTACTATGCCTAGACATTATACAAGGTATCCTATGAACATACCTCATTTCATCCTCACAACAATTCTATGAGGTAGTACTATCTCCATTTTACAGATGAAGACGTCATCTTTCTTAATCCATTTGGGCTGCTATAACCAAATACCATAAACTGAATAGTATGTAAACAACAGAAAATCATTTCACACAGTTGCAGATGCTGAGAATTCCAAGATTACAGTGACAGCATGGTTGAGCCCTGGCAAAATTTCCTGGGTTGCAGACTACCAAGTTCCATGTGGTGAAAGGGGAGAGGGATCTCTGTGGGGTCTTGTTTTCAAGAGAATTCCATTCATGCAGACTCCACTCTCATGACCTATGTCCCAAAGACTTCACCTCCTAATACCATCACATTGGACATTAGGATTTCAACATATGAATTCTGAGGGAGATACAAATATTCAGACTATAGCACCAGCCTATTACATTTCTCTAAGATAACTGTGGTCAGACATCTCTTTCAATCATGACAATTATTTTAGTCAAGTGAAATCTTTGAAGACTTGATGGTCTACATAGTGGAGGCTTCTAGAAGCCTGGACCTCAGTAAGATAACCGAAATAGCCATTTAGGCAAAGAAGTTCAGGAAGAACTTGCCTATACACAACCCATATGAATATACAGTTGATCTAGCTAAGGCCCAGAGACCTCAAAGAAATGAAACGATGTTTAGTGGGATAACTATGTTTTAGGGATCTGGAGAGCTGGATTATACTTTCTACTCTACCATAAATTGACTTTATGACCATGGAGAAGACATTGTCTACTCAAAGTCTACTATTTTTAACCTATACCATAAAGAAAAAAGTATATATAATCTTTAAAGTTTGATTCAGTTCTAATCTGTAATATAGAATTCTTGGCAAGATGGTGAACTAACATAACTGGCTGGCTCCATCCCCTAGATCAACCTTGGAGAAACTATAGCTTCCAGAAGGAAATACAAATTCAAAGAACTAGAAAGAGGAAGAGAAAGAGACAGAGAGTTACTAGCAAAGAAGAAAAACTTCTTGAACAGTTTCATGGGGAATGACGGTAAGGCAGTCACTGGACTTGCAAAATAGATTGAAGAAAGCAATTTAAGTTTAGTTACTGCCTCCCTCTTGCATTATTTTTGGACCTAAATAAAACATAACACATTAAAACCTAAAACATCTCTCCATTTGTTATTACTAGCAATAGCCCAGAATACTGGTGGAGGTATGTATGCATAAAGGTTTTATCAAGGCATAATGAAAGTTCTAAAGGGAAGAGGAGAGGTCCCACTACCTGCCCCCAGGCACTTATTCATCCATTGTTTCTATTTCAAACTCTCAGACCTGAGATATCTTCCCCCAAGTGCTGCCTGCACTTAAGGGTTTAAAGGTAAAGCCCTGAACCAAGGAATTACCTGGTGAAGTGACAGCAAACAAAAGCCAGTGATAGTATTTTATGGATTGGAACCATCAACTCTAGGACTCAAAACTTCACTCTCCTTAAACTCAGTAGGACTGATACAAACCAGGTTCTGGTCTTTGGCCCTTTCCTAGTTTGGATTATCAGAAAGAAGAGTTGCTATACCCAAAGAAACATGAGATCACAGGAAAAATAAGTAAACAATTAATGAGTACAATTCCTCAAAAGTAAAACAGCAACTTTGAAAAGTTTGAAATTTGAAAAATTCAGCCTAGAGTAGAATTATTTAGAAGAGTAGACCAAGAATTGAAATAAGAATGATAAAATTAGGGGTGCTGGGATGCTTAGTTGGTTAAGCATCTGACTCTTGATTTCAGCTGAGGTCATGATCTCATGCTTCATGGGTGTGAGCCTGTGATGAGCCCTGTGCTGCAGCATGCAGCAATATTTTGTTCTACTCGCTAGTCCACTAGAATCCATTGGGATTCTCTCTCCCTCTCTCTCTGCCCCTCTGCGGCTCATTCATGCTCTCTCGCTCTCTCTCTCTCTCTCTCAAAAAATAAATAAACATTAACAAAAGTATAAACTTACATTAGGAGATAAGGAAATATATAAAAAGAATAGCATATTATTAAAAATCAAAACTTATTGGGGCACCTGGGTGGCTCAATTAGACGTCTGATTTTGGTTCAGGTCATGATCTCATGGTCTGTGAGTTGAAGCCCCATGTCGGGCACTGCGCTGACAGCTAGGGGCCTGGAGTCTGCTTCAGATTATGTGTCTCCCTCTCTCTCTCTGCCCCTCTCCAACTCATGCTCTGCCTCTCAAAAATAAATAAACATTAAAAAATTAAAAATTATTAAATATATTGGGGCACCTGGGTGGCTCAGTCAGTTGAGCTTCCGACTTCAGTTCAGATCATGATCTCGCAATTCGTGAGTTCATGCTCCACGTCGGGCTCTGTGCTGACAGCTTAAAGCCTGGAGACTGCTTTGGATTCTGTGTCTTCCTCTCTCTACCCCTTCCCCGCTCATGCTCTGTCTCTATCTCTCAAAAATGAATAAACATTACAATTTTTTTTTAAAAATAAAAAAATATTAAACATAAAAAAAGTTGAACAAAGAGAACAATATAGATAAGACACATATTACAGTAGATACAGCCAAAGATATAGCCTGGCAGATTTTATATACACAGTGAAAGTAAGAGTAACCAAAGGTGCTAGCTCCCTGAATTTATCCCAAAGGACAGCACTGCAAAAAAAAAAGAGTATATGAGTGTAACATAAATGACAGGACACACTATTGCTAAGGAGCCAATGTCTTGCTATAGCTAATTAGTTTTATAGCTTTTTATACACCATAAAATGGCCATACTTCATCAGAACAATGGAGGTGATGAGGAACTATCTCATGACAGCCTCTTTGGTAAATAAACATAAAAGTGGGAAACAGCCTTTTAGAAGCTCTTCACAAAGCATCTCATGGTTTCATGTTCCAGGAGGATTACAGGGCATTCTGCCAAGACTCAGATCAGCTATGATTTAAGACTTTCCTACATTTCTATGTAGATATATACAAGATAATTAGGGTAACATGGTGGAGTTATTCCCCTACAGAGAAATAGCATATGTGAAATCAAATTTTAAAACATGGATGATAGAAATACAAATGCCAAAATCAGGATAATAAGAGATACAAGGAAGAAGAGTAAAAATGGAGACGAGGAAAGAAATTGAAGAAGAAATGGAGATAAATTTTACAGAATTAAAGAAAGTTAGAAGATCTCAGATTGAAATATCTAACAATGTTTCAATAAAGAAAAAATGGAAAAAAACAAATATGAACATAAGAGCAGGAAATTTAAGAATATCAAAGATAAAGGAAGATTCTGAAAGTCTCTAAAGAGACTATAACCAACAATAAAGAATTAGGTTTATATTCGCCTCCTCAATAAAAATCTGAATGTATTTAAACAATGAGGTTATTTTTAATACTGAAGAAAAATGATATTTAAATTAGAATTTTATATCATATCAATATGACAGTCAAATGTGAGGGAATAATGATATTCCCAGGAACCTCCACTTCTTTAGAATGAGACAGTTTGTGGCAGGCTGATTTCCACTACAACAAAGAAAAAAAAACTAGAAGATTTATAAAAGTAATATTTTAGGTATATCAGACAGTCATGGAAACAAGGGCTAGATATAATAAAACTATATAAAGGGTAAAACAGTGTTCTAAAGTGAGTTGGTGATTGCCAGCTATACTTTTTCCCAAAGATATTTGCTATTCTAGATAAAGCTTGAACATCTTGTTTGCTATAGGGAGAAGGCTTCTGTTAGGACAGGAAAAATAAGCAAAAAAAAAAACTTTCGGATGGAGTGACAAATTAGAAAATTGAAGAGCCTCAAATATGTCAGACCCATACACTTACACATAAACACAGAATATTTGCTAATTTATAGAACTGTATAGGAGGCTAACAAGCTATGGCAAAAGAAGATAAAATGATTAAGGTCTTACACTGCTTAGGAAAAAAAACATTGGCTAGAAGAGGCACTTGTCAGATATTTAACTATCTTTTCTCTCATCCATGTGGCAAATTGAAACTGCATGAGGCAGAGGTTTAAAAAACGTTGAAAACCCTAGGGGGGAAAACCCGCAAATTCTTGAAGATAAAGAGACAAAGACTTACCAGGTTCTTAAACAATAATCCATGAAGGTCTCAACATAGGAATAGGTACAATCCAGACAGAAATTGAGTCTTAATTTCTCAATCCCTAACTGAAATGACATAATCACCCTCTTAGTCTATTATCTATCATAAAAAAAGAAACTATCTCTCTAGTAAAAGATATCATCATCAAAAGTACCTACAGTTCTTTGATACAAAATTGTCAGCATACAAAAAAAAAAATTACTACACTTGAGAAAAAAAAAACATCTGATGATAATCAAGAGTTAAAATAAATAATAGAAAAGAGCAAAGATAATCCAGATATTTGGGTTAATATATGCAAAAGCTTTAAAATAGCACTCATCTGGGGCACCTGGGTGGCTCAGTCGGTTGAGTGTCCGACTTTGGCTCAGGTCATGTTCTCGCGGTTCGTGACTTTGAGCCCGCATCAGGCTCTGCTGACAGCTCAGAGCCTGGAGCCTGCTTCACATTCTGTGTCTTGCTCTCTCTGCCTCTCCCCTGCTCACTCATGCTCTGTCTCTCTCTGTCTCAAAAATAAATAAAACATTAAAAAAATTTTTTTTAATAGAATTCATGTGCTCTATGGGCTGTTATCTAGGGTACAAGCTGGCACTACAAGGAGTAGTGTCAGTTTGAGGCCCCCCCTGAGGCCACTTGGCCTCAAACAAAATGGATGCTGAACCAGCAATAACACAAAGTATGTTACCTAAACCCTTGACACCTTATGAACACAGTTAATGTTTTTTCTTGCAATAAATTCTTATATTTAGAGATGCTCGGTCAAAAGATGTACAATTTTTAAAGCATTTTACATGCACTGCCAAAGTATCCATTAATAACTTTTTATAAATTTATTTCTCTGCCCAAGACAGTTGAGGATGCTTGTTTCTTTGTCCCCTCTTTGGCAACACTAGATATCACCCGATTTTTAAATCTTTGCCAATTTGATGGATAAATAAATATTGCTTTCATGTTTCATTTGTATTTCTGAATTATTTGTGGTTAAATATTTTTCATTTGTTCATTGGACACTTGCAGTTCTTTTATGAATTATATTTATTCTATTATTTTTAAAAAATAAATTAAAAAATAACATTCGTGATTAAGAAAATATAGTTGAAAATATGGATAGGTAAAACTTAGAGAAATTTCAACGAAAATTTGACACCTAAAAAAGAATCAGCTGAATAACCTAGAACTAAAAATATATTTTCTTAAAAGAAGAACTCAATTGATATTCTTAAAAGCTGACACAGAATTGGCAAATGGAAGACATGTCAATATTAAATACCCAAAATAAAGCACAGAGGAAAAAAGAACAGGAAAAATAAAATATAAGAAAAATGTGGGGCATGCTGAAAGGCTTAACATATATACAATTAAAGAACTAAAAGGATAAAATACATTAATGGAATAGAAGTAATATTTAAAGAAATAAAGGTTAGAATTTCCCAAAATGATGATAAATACACAACTCACAGATTGGAAAGTTAGGTAAACCCAAGGAGAATAAATGCAAAAAAATTACAGAGTGCATATCATATTAGAATAGCCCAATGAAAAACAAAGAGAGAATCTCAAAAGAGGTAGGGAAAAAGCAACACGTTACCTTTATAGGAAGTAAGACACCTGACTTCTCAACACAATTAATGAAAGCCAGAAGCTCAAAGAATAACATCTTTGAATTTCTGAAAGAAAATAATTGTCAATCTATAATTCCATATCCAGCAAGGATATCTTTTGAAAATAAATGCAGAGTGAAGATGTTTTCAGAAAAACAAAAGCTGATGGAATAGAAATTCTATAATTCAGTCAGGCAAACATCATCACAGATAGAAATATGGAATGCATAAAGGGGTAAAAAATACCAAAAAGGTTAATATAGGATGAATATAAATTAATATTGACTATAGCTTATGCCTGTTAAGAAACCTGAGAATAGGGAGGGACCAAGATGACGGGACAGCATGGAAGGTTTTTTTGCATCTTTCATCCCTGAAATACAGCCAGATCAACAATAAACCATCCTTCACACCTAGAAAAGTGATTCAAGGATTAACGCAACAATCTGAACAACCAGAACCACAGAACTCAGCAGGTATGCAGTTCGGAGAAGTGAAATGGGGAAGAGAGAAGCTGCGGAGGGCAGGGAGCTGCTTTTGATTGCAGAGAGAGGACAGAGACCAGGGGAGAGTAGGAGAAAGCATCCCCCGACTGCCCAAAAACAGGTGGAGAGAAAAGAAAGAGTATGCAAGGGACTGAACAAAAAAGGGAGAAAGGAGAAAGGAAAGTGTAAATTCCATTAAGATTCTATAAAAAGGGGGAGTGCAGAGTCTGAAACTCCACAGCTCCATATATGGCAGAGCTCTGGTGGGAAGGGCGAATCTCCAGGAGCAGGGAGCGAGGTCCAAAGGGTCCATGGGCCACACGGGGAGAGGCGGTTCCCCTGCTGGGAGGACATTTGGTAGAGGCTGTGCAGCTACCACCAGACAAAGGTCCCAGTGGACTTTGGAGAAAAACCACATTCGCTGGTGCTGGAATAAGGACGTTAAGTGGGAAGCCTGGTGCCAGATGTGTGTTGTGATTTATCATAATCCCTGAAATGTTGCTGCTACACGATTGACTGAAATTTTTCTGGGGTGGGCTGGCACCCAGCCAAGTCTCTGTCCATCGGCAACAGCACAGACCCACGAACATTCCTGGGGGCACCCAGCCATTGCTTGGTGAGACCCTCCCCCAGAAGTTCATAATGTGTCAAAGCTGAAGTCCCTCAGAAGTGAGGGGTTGGTAAACACAGCTGCATCTGACATAAAACTCAGGAGGGAGGTGCCACTTGGCACCTGACAGCTTGGTCACAGAAGGTGTAAAAGCAGGGAGTGGATGGAAGCCGGAGACAAAGGAGGGGTAGAAGATTGCTGGTCGGGGAGAACAGAGTTCCAATACTAGAGATGTAGCTGGGTGACACCATTTTCACCCCTCTGGTGCATGCATATCCACACCTACATGTGACAACAATCCACCCCAGTAAGCTAAGCAGTGCCATCTAGTGGAGAACGGAGCTATTACACTAAGCCCTGCCCAAGTGGGCCAGTTTCACTCTTCAGGAACACCACAATTATCTCTGCCTGCTTAGTATATGGACTATAATGTGCTTCGTAGTTTGACTTGTAGAGGAAACTGATATAATCTCAATAGAATTTCAGTCTGTTCCCTGGTCCATCTATTCAATTTTTTTTTCTTTTTCTATTCTTGAATACAGAAAGAAAAATTTTTATTTTCAATTTTTAATAAAATATTTTTTAATTTTTTTCTACTATATTTTTTACTTTGTGTAAATTTTTCAAATTCTATTTTACTTCCATCATTTCATTTTATTCTATTTCACTGTAATCATGTTTTCCAAATTTTCAAATGATATCCTTCCCCCCCCCCTTTTCTTATCTTACCCTTTTTTTTCTAATCTATCAAGCTCTTTTCAACAACCAGAGCAAAACACACCTAGGATCTAGCATCACTTATTTCATTTTTTTGTGTTTTTACTTTTAATTTTTTTACCTTATTAATTGCTTTTCTTCCTTCAAAATGACGAAATGAAGTTCACCCTGAAAGAAAGAACAGGAAGAAATGACAGCCAGGGATTTAATCAACACAGATACAACAAAGATGTCTGAACCAGAATTTAGAATCACGATACTAAGAATACTAGCTGGGGTTGAAAATAGATTACAAGATTACAATCCCTTTCTGTGAAGATAAAAGAAGTAAAATCTAGTCAGGATGAAAAAAAATTGTTATAACTGAGTTGCAATCTTGAATGAATGCCACGTGGCAAGGATGGATGAGGCAGAGCAGCAAATCAGCAACATAGATGACAAACTTATGGAGAACAATGAAGCAGGAAAAAAGAGGGAGACTAAGGCAAAAGAGCATGAATAGAGAATTAGAGAAATCAGGGACTCATTAAAAAGGAATAACATCAGAATCATAGAGGTCCCAGAAGAGGAAGAGAGAGAAAAAGGGATAGAAGGGATATATGACAAGTCATAGTGGAAAAATTTCCTAACCTGGTGAAAGACACAGACACCAAAATCCAGGAAGCACAGAAGATTCCTATTAGATTCAACAAAAACCAATGATCAACAAGGCATATCACAGTCAAATTCATAAAATACTCAGGCAAGGAAAGAATCATGAAAACATCAAGGGGAAAAAAAGTCCTTAACCTACAAGGGAAGACAGATCAGGTTTGCAGCAGACCTATCCACAGAAACTTGGCAGGCCAGAAAGGAGTGGCAGGATATATTCAATGTGCTGAATCAGAAAAAAACATGCAGCCAAGAACTCTTTATCCGGCAAGGCTGTCATTCAAAATAGGAGAAATTAAAATTTCCCCAAACAAAAATTAAAGGAGTTCATGACCAATAAACCAGCCTGCAAGAAATTTTAAGGGGGAATCTCTGAGGGGAGAAAAGCTGGAAAAAAGAAAGAAAGACCAAAAGCAACAAAGACTAGAAAGGACCAGAGAACACCACCAGAAACTCCAACTCTACAAGCATCATAATGGCAATAAATTCGTATCTTTCGGTACTCTAAACATCAATGGACTCAATGCTCCAATAAAAAGACATAGGGTAACAGAATAAGAAAACATGATCTATCTATATGCTGTTTACAAGAACCCACTTTAGACCTAAAGACACATTCAGATAGAAAGTAAGGGGATAGAGAACCATGTATCATGCTAATAGTCACCAAAAGAAGGCCAGAGTAGCCATACTTGTATCAGACAATCTAGACTTTAAAATAAAGATTGTAACAGAGAGATGAGGCATTATATCATACTTAAGGGGTCTATGCACCAAGAAGACCTAACAATTGTAAATATTTATGCTCCAAATGTGAAAGCACCCAAATATATAAATTAATTAATCACAAATATAAAGAAACTCATTGATAATAATACCATAATAGTAGGGGACTTCAACACCCTACTTATAGCAATAGACAGATCATCTAATAAAAAATTCAACAAGGAAACAATGGTTTTGAATGACATACTGGACCAATGGAGCTGACAGATATATTAAGAACATTTCATCATAAAGCAGCAGAATACACATTCTTCTCCAGTGCACATGGAACTTTCTCCAAAATAGATCATACACTGGGACACAAATCAGCCCTCAACAAGTACAAAAAGATTGAGATCATATGGTGCACATTTCCAGACCACACCATGAAACTTGAAATCAACCACAAGAAAAAATGTAGAAGGATAACAAATACTTGGACACTAAAAACCATCCTACTAAAGAATGAATGGGCTAATCATGAAGTTAAAGAGGAAATAAAAAGTAAATGGAAGCCAATAAAAATGATACCACCACAGTCTAAAACCTCTGAGACCCAGCAAAGGCAGTCATAAGAGCAAAGTATATAGCAATCCAGGTCTTCCTAAAGAAGGAAGAAAGGTCTCAGATACACAACCTAACCTGATGCCTTAAGAAGCTGGAAAGAGAACATCAAATAAAACCCAAAACCAGCAGAAGACAGGAAATAATAAAAATGAGAGCAGAAATTAATGCTATCGAAACCAAAAAAACCAGTAGAACAGATCAATGAAACCAGAAGCTGGTTCTTTGAAAGAATTAACAAAATTGAGAAACCACTAGCCAGTTTGATCAAAAAGAAAGAGAAAAAGAAAAAGAAAAAGAAAAAGGACCCAAATAAATAAAATCAAGAATGCAAGAGGAGAGAACACACCCAACACAGCAGAAATACAAACAATAATAAGAGACTATTATGAGCAATTATATGCCAATAAAATGGGCAATATGGAAGAAATGGACAAATTCCTAGAAACATATACACTACCAAAACTGAAACAGGAAGAAATAGAAAATTTGAACAGATGCATAACCAGCAAAGAAGTCAAATTAGTAATCAAAAATCTCCCAAAAACAAGTGCCCAGGGCGAGATGGCTTTCCAGGGGAATTCTACCAAACATTTAAAGAGGAGTTAACACCTATTCTCTTGAAACTGTTCCAAAAAATATAAATTGAAGGAAAATCCAAACTCTTTCTAGTAAGCCAGCATTACCTTGATTCAGAAACCAAATACCCCCACTAAAACGGAGAACTATAGACCAATTTCCCTGATGAAGATGGATGCAAGAATCCTTAACAAGATACTAGCCACCCAGACCCAACTATACATTAAAAGAATTATTCACCATGACCAATTTATACCTGGATGCAGGGCTGGTTCAATACCCGTAAAACAATCAACGCAATACATCACATCAATAAAAGAAAGGACAAGAACCACATGATCCTCTCAATAAATGCAGAGAAAGAATTTGACAAAATAAAGCATCCTTTCTTGATAAAAACCCTCAAGAAAGTAGGGATAGAAGTATCACATCTCGAGATCATAAAAGCCATATATGAAACACCCAACGCTAATATCATACTCAGTGGGGAAAAACGGAGAGCTTTCCCCCTATGGTCAGGAACAAGACAGGGCTGTCCACTTTCTCCACTGTTATTCAACAGTATTGGAAGTCTTAGCCTCAGCAATCAGACAACACAGAGAAAAAAAAGGCATCCAAATCAGCTAGAAGGAGGTCAAACTTTCATGCTTTGCAGATGACATGATACTCTATATGGAAACCCAAAAGATTCCACTAAAAAACTGCTAGAACTGATCATTCAATTAAGCAATGTCACAGGATATAAAATCAAGGCACAGAAATTGGTTGCATTCCTATACAACAACAATGAAGCAACAGAAAGAGAAATCAAGGAATCAGGCCCATTTAAAACTGCACCAAAAAACCCATAAAATACTAGGAATGAATATAACCAAAGAGGTGATAAATCTATACACTGAAAACTATAGAAAGCTTATGAAAGAAATTGAAGAAGACACAAAAAAATTGAAAGATATTCCATGCTCCTTGATAGGAAGAACAAATATTGTCAAAATGTCAATACTACCCAAAGCAATCTACATATTCAGTGAATACCTATCAAAATAACACCAGCATTCTTCACAGAACTAGAACAAACAATCCTAAAATTTGTATGGAACAAGACCCAAAATAGCGAAAGAAATTTTGAAAAAGAAAACCAAAGCAGGAGGCATCAGAATCCTGGACTTCAAGCTGTATTACAAAGCTGTAATCATCAAGACAGTATGGTACTGGCACAAGAACAGACACTCAATCAATGAAACAGAAGAGAGAACCCAAAAATGGACCCACAAACATATGGCCAACTAATCTTTGAGAAAGCAGGAAAGAATATCCAATGGAATAGAAACAGTCTCTTCAGCAAGTGGTGCTGGGAAAACTGGACAGCGGCATGCAGAAGAATGAAACTGGACCACTTTCTTACACCATACACAAAAAATAAACTCAAAATGGATGAAAGACCTAAATGTAAGACAGGAAGCCACCAATATCCTTGAGGAGAAAGCAGACAAAAACCTCTTTGATCTTGGTCACAGCAACTTCTTACTCAACACGTCTCCAGAGACAAGGGAAACAAAAGTAAAAATGAACTATTGGAACCTCATCAAAATAAAAAGAAGGAAATAATTAGCAAAGCTAAAAGGCAACTGACAGAATGGTAGAATACATTTGAAAACAACATATCAGATAAAAGGTTAGTATCCAAAATCTATAGAGAACTTCCCACACTCAATACCCAAAAAACAAATAATAAGACATACATAGACACTTCTCCAAAGAAAACCTCCAGATGGCCAACTGACACATGAAAAAATGATCAACATAACTCATCATCAGGGAAATACAAATCAAAACCACAATGAGATACCACCTCACACCTGTCAGAATGGCTAACATTAACAACTCAGGCAACAACAGATGTCGGCAAGGATACAGAGAAAGAGGATCTCTCTTGCACTGCTGGTGGGGATGCAAATTGGTGCAGCCACTCTGAAAAACAGTATAAGAGGTCCTCAAAAAATTAAAAATAGAACTACCCTATGACTCAGCAATTGCACTACTAGGTATAACAGGTATGCTGTTTTGAAAGGGCACATGCACTCCAATGTTTATAGCAACACTATCAACAATACCCAAAGTATGGAAAGAGCCCAAATGTCCATCGACAGATGAATGGATAAAGAAGATGTGGTATACACACACACACACACACACACACACACACGTATATATATGTATATATATATGTGCATGTACATATATATATATACACACATACATACATACATACGTACATACATACCATGGAGTATTACTTGGCAATCAAAAAGAATGAAATCTTGCCATTTGCAACTATGTGGATGGAACTAGAGGGTATTATGCTAAGTGAAATTAGTCAGAGAAAGACAATATCATATGACTTCACTCATATAAGGACTTTAAGACACAGAACAGAAGAACATAAGAAAAGGGAAGCAAAAATAATATAAATACAGGGAAGGGGATAAAACATTAGAGACTCTTAAACATAGAGAACAAACAGAAGGTTGCTGCAGGGGTTGTGGGAGGGGGAATGGGCTAAATGGGTAATGGGGCATTAAGAAATTTACTCCTGAAATCATTGTAGCACTATATGCTAACTTGGATGTAAATAAAAAAGTAAATTATTTAAAAAAAGATTTCCTTAAAATGTGAGGTCTTTCATGTCTCTTTAGCCTCAGCTCCAGAGCTTAGTCATCAATTCCAAAGAGTAGAAAAATAGCTGTATCATTATAAGAGCTTTTAAAATATATGACAAAGCATTTCAAATAAATATGAAATCAATGAGAAACACTATATGTGCCCAAAAGATGAGGGAATGATTCCTTTCTACTGGAATGTTTAGGGTCTAGACTTTATGAAGGAAGTACACTTCAGCTGAACTTAAAGAATAGCTGTAGTGTAAATGGAGAAGAGATAGCAGGAGGGATAGTTCATGTAGTAATTGCATGGAATTTGATGACTTTTTGGAAGTGGAAGCAAAGAAGTGGGATGCAGTCAACTAACTACAAAATGTTAAACCTGACTGATAAAGAAAATAATAATACAATTTGACCAAATCAAAGAAGCCAGGCAGAGGAACTAGGAGTAAAATAATGTTTTCAGTTTAAGACTTGTTTAATTTTTAGTGACAACAGTGAATAAATTCAGTAGAAGAAAGATGCTAATGGAATGTGGGGCAAGGTCAGGGCTGAAATTGATCAATTTGTATTATAAAGTCACATCCTCCTTTTTAAAAGTGGCTGATTCAATCAATTACTTTAGAAATTCATGTTCTCCTGGAAGCAATATTTCTTGCTATTTTAAACTTCTCAAAACTTCAAATAAGAACCAAAAAAATTGTATTTTAGTTGGTTCCTTCCTGCAATCCTATTCAACAATATCTTTTGCAGGATAAGAAGAACAGGGCTTATTTAAAAATAGCTTTATATTCTCAAATTTTGATTTTGGAATGAGTCACTAATGAGTCACTACGGATGATTAAATATAAATTAGAATTAGTGGGTATTCATTCTGTAAAGCATGAATTATCAATGTATCTTTATTCAAAAAAAACTAAAATTTAAGGCAACATGAATACTTTAATATGTCTGGATAGCGATGACCCTATCTCTTTAGCAAAGAAGAAATAAAAGGTATAGTGTTCTGATTCAACTTATACTATTTTTCAGGTGCTAAAATTTAATGACTTCAAAGAGAGTTTTTAACATAAAGTTTTTTTCTATGTGAAATGAAACCCACTGACACCTAATTTAAGCAGCAATATGCAATCATCTAGACAGCTTTATTTTTCATGATTCTTTTATCTAAGTGGTATTGAGAACAACTCTCTGAAATTTTCACAAAATACATTCCTAGGTATAATAAAGCATGAAATAAAGTATTAATTGATATTTTATAGAAACACGGGAAAGTATTTGTATAATGAAATCAAACCTTTTATTACTGGTGCTCACATATTTGTATGGAAATTTTTCACAGAAGTTCAATTTAGTGTTTAACAGTTTGGAAAATGTAAAATTTATAGGATGGAAAATAAAACACACAAAACAAAAAATGTATGAAACTAATATTTTCTGTATTCTCATTTTCCCTCAAATAAAATGACTTTTGCATTACTCATCATCACTCCTTATATGTGGAGAGTGAGGATCTTACCTGTTAACCATAGCAGTCTGCTCCAATAGCCAGTGACAAAGTCACAGTCACTTGGATTGAAATGGGGGAAGATAGCCCACGTTTCCATAGTGATATTCCTACATGATCTTTTGACTTGGCCATAAAAAAAGGGATTATATCAATCAAGATAATATTAGACTGGAAATAGTAAAAAACAAACAAAAAACATAAATAGTGACTTTTACTTTAGTAGTTTATTTTAGCTCATGTAAAAATTTAAAAGTTTGGAGGTCAATACTATAGAATGATACAGCTGCACTAGGACATTTATCTTCCTGATCTGCTGCTCTGAACTTCTATGCGTGGTCACTAGATGGCTACTGCATTTCTAGGCACCATGTTACTGGTTTAGGCTTGAAAAGGAGAAAGGACAAAGCCAATGGGACATGCCAGCCTAACCTGTCCCAGAATACCCACCCTGAGCTTCTATTTAGCTTTCATTGTTTTGAACCGGATTAGCTACAAGAAGGTCTGGGAGACATTTTTAGCTCTCTATATTGAATAATGAAAGAAAGTAAAGGGAAAAGAAAAGTGGCAGTGGCTTTGGGCCACTAACACATAGCAGAGAGAACACTGGAAAGCTTTAGAGGGTCTCTTTAAGTATTCATATGAGTACTTATAGTTTATATGAGTACACTACAAGTGTATGCATAGTGTATGTAACTGAGGCCAGGAACAGAATCATCTGAAAGGATTAGAAGTAACAGTGCCCAGTGCTCACATAAGTCTGACATAGTACCTGTTTCCACAAGCCAGGTGGGGAAACACTGTGATTTGTGGGACACTGCATGAAATACAGTAAGGTTTTGCTTTAGTAGTGGGAATTATTAGCTCTAAACTGAGCACTGTTCCAGTCCTACAAAAAACAAACAAACAAACAAACAAACCTTAAAATTACGACCCGGGGCTCCTGAATGGTTCATTCCGTTAAGTGTCCAACTCTTGGTTTTGGCTCAGGTCATGATCTCATGGGTCGTGGGTTGGAGCCCCATGTCGGGCTCTGAACTGACAGCATGGGGCCTGCTTGTGATTCTCTCTCCCTCTTTCTCTGCCCCTCCCCCCCACCCCTTTCTCTCTCTCTCAAAAAATAATCAATCAATCAATCAATCAATCAATAAATGGTATTACTGAAAATATCAACTGTTTCCAAATACCTTAATGATAGTCAGGAATGAAGGTTAAGAACTTACATTTTCACTATCTAGAGAAAGATAGAGATAGATTGAGAGACTTCAAAGAATTATCTTATACAGTTGTGGGAGCTGACTGAGCAAGTCCAAAATTATTAGGGCAGGCATTTAGAAAAGGGAGATGACAATCAATATAAAACTCCATAAATTCAAGCCAAAACTATTGGTCACAGGCAGAATTTCTTTCTCTTTTTAAGAAGCCTCATTCCTGCTTTTAAGGTATTTTGATTCAATCAGGCACTCAAATAATCCAGGATACCTTCCTTTAACATTAATGGATTAGGGATTTTAACTACATCTGCATAATCTATTCACAGCAACACCTAGATTGGTGTTTGAATGATTTGGAACTGCAGCTTACTCAAATTGACATTCAATTTGAGGAATATGGCTAAATTGGTACTTATGAAAAATTGTACAGTACTAAACTCCTACATTAGAAATGAAGAAAGGTCTCAAATCAGTGCTCTCAGCTTCTGCTTTAAGAAACTAGAAAACAAAAACAAGTTAATAAAATCAGTAGAAGAAAGGAAGTAGCAAAGAACAGAGTGAAAATCGATGAAATGTAGGATGGAAAAACAACTGAGAAAAATCAAGGCAACCAAAAGTAGTACATTGAAAAGAATAGTATTCAATGAATAATAAATCAGTCTACCAAAATTCATTAAGGAAAAAAGGAGAAGACACTAATAATTAATCAGAAATGGCAGATAAGACTACACTTCTCTTCTACACTACAGGTTCTATAAAATTGGAATAATAAAGGAAAATTATGAAAAATTATATGCCAGTAAGTTTGACAACTTTAGGCAAAATGGACAGATTTATCAAAAGAAGCAAAAATACCAAATCTAAGTCAAAAAGGAAAAGATAACTGGGCTATTATTAATTAAAGAAATTGAATTTGTAGTTTAAAACCTTCTCATCAGGAAGACCCAAGGAGCAGAAAGCTTCACTGTAAAGTCTCCCTAACATTAAAGAAGGAATACCTAATCTACACAAACTTTCCAGAAATTTATAGAAGAAACACTTTTCAACTCATTCTATATGGCCAGAATGACCCCAGTACCAAAACCAGACAGAGACATTATCAAAACAATAAAAATTTAAAAAAGGAGGAGGAGAAGGAGGAAGAGAAAGGAAAGAAGGAAGAAAGGAAGGATGGAAGGAAAGAAGAAAACGATCTCTCATAAACCTAAATCCAAATATGACAAATAAAAAAATTAATTCAACAATACCTAAAAAGAATAATATATGCAGTAATGTAGGAATAGAAAGAAATTTCTTCAACCTGATATAGAACATCTACTAAAAACCTACAGGTAACCTAACTTAACAGCAAAAGAACAAACTCTTTCCAAGACTGAGACAACTATCTGTTGTCTCCACTTCTTTTCAAGATTTTTACAGTAGGTTCTAAAACATGCAAAAGGGCAATGCAAAGAAATAAAGGCATCCAGATTTGAAATGAAACAGCAAATTATCTTTTCTCACAGATGATATGAACATCTAGAAAATCCAATGGAATATAAAAAAAGTACTAGAATATATGATTTTAGCATAATTGTAGGATACAAGATCAATATGCAAAAATTAATTGCACATACTAGCAATACTCAACTAGAAATGAAATTAAAAACACAGTATCATTTACAGTAGCATCAAATATGTGAAATACCTGAGTATAAATATGACGAAGTGTGAAAGAGCTAAATTCAAAACTACAATTACAATATTACTTTAAAATTATAAAATATTGTTTAGAGAAATTAGGGTAAATGAAGAGATATACTACATTCATGGTTTGGAAGACACAATATTGTTAAGAAGACATTTTTACTCCAATTGATTTGTTAATTCTCCTCAAATACAATCTCAATAAAAATTTTAGTGCCTTTACTTTTAGTAGAGATTGTCAAAACTGATTTTAAAATTCACATGGAAATGCAAAGGACTAGATTAAGCAAAACAAATATAAAAATAAGAATACTTGTGCAAAGACTAACACTACTTGGTTTTAAGATTTATTATAAAAGTACAATAATCCAAATAGTGTGGTACTGGTGGGGTTATAAGCACAATAATCAATGGTACATAATAGAGTTCAAAAATAAATCCACACACGTATAAAAAACTGATTTTTGTTTTTAAAAAAACTGATTTGGGGGGAAGCCTTCGTGGTTCGGTCAGTTAAGCATCCAACTTCAGGTCAGGTCATGATCTTGCAATTCATGGCTACAAGCCCTGTACTGGACTCTGTGCTGACAGCTCAGAACCTGGAGCCTGCTTCAGATCTCTGTCTCCCTCTCTCTACCCCCAGCCCCCCTGACTCGTGCTCTGTCTCTTTCAAAAATAAGTAAACATTAAAAAAACCCTGATTTTTGACAAAGGTAATTCAGTGGTAATTCAAGAGCCTTTTCAACATTTGGTGCAAGCACAACTGGATATCTATTTGCAAAATAATGGACTTTAATAATCAATACAAAATTAGCTTAAATCACTTAATTCAAAAAATAAATCTAAAACTAAAAACTTCTAGAAAAATATATTTGAGACAACCTTTAAAACTTTGGGTTATGGAAATTGTTCTAAAATAAAACACAAATAAGCATGAGCCAACCACAAACAAATTGAAAAATTGGAATTAATCAAAATTTAAAACTGTCAATTATCAAAAAACACCATTAAAAGATTGAAAATACAAGTCACACATTTGGAGAAAATAAGTGCACACCATATAAATACAGGTAAAGAACTTATATCCAGGATATATACAGAATTCCCCACTCAAAAATAAGAAAACAAGCCAATTAAAAAGTGGGCAAAATATATGAAAAAACACTTCACAAAAGCAATATATAGACAGAAAATAAACACATGAAAAGATGCTCAACATCATTAGTAATTAGGTAACATGTGAATTAAAATCACATTGTGATACCATTACACACATATTAGAATGGCTACAATTAAAAAGACAACATACCAAGTACTTGACAAGGATTAGAGGAACTGGAATTTTATATGATGCTTCTGGGAATATAAAATGTACAACCACTTTAGAAAAAAGCTTGGCAGTTTCTTAAAAAGTTGAATATATACCTCCATATGCTCTAGCCATTACATTGTAAGAGAAGTAAAAGTGTATGTCCATATAAAGACTTGCATATGGATGCTCATAGAAGCCTTTTTTGTGGTAGTCCCAAACAGGAAACAACTAACTTGTCCACCAAGGGGTAAATGGTTGTGTTTCTATACTAATAACAAACTATCGGAAAGATAAAGTAGGAAAGCAATGCCATTTACATCAAAAAGCAAATACCTAAGAATAAAACTAATGAAGAGGTTAAAAAACTATGACAACTATGACTTTGATGAAAGAAGTTGAAGACAAATGAATGGAAAGATATTCTGTACTCATGGATTACAAGAATGAATATTATTAAATTGCCCGTTCTATTCCAAAGCAATCTACAGAATCAATGCAATTTCTATCAAAATTCCAATGGCATTTTTCATAGAAGTAAAAACAAATAATCTTAAAACTTGTGTGGAACTACAAAGACCCTGATAGCTGAAGCAGTCTTTAGTAAGAAAAATAAATCTAGAGGCACCATGCTCCCTAATTTCAAACTATATCACAAGGTAATAGAAATCAAAACACATACAAAAGAACAGACTAGAGATCCCAGAAATAAACCCATGCATATATGGTCAATTAATTTATCACAAATTAATTTTAATTTATTTATGGACAAGAGTACACAATGGGAAAAGGACAGTCTCTTCAATAAATGTTGAGAAAACTGGATAGCCACATGCAAAAGAATGAAACTGGACCACTATCTTATATCACAAACAAAAATTAACTCAAAATAGATTAAAGAACATAAGACCTGAATCCACAAAACTCCTAGAAGACAACATAGGCAGTAAGCTCCTTATCATCAGTCTAAGCAATGAATTTTTGGATCTGACTCCAAAAGCAAAGGCAGCAAAAGCAAAAGGAAACAAATGTGACTACATCAAACCAAAAATCTTCTTAACAGCAAAGGAAATCATCAAACACACACACACACACACACACACACACACACACACACACACACACAAAAGCAACCTAGTAAATAGGAGAAATCATATAATCTAGGTTATATGGGTTAATATCCAAACTACAGAAAGACTCATAGAACTCAATAGTGAACAAACAAACAAAGAAAACTCAAAGATACAGAGAACGGATTGGTAGCTGCCAAAGGCAGAATGAAATGGGTGAAGAGGGTCAAAAGGTACAAACTTCTAGTTTTCAAAGAAAGAAGTCATGGGAATGTAGTACACATGGTGACTGTAGTTAATAACACTGTTGTATATTTGGAAGTTGCTAAGAGAATAAACCTTAACAGCCCTCATCACAAGAAAACAAATTTTTGTGACAATGTATGGGTTCAGATTTATTGTGGAGATTATTTTGCTATATATATATATATACACACACACACACACACACACACACATATATATGTGTATATATATATGTAAATATTGAACACTCATGTTTTACATCTGAAACATAATGCTATGTGTCAATTATACGTCAAAACAAGAGAAAAAAAGAGGTAAAAGAAAAAACTGAGATATATTCATAAAATGGAATACTATCCAGCAATTAAACAAAATTACTGAGTGAACCCTTTGTTCCAGTTTAGACCCTGACCTTGTCCATGACCCCTACTATACTACTACCTCATCCACAAGCTGCAGTACCTCTTCCTCCTTTTGTTGTTGCTGTTGCTGCCTATATACCTCTTTGGGTTGTGGAACTTTGAATTCGCACTTCCCAATCTGATGATATTTGATGATTATTTTGTAAAAGATTTTCTAGTGTGTAGAAGACACAGCTGTGTCCAACTGTATATAGCCACCAATTAGTTTTATTTTTTTTTGCTGTTATGACTCAATGTGGATTTGTGTTTATACAAATTTTATTTGTGAGATTTCATGTTAAACCGCAAATAAATGCTTCCTTATGTGAAAAAAATTATTGATACATACAACAACATGAATGACTCTCTCAAAACAATTATTCTGGGTGACAGAAACCAGATAAAAATGGTTCATACTGTATGATTTCATTTATATAAAATTCTAGAAAATGTTAACTAGTCTATAGTGATAGAAAACATATCTGTAGTTGCTGAAGGAAGGGGCAGGATTAGTAGGCAGGAAGGATTAGCAAGAGGTAATAAAAACTGTTGGAAGGAATGAATATGTTCCTTATGTGATTCCAGTGATAGTTTCATGGTGTATACATACATCATAATTTACCAAACTGTATACTTCAAATATGTACAGTTTGTTGTATGTCAAGTATACCTCAATAAATGTGTAAAAAACAAAAACAGAACTCTGTTAATTGGCACCTTAAATAGCAAATAGAGGCAAAGAAAAAAAAATTGTTGGGGGTAGGACATACACTCTCAGAATGTGTAGCCAAGGTTGAAAACCGTAAAGTAAACACACTACAGCCCAGTTAGTATATGGATAATGGAAGGAAATGGGTATTTCCTGGTTCAATCATATAACAGGCCTGATAAATCATAGAACATCACTGAAGATAAAGAGGTTCCCATGTTTCTTTCCAATGATAATTTATCTACCTTTGCTGTACTTCATGTCTCCTTAGTCTCAGAAAATTTGCTCTATCAATTACCCCTTGCTCTTGGGCATCTTCACATTTTTTTGCTAGTTTTGTACTTGTTTGCCTATCAACACACATGCTTCAGAGACTAACACAAAAAGACAAAAACAAAAACAAAAAACAGAAAAACAGTAACAACCAAAACAAGCTCTCCTACCCTATATCACTTCTTGACAATTTCTCTCTCCTTCTCCCCTTCCCTCTCCTTCCCTCTATCTCCTTCTCCCTTCATCATTCTCTGCCACTTGAAAGACTTGCTTACATTCACTTCCTTTACTTGTTCTCCTTCATCAACGCAACTACGACAATCAGGCTTCTAGCCCCACTTTCCCACTGACGTGGCTGTGGCTCAGGTCAAAAATGCCTGTTTTGTTATGAAATGCATTGAGAAATTTTCATCTATTTTAACCTTTCTATGTATAGTGTTTAACTCCATTAACCACACCTACTTTTTGAAATCTTCTCCTCTCCTTCCAAGGTATGGCCATGGTTCCACAGTGTCCCTTTAGAGTTCATCTTCTGCTTTGTCACAGAAAGCCTCCAAATTTCATCTTCCAGAGCTCTTCTCTTCCCTTCTGTTTCCATGACTTCTCTATGACCTTTATGTTCCAGATCATCAGTTGTCCCACAGACACAAGTTCAAGTGGAACTTGTCATTTTACCTCCCCTTCCCCAATTTTGACTGGCATCAACAACCACCCAGCTGTTCAAGACGAAGAAAGCTGGACCATCCTTCCCTCCCTACTAAACATATTTAATCAGTCATTAACTGCTACTTATGCAATAACTTTAATATATTTTGAAATTATCCATTCACTCACTGCCATTAACTTTATTTAGTTCTTTTTTCCTTTCAAAATCTCTTAACTGGTCTTCCTGCCTCTGTTCGTGTTCTACTCTGATCTGTTTATCATATACCTGTCAGAGTAATTTCTTTAAAAGTAATTCTAACCCTGCTCTTTTCTCCTTCTGTTTAAGAGACTCCTTAGGGTATCCATCATCTTTAAGACAATGTTCAAGTTCCTTAATGCTCTGACTTTTGCTCTCCACTCCAGGCCCATCCTTATGTCCTCCCAAATCTATTCCATTTACTCTAAGCATATTGAATACTTTGTGTTTCCTCAAACATCCTTGGCAGTGCATTTTAATATTAGATTAGATTAGATGCTCATGTTTCAAATCCTAAGTAAAGACCTTTTTGTGTGTCTGTTTTGTTCATGGCACTTCCACATGGGTCTCCATAGCCGTATTTCTACTATGTGACTTTGTTACATCATCCATAACTAGCTGGTTGGATCAGGGATGAACATATGTCCCAAAATAAAACAATCAGTTTTTTCTTCTATATGGATATGCAATAAATTCAACTGTTTCTGATGTCACCTGGACTATGGACATGTAATATTAGGATCTGGGGAAATATATATTTAACCATATGCATAACAAAGCAGTGGAAAGAAAATTGAACCTGAAAGGAGATAGAGTTCAGATATAGGAGAGAGTTGGAGACAGGAAAGAAAAAGCAAAATTCCAGTAATCCAAAGATTGAAAGACAGACAGTTGGTAGGTAGAAGCTTGGATGCCCAATGACTTTCAAGTTTCTAACCCTGATCAAGTCTCTCCTTTGGCTTTCTGAGCCCTTCCATTATATTTCCAATTAATTTCACTTTTTCATTTGTTAGCTCTATAATGTGTAACTAAATGAGACTTGACTATTAAAAAATAATATATAGATAGATAGATAATTAAAATAAATATCACTATTAAAATACTGTGTAAAATAGTAACTTTTTTTAATTAAAGTTATTATTTTTACACAGTATTTTAATAGTGATATTAGGTATATTTTATACTGGGCCCTAAGTTTTAACAAATTTGATTAATTTACGATTGTGTAGAGTATTCAAAATCAAAAGACCTCTCTCAACATAAATAAAGAAAATCAAAGGAATGATATTACCACAAGTAAAATACCTACAAATCGGAGAGAGCAGAAAAAGAGGAGAAAAATAGAAGAATATACAAAAAAAGAATGTTTCGTATTGAATAAGAAAAATAACTAGACATTTATGAAATCATAAAATGCTCAAATGAGAAATGTGTTATCCATTTTGTCTGATTTTGTCCAGAATCAGACAAAAACTGGACCATTCAGTCTGTCAACCTTATTTGAAGAACAGAGCGATAAACAATTGACTCAACCAAATGGGACTGAAGGTCTTCCTTCCTGAATTTGGAACTGGAGCTATGAGATTTAAGTCAGTCTTTATCTTTATGGCTTGATAGATGATAGATAAGATACAGAACCTTTAAAGAGTCCTTTCCAAACTACACAAGGAGGTGGAGGGGTGGGGAGAGAAAGTCAGTCTGCGAAGAGAAAAAAAACAACAAAACAGACCTGTGAAGAAAAGGCAAAAATAAGAGGTGAATCTTCTGCCAGAGGCAAGGAGGCACAACTCCTCCCTGTATTCCAGGACATTCTCCAATGTCCTTAATATAAACTCTGCCATTTTTTCTTACGTAGTTGCAAGCAGGTTTCTATTGCTTGAAACTATGGTGTATGGGGTCCTACTAATAACAGTTGTTTAATCAATGTTTGTAAAATGGAAATAGACATGAAACAGAAAATTTAAAAAATTTGATTTGTATGAACCTTCTTGCTTGTAATCATATTTTGGAGAAGAGGGGAACTTTGTAGAGACACATGCACTAGCCTTTAAATAAAAAGATAAAACTAACAAGTTTGAGCACTTCTTTATTTTATTCTATGGAAGAAAAAGGAAAAAAAAAGATTTATAAAGGTAAAATAAGCATTCAACCAAGAGAAGTCAACTAAAATTACTTTTGTCTGAAATTCTAGCAAATTTTTAACAAAATTTATTTTGTTATGTGAATTTTATTAACTATACAAATTTAACAGCTTCTCGGGCAATAAAAGATCTTAAGTTGAGATTGAAAGAAGCTATTGAGTAAAATGACACCCATCTAAGAAATAAAATGTAATCTATGGGAATTGCTTGTTTCATTTTGCCACAAACCTCTCACTTAATAATTTTGACTTGTGCAGCTTAGAGTTTTAGAATAGGAAAAGAAAAAAAAAACTAGAATTGTTTTTTGTCTTATTCTCTGAGGATATATAGCCTAAATTATGCTAAGGTATTCTTTTGGATATGAAATTTTATCAGGAAACTGATTTTTACATGGGTGTTTTTTGTGCTGTAACTAGAAGTATTAACAGAACAATAAGAAATAATAATTTGATCTTAAATTTATTATCTGGCACAAAAATAATCTTAAGGATGGAAGTCTGAGTAATATCCACAATTGTGTCTAGTGCTTAGCAACTGGTAGAGCACATAGGTGTGGAAATCAAGTGAGCTCTGAGTATGGCTCACAGTGAACCCACACTTCCTATCATCCACCCCCCAGATGGTACTAAGCTTTGTTGTGTACCGCCAAGATGGAATGATGGATGTCACCTCTAAGATTAGGCTATGTAAGATACCGTAACTTTTATTTTCAATGAACTCTCTTTCTTTTGGATCACTCAATATGGGCAAAGACAACAGCCCCACAGGAGCAACTGATGTCTTCTACCATTGCCATGTGAATGAGCTTAGAAATGGATTCCACTGCTCAGCCAAGCCTTCAAGGACTGTAGCTGGCACTGATATCTTGAGTGCAACACTAGAAGAGATCTTAAGCTAGAGCCATCTAACTAAACTTCTTTCAGATTCCTAATTTTCAGAAACTGTAAAATAATAAATATTTGTTATCTAAGCTGCTATATTTGGGGGTAATTTGTTATAGAGCAATCAATACCTAAAACATAGATGATGACAAATGTTTGCTGATTTATAAATAAGTGAATAAATAAGTATTTTAGAATTATAATTTTCAATGATTAATTTTAAAAGTTTGAATAATGTCAGGGCCAGTAAAAGCCCTAATTCGTATTTTACGCATTCTCAGACAAAAGCTGTGGTAATACTTCTATTTTAATTCAAATTGTAGTTTGTTGTTATTGTTTTTTTTTAAGATTTAATATTCTTATTATATCTGTAAAGGTACTTTTACTTTTTACACAGTATCAGTATAGGAGTCTCCTTGTTATTCCCTCAGAATTGCTATTCTAATGAAGGTTACAAGATTTTAGGTGCAAATTTCAATCTTGTTTGTATTTCTTATTGTAAAAATTTCCCCAAAAAACTGTGGGCAAAAAAGAATATAAGCAAAAGGCCAAGTTGAGAATAAATTTTCTCAGTGGTCAGTAAGTTCCAAGTTTAATATAAGACACAGCTTTACGTTTAACCAATTATTTCCTTGGAAAATTAAAATCTATTTATTAAAACATGTATCAGTTTACTTCTCCAAAAAGTAACATTGCATGCTATTTCTTGGATGCATAAACACCTATTTAAAAAGAAAGAAAAACTTAGACCTCAAAAACTTTCATATTAATATGATACAGAATCTTTCAAGCAAGTCAGATAAATGTGTTTTAAAGCAGTTCTTCATTATACCAGTGCCATGAAATACCATCAATTTCCAAACTGTGATTCACATCCAATTTAAAACTTGTTTTTGTTATATGCATAGTTGGTAGCACTCTTTCTTTTTCAGCTGTGAGAATAAAAATTACAGAGGGAAAAGATAGAAGGCAAGCAAAGATTAATAGGATCCAACTTCAACGGTTTGATACTTTCTCAGTTGCTACAATAAATCAACAAATAGGTCAGAAAAGCCACCATCTCATCTTAAAAGCATCAACCATAGTATATAATGGGATTTATGCATATTAAAGTAGCAGGCTAAAAATGCCAACAGACAGCACATTGTCATTTAAGAGGAACAAAAAAAAAGCACCACTATCTACTACATAATACAAATTAAATGGAAGATCACAGCTATTTAAAGGGCTTGCCTAAAAGTACAATAAATTTAACTTTAATAGAATTGCAGTCTTTGATTTTTCACTAGACCTAATGTATTCATTCAAAGCCATTCCTTTAACAATATAGAAGTGTAGAATTCACTCACCAACAGTGAAGAATGTGCTTATTTATAGGTTATTTTATTTTCTCATTGTAAAATACATCCATTACAGAGCCTCTAGACATGTGCAAATAAAATTAAATACAAACATATTTTCCCAAAAGACAAAAATTAAAATGAGGGTTATTTGATTCCAAAGGTAGATGAATTTAATTGTAATGCCTATCTGTTCAGTCCACTTCAGCATATCTAAATAGCCAAACTCCACAGGGGTTTAGGAGGTGGGGATCCTAGCCTGTAAAACACAGCCTCAAAGCAGTTTAAGTGCTGAGGAAATAAGAAGAAAGTTTGTGGGGCCCCTGGGTGGCTCAGTCGGTTGAGCATCTGACTTCGGCTCAGGTCATGATCTTGCAGTGTGTGAGTTTGAGCCCCAAGTTGGGCTCTGTGCTGATAGCCTGGAGCCTGCTTTGGATTCTGTGTCTCCCTCTCTCTGCCCCTTCCCCGCTCATGCTCTGTCTCTCTCTGGCTCTCAAAGATGAATAAATGTTTAAAAAAAATTTTTTTTTAAAAGCAGAAAGTTTGAATTCAGTGTTTAGAGGGAAAACTTATAATTGTGAAAAACGTTTCTTTAACACCTTTCTACAGATATGTGAGCATTCTCCTTTCTCACCAGAAAAAAGTATAGGTGCCTTTTGCTTCCATAAATCCCCCTTCAGCTTTTTCAACTTCTTTTGATTCCTCATAAATTCTCTAAATGACCTTTCCTTTCTCCCACAGGCCAACCTCCCCAAATTCTCATTTCCTTAGTTTCACAAAGTTTTAAACACACATACACATGCGCGCGCGCGCACACACACACACACACACACACACACACACGATTAAGTTAATTCACATAAGTATGTGAAGGACTCTAATCATCTCAACCTTTGAGAGGATTTGCCAATCAAAGGAAGATTCTTAATGAATCTCAAGAAAAAAATGTGCTACTTAGGAGACCGTGTATCTTCGTCTCCAATCACTAGGTTTATATTGCCCACTAAATACAGTAAAAATCATTTTCAAACCATTCTGTTTAAATCTAGGCCAAGATATTAACCTTGTCTCTCTTAAAAAACTAAACTAAAATTAATTAAAATAGCCCTTGAAAATGAAAGTTGAGGCAAAATTGTACAGGGTCACTGAAGACCAGAGAAGCACTCTTGAGTTTTTGCCTGATGGTTTAGCATCATGGAAACTTGATGTCTTTGTCTCTTGACACTGATTCTTGATTTGTTAGAATATCACACAAATATAATACAAATGAACTTTGTATCGGATACCTAAATGTGAGAGCACATTTGTTACAGCAACTCTGTCAGGTATGCATTATTATGTCCATATTATATCAAATAGATCTGAGGCTCAGCAAAATTAAGGCTCAGCAAAATTAAGCATTATTAGTAAGGGATAAAACAGAGATTCATATCCCTGGAAGTCATTTCAAAGCCTAAATACTCTGTCTACTCCAATATGCATCCTTCTTCTTACCTTAAAATATATAATCAGATGACATTTAAATTACCTATTTAAATATATTGCTATAAGCCTGTAACTATATAATTCTGGGTACATTGGAACTTCATGATTCCCTTTGATGCACTAGTAACAGTATCTTCTACTTTCCAGCATGATGGATGAGTGCAGTCTTCAAATGTTCAAAACGTTGTGAATCATCTATTTCCCAGAGATATGTGCTCTTGTAAATAATAAACTTAAAAAGCACCTAGAAAAATTCATTAAAAAGTAGCATAGCTACAAGTTTACAAAAATCCATCTATCCAGGTATTCCTTCTATCTCTTTTTGTATATTTCTGAAAAAAAATATAAATCAAAATTTAAGTGTATCCAATGTAAAAACAGTACTAATTCAGCTAACTAGTTTCATCTGCTTCTTTTCATCTGACTTCTACTTAGCATTTCTTTTAAGTATATTTCTTTGAGAGAGAGAGAGAGAGTATGAGAGGGGGAATGACAGAGAGAGAGAGGGAGAGAGACACTAGGCTTGACCTCATGAACTGTGAGATCATGACCTGAGCCGAAATCATGAGTTGGAGGCTTAACCAACTGAGCCACTCAGGTACCCCTTCTACTGAATATTTAATGCTTTCATTAATAATGTTAAGGACACTTTATGAAAGATAATAAAGTATTCCATAGCAGTGATGCAAACCAAATGTAAGCTTTGGATTTGCAAAATGATTTAGCCAAAGCAGAAAGGAAAATTAAAGGTGGATTAGTATAGAGAAAGTAATAACAAGACAAAAACTTAGGTTAGTAATTGATGATACAGAATACAAATACAGAAGTAGTAAATTTTATTTTTAAAGTAGGTTTAGATCCAAGAAAATTGAATTGTAGTCAATATTTTGAGAGAGATGAATAAATATATGGAATTAACAGAAGAAACCATATTTTTACCACATAAATATTTAAAAGTAGAAGTAACCCTCTAATCATTTATTAAAATAAACTGATAAATATATTATTGAAAAAGAGAAATTACCCACAAGTATATATGAGCATCTCAGCTTCTCATTAGTTTCTATGGAATACTAAAATCAGAAAATTTCAAATAAAAATTATCAATTCTCAAAAATAATGTAATATAATTTAATTCAGTTTATTTTATCTATTTATAAACTTTACTCATTTTTTAAATCTAAATAGAAATACAAGCAAATCATTTTTAACTTACTAATAAAAACCTATGGTTAGGGGCACCTGGGTGACTTAGTTGATTAGTGTCCGACTCCTGATTTTGGCTCAGGTCATGATCCCAGCGTTGTGGGATTGAGCTCTGTCTCTGGCTCATTCCTGGGCATGGAGCCTGCTTAAGATTCTCTCTCTCTCTCTCTCTCTCTCTCTCTCTCTCTCTCTCTCTCTCTCTCTTTCTCTCTGCCTCTCCCCTGCTCACACTTATGCACACAAGGACAGGCTCTCTCTGTCTAAAAGAAAAAAAAAAGCTATGGTTATTCCCACATGTTGTTACTATACTATTACAGGAATTTCTGACTTTTGTTGCTCATTGGATAGTCTACACAGGTCCAATTTTGACACAATCAAATTATTTGATACAATCCCATTATTTCTGGAATCTTGCCCATCATGGAGAGATCAAAGTGACAATTTGGTCAATCTATAATCTTGCAGACTGGCAGGATTCATCAATTATAGTTATAACTCACAGTTTCAGTTTAAATTCATAACTGAATATAGATCCAACTTTTATCAACTATCCTAAGAAGGAAGAGACCACAAAGAATTTTACTTTCTCAAAAGCATAGCTAATTAAGTGAAATTACCAACAGATTGCTACTTTTGGCAGACATTGTCACATTTGCTGACCATCCAAAGGAGGATGTTAGAAGTAGTGTTGTGGCAGAATGCCTCTCTGGCCTAGATCAGAAGACAAGACAGGAAAACTCAAGGATGGGGGCGGGGGGGGGGGGGGGCAAGGGTTGTCTTTCATAAATGCTCAGACATGTCATCCTAAGTTTTACAAGTATTTGGAAATAGATAATATTCAAAATGAGACAAATCTTGAGGGTGTAAAAGTAGTCCTTTTAATTCCTTTATGTTACATAAAATTTAGTGGTGCCCTTTGTTCCTTTTTTAAAAATCAAATACATCAGTTTCATTTCTCATTGCTGCAAAGGACAATTTATTGAAAACAGTGGTAGCAATTAGTTATTCAAGAATTTCAGGAGATTCTTCCTTAAGATAGCAGAGTTATAGCTATCTCTGGGTCCCATAAGAACAAATATCAAACCCAGAATTCTTTTAATAACAGAGACTAAAATTTTCCATAAGAAATTCATGATCAAATTCTCTTTTCCTTTCAATGTTTCTCTTGGGAAAGAACACCTGAACTAGGCCTACTTGAATTCTAAGATGGAACCCAAAAAAGAAAACAAAATAATGTATACAACTGCTCTGCATTTTTTACAGAGCTATTTTCATCAAATTTTAGTATACACAAAACACTTGAAATGCAACCTGCATTTTCTGTGGCTTAATCTAGATCAAATTCAGGATATGTACTTTGAATCTTTGTTCAAGTCATTCTCTTTACCAAGATGAGTTATATAAAGGTAACCCTACCATGAAGCCTGCCCTTCAGGTACCCAACATCAATTTTATGAAGATCATCACACAGTATCTACATGTGGTCCCTGAAGAAATGCATTAGTTGAACGTGGGAGGGGAGTCACTGGTTACCACTATGATTTTGATCAGTAAGGTGTGCCTGGAGAAATGCTGTTGGGAGTGTGTACTAATTGCCTACAAATTAGAGCTTCCACTGAGAATAATCCCTCTGCCTATAATTGACCCAATGCTTACTTTTAGTCCCTTATTTAGGATAGGCAGCACTCACCAAATACAATGGAGAAAAAAAAATAATCAAGCAAAAAAACAAAAACAAAAACAAAAAAAGAAACAGCTTCTTCTAAGTTATTTCATATTAGAATTCCAAATTATATCATAATAGAGCCAATGCATAGATATAGGTCCTCAGAAATCTTTCCCAAAAGCTCTTTCCTATATATATTAGTAACCATTACCATCAAATGAATATTTTGAGAGTTATATCCTTGAGGTATACTCATGGTTTACCTTAGTGCTATGAAAATCTGGATGATAACTTTGTTCCCTGAATTCTCATTCTGTATAGTTGTCTAATTTCTGGTCTATGTGCACTGTGGTTTTTTTCTCATGTAATGAAAAGGCATTATACAAATTCCCACTGGAAATTAAATAGAAAAGCCATGCTTCCACAAACTGGGCATATTTCATGGAATTCATGCCTACTAACATACTGTATTTTAAACCAATTACTCTAATGGTTCTTAAAGAATGTGTTTGAATATCATCATCCTGCATTGTTCTCAAGAGCCTGTCTTTATGTACAGTGACTACATACACTCTTAAACAACAGATGCCTTAGGTACAAGATGAATCTGTCATAAGGTATGTGCCACCTGCTTTTGCCTATCACTATTCCCTTAATGGCTTACTACCTGTGGGCACATTGAGCCACCAAAGAGTAGTGTCATTCCCAAAAGTAGCACCACAAAAGCAATACTTATGAGGTTGGCAACAGAAAGCCAGCTAAACAGCATTTCCCAGTACACTGCCACAATATGTCATTTTTGAAAATGCCATGTTAGTGGATACGACTTTGGGAATTGACTTAATAACAATAATAACAATAAAAATGGTTGGCACTTAGCAAGGAAAGTGTTTTTCATCCCATAGGGCCTACAAGTGCTTCAGACTCAGAAATTCAGTCAACTCTAAGAAGGGTGATGGCGCACCGCACAGTAACGAAAGCTCAGATAATGATCACCAAGGAGAGCAGTACAAGCTCTCATCTAAAAGAGATATCATAAGCTTTTTATTTTCCACATGGAGTGATATAACCTTGGATTTTTATCTTTTCAGAAGGGTGCCCAATAGGTCAAAAATAGACTTTTGCATCCCACTCTACATAGAAACAATTGAATGGTAAGGAAAATTGAACTTGCAGCTATGGAGCCCAGGTTTAGAAGGTACCATAAAATGGATCCAAATCACCTTGGCATATGTTTTTACTACCCAGGATCTCAATGTAGACATCCCATTATAGACACATACTGTTAAAATATGAGCCAAGTATGTTTCTATTTTAAAGAAAGAGAGGTAATAAGATTGAATTGCTGGGTAGTTTTGACCCTCACAAACCAATATTCACACAAAAGGTTTCATCATGCTGGCAAGTGGCTTTTTGATCTTGCTAAATGAAACTGCCATAGTTGGGACTGGCTGACTTCTTAGGCTCATTTATTACATTCATGTATGATACTGCCTATAAAGACTTTTTATAATACATATCAAGAAGTGTTTGTGTGCAAATGATTGTCAAGAATATGCTTTTCTTAGGGCAGGAATAGATATTTTCTTCATTTTAACATAAACATGTTGTAAGTACTGATTTTTAAGAATTGGCAAATTTGATATGAAATCACTTTGATTTAGTACATATCTTACCATTAAAATGACTTATCTAGTTTTCCCTCCAGTTCTCTTGATAACCGTAAACTAACCATATTGAATGAATTTGTGAGGGTTTGACTTTTCCCAATAGGTTTCAAAATTTCAGGATTATTCCATTATTTTGGTAAAATGATACCTTTTCTTCTCTGCCCAACCCCTATCTTGTAAAACTTTTACAAGTCTATTCAGTGTTCTGCTTTTCCTCCAAAGAATTTTTTTTCTTGAAAATGTAACTATTGACTCATTTGCAGTGAGTCAGGCATGGTTTTCCTCTCTGAGTAATGCTCACATGATGTTCTACATATGAATTACTTTTACTGTCCCTTTTGACACTTTGACAGGAACTTACCTTCTGGAAATGACAAAAGCTGATGTTCATCCTGGAAATAAAATCCCCATAACCCAGAAATCTACAGCATTACACTCTAGCATAGTGGTTCCAAAGTTAAATGGACCAGGGCTTGACCCAATACCTACTTAATAAAACTCTGGAGCTGGAGACCTGCATCTTCAAAACCCTCCATAAGGGGTTATCTATCAGTTAAAATGCATATACACCTGCTAGTAATAAGAACTTGAAATACAGGTTCTTGAATACAGTGAAAGTTTACTTTCTTCTGTTTTTCTTTTAGAAGTTAGAAGATAGACAAAGTCATAGTGGTATGAAGCACCACTAAATCAGTGGAGTCTCAGCCTCCTTCCTTCTGCTCTGTTACTTGTAATCACTTTAATCAGAGAGAGAGAGAGCAAGAGAGAGAGAGAGAGAGAGCAGAGGAGGGGAAGAGAAAGAGAGAGAATCCCAAGCAGACTCCACACTGTCAACACAGGGCCTGAAGCGGGGTTCAATCCCCTGACCCCAGGATTATGACCTGAGCTGAAATCAAGAGTCTGATGTTTAACCAACTGAGCCACCCAGGCACCTCTGCTCAGCCACTTTTAATCACGACCTCCCGTCTCAAAGTCATTTAGTCCTTCAAAATAGCAGCTCACTATCCTTTCCTCATTAGAGGCTAGAAACAGGAAACTAAGAGATAAGGAGAAAATGAAGTTCCAGTCCAAGATGGAGACAAGAAGTCTCTTGAATTTAACTCCTAGATCTACAGTAATACACAAAATACTTCCCTCTGAAAGAAATCCAGAAACTAACTGAGTGACTCCTACACTTCGGGAAAATGAGAAAATATGCATTCAAATGGCTAGGAAAGGCTGAGACACACTGTCACAATAAATATCACTCCCAGCATAGAGCCATACAGTCAGGAGGGAACCCCCAACTTTTAACTCCTTCCTGAGCCGCAAAGATTTTGAACCCCACATCTAGCACTCAAACTTTTAAGACTCACACCTGAGCCTCTAAAACACCTAGCTATAAAAGCCAATGGAACTTGCATCCACAACTCTCAAGACCACAGCAAAAACAAACAAATAAACAAAAAACCTACACACACACATACACACAAAAACAAAAACACACACAAAATAACCAGTTCTTAAGGGGCTCACAAGGACTCATGGCTGAATAGTGAACATTCCTTGGGGTTCAGTGCAGAGGCAGAAGGCAAAAAATATCTATCTCCCACTATTTCCTTCAGAGTCCTACTTGCATACTTTAAAAGCTATTGCCTGAGGGTAAAACTTCTAATTTAGAGCTCATTTAGGAGCTGACCATAATCTTCCTCAGAGAAGTTGCTAGACACCATCTCTGCCTTTTCATTCAAGTTCATACCAAGTCATCAATAACTTCCTGGAAAGAATTTATGCATACATCTGGCACCCCAGGTTTTATAGATGCTGCCCAAGGGACAGGCTCCTATATCTCTTGGCTCTGATAGCCAATAGAGTTTTTATTCACAGGTTCCACAGGACTGTAGTAAACAAAGAAACAGTTATTAACCAACTACCCCCCCCCACCCCAGGACAGAGAGAAACACTTATCTCCCAGGCTTTCCTTGAAACAGGCCTATTTGCTTACTTTAAAAGCTGCTGCTTGAGGGCCTGGCTTCTAATTCAGCCTGACTGACTGTGATCCTGTCCAGAGACTGGGGAAGGCAACAAATACCGCCTCTGACTTCCCAATTCATCCCACTACAAATCACCAATACTTCCAGGAAAGGACTTTGTTCACAAGTCTGGCACCTAAGATTTTGTGGCTGCCACCCAAGGGATGAGCACCTAGATCACTTGGCTCTGATAGCCAAAGGGGTTTACCATCATGAGTCCCACAGGAGTGTAACAAACAAAGTAGCGTTTCTTGACTAACACAGGAATACCTCTCTGTGGTTGTATACCTGGGCTTAGCATAGATGGAGTAGACAAAAAAGTCCATCTTGCAGTTTCTCTCAGGAAGGACACTAAACATGTATTTTCTTTGAGTACCCAGTTTCCAATTAATCTGCATCTAAGGACTGAAAATTCTCCCCTTTAAGACACTAACAGGTTTTGGCACACCCTTAACAACTGGGAGCCACTAAGAACAAAAAAGGCAGGTTGGACAATCACAGAGGTTTGACAGACAACCAAGACTGGGCCAAGCTAATTGATAAGCATCATGTCCTCCATGAGAGTTTTCTATCAAGACTGAGAGAGGTAGCTCTTTTATCTAATGCACAGAAACTAATGCAGAGAGTCCAGGAAAATGAAAGAACAGAATAAAGAGTATGTTCCAAAGGAAAGAATAAAATTCTGGAAATATACCTTAATAAAATGGAGAAAAATTAATTACCTAGAGTTCAAAATAATGGCCATAAAGATACTCATGAAGGTTAGGAGAACAATGCAAGAACAAAGGAAGAATTTCACCAGAGACAGAACATATAAACAGTACCAAATGAAAAAACAGAGTTGTAGAATAGGATAAGCAAACTGAATAATTCAAAAATGGGTTCAAAACAGTCTATATAAAGCAGAAGAATTAGCAAACACAAAATAGGACGATGGCATTTATTCACTTAAAGGAGTAAAAAAGAAAAGAGAATGAAAAAGAGTGAAGATAGTTTAAAGGTCTTATGGGACAATATCCAGTGAACCAATATTCACACTCTAGGGGTCCCAAAAGGAAGAGAGAGGAAGAAAATGGCATAAGGCCTAATCAAAAAAATAATGGCTGAAAAATTTCCTAACCTGCAGAAAGAAATAGACATTCAGATCTAGGAAGCCCAGACAGTTCCCAATAAGATAAATCCAAGTAAACCCACACTGTGATCCATTATAACTGTCAAAATATAAAGACAAGAATCAAAAGCAGCAAGAGAAAAACAATTTGTTGCACACAAGAGAATTTCAATAAGACTTTCAGATATTTTAGCAAAAACTTTGCAGGCTGGAAGAGAGTAGCACAATATATCCAAACTGCTAAATGAGAAAAAAATTGCCAACCAAGAATACTATAACCAGCAAAGTTGTCCTTAAGAATTTAAGGAAACTAAGGAGTTTTCCAGACAAGCAAAAGCTAAAGAAATCATAACCACTGGGTCAACTTTACAAGATGTTAAAGGGACTTCTGGAGTTTAAACAAAAAACACTAATTGGTGACAGGAAAGTACATCAAAGTATAAAGCTCATTGATAAAGTTAAATTCAGAATACTCTAATGTTGCAATAGTGGTGGGTAAATCAGTTACATCTCTAGTGTGAAGGTTAAAACAAAAAACTATGAAAAATATTTAAAACTAAAATAATTTGTGAGGCACCTGGGTGGCTCAGTCGGTTAAGCATCCAACTTTGGCTTAGGTCATGATCTCACAGTTTGTGAGTTTGAGCCCCACATCAGTCTCTGTGATGACAGTTCAGAGCCTGGAGCCTACTCTGGATTCTGTGCCTCCCTCTCTCTCTGTTCCTCCCCTGTTCATGCTCTGTTTCTCTCTCCTTCAAAAATAAATACTCAAAAAAATTTTTAAAAAACTAAAATAATTTGTTAATGGACACACAGGTAAAAATATATAAATTATTATATGAAAAACACAAAATATGTTTAGAAGTAGTGAAAAGGTAGAGTTTTTACATCAGTAAAAGTTGTTATTAGCTTAAAATAGACTGTGATAAGTGTCATGTTATATTTTATGTAAGCCTTGTGGTAACCACAAAGTAAACACTTACAGTAGATACACAGAAGATAAAAAGAGGGAATCAAGGCATACCATTATAAAAAATCATTGATTCACAAAGGAATATGGCAAGAGAGGAAGAAAGGAATAAGAGAACTACAAAACTGCCAGAAAACAATAACAACTTACCTATCAATAATTACTTTAAATGTAAGTAGAATAAATTCTCCAATCAAGATCACATAGAGACTGAAAATGAAGGGATGGAAAAAAGATATCAATGTAAATAGAAGCCAAGAGAAAGCAGGGCTACTTATACTTATGTCAGAAAAAATGAACTTTAAGCCAAAGATGGTAATAAGAGAAAAAAAGAAGATCATTATATAATGATAAAAGGGTCAATCCAACAGAGAACATAACATTTGTAAATCTTCATGCATGCAACACAGGAGTAGTTAGATACATAAATCAAATATTAACAGACCTGAAAGAAGAAATAGACATCAATACAAAATAGCAGGAGACTAACACCCACTTTCAACAATGGATAGATCATCCAGATAGAAAATCAGTAAAAAAATATTGGACTTAAATGACATGTCAAATCAGATGGAATTAACAGACATTTACAGATTATTCCATCCATCAACAGAATACATATTCTTCTTCTCCAGGATAGATCACATATTAGGCCATAAAACAAGTCTCTCTCTTTTTTTTATTTTTATGTTTATTTTTGAGAGACAGAGTGTAAGCGAGGGAGGAGCAGAGACAGAGGAAGACAGAATCCAAAGCAGGCTCCAGGCTCTGAGCTGTCCACACAGAGCCCAACGCATGGGTTGAACTCATGGACTGTGAGATCATGACCTGAGCTGAAGACCGATGCTCAACTGACTAAGTCACCCAGGCTTCCCAACAAGTCTTAATACATTTAAAAAGAATGAAATCATAATATGCATCTTTTCTGATTACAATGAAACTAGATAAGTATTACAAAAATGCTGAAAAAATTCATAAATATGCAGAGACTGAACAACATGATACTGAACAATCAATGAATCAAAGCCAAATTTAAAAAAATCTTGAGGGGTGCCTGGGTGGCGCAGTCGGTTAAGCGTCCGACTTCAGCCAGGTCAGGATCTCACGGTCCGTGAGTTCGAGCCCCACGTCAGGCTCTGGGCTGATGGCTCAGAGCCTGGAGCCTGTTTCCGATTCTGTGTCTCCCTCTGTCTCTGCCCCTCCCCCGTTCATGCTCTGTCTCTCTCTGTACCAAAAATAAATAAACGTTGAAAAAAAATTTTTTTTTAAAAAAAATAAAAAAATCTTGAGACAGTTAAGATGGAAATACAACATATAAAAACTGTGGGATGCAAAAAAAAAAAAAAAGGAGTTTTAAGAGGGAAGTTTATAGTGATAAACAACCACCTGAGAAACAAGAAACCTCAAATATCTTAACTTTACATCTCAAGGAACTAGAAAAAGAACAAAGCACAAAGTTAGCAGAAAAAACGAAGTAACAAAAATCATAGCAGAAATAAATGGAGACTGGGGCTCCTGGGTGGCTCATTCGGCTAAGCATCCAATTCTTGGTTTCAGCTCAGGTCATAATCTCAGTTTGTGAGTTCGAGCCTCACATCACGCTTTGCACTGACAGGATCCTGCTTGGGATTCTCTCTCCACCTCTCCTTCTGCCCCTCCCCCACTTGCACTCGCTCGTGCTCTCTCTCTCTCTCTCTCTCACACAAAATAAACAAAAAATATTTTAAAGAAATAGATGGAGACTAAAATGGTAATAGAAAAAAGCAATGAAACTATGGGAGCTAGTTTTTTTGAAAAGATAAAATAGATAAGCTTTTATATAAGTTTACCAGAAAAAAAGAACTCAAATAAATAGAATTAGAAATTTAAAAGGAGAGGGCACCTGGGTGGCTCAGTGTCTGACTTGGGCTCAGGTTATGATCTGCCATTTCATGGGTTTGAGCCCAGCATCAGGCTCTGTGCTGACAGCTTGGAGCCTGGAGCCTGCTTCGGATTCTGTGTCTCTCTCTCTCTGCCCCTGCCCAACTTGCTCTCTGTCTCTTTCTTTCTCAAAAATAGATAATAAAACATTAAAAAAATTTTTAAAAAGGAAATTTAAAAGGAAACATTACAACCAATACTACAGAAAGACAAAGGATCATAAGTGACTACCATTAACAATTATATGCCAATAAGAAGGACAAACTAGATTTGGATTAATTCCTAGAAGCATACAATCTTCCAAGACTGAATCAAGAAGAAACAGAAAATCTGAACAGACTAATTACTAGTAAAAAGATTGAATCAGTAATTAAAAACCTTCCAACAAAAGTCCAGGACAAGATAGGTGGCATCTCTGGAGAATTCTAAAAAATTTAAAGAAAAATTGATACCAATCTTTCTCAAACTCTTCTAAAAAAAAAAAAAAAAACAGAAGAAAAAGAAATACTTTCTAACTCACTTTATCAGGCCAACAATACCCTGACACTAAAACCAAACAAGGATACCACAAGAAGAGAAAACTATATCCCTGATAAACACAGATGAAAAAATCCTCAACAAGGTATTAGCTTACCAAATTCAACAGTACGTTATAATGATCATAAACCATGATCAAATGGGAATTTTCCTAGGGATTAAAAGATGATTCAACAGGCACAAATCAGTGTAATATATCACACTACCAAAATGAAAGGTAAAAATCATATGATTAACTTTATAGATGCAGAAAAAGCATTTGGCAAAATTCAATAACCTTTTTTGATTAAACACTCTCAACATATAAAGAGTATAGAGAGAATGTACCTCAACATAATAAAGGCTATATACAACAAGCCCATACCTAACATTGTACTTAATGGTGAAAAGCTGAAAACCTTTCCTTTAAGATCAGGAAAAAGACAAAGATGTCCACTCTTGCCACTTTTATTCAACAGGGTATTGGAAGTCCTAGCCAGAATAATTAGGCAAGAAAGAAATAAAAGACATCTAAATCAGAAAAGAAGTTGGGGTGTCTGGGTGGCTCAGGTAGTTAATCATCCATCTCAATTTCAGCTCAGGTCATGATCTCTCGGTTCATTAGTTCAAGCCCTGTATCAGACTCTGCACTGACAGCATGGAGCCTGCTTGGGATTCTCTCTCTCCCTCTTTCTTGGTCCCTCTCCCACTCTCTCAAAATAAATAAATAAACTTTAAAATAAAAAGAAAGGAAAGAGGTCATTCTTTCTCTATTTGCAGACAATATGTATTTATATAAAACCTTAAAGACTCTCCCAAAAATCTGTTGGACCTAACAAACAAATTCAGTGACGTTGTAGAATACAAAATCAGTATGCAACAATTAATGCACTTCTGTTCACTAACAACAAAGTATCAGAAAGAAAAATTAAAAACACAATTCCACTCACAAGTATACCAAAAAGAATAAAATACCTAGGAATAAATTTAAACAAGGAGTTGAAAGGGGTGCCTGGGTGGCTCAGTCTGTTGAGCATCCAACTTCGGCTCAGGTCAGGATTTCGCAGTTTGTGAGTTTGAGCCTTGCATCAGGCTCTGTGCTGACAGCTCAGAGCCTGGAGCCTGTTTCAGATTCTGTGTCCCCCATCTCTGCCCCTTCCCCACTCATGCTCTGTCTCTCTCTGTCTCTCAAAAATGAATAAACATTCAAAAAAAATTTTAAACAAGGAATTGAAAAATCTGTACACAAAAAACTGTAAGACATTGATGAAGGAAATTGAAGAAGACACAAGTAAATGAAGGGATATTGCATGCTTATGGGTTGGAAGAATTAATATTGTTAAGATATCCATACTACCCAAAGCAATCTACAGATTCAGTATAATCTCTATCAAAATTCCAGTGGCATTTTTCACAGAAATAGAACAACAATCCTAAAATTCATATGGAAACACAAACTTTTGAGAAAGAACAAAGTTGGAGTCATCACCCTTCCTCATTTCAAACAATACAAAACTATAGTCATCAAAACAGCATGGTATTGGCATAAAAACAGACAAGAAAACAGTAGAACAAAATAGCCCAGAAATAAGACCACACATATACTGTCAATTAATTTATGACAAAGGAGTCAAGAATATTCAATGAAGAGTCGATAGTCTTTTCATAAAATCGTATTGAAAAAACTGGATAACCACATGCAAAAGAATGACTCTGGATCTCTACCTTACACCATACACAAGAGTCTTTCCAAAAATGAATTAAAAACTTGTATGTAAAATCTGAAACAATAAAACTCCTAGAAGAAAAGGACACAGTAAGCTCCTTGACACTGGTGTTGGTGATAAGTTTTTGGATTTGATACCAGAAGCAAAGGCAAGAAAATCAAAAATAAATATGAGACTACAGCCAACAAAATGGTGTTCACAGCAAACAAAACCATCAGGCAAATGAAAGGGCAATCTACAGAAAAGGAAAAAATATTTCCAAATCTTATATGACAAGGGGTTAATATAAAATTATTTAAAGAACTGATACAACTCAATACCAAAAACATAATCCAATTAAAAATGGGCAGAGGGACTAAATAGATATTTTTCCAAAGAAGACACACAAATATCCAATAGTTACATGAAAAGGTATTCAATACCACTAATTATCAGGAAAATCCAAACCAAAACCACAAAGAGATATCACCTTACACATGTTAGAATGTCTACCATCAAAGGTGAGGATGTGTAGAAAATGGAACATTTGTGCACTCTTGGTGGGAATGTAAGTTGATGCAGCCACTACAGAATAAAGTATGGAGGCTCCTTAAAAATGTTTAAATAGAACTACCAAAGGATTCAGCAATCCCACTGCTGGGTATACATATGCAAAGGACACAGAAACAGGTTATCAAAGAGATATCTGAACTTGTATGTTTACTGCATCATTATTCACAATAGCCAAGATATAGAAATAACCTAAATGTCCATCAATAAAAGAATGGATAAAGAAGAGATGTTTTATTTACATACAATGAAATATTATTCAGCCATGAGAAAGGAGAAAATCCTGCCATTTGCAACAACATAGATAGAACTTGAGGGCACTATGCAAAGAGAAATAAGAAAACAAAGAAAGAAAATTATACATGATATCACTTAAGTGTAGAACCAGGAGGAAAAAGTCAAACTCATAGTAAAAGGGAGTAGACTGGTAATTACCAGGGGTTGGGGTTGAGGAGTATTACAGGGAGGTACAAACTTTCAGATATATGATGAATAAGGTCTGAAGATCTAATGAATAACATGATGACTATAGTTGATAACACTATGTTGTATAATTGAAATTTGCTGATAAAACTTAAACATTCTCAGAAAAGATTAATACATGAGGTGACAAATGGATTAATTAACTACATAGGAAGAATCCTTTTTCAGTGTATTATACATATATCAAATATACATATATTATACATACATCATCACAACATACACTTCATTTGTATTTGTCAATTTTATCTCAATAAAATTGAAAAAAATTAGTGTTCTAGTCCACTTAGGTAATAGTGATTAGCTAGTGGATTTTCTACTATAAATTGTTATATAGTGGAATTGAACAATACTAACTAGTATTAAACCCAGTTTGTCAGGTACTGGTCTAAGAATTTTATATGTCATTTAATCTTCATCCAAACCCTATAAAGTAGGTTCTATTATTATCTATCATTTACCTGATGAGGAAAAGAGGCAGAGAGGTTTAGTAACTTGACCCAGACCACACATACAGTAATTCGTAGAGGTCTGGACCTCAGATAGCCATAAAACTACACAACTTCCCTTATTTTATTTTCAAATTAGACACATTTTTCTTACAACAGACACTGCAGAAATTCTGAATATTTTTCATATAGTTATTGAAAGGCAGAGCAAGTTTACTGCCTTTCTAGTCACCAGCTATTTGCTGCCTTAACGCCTTCATTTTGAAACCTCAAAAAGGCAAAACTGTAATTTATCTTGATAGAGAAAATTCCCCAAAGAAAAACTGACAACTTTACAGAGTTATTAAGATATTTCCATGTCAAAATACTTTTTATCCCACAGAAACTGCCTTTTCTAGCAAAATCCCTAAGGTGAATCTGCCAAAGTTACTTAGGTTTGTAATGCATGCTTCTTACGACTCCCACATCTGTGAAACCTTTTTTTCCCAGCACTAGAGGATGGACCTGAATGTAGCAGAATTGAATGTTGCTGAAAAACTCAATGGATTTGGTCCACTGTGGCTAGAAAACAAGCTTTTATAAGAGAATATAAGAAAACACAATACTGTTAACATTCACAAGGCAGCCTTCCCAATTAGGGTAGATAAGAGCCCAACAAATATTTTTGTTATATCAATTCTATGTGACTCATCACGTAAGAAAAATCTACCACATTGAATATGTTTCTCTGTCACTATAACTTTTTATAACCTCAGATAAATTGCCTAATCTCCTGAGATTCAGGGTAATCATTTATAAAAAGTAGGTTAGAGTAAATGAGTCTCAGATTTCTTCAAGTTCCACAATTCTGTGTTTTAGTGACCTTGCCTTAAACACATATTCTCTAGTGAAAGTCACACTCAGAGGTGTGAGCACTCAGTACATATTGCATTGTTGGATGAATAAATGTTTGAATATAAAAATACATGAATAGAGGTGAATACATATATATTTATTTACAAAATAGTTTTCTCACCCATGGATATTAATTTAGCCTTTAGTTTTTAGCCCTAACACATAATTTCCTTAAATACACCTTTTATTTTGAGCTTCTTATTGGGAATTTTCAAGCACAGAATAAAAAAGATAAGGGCTCAATAAATGTGCACACACCCATCACCCAACTTGAAAGCATTAACTTGATACCAGTCTTTATCTTATCTATCGTCCTTTTTATACTAAAACAAAGCAAATTTCAGATATATCATTCCACTCATAAATAAAAGCTAAAATAAACCACATTGATGACAATTTCTGCTTTCCAGTTTACTATAGAAACTGGACTATCTGCCACAATTGAATTGCTGGAAGTTCACCTACTATTTTCTGCTTATTTTGAATGTAGTCAGAATCCTAAGGAAAAAAAATCCTTGAAAACGTAAAATTTACACAGCATGTGTCCTTTTAAGTTGTATGAGAGGGGTAAGAATGTTTAGCCTATAATTTGCATTAGTTCTACTGACAAACCATTCAGTTCCAGTAAACGCTTAGGGGGATATTGATAAAGATTCAGGAGAGGAAAGTAGAATAAATTCCTGAATCAGATCTTTATAACATTTACATGTTTCTTTGATTGGAATTCCAGACTCTAAACATGACCATATAAAATTAAGCTCTGTGTTGAACTTAAAGCATACACACACACACACACAAATATATTTAAAATGTATTCACCTTATATAATTGGCCATATTTGTTTTTATTTATCATAAAGCAAAATACAAAATTAACTAAACTCTCTGTGTGTACACTTTCACTTTCCCAGCTTCTCCGCATCTTTATCTATCTATTCTTTCCTGGGATGCTTTTATTTGCAGCCCTAAATTTTGGTTAAATACTAGTCACTAAAACATGCCTAAAACCCCACTAAACTCAATTTAGACATCCTTTTCTTATTGATTTCTAAATTGTCTTTGATTTATTCACCTACTTCTCTCTGAACTATGCAGATCAGCACAATGCCAAAATAAAGTGATCTTGAATTTATATTTCCTTGTAAATCTAGCTTTCTGGTACACCCATATTAAATCCCCGTTCCTAAGAAGACTATCTTCAACATTTCCTCAAAGATCGTGTCTCTGAAATGCTAGGTTTTTTTTCCTTCAAACTCTTAGGTGAATAAGGAATAGGAAAAGGAAAAATTAAATTTCAAATAGATCAAATCTAGATGGTTAAAAGGTAGCACCAAATAAGTAGGTCAAAACTACAAAGCATTTAAAAGATAATAGTAGAGTATATTCATAACATAAGTGTAGGGAAGGATTTCTAGGTAAGACACAAAAGTTACAAACAAAAAGATTGATAAATTTGGCTAAATAAAAGTTAAGAACTTCCTCTTATTAAAAGACATTTTAAAGAAGGGTTAAAAGCAAGCACCAAAGTAGAAAAAGAATGTTCTAAGGCATATATCTAACAAATACCCAAGTATTCAGAAAATAGAAAAATACTTCATCAGTCAAAAAAAAATCCAAGACATCCCAAAAGAAAAATAACAAGATATGAACAGGTTCATTTAAAAAGTTGAAAATCCAAGTGACCTATAAACACTTGAAATTGGGTTCAACCTCATTAAAAATCAGGGGAACAAAAATTTTATTTGCAAAGAGACACTACCAGATGCTCATTCAATTGGTGAAAAATTTTAAATATAACTAACAACAAATGTTGGTAAAGATGTAGACCAATTGGAACTTTTAAAACCTGCTAGTACAGTGCAAACTGGTACCATCATCTTGGAAGACAGTTTGTGTAATAGCAGAGTTAAAGAAAAGCATCCTCTATGACACTTTAATTTCACTCCTAAGCATTTGCCTTAGAGAAACTTGTGCATGTGTGCACTGGGATACACGTGTATATATGTATGTCTACTCACCACATAGATGTGCTGACCAGCAGCATGTCTTAAATAGCCAAAAATGGAAGCAACTCATTAACAGGTGAATGGATAAATACCATATGGCAATATATGAGATAATGAAAACTAAATACAACATCATGGATAATCTTACAAAGACAGAAATTGAGCTAGAGCAGTAACAAACAAAAGAATATAGTGTGATTTCATTAATAAAAAGTTCAAAAATAGGTAAACTAAGCCCATTTTAATTGTAGCTGCTATAATGCTGTATTTCTTGACCTGGGTGGTGATTATGTGGACATTTACTTAATAACTACTTGTTAAACTGTGCATTTGTATTTTATGCTCTCTTCAGCATGCATATTTTATTTCACAGTAACAGTTTTAAATTAAGATGAGCTCAGATGCTCTAATATATGTCTTTCCTTGTTATTTCTTACATAATAATATCTATACGTAATTATGAGTGTTAACATTTTAAATATAAGGATTTTTAAATGTACTTTTTTATTACTGTTTTAACATAAAGAATAGTTTAAAAAGGAGAAGATTAAAGAGTTGACTTTTTTTGTCATATTTGCTTCAGATTGGTTTATTAAAAAAATAAAAATTATAAACATAGCAAAAGCTACTCCCTTATCCATCTCTTTTTGCTCCTTCCCCTGAGGTAGTAATTTTTCAAAAACAGGTGAGTATCATCAGTTTGTATTTTTTAATTCATATATATATATATATATATATATAATTATAACTATAAAGAATATAGCAGACTGGTTTTAAAATGTATATAAACTGTATCACCTCACAGATATATTTTTGCACCTAGCTTGTTTGCTTAAAAATTATGTTTCATATTTACATATGCTGATGAATGTCCTATTTGCTTTTTTACATTTTAACTCTTGGAGAGTATTCTATTGCACTAATGAAACACAATCTGTTAATCTATTCCCTTATTGAGAGACAGTTTCATTCCACTTCTTTGCTTGACAAAGAATGCAGCATCAAATTTTTGTACATATATATGTCTCTTGCCCATATTAGAATATCTCAAAAAGTATAAAAATATACAGAAAACTCTAGAACTTAAATCACTCGTTATCTCACCACTAGAGATTTATAGTTTTATATGGCTATTTGTTTTCAAACACAATGAAATTGGGAAATTGTATAACATGTACATATACACACATGGTGGTTTTCTATCCTGCTTGTTACTTATGATGAATAATTTCACATACCATAAAATAGCCTTTAGAAACATGTTCACCAATGGCTACATGGTGTTCTTTTGTACAGATGGACCATAATTTACAAAATCGCTCCTCTGTGTAAGACATGCACCTGTTTCCAAATACTCTGTTCTCACTCCAGTTTTCTGTATTCTAGCCAATCTAGCTTTCTTTCAGTTCCTCACATATAACTGCTTTTTTCATGCATCATGGCCTATGTACATAATCATATTCTTTCTCATACTTCTCACATGGCCGGTTTCTTCTCATCTTTGACATCTCAGTGTCAATAACCCATTTGACATCTCAATGTCAATAACCCCAGCAAAAGAGACATTCTCTAAGAGCTCTTTCTAAATTATTATTCTTTCTCAGGTGCTCGTTACTTCCCCCAAATAATATTTATCAGACAACATAACTATTTCTCTCTATTTATTTTTGGGAGTGAGAGAGAGTGCAGGGAAGGGGCAGAGAGAGAGAGGCAGAGAGAGAATCCCAAGCAGGCTCCGCACTGTCAGTGCAGAGCCCCACACAGGGCTTGAACCCACAAACCACAAGATCACTACCCGAGCTGAAACCAAAAGTTGGACACTCAGCTGACTGAGACAACCAGGCACTCCGTCATAACTATTTCTTTATATGTCTTTATTTTTGTCGCTCTCTCCATGAGGTCAAGGACACGACTGTTCTTAATCACTTTCAGCATTGGACAGGTTGTGCACTGCACAAATGTTGGAGGAATATTCATATTGTAGTTATAACAGGTTTGTATATTAATTACAACAGTGTTCCAGCAGATGGCCTAATGTACCTGAGGAAGAGATTCCTTTTTAAAGCTTACTCAATATTAACTTTGAGAGATTCAATAAATAACTATTGAGTGAATGGATGAATTTACCTTATAACTTATTGGTTATCCTCAACACCAATTTTCTTCATGTCTTCTTTCTCTCTACATTTTCCCAGAATTCATTGCTGCCCTTATGTTTACCACACAAGATGAGTGAGGAAGCACGATCACAGAATCTTTGTGGTACTTGGATCAATGTCAGTAATTTGACATACAAAAAGACTGGATGAAACAGCAAGTATTTTTGATACTTAAAAATATGAGGCCTAACCCACCACATTTAATTAACTCAGTGAAAAGAACTTAAGTTTGTAGGTGATCAACATGTTGTAAAATTGGCTTAAGAATTCTGTCTTGCTCTCATAAAGCTACCATTATATTGTGCTTTTCTGGGGGCATTATTTTCATCCTGATATCTAAAAGTTAAATTTTATTATCTACAAAGAAAAATATCAAAAACTTGGTAATATTGAAATTACAAATGCTCCCAATTCTGAAAATACTATGCACTGACACTTTTGTAGACTACAAGAATCATTAAAGCAAACACCAGTCTATGCTTGTAAAGTCAAGAATAATGAAAGTATATTTGGCACACTAAGAATAAGCCTTTCTTTACATCTGACAGTATGAAAAATAAACCTTGGCAGCTGCATTTCAGCTATGATGGGAACTTTCTGACAGCTTTCCTCTCTATTGCTCATAAGAAAAGGACTTAAATGAATTAGTGTCAGGTGGATTAGTCAGATTCTGTTCAAACTGACAGAAGATCATGTCTGTACAGCTACTTTAAACTCTCAACATTAGTCTAAAGAATGGGAGAATGTCCTGTATCTAAAATTGAGTGAGTTTTGGAATGTCAAATATATATCTTTGAGAAAACATTACCTCTAATGTGGGAAAGGAAAAAAAAAGGTATAGTTCAGTGACATCAACACTAGAGCTATCTGATAAAAACAGGTTATAGTTTATGTATTTATGCAGTTGAGTGTTTACCTTATAGACTCATAACTGATTTGAATCAGATGCAATAAAATAGCAATTCCAGTCAGAAAAACGTAGTTTCAGTCATAAAAAAATGCATTTTTAAAAAGTGGCAAAGATCCCTTAAGATCAAATGAAGCAATAGCTTTATTTTACATTTAAGAAACTAGATGAGAAGAAGGGAAATAGATTTATCTGAAGTCATATAGCTAATTAATTTCAGTTAAAGAAATAAAAAAAATTGACTATATACTAATGAATACTTTTACTTATTTTAGGGCATTCAAAATGGCCAATAGGTACCAAATGACAAACAACACCATACCTACAATTATGGAATACTTTGGGTTATCATTTTTGAAATAATTATATTTAACAATTGTGTGACAATATTAAAACTTGATATTTAATATTTCTAATACTGAACTGAAAATATTTGGGGGAGTCAGGCAACATGGTTGGAACTGTATATGATTTATCAATATTCAGTGTATAGGATAGATTGGAATGAGAAAAGATGGGAAATGGGAAGCCAATTGGGAGGATATTCTAATAATCTAGAAAAAAAGGTAATAAAGGAAAAATTACGGTGAATCAGTTTAGTAATTGATACAATTAATCAGGCAATAAGAAATGTTCCAAAGAAAAGATTCCTGAGTATTAGGAGCAGAAGTTATGTGGTACGAGGATGGGGAATGGATGGGAAGTGAAAAATCAAAGTCAGTGACCGTAGAATAATGCTCAAAACCTCCTAAAAATTAAATAAAAGTGAGAAATATGAAAATAGCTGGATATGATCACGTTGGCAGTCTAGTGGAGAGAGACCTTGACAATGCAAAAAGAGTGGATAGATGATAGTACATGTCACCTAGAAAGAAAAAAAGATATTCCTTTCCATCTAAGCTAAAAATATGAAAGAGTCTAGTGTGTCTAGCATAGAGAGAAATGCAGCTTGAATGGCTTAAAAATAGTAAAAATAGTTTAAAATATTGATACACATTGGGCACTTCTTTTGCAAACTGACATGGTATGTCACCACAATCAGTAACTTTTCCCATAGAGAAAACACATCAAATATGAAAAATAATGACAATGGCAGAGAGATTCCAAGATATCCCCCAATGCTCCTCACCTCCTGGTACTCATAGCTTGTGAATTCCCTTCCCTTTGAGAGTGGGTGCGACCTGTGACTTGATTCTAATGAATATAAGGTGATGGACTGTCACTTCTGTGATTATGTTACACAAGACCATAACTGCCATCATTCTAGCCATCCCTCTCCCTTGCTGGCATTAGTGAAGCAAGCTGAAATGTGGTGAGCTGCCCAATTTGTTAAGGAACTGAGAAGGACCTCTCAGCTTATCAATTATACTTCTTTAAAAATTATTTTAGTGGTTATCCTAGAGTTTACAATATACATTATTTACTAATGAAGTCTACTTTCAAAGAATGCTATTCTTCCCAAATACCTAATAGTGTGGCGATTCTTCCCTCCCATCCACAGGAACACCACTGTCATTCATTTCACTTTTCCATATGCACTAATCACCCAATGCAATGTTACTATTATGACCTTAAATAAAAAGTTATCTTTTAAATTAATTCAGAATTTAAAAAACAAAAGACTTTTTATCTTAATCTTCATTCACTTTCTCTCTGAGGCTTGTTTGGAGATGCAAGTTTCTGATGTAGCATTTTTCTTCTTCCTCAAAAACTTCTACAATCTCCTGCAGGGGCAAGCCTGCTAGAAATCAAGTCCCTCAGTTTTCCCTTGTCTGAGAAAGTCTTAATCTTCCTTCCATTTTAAAGGATAGTTTCAGTGGGTATAGAGTTCCAGCTAGGTAACACTTTTCTTTCATTGCTTTATTTCACTCCACTCTCCTCTTGCTTGCATGAATTCTGAAGAGCAATATAATTATTTCTTGTTCCTCTATAGATAAGGTGTTACATTCCTCTGACTGCTTTCAAGATCTTCTCTTTGTCTTTGGTTTTCTATAGTTTTAATATGTTATGCCAAGGTGTAATTTTGTCTTGTTTTGTTGGTATACATTCTTCTTGCTCTTCTCTGAACTGCTTGGATCAGTGGTTTTAAGTCAAAAAGTCCATACATATTACCTTATAGGGCTATCCTTTAATTTGAAAAACATCCAAATTCAGGTTCAGATTGTAAGCTGTCATTGGAGTACAGTCCCTCACATTTTGATAATGTAAAACCAGATACAGTAATTTGGAGGTTTATCACATACTTTCTAATGGCCAGATCCACAGTCTTTTTCTTAGTTTTCATTCCCTTCATAGTATTTGATACTTAACTCTTGAAATACTCAAATCACTAGCTAATGTGCCCTTTTTTGTCCATATAACTTTCCAGAAATTTTAGCTTCTCACTTCAGCTGCATATAATCTACTTTTATTGCCATAAATAGTAGATCTCTACCATGTGTGAACTTTCAAAGTCAAGATAGGCATATCTAGTTCTATTGCGCTTCACTTTACTGCGCTTTGCACATATTGAATTTTTTAAATAAGTTGTTTGTGGCAACACTGCCTCAAGCAAGTCTATTGGAACCATTTTTCCAACAGCATTTGCTCATTTCATGTCCCTGTGTCACATTTTGGTAATTATCACAATATTTAAAACTTTTTCATTATTATATTTGTATGCTGGTCTGTAATCAGTGATCTTTGATGTTACTATAATTGTTTCAGGGTGCTATGAAACATGTTCATATAAGATGGTGAACTTAATAAACATGTATGTTCTGACTACTCTACCACATAGCCATTCCCCATCTCTTTCCCTCTCCTCAAGACTCCCTATTCCCTAAAAAACAACATTAAAATTGGGCCAACTAATAACTCTACAATGGCTACCAAGTGTTCAAGTAAAAGGAAGAATTTCACATCTCTCACTTTAAATCAAAGCCAGAAATGATGAACCTTAGTGAGGAAGACATGTTAAAAAGTGAAATAGATCAATAGCTAGGCCTCTTGAGCCAAAGAATTTGCCAAGTTGTGAATGCAAATGAAAATATCTTGAAATTAAAAACACCACTCCAGGAAACACATGAATATTAAGAAAGTGAAACAGCCTTACTGCTATTATGGAGAAAGTGTTAGGGGTCTGGATAGAAGACCAAACCAGCCTGTAAGCCAGAGCCTAAACCACAGTGAGACCATACCTCTTTTCAACTCTATGAAGGCTGAGAGAGGTGAGGAAGTTTCAGAAGAACAATATGAAGCTAACAAGGTTCATGAGGTTTAAGGAAAGAAGCCGTCTCCATGACACCAAAGTGCAAGGTGAAGCAGCAAATGCTGATACAGAAGCTGCAACAATGTATATAGAAGATGTAGCTAAGATCATTAATGAAGATGGCTACATTAAACAACAGATTTTCAATGTAGATGAAACACAGATGTAGATGAAGAAGATGCCATCTAGGACTTCCATAGCTAGAGAGGAGAAGTCAATTCCTGGCTTCAAACTTCAAAGGACAGGCTGACTCTCATTAGGGGCTAATAAAGCTGTTAACTTTAAGTTGAAGTCAATGCTCACTTACCATTCTAAACATCTTAGGGCTATTATAAATTATGCTAAGTCTACTATTCTCCCTCTACTCTATAAATGGAACAACAAAACCTAGATGACAGCACATCTGTTTACAACATGGTTTGCTGAATATTTTACTCACTGTTGAGATCTACTGCTGAGAAAAAATGATTACTTTCAGAAAATGGCTGCTACTTGGCAATGTACTTGGTCACCCAAGAGCTCCAAAGGAGACGTATAATAAGATTAATGTTGTTTTGATGCCTGCTAACACAACATTCATTATACAGCCCATGGATCAAAGAGTCATTTAAACTTTCAACTTTTATTATTTAAGAAATACATATTATAAAGCTATAGATGCCATAGGAAGTGAATCCTTTGGTAGATCTGAGCAGAGTAAATTGATAATCTTCTAGAAAGTATTCACCATTCTAGATTCCATTAAGAACATTCATGAGTAATAGGGAAGAGTTCAATGCATCAACATGAACAGGAACTCAGAAGAAGTTGATTCCAACCCTCATGGATGGCTTTGAAAGACTCAAGATTTCGGTGGGGGAAGTAACTGTGGATGTGGTGGAAACAGTTAAAGAACTAGAGTTAGAAATGGAGCCTACAGTCAGTTGAGCGTCCGACTTTGGCTCAGGTCATGATCTCATAGTCCGTGAGTTCCAGCCCTGCATCGGGCTCTGTGATGGCTCAGAGCCTGGAGCCTGTTTCAGATTCTGTGTCTCCCTCTCTCTCTGACCCTCCACTGTTCATGCTCTGTCTCTCTGTGTCTCAAAAATAAATAAACGTTAAAAAAAATTTAAAAAAAGAAATGGAGCCTAAATATGTGACTGAATTGTTGCAACTTCATGATAAATGTTGAACAGATGAGGAGGTGCTTCTTATAGATGGGCAAAGAAAGTGGTTTCTTGAGAAGGAATCTATCCCCAGTTAAGATGTTGTGAAGACTGTTGAAATGACAACAAAGGATTTATATTATGACATAAATTTAGTTGATAGTGCAGCAATAGATTTTAAGAGGGTTGATCCTAAAGGCGCCTGGGTGGTTCAGTCCGTTAAGCTTCGGACTCCTGATTTAGGCTCAGGTCATGATCTCACGGTCCATGAGATCATGCCCTCCTTGGGCTCTGCACTGACAGCACGGAAACTTCCTGGGATTCTCTCTCTCCCTCTCTTTCTCTCTCTCCCCCTTTCCCACTTGCACACTTTCTCTCTCTCAAAATAAATAAACACGAAGAAGAAGAAGAAGAAGAAGAAGAAGAAGAAGAAGAAGAAGAAGAAAGAAAGAAAGAAAGAAAGAAAGAAAGAAAGAAAGAAAGAAAGAAAGAAAGAAAGAAGAAAAAGAAGATTGACCCTAATTTTAAAAGAAATTCTACTGTGGGTAAAACACTATCAAACAACATTGTATGTTAGAGAAATTGTTCAGGAAAGGAAGAGTCAGTTGATGTAGCAAACCTGATTGTCTTATTTTAAGAAATTTCCACAGCCACGCCAACCTACAGTAACCACCTTGATCAGTCAGCAGCCATCAAATCAAGGCAAGACCCTCCACCAGCAGAAAGATTAAACTCAATGAAACCTCAGAGGGTGGTTAGCATTTGTCAGTAATAAAGCATTTGTAATCAAAGTATGTACTTTTTAAAAGATATAAAGCTATTGTACAGTTAATAGACTACAGTATAGGGTCAATATAATTTTTATATGCACTGGGAAACTAAGAAGTTCATTTGGATTACTTTATTGTGATATTTGCTTTTTGTAACATTTACTTTATTGCAGTGGTCTGGAAGTGAACCGCAATACCTCCGAGGTATGCCTTTATAAAATATTATCCCTTTTAAAATAAAAAATAGACTTAGGTCTTATTAACTTTTGGACACTCCCTCATTTTAGCTCACTTCTCAAAGGCAAATGAATTTAGTTTTACTTTTAGAATTAAAGTTTTTAGAAAATTCCATACAATGCATTAACTATTTATTATATTATCAATAATTACACATTCTTCCAAGGGGCTTAATGAAGCACCAAATTGCAAAGTAAGCATTAGTCTTCAAAATACCCCTAAGAGGTAGATAAAACTAAATGAGAATAAGATCTCTTTCAAGGGTTAGATTCTTTAAAAAGGTAAGGCAGGCAATTCATTATTAACAATACTTCTTACATTATCACACAAGTTAAATCAACACATGAGTCCAGAAGTTCTGGAAGCATCTTTGATGACTAATTTGACTCTCACTTCAACAAAGAATCATGTGTCCACTATTAATCTGCCCTAAAATCTCCCATCCACATACTTTCTTGAATCCACTACAATAGACTTGAGGTGCACACATGATTTTTAATCTGGTACTTCTTTTTTAACCTCGCCTAGCTGCTTTATCTTCCCTATAGATAATCAATATTTATTTTTGTTAGGCTCTAGCTCCTATGTTAATGATTTGACGTCAAAGATTGACTGCATTTGACAGAAATGCTAGGAGCTAGACATGTTGGGGTGAACTATATTCTAATTTGGGTGATGTCTTTCACTTGGCACAGTTCCCTTTTCCCTCAAAAAATAGTACCCTCCGTGTGAATTCTGGCTACAGCTGAGGAGATTGGCAATTTCAGTCTCTAAAACTTACTATAAACCAAGAGAAACTGACCAAAAAAAAAGACGGGGATGGGGAAAAATCAGTGTTGTGAAACTCAGTCAAAGAGATACAATAATCTGAGAAGCATTTATGCTTGAAAAACTGCTGAACTTCAGAAATGGAAAAAATATGTGGTTAATTTAAAATATAAGTATTTTCTTTCATTTCTTCTCTTTTTTTAATGCTTATTTATTTTGAGAGACAGAGAGAGACTGAGTGCAAGTGGGTGAGGGGCAGAGAGAGAGGGAGACACAGAATCCAAGGCAGGCTCCAGGCTTCAAGCTGTTAGCACAGAGTCTGACCAGGGGCTCCAACCCACAAACTGTGAGATCATGACCTGAGCCAAAGTCAGACCCTTAACCAACTGAGCCACCCAGGCACTCCTACATTTCTTCTCTTAACTTTAAGGAAAAAAAAGATTGTGTAAGCAATAATTATAAAACTATAATGCCAAGTTTATAACAGATATTGTAATATATATGACAGCCAAATCATAAAAGAATGTGATAGGAAAGGAGCAGTTATATTAGAGCAAAGTTTCTGTATTTTACTGGAATTTCTATCAATCTTAAGGAAATTATGATAAAATGCATATCAATATTCCATGACTAAAACATAGTCAAAATGATAATTTAAATATGTTTAAAAATCTGTCTATTTAACACACACAAAAATAAGAGCAATCAAGAAGGAGCAGGGGAACATGAAAGAAAGACAAAAAACAAATAGCAAAGTAGCACATGTAAATCTAGACAAATCAATAATAACATTTAAATGCGAGTAGTCTAGGGTGCCTGGGTGGCTCAGTTGGTTGAGAGTCCAACTCCTGATTTCAGCTCAGATCATAATTTCACAGTTTGTGGGACTGAGCCCTGTGTCAGTCTCGGCACTGACAGAGTCTGGGATTCTCTCTCCCTCTCTTTCTGCCCCTCTCCTGCTTATGTGCTCTCTCTCTCTCTCTCAGTCAAAATAAAATAAATTAATTAAAATAAAATAAAATAAAATAAAATAAATAAAATAAAATAAAAGTGAGTAATCTAAACATTCCAAAGACAAAGCAGAGATATTCAGACTGGTTTACAAAAGCAATATCCAATTACATACTGCCTACAAGAGATATACTTTAGATTCAAGACACAAATAAGTTGAAATCCAAAGGAAGGAAAAATATAAACTATGCAAATAGTAACAATAAGAACTATGGAGTGACTAGAGTAATATAAGACAAAACAGAATTTACAGCAAAAAATATTAGAGACGAAGAGGGGCATTTCATAATTATATAAAAGTCAATACACAAGGAAAATACAACAATCCTAAGTATATTTACCTAATAACAGAAACTTAAATGCAGCAAAAACTGATAAATCAATTCAACAATTTTGGTTTGAGATCTCAGTACTACTCTCTCAATCATTAATAAGACAACTAGTGACATTATAATTATATCGAAAACTTGAACAACATTATAAATATTTTCATCCTACCTGCAGAATTCACCTTGATTTAAACTGCATATGGATTATTCTTTGGTATAAAACATACGTTAGGTCATAAAACATGCCTCAATTAATTTAAAAGAATTTACATTATAAAAAATATGTTCTCCAATCACAACAGAATTAAATTAGAAATCAAAAACACTGGTGAGGATGTGGAAAAAGGGAACCCTCTTACACTGTTGGTAGGAATGAAAACTGGTGCAGCCACACTGGAAAACAGTATGGAGTTTCCTCAAAAAGTTAAAAATAGGGGCGCCTGGGTGGCGCAGTCGGTTAAGCGTCCGACTTCAGCCAGGTCACGATCTCGCGGTCCGTGAGTTCGAGCCCCGTGTCGGGCTCTGGGCTGATGGCTCAGAGCCTGGAGCCTGTTTCTGATTCTGTGTCTCCCTCTCTCTCTGCCCCTCCCCCGTTCATGCTCTGTCTCTCTCTCTGTCCCAAAAATAAATTTAAAAAAAAATATATAACTACCTTATGACCCAGCAATTGCACTACTAAGTATTCATCCAAATACAAAAATACTGATTCGAATGGATACATGCACACTGATGTTTATAGCAGCATTATCAACAATAGCCAAATCATGAAAAAAAGAGCCCAAATGTCCATCAGCTGGATGAATGGATAAAGGTGGTATATACAATGGAATATTACACAGCCATAAAACAGAATGAAATCTTGCTATTTACAATGATGTGGATGGCGCTATAGTGTATCATGCAAAGTGAAAAAAGTCCATCAGAGAAAGATACAAACCATATGATTTCACTCCTTTGTGGAATTTAAGAAACAAAACAGATGAACATAGGGGGAAAAGAGAGAGAGAGAGAGAGAGAGAGAGAGAGAGAGAGAGAGAGAGAGAGAGAGAGAGAGGCAAACCAGAAAACAGACTCTTAATTATAGAGAACAAACTGAAGGTTACTGGAAGGCGGAGGAGTAGATGGGGTGATGGATTAAATGGGTGATGGGTATTAAGGAGGGCACTTGTGATGAGCACTGGGTTTATATGTAAGTGATGAACCACTAAATTCTATACTTGAAACTAATATTATACTGTAGGTTAACTAAATGGAATTTAAATTTAAAAATATCACATAAGTGATAGATAACTAAACATTTTCTGAAAGGAAACTCAATTACCAAATATTTTAATAATTTTTTACACATCTGCTATCAATTCTAAACATGAGTATTTGCTTGAATATTCTTTTATCATTAATAAAACATTGTGCAATTGAAATGTCCACATCTTACATTCTGCAATAGACAACAAGGACTGCTCATATTTTGACTAGCTATAATCAAGGTAGTAAGACTTATTTCAGCTAAAAACTGATTATTTTTTATTTTTTAAAGTTAATTTATATGAGGGGGGAGGGGCAGAAGGAGAGGGAGAAAGAGAATCCCAAGTGAGCTGAGGTGCTTGAACTCATGAAATGTGACATCATGACCTGAGCCAAAATCAAGAGTTGGATGCTCAACCAACCGAGCCACCCAGGTACCCCTATAAAAAAGATTATTTATAATAGAATAATGATCACATATCACTAGTTTCTGCTGAATATGGAAATAACATGGAACTTCTTGGACACACACACTAAGAGTCAGGGAATTGCTGTTCTTTTTAGAATGCTCTTAGGTAACAGTATTAAGAGAATATTGAGCAGAAAAAAAATGCTCTTCTATTAAAAAGAATGTGTTACTCTCATTGGAATGCACATTTAGATAGATGGTAAAATATATTATTCTAAAATAGTGAGTGTCTGACCTAAAATTAGAAATGTTTCCTTAAAATACAAACCAAGGGGCGCCTGGGTGGCACAGTCGGTTAAGCGTCTGACTTCAGCCAGGTCACGATCTCGCGGTCCGTGAGTTCGAGCCCCACGTCAGGCTCTGGGCTGATGGCTCAGAGCCTGGAGCCTGTTTCCGATTCTGTGTCTCCCTCTCTCTCTCTGCCCCTCCCCCGTTCATGCTCTGTCTCTCTCTGTCCCAAAAATAAATAAACGTTGAAAAAAAAAAACATTTTAAAAAATAGACATATCTTCTTAAAAAAAATAAATAAAATAAAATAAAATAAAATACAAATCAAAACCACACTCAGATATCACCTCACGCCAGTCAGAGTGGCCAAAATGAACAAATCAGGAGACTATAGATGCTGGCGAGGATGTGGAGAAATGGGAACCCTCTTGCACTGTTGGTGGGAATGCAAATTGGTGCAGCCACTCTGGAAAACAGTGTGGAGGTTCCTCAAAAAATTAAAAATAGACCTACCCTATGACCCAGCAATAGCACTGCTAGGAATTTACCCAAGGGATACAGGAGTACTGATGCATAGGGCCACTTGTACCCCAATGTTTATAGCAGCACTCTCAACAATAGCCAAATTATGGAAAGAGCCAAAATGTCCATCAACTGATGAATGATAAAGAAATTGTGGTTTATATACACAATGGAGTACTACATGGCAATGAGAAAGAATGAAATATGGCCGTTTGTAGCAACATGGATGGAACTGGAGAGTGTGATGCTAAGTGAAATAAGCCATACAGAGAAAGACAGATACCATATGTTGTCACTCTTATGTGGATCCTGAGAAACTTAACAGAAACCCATCGGGGAGGGGAAGGAAAAAAAAAGAGGCTAGAGTGGAAGGAGCCAAAGCATAAGAGACTCTTAAAAACTGAGAACAAACTGAGGGTTGATGGGGGGTGGGAGGGAGGGAAGGGTGGGTGATGGGTATTGAGGAGGGCACCTTTTGGGATGAGCACTGGGTGTTGTATGGAAACCAATTTGACAATAAACTTCATATATTGAAAAAAAAATAAAAAAGAAAAATAAAAAAGAAATGCTTCCTTAATACATCCAGACAAAAATAGTCAAAGCTGAAAAGGAATTAGTATAGGAAAATTGATTTTTAAAGTTTAAATAATTTAGACCATTAAATAATTTTAGACAAATATTTGCCCTACAATAATGTGCCCATCGGATTTTGTTTTTCGTTTGTTTGTTTACCAAATAAGGGAGGTGATTGTAGTGGTAAATAGCATGAGCGGGGTGTCTGGGTGGCTCAGTTGGTTAAGTGTCCAACTTCGGCTCAGGTCGTGATCTCACAGTAATGGGTTCAAGCCCCATGTCAGGCTCTGTGCTGACAGCTCAGAGCCTGGAGCCCACTTCAGATTCTATGTCTCCCTCTCTCTCCCACTCCCACTCACGCTCTCCCACTCACGCTCTGTCTCTTTCAAAAATTAACAAACAATGAAAAAACAAATAATTTTTTTTTAATTTAAAATATTACTTTAACTGACTTAATACTTCTTTCATTTGTATCATCCTTTTAAAGTTTATAAAAGATGATGCCTACATGTTTGACCAACTATCTGACTTTTCACTAGATATGAACTAAGTTTCATTAAATGATCCAAAATACACACTTGTGTTAGAATAATTGTACTTGCACAAGATAAATATGATATATGTGGCATCTTCTATATAGGCCATTTAATTAATAATATGGTTATAAGCAAAATTCAAAATTTTGAAAGTGTGAAAAAAAAAGGTTATAAATATTTCATGACAGACTCAAGCTATTAAATCACACTTACAGAGCATTCAGCAATCCACAGGCCAGACAGAGGTAATGACACTTGGCATCAAAGTGTCAAAAGATCCACCTGATATGGAATAAATAACCCCATTTTATTTAAGCATGAGGTCAATGTTCAGCAAGCTTTTCCTCCCTGGAAGCGTAATGATTTCAAAGCAATTACCCCTCAGCTGTCAGAATCCAAAGGTCAGATTTGACCATTTGCTATTTTTAAATGCCTAGGCCTATCTATCAGCTAACCTAAAATTTGTGATAACTGTACAACTACTTTTGAGTGCTGGCAAGAAAGTAGGAAATCATGAAACAGAAACTGTAATTTAACCTGTGAAATGGGTACTCAATAACAAATGTAATATGTAGTTTTGAAGTATTAAAGTTTGGAAACTACTTATCTCCAATTAAGGAGAGAGTAAAAACAGCTTTGATTTTCTCTAACCTACTAGAGAGCTGGAAAACAAAATTACATTTTCCCCATATTACTCAACTTTCAACAATTATTTTTTGGTGTTTTCTTATTTTATGGTTTCTTTCTATAACCTTAAGCAAATTGCTTAATCACCCTGAGTTTATTCCTCAGTATGCCCCATAAATAATTTAAACCTTTCACAAATTTCCTCTGGTATTATGAATTCTATAATAAACTTTGGCGATTAGGTTGTGTCCAATTTTTTTTCAACCTATAATTTGAAGGGTCCCTCCACTTCAAGAGTTAAGGTATAATTAGCCCTTCCACAGAGACACAAACATCTGACCGAAACTTTTACTTTTCTACAACTGAAGGAATTGCCCCCATTCCCCACCTCCCACTTTTTTTTTTATTTGTTTACAGTTTTATTGAGGTATAATTTACATTAGATAAAATTCATCCATTATAAGTGTATAAATTGATGGATCTGGGGATTTGTACAGTTATGTAACCATTACTACCACCAAGATACAGAACAGTTCCATCACCATAAAACATTTCCTCTGCCCCTTTGAGTCAATCACCTACCCTGTGCCCCCCATGGTAAATAGGATACAGACTGATAATGGTTTATGGTTAGTGGAAAATGTGTAATATCAGCTTAAAGCTTTATGTTTTTCAAATTTTGCTTTATACTGGAGAGAACACGTGTTCATTAAATCTTTTGACCTTTTGACTTGTAAGGAAAAGAAAGATTGGCTAAATAATAGGGGTTAATGAAGGGGGATTGCCTTTTTGTTCTTATGCTTGGCCATCTTGCTATCTCCTCTGTATCTATGCTTCTCGTGGAGCTTTGGTTAGTGACACTAATAGCAGTGTTGTCTCTCTCCTCTTGATAGCTATTGATACTGAGGTAGCTAGGTTTCTATGCTGTTGGTTCAATTGCTATCAGGCCTTGGATTTCTTTGGACTGACTGGTCAATGCATGGAGTGAGGAGAGCTATGGGGTAACCTTTGACTTTACCATTAACTCATTCCACTAAGCTCTTCAATATTTCTCTTTACACGCTGCTCCATTGTTCACTTCTCATCAACCAGCCAGTCTTCTCTGTACTTCCCAGTCCCAATTCCAGAGGAAAACAGACTGATTTGACTAAATGTTTTCTACACTATTTGAAGAAACACAAATTCTATAGATAGGTTAGGTGCTATTTCTAAAATAAGAAGAAACATTTTCAACTATACTTCTCTTATAATGATTCTATATATGAGCCATTTTGTCTTACATCTGGAAGGTTCTCAACCAACCAATATCATATGTCCAGAACCTATCATACCAAGCCACCTCATAAATCACTGACTAATGTATGGTCTACCTTATGGTGAAGTGCCTATTCCCAGCCCAGCCAGTGACCATTACTGCCAAATCATGGTGTAGGAATGCTTCTCTGAGCAGACAGTCCATTCATAGGAAGAGTTACCAGGCACCATTGACATATCTGATATGATAAATATCCATGTGTACATTCACATACACACATGCACACCACACCAACATACATTAGAAATTGAAAGCATTTTGCCTGCTTATTTTAATGTATGGGTAAATGTTCTAAGTAGATGTAGAGACTTAACCTACAGTCAGTGCCTCAGTTATCTACACTTTTAGGAAGTCTGGACATTTGTAACCTGGCTATTCCTACTCTGAATTATGAAAATGAAAATAATATCTGGAATAAATAAATCATGGTATATATTCAATGGTAACATACAGTATATGTCAAAATATAAGTTTGTACAGTCCTAGTTAAAGAACCTGTGATATGGTGGGTGCTAACTGGTGGCCCTGACTATCAGTTCTCAAATAGTAGATCTGTGGGGTTCATGCCTGACAATCTCTAAGAGATCCACACTCAGATATACAGTTTGGGCCAATGTGTAATGGAAATGTGGGGTTATGTTTTCGTATAAATTTTCTAAGTGACTCACATGGATAGCCATGTTTGCATAGTAGTGGAAATCACAGTGGTAATTTGGACTGACTTCTACTTGACTTGAACTTCCCAAACAAAGCTTAATCATGGCTTGATCTTTCTGGTGATCAGCACCTATCCAGGAGCCCACCAACAGTTGCTTCATGAGAAGAAAATATACTCCTATCACTCAGGAAATTCCAAAGGAATTAGGAACTCTGTGACAGATAACTTTCATCGCTTAAGAAACTATAAGGGTCCTAGGAGCTCATGTCAGAAACTGGGTTCAGAGACCAAATATTAAAACAAAAGATCTTCCTAGTACTCCTTTCTTGCAAGGTTTTAGGAGTTTTATGTCAGGAACTGGAAGCAGAGACCAAATATATTTCTTATTATTTCACAGGGGTCATTAACTCTGGCATTTTTAATGAGAATAAACTTAAAATAATCTAAACAATATTGTAGATAAGCTACATTTGCCTATTAAGAATTACTTTCATTTGTTCAATGATTTTACTATACTCAGGGCACTTTATTAAGAGCTTTACTTACATTAGCTTATTTAATTCTCACACAGCCTTATGAGTAGGCTATATTTATAATTTTCATGTTACAGGTAGAAAACGGATGCATGAGAGGTTAAGTAACTGCCCAAAGGTTGGGGCACCTGGGTGGCTCAGTCAATTAAGCATCCTACTCTTAGTTTTGGCTCAGGTCATGATCTCATGGTTTATGAGATCAAGCCCTGCATCAGTCTCCATGCTGACAGTAGGGAGCCTGCTTGGGATGCTTTCGCTCCCTCTCTCTCTCTCTCTCTCTCTCTCTCTCTCTCTCTCTGCCCCTCCCCTGCTTTATCTGTCTCTCTTTCTCTGTCTCTCTAAATAAATAAATAAATAAATAAATAAATAAATAAATAAATAAACAAACTTAAAAGAAAAAAAAGTAACTGTCTGAAGTTTGCATAGCGAAGGCATGACAGGAGCCGGCAGTCTTGATTCCAGGCCTTCAGAAGATGTGGCATCAACTTATACACATACTTATTAACAATATTATATACCTAACAATTAACTTAGGCACAGAGGCAGTTCATTTTACTAAGCACAACTCAGAAGCTGCCTTGTTTCATCACAAAGCAAATCCCTTCTCACTAAAGATTAATAAACACATCTAGTCAGTGTGGGTAAATTCTTGTTTAAGGTCCTAGATCCTACCGTCTTTCAATCTACCTATTCCTTCTGTCTCTGACTTGTACTTTCTGCTTATTGGGCCACATGCTAACTTTTGATGACAGGCAACAGGCACTTTCAGATCTCCTCTGCAGTGACTCACTGTCAGACTAGTAAAAGGTAAGGTTTCCAATGCTTACAAAGGAAAGTTTCTACAACTGCTGCAATTACTATTTTTTCATCACTATGTTTACCTCCAATTAAGCTCTGTGGGTAAGAATTTACAAAACCCATCCCCCTTCTGAATGAAAATTTGAACTCTGGTTAACTTCCTAGATCAGTTTTTTTTTTTAATGTTTATTCATTTTTGACAGAGTGAGAGAGCATGAGCAGGGGAGGGGTAGAGAGAGAGAGAAAGACACACAGAATATGTGCTGTCAGCACAGAGCCCGACGTGGGGCTCAAATTCACAAACAGGGAGATCATGACTTGAGCTGAAGTCAGATGCTTAACTGACAGGTGCCCCTCTAGCTCAGATTTTCTGAAAAACTGATAAAAATAGAATACCAACTTTCTTATTAGGCAACTTCACATGTGGAAAAAGTGACCCCTACCAGATTGCATTTGGACTGTATGAACTATAAATACTTAGTAGAAAGTCATAATTTAAGGCGCATACTGATTTTCACGATTAGGCACATCACATGTGTTACATGCATTCTCCAGGTCAGAGTCTCCACCTGGTCTAAAGTACAGCCCAACCCTGAAGGCATTTGAGTTTGCAGTTGCTAATAGTCCTCTGTCCCTGGGAGGAATTTTATTATCAGACCTGAAGTTGGAGCTAGGTTTAGTGGACCACCTCATCAAAACTGGGCCCCAAGAGAAAAGTGTTTTTAAAAAAGAAAACTTTCTTTCCTTCATTTTTGTCTTTTTAAGCAAGCATTTGCCATACCTAATGACATTGCTATGTTGCACATTTAAACTTCGAATGGTTTAGAACAATAGCAAGAACAGGTACAAATATTCTCTGTAAATGTTCATACAAGAAATTTAGAGTATAGTATGTTTCAAGTTTTTAAAAATTACTTTGACAAATCTCAGATGAATTAAGTTACTTTTAACGAAATTTCTTGTTCTCACAGTGAGTTTTCAAGATAAATGCAGAATGAAATAAACATGTTTTTTGTCCAATTTCATCAATACACATAATTATAAATAATAATAAGTCTAGGGCTAAGACTAATGACGTCAGCAAAATCACACTAAGTAGATTCAGTTTACCCTGACTTATGAAAACAGCATTTTAAGGCAAAGAAGTAACAAAAAGTATCCTGTTATTTAGAGAACAATGCAGTTTAGGAGTGGAAAACAAATCATGTCCATTCATTCTTTCAGTTGGTTTAATTCTACAACTTTGCATATTCACCTAGCCTTAGAAAATGGTAAAACTATTTATCTTAGAAATGGAATTCAAATTACAAAAGAGCCTATTTCCCTCCAGTAACAATCAGCTCAGTACTTACGAACTCCATTTTAATAAGTAAATTTGTTCAATACGTAGATCAAATTCCATGTTAATTAACATCTTTCCAGAAAACCCTGAATAATAAAATTCAAACAGAATTTAAATTATAATTTATATGAACATTGATTTCTATTTTGATAAATTATTTTCTCATAGTAACTTGCATTTTAATTGGAAGGGTAATGATTCTATGTAACTAAATTCTTAGTTGTGGAATCTTTGAGCCACTAAAATTTAAAACATAAGAGAAGTATAAGGCTTCAGTTGAATTAACTAAGGGAGGAGATGAGTGGCTAGAAGTAAAAGGATTAAAAAAAGAGAAGAAGGGGCATCTGGATGGCTTAGTCAGTTAAGCATCTGACTTCAGCTCAGGTCATGATCTCATGGTTCAGGAGTTTGAGCCCCATATTGGACTCTCTCTGCTGTCAGCACAGAGCCCACTTAAGATCCTCTGTCCCCCTCTCTCTTTGTCTGCTCCTTCCCCAAGAAAGAAAGAAAGAAAAGAAAGAAAGAAAGAAAGAAAGAAAGAAAGAAAGAAAGAAAGAAAGAAAGAAAGGAAGAAAGAAAGAAAGAAAGAAAGAAAGGAAGGAAGGAAAAGAGAAAGAGAAAGAAGTTTGGAAAGAGGTAAAAAGAACCAGAGATGCAGGGATGCAGGCAGGTTGCCCAACTGTGGGACTCAGAGAGTGGGGAAAAAAATGTATTACATTCTTTCTCCTGACCAAGATATACTCTTTGGACAGAGCCAAAAGAAGTATTAAATTGTCTAAGTCTATGGGTCCTCTTTGGTCTGTCCTGGAATCTGGGCACAAGCAGCTACTGAGGAAGAATGGGGAAGGGGAAAATGTTAGAAAAAGAGAAATGTGGCTAGCTACAGCTTAACCCATGTTCCAACTCAGTGGTTGCTTGCATAGAAACAGCCTTGAAGAGGTAAAACAGGCATATTTTCAGCCAGGTGCATCAGTGTTGGGGTTGATATTGTGCTGAAGGTGACCTTTAGGCAGCAGCCTGGAACACTCAGGGATGGCCTTCAACTGAAGTAATGGCTAGAAACTAAGAAAGCAAACAGAACCATGAGAGAAATAATAGATTTGTTAATAGTTGATGCTGCAGTAATACTCAGCAAATTAATACAATTTAGAAAATTTTTGTTAGTTATGACTTTTCTACAGATCACAGGTATAATCAATTCATTACTTTACAGCACTTTTAAAATTATCTCTTTTTTTTTAATGTTTATTTATTTTGAGAGAGTGTGTGTGAGAAGGGGAGGGGCAGAGAGAGAGAGAATCCCAAGCAGGCTCTGCCCTGTCAACGGAGAGTCCCATGCATGGCTCCAGCTCACAAATCGTGAGATCATGACCTGAGCTGAAATCAAAAGTCAGACATTTAACTGACTGAACCACCCAGGCTTCCCAATCTTCTGACTCTTGACAAGCTAACTGACAAGGCAATAATTCCCAGCATAACCAGATGTGTAACAGAAAGAGGAACAGGCTGATAATGGAGCATGAGGAGACAAGGATAGTGGCAGAATTTAGAATAGCAATTCCTAAACTTTAATATGCATATGAATCAACTAGTGATCTTGTTAAATTGCAGGTCCTTATTCAGTAGGTCTGAGGATAGTCTTCAGATTCTGTTTCTAATCAACTCCCAGGTTATTCAAATGTTACTGGTCCATGGGATACAGTTTGAACAACAAAGAATTAAAGAATGAGAACAATTTCTAAGCATAAAAAAGTTAAAATACAGCAAGACGACAGCCAAACAACAGTCTAGAGCATCACAATTCTGGCCAACACGACCTTCTTAGCAAGCCTTTATAGTATGGGCAGCCCAACACCCAGGAAATGCAACATTGGGCTGGTTAAAACAAACAAACAAACAAATAAACAAATAAACAACAACAAAAACCATATATATTCCTCTAAAAGGTAAACCATTATTGGATAATACATTTCCACAAGGAATTATTTTAACTAATACTAAATCTTTATAAGACTTCATTAAATTTTACAATTTCCTGTAAACATTATCTTTTCACCCCAATCAGAAATACTGTAGACCCTGGGTAGATTTGTGAGTTGTGAGGAAGGTAAATTGCAAACTAACATAAAAAGACATTTCAAAGCAAAGGATGTTTTCCCCATTAACCTTCAGGGTAACTTAGTTATGACATGAGATCAAGAGGTAGTGACTAGAAGAAGAAATTAGAAGAAAGAAGGAAGCAGGAGATAGAATTCCACAACACCCACACTTGCCCAAGTAGGTAGTACTGAAACAAGAACACTGTTTGTAAACAAGCAAAGAAATATGATGACTCAAAAATACAAAAGTCAGGAGCCTATGGCATCATGTATAAATCAAATGGCAGCCACACCTAAAATAATGATAGTCTGCTTCAGAATATACTCAGAAAGTATGATGGTACAGTGAACTGGAAAGCAAAGGATGACCTACAAGTTCTATCTTTGTCACTATGCAGAAGAGTTGATATATCCTTAGAAAGGCCTTTTTTGCAAGGTTGGCCCCTTGGCTAGCATCTGAAAACTTGGGTATAAAGAGGAAATTTTTCAAACATTCTTAGAATTGATAAGTCACTCACTGTGCCTCAATTTTGTAAAAACAATGTGGTTTATACTGAATATCTACTTTCCTTCTGAGAGACTATAAATTTGGTAGAGTCTAAGCAGAGGGTGACAAAGTGATCTGGATTCAAACATCTTAAGTAACCTTCTGTCTTCCATTCTTACCTTCTACCCCTTCAAAAAATTCCCCAAAGTTCAGTAAAGGAGATCTTAATAAAATTTTTAAATAACTAACAGCTTTGTGGGCCAGAGAGTGAATGAGTTTGTAATAACTCTATTAGGTAGGTGAGAATTAAAAATAAGATTAACACAGTTCCATACTCCTGCAGTGTTACATGTTCAACCCCACAAATGCTGGTGTGATGCCAATCATAAGAACAAGAGCAGTATGAGCAGAATTTATAAACCCTTTCAAGCTTTGTTGTACCATTAAGGCTCCTGTAGTCCAACAAGCCCTAACTAGTTCTTTAAGCAAATAAAATGTTGTAGAGGATTAACTTCTGGGGAAGATAACAGATGAGGAGGATCCTAAGCTCATCTTGTCCCATGGATACAACTAGCTAACCACCACATTAGTGTAGATAACCCAGAAAACGATCTGAAGGGTGGTGGAACAGACTCTCCATAACTCAAGGTAGAGAAGAGACCACATTGAAGAGGATAGGAAGGGTGGAGACTCAGTCAGGGACTGAGACCCTTGGGACTGTCTGCAGGAAGGAGGATCACAATGGGTAAGGATAGAGAACAGGAGCACATGTCCAAGCCAGGCATCCCAGACATGGAGGACTCACATGGGGAAGATGAATCCTCGTAACATTGGCTTTGAAAATAAGAGGGGCCCCAAAATCAGTGGGAACTTTAAAAATCAGCAGGCTTAGCTCTGAGAGAGCCTGGAGGGCAGATTCCCCACCCTTAAAGAGACAGCACAACAGACAACCCCAGTGAGATATGAGGTAGAAGTAGCAATTTGAAAAACATGATTTATTTATAATCTCAGAGTTTGTGCTGGAGGGGCATGGATCATTGAGAGTTCTCCAAGAACAAAAATGCTGACAGCCACCATATCTCTCCCCCACCCCCCAGTGCAGTAGAAACAATTGGCACCTAGCTTGCTAACAGCTCACACTCTGCCCCTGTGTTCTTCTGGGGATGGTCATGCCACTCCCAGCCCCTCAGGCTTCAGCAGAATTTTTCCCAGGCAGCTGCAGGTGCCCTTCTGCAGCAGGTGAGCAAAGACCTTGCTAACACCACACACCCTGCCCCTGCATTTTCCGGAGGAAGTGTATCCAATAGGCCCTTGGCCAGAGCCCATCCAAAGCAGTGTCACAAGCCTGGCAGCATGCAACCAGACCTGACAGAGGCAACACTACTGCAAAATGACTCCTGCACTGGGGAGAGGGGAAGATAACCACACACATGGGTCCAGATGAGACCCAGCAGCGGGTGGGTGGCAGACATATGGTCTGACTACAGGCCCTGCCTACCAACAAAAGTTTCTCAAGAGACAAAAGAGGGAAAGCACCCTGCAGTTTAGTGCTACTCCATCTCTGGAAAACGCCTGGTCTGACTCAGCTCAAACCCAAGGCAGCCCCCTAGACTGGCTTACTAAAAACATAGCGAACAGCCCTTGCCCACAACAGAGTCATTGCAGGACACTCTGCAATGAAGGTAAACAGCCACGATAGTAGGGCACATGAAACACATAGAAAAGACATCCATGAAGTGCCAGTTTCTGATAAATAGGGGACTTTGCCCTGCAGGACACTACAGGATCTCTTCTTCATAAGGTCACTACTTCCAAGAGCAGAAGATATAGCTGAACTTTCTAAACCAGAGAAACACATACAGAGGCACACAAAATGAGGACACAAAGGAATATGTCCCAAATGAAAGAAGAGGAAAAATCACAGCAAGAGAGCTAAATGAAATGTTGATAAGATGAAGTGGAGATAGAGAATTTACAGTAATGATCATTAAGATACTCACTTAAGAGAGGATTAAAAATGGAATTACCATATAATCTAGTAATTCCACTTCTTGGTGTTTACCCAAAGAATACAAAAACACTAATTCAAAAAGATATATGCACCTTTGTATTTGTTGCAGTATTTTTATAATAGCCAAATTATGGCAAAGACCCAAGTGACCCTTAATAGAAGAATGGATTAGGAAGAAATGGTGTGTGTGTGTGTGTGTATACATATATGTGTGTGTATATATATATATATACACATACATAATTTCCCCCTCCCCCCCACTGGAATATTATTCAGCCATAAAAAGAATGAAATCTTGCCATTTGCAACAATATGGATGGAGCCAGAAAGCAAAATAAGTCATTCAGAGAAAGACAAATACCATACTATTTCACTCAGATGTGGAATTTAAGAAACAAAACAAATGAAAAAAGGAGACAAACCAATAGACTCTTACCTATAGAAAACAAACTGATGATAATCAGAGGAAAGGTGGGCAGGGGGAATGGGTGAAATAGGTAAGAGAGATTAAATGTATCATGATGAGCACTGAGTAATGTATAGAATTATTGAATCATTATATTGTACACCTGAAATGAATATAACACTGTATGTTAACCACACTGGGATTAAAATCTTAAATAAATAAATAGATAAATAGATAAATAAATAAATAAATAAATAAATAAATAAATAAAATGTCATAGAGGCAAATGTTCACTCTATCCTCAAGAAAATGACAACCCCTGGGGTGCCTGGGTGGCTCAGTCGGTTAAGCGTCCAACTTTGGCTCAGGTCATGATCTTGTGGTTTGTGAGTTTGAGCGCCATGTGGGGCTCTGTGCTGACAGCTCGGGGCCTGGAGCCTGCTTCAGATTCTGTGTCTCCATCTCTCTCTGCCCCTCCCTCACTTGTGCTCTGTCTCTCTCTGCCTATCAAAAATAAATAAAATGTAAAAAAAAATTTTTTAAAGAAATGACAACCCCTATACAAACTACATTTTTTATGAAGAATACTATAATGTTATATAGTGTGAAGAACAATATGGTAAACAAAGGCTGAGCTTTCAAATAGTGAGGAGCAGTACAGATGAGGAATAGATTAATGCCCTGGTGGGTCTGGACTACAGTGCTAGGCTACATACTGCCAAAATGACAGCTGCTACTGTGTTCAATAAACTGAGTTACCTGCTTCCAAATGGCAGATCCGTCTTTATTGCAACCTGCCACCTCCAAAAGTAACTGCTTGAAGAGTGGAAAGAGGGGATGTCTAACAGTTCCAGTGCCTGCCGGCAAGTTTGATGACCATTTTGAGGGTGACCTGCAGGCTTCTCCTTGCTCTTAGGATAAAATCCAGAGATGTCATTGTAACCTACAGTGACTGCATCATCTGACTCTATGGTAATTTACCAATTCCATTACCCACCACTGACTGGTCAGTATATTCTAGATCCACACGCTCCTTTCAGTTCCTCCGGGACCTTGTTCCTTCCTTCCTTGGAGTTTTCTCTCATGCTGCTCCCTCTGCCTAGAAAGCTGTCTTCCATCAGTATTTTATCCAGCTAACTTCTACCACTACTTAGGTAGCCAAATCTAATTCCCCAGAGAAATGCAGTCTAAGGTCTAAGATGGAACTGCATGGTCAATACACTTAACATATAGTGTGCTTCTGTGCTGTAGTTCCTAACTCAAGCATAATTAATATTTATGGGAAAACTTCTTCAATTTCTATCTCCTCTACTACATTGCAGGTTCTGTATTGTGATGGACCCTGTTTTATCTTGTTCATTACTGTAATGCTATGATCTAAAATGATGTCTGACCCCTGAGGCCTTAATAAATATTTGTTGAAAAACTAGTTTTGAAGAATCAAAGCATTCTATGCAAAATGAATAATATAAGCAAAGTCAAGGGATCACACAGCTATTCTAGCAACTAATATAAATGGGGGTGCATTAAGAGATAAGCTATGAGATCACTTAAGGATAAATTGAGAAGAACTGAGTTTTCTGGTTAATTAGTACAGACTGAGTAATTAAAGGACTTATGTTAACAAATAATGAGATTACAGTTTCATGTATCAGCTGTGAGAGACTGGTTAGAAAGGCACTGCATTTATAGAGGTTTTGGGAAATGATCTCAGGATGATGGCAATGATTGCCGCAATGATTGAATAGATATAAACAAAATTCAGAAAGGAGGAGGAAAGGATTTAATTTTGGGTGAGAGCTTGAAGATGAGAAAGGAATCAAAGATTTTGAGATTTCAAGACTTAATGAACAGAGGGATTTTTTGCTTCTGGCTCTGATGGAATAAAACAAAACTAGCCCTTCCCCTATAAACTACCATATAATTTAAAAAATACACACAACAACTCTTTTCAGGCACTGGACAATAATCAGTGAAATCCAGCGATATCTGAGAGATGAGATACTCATGACATAAGCCCAGAATTTCCCTCTCTCTGTTTCTCTCTGTGATTTCCCAATCACAACACAATAAGCTGGAAACCAAGCAGAGTACAGCTATTTCATTGAGCTAAGAAAGCAAAGATCAGAGTTCATGGCAGCTGGGGAGTGGCTGGAATTTGTGGGGCAGAGCATCTAAGAGGAGGGAGCTGTTCATAGAATGGGACACAAAATTCCATATAGGATTTCTTTGGTTCAGGAATGGGCTGCACATATACAGGGAAAGACTAAAGTCAGAGAGCATCTGCTATGTGTTAAAAGCAAAAGTAGAGCCTACTTTTGGCATGCCATAACAAACCTTAAAACCAAGTATGAAAGATCTGCAGGAGAAAGAGTTTAAATGTTAGTTCTGCCAAGATACAGAGACTTGGGAAACACCTTGTGAAAACAAATACTATAAGTCAATCCAGCTTCCCAAAGATTTATAGTTTTTGGCCCTCAATAGAGCCTCAATGAATCTTGAAGGAATTAAAGAATACAAGGTATTGTGCTAGGTACAGGAAATGCCAGATAAATTAAATCATGGTCTTATGCACAGGAAAGGGACTGTACAAATCCAGGGAGAGAACTTTTCAGCTAGCATGAAAACATCAGTACTCTCATGCTCAATATCTGTAAAATTTCTTACCACTGGCCAATCTCTTTTGAAATTTACTTTCTTGGATTCCAGAACATTCCATTCTAGTTTTTCCCTTCTTTAGTCTCAGACTAGGCTTTTCTCAGTCATTTTATCTAATTCTGTCTCCTTTACCTTCGCCCTAAAGTAGGTGTCCCCTAGTGTTTAATCTTAGACTCTGTTTCTCATCTTCACAATATTACAAATTCTCTCTGGCTATTTCAAGTACCAAATGCCTGTAGTCACTTCTGTGTGTTTGACACACAAATCTGCCTGCCTATCTAGCCATGAGCTCCAAACTAATACCTTCAATTATCTCCAGAGAGACACCTCATTAACCACTCAAGTTTTAACTAAAACCAGACTTTAACTTATTAACAAGACATGTTGTTCTTCTTGTATTCTTTATACTGATAAATACCAGGCCACTTGGTCCATCATCAACTTAAGCTATGCATAGAAATGAAAAAGCAGAGGTGAACTTGGTTATTCTTTTGCCCATTGCAACTTTTTCAAGGATAAATAAGATCATTATTTTTCAGTATTTTAATCTTCTATTAGGCCAATCAGCTATTTTTTAAATATAATATCAATTTTTATAAAAATGATAATCACACCAGGTGATCCATTTCTATAAGTGTTTTGCGAGATTTAGTGTGCATAGAAATTTCAATAATACCAATGACTAATATTTATTGGAAGCTTACTAGACGGTAGGCACTATTATAAGAACTTCCCACAGTTATTTAATTTAAGCATCACAAAGATAAAGTAATTCCCATGTAACATTTTAAAAATAGAAATTTTGATATAGTATGTCTGGTTTGAGACTCAAGAGTCTATATTTTTAACAAATATTCAAATGTTTTTGATGTATGTAGGCATTAGATCCACTGTTTTATAGAGTCTCTCTTTAATATGCCACTAAATTTCAATTCCTGGCATCACTGTGTTAATTCAGGACTTATCTCTCTCTCTCTAAATATGTCAATTTCTATTTTTCTTTACATTTGCAATCCTTCCCTACTGTACAAATTCTGTACTTTGTCATCAGCAAGTTTTTTTCAGCCCCTTCAGAATAGAATAGAACTGCCTTGGCAACACATGGTGGTACTATCTCCAAATATGTTCAATTAATTGAGCTATATTACGATAGATAATGCAACACTGTTCATTTATTCCTATATATTTAGAACCTCTGACCTTTTAGTTTAAAATAGATCTTGTAAGTGATATTGACTTTATTATAATTAAATTATAGTATGTTCTCAACTTCAAGAAAATTCCTTCTAATCATTCTAAACACAGAAGCAACAGATTTTAAACAAGCAGAGTTTCACTAAATAAAATTAAAATTAACCCCAAATATCAGTAGCTTTATATATATTTTTAAGTTTATTTATTTATTTAGAGAGGAAGAGAGAGCACATGTGTGTGCACCAGTAGGGGAGGGACAGAGAGAGAGAGAGAGAGAGAGAGAGAGAGAGAGAGAATTCCAAGCAGGCTACGCACTGTTAGTGCAGAGCCTGATGTGGATCTCACATACACAATTGGTGAAATTATGATCTGAGCTGAAATCAAGAGTTGGATGCTTAACCGACCGAGCCACCCAGGCTCCGTAGTAGTTTAATGTATTAATAATTTACTTCTCCTTCTCATGTCACATTTAATAGATATACACATGTCACATGTCCATTCACAGCATGGTGGGGAAAAATCAGGGAAGATCTGCTTCACATAGTCATTTAGAGACCCAGGAGCTTTCCACCTAGTGGTCCAACCATCTTTAGGAGTCTCTTTTTATAAAAGCAGTATAGGTATAACACTCCTTTAAATGACTCCCTAAATCCCTCAGATTCTACTTCCATTGCATACAAAGTATTAAGATTGCATTTTTCTGAAAAAGAAAAGGAAATCACTGAATCTAAATAAACTGGAAAATCTTTAATAGAAAAACCTCCTTATAGAGTAATATTCCAGCATGCAAATATGGTACACATAGACATAAATGTATAAAGCTATAGTCTAAATTTTGATAGTAATTCACATTTAAGGGATAAAAGATGGCTACAATCTATAGCTCAAAAAATTGCACACCTTGCAGGAAAGGAACAAAACTTTATTTCACCATATTACAGAGGCTAAAAGTAGCTAACTATATAAAATGTAATCAGTTATTAACACTTCAAATGTCCATGTCCTGCCTTTGTACCTACAAAGCTAGTAAAGTCTGATACACTAATGTGAATGTTCAGATAGCACAGCAATACTTTAACTCACACTGTCCATTCAATGTGAACTATGATGCTAGGGTACAAAAGGCCAATTAAAGATGAGTTGGTAAGTATTTTTCCAGCCTTATGAATTAGGACAGACCGAATTCACGGTTATAGCCATTTGATTCCTAAAGCTTATCTAAATCATCCAACCTACTGGAGAACTTATAAAATAAATGCAACTCTTGTGACTCAATTCATAGAAAACTGTTTCTATATGAGGGCTCAAATTTTCCACTAGACTTTTTTCTTTTTATAATAGTTATTTCAAACAGCTTTTCCTCACTCTAGTAAATAATCTGAAAGTTAAGAGCAACTGCATTTGGCAGGCTAGGCCAAATTAATCAGAAGAGCGTTGATCATAATGAAATGGGATGATTCCAAATACTCTATCTGAATTCTGTTTCACCTACCTATTAGTATCTTTGGTTCTGGAAGAAGATATTAAGAGGAGACACTCCAGGCAAATACACATGTAACAGGATGTTAAAATGCAAGTCTTTTTGCTTTGATTTCAATTAAGTCAAAAAATATAATACACACCAATAAAAATGAGTGTAAGACAGATGACCATATGTAAAATTTGCAAAGAAAACATTAATACCAACAATTCTTGGATTCCTGAAGCAAATCAGAGATAATAAATTGGGTCAAGGTATGGAGAGAGTGAATTTTTAAAGAGACTCATTGATGGCAATCCCAAGAGAATGGGGTAAGTATGGAAGGTGAGAAATTTTCTATCTAAAACCTTAGATTCCATTGTACTACTTCCAGATCCTAGAATGTCAATTCTCTAAAGTATGTAAATATAGCAAATGTTTCAGAATTTTAAAGTGGCTTGTGTTAGCAGAATAAACATAACTGTGTTGGGGCTGGCCTTCATACCCAGAGAAGGCCAGGTCTAAGACAGTGAGCTATGCCAGAAAGAGAAAAAGCAAATTTGAAGCCATTTTAAGGCCCAGTTCCTACCTTTCCTCCTGAAAAGTTTAAACAACACCAATAGCTTCTTTGTGTATGGACTACCAGAGAACAGGGGCTAGAGGTAGAGCAGCAGACTGAGGAAAGCACTGTATTGTACATATCATGACATAGAGCTAAACAAGTCCTCAGTGATGGAATCTTCAGGACACACACACACACACACTAGCACCTACAAGAAAAAAAAATCAGCACCTGTGACATCTACCAGGCCCAAAAACCTTGAAGTCAGTTTATGACATTGCCAGACATCTGTCAAGTAAGATATTTCTCTGTCCTGTGTCATTTTCTTTTCTCTCCACTTATTTCCTTTTGTTGGATATAGACAGTAGAAGAGGAAGTAAGGTAAGAAGGGGGATAGAAAAAAAGAAGCTGAGTATATTACCATCCCCTTATTAGATCAAAGATTTTCATCTGCTATAGGTCTTAGCTAAAGCAGGGAGAGACTACCAAATGCTAGACCTTCCTATAGAGGAAAAAGAGGTTATAATCCTCAGTGAAGGTTAAAATATTAATTATTATTCATGGTGATTTTTTACACAATGAATTAACACTATATTTTTAACTTAGAAGGACTAAAACACTAAAACTGTTATCAGACAGGAACAAGAAATGGGTCTGTCAAAATTTCATCAAGGGTCAGAGTAAGAACACCACCTCTCTACGTGGAACATGGAAATAAAATTGTGCTTTGATTACAAATAAATTACATATGTTAACATTCAAATGAAACAATATTTACAATTAAAAAGGACTTGACACCAAATAACTCTGGGGTACCCCAGCTTTGGCAAGTGGACTCAGCCACCTATAAATCATAGATCATCTGTTTACAACAGGTAAGCCTACGAAGCCAAGTCCCTAAGGCCACAATTGTTCTTTTGTTATCAGTATTTTATCTTGCTAATGGTAATAACACAACAAGGAGAAAACTAGTTTCTCCCAAAAGCATAAAGCATTTTATTTAAGCCCAGAGCAAGTAAGAAACATTCCCAGTGGTCCTATCAAAACAATTAGAATATTCCAAAAATATACATTACAGACCAAGCAAAGGACCACTGAATGGACAAAATATATGTTCACTCCAATATCCCTACCATGTCTAGTTCTGATGCTTGTTCTGTTTCTTTAAATTGTGTTTTTTGGGGGCACCTGGGTGGTTCAGTCAGTTAAGCATCTGACTTCGACTCAGGTCATGATCTCGGTGGTTCATGAGTTAAAGCCCCACATCAGGCCATTGGGCTGGGCGCTGACAGCTCAGAGCTTGGAGCCTGCTTCAGATTCTTGTCTCCCTCTCTCTCTGCCCTCTCCTGCTCACTCTCTCTCTCTCTCTCTCTCTCTCTCTCTCTCTGAAAAATGAACATTAAAAAATTTAAGTCATCTTTTTAAAAAATAAATAATAAATTGTGTTTGTTTTGCCTTTTATTTTTTTTAAATGTTTTTTTACTGATTTTGAGAGAGAGCGAGCACACAAGCATGTGGAGGGTGGGGAGGGGCAAAGAGAGAGAATCCCAAACAGGTCCCATGCCGCCAGCACAGAGCCCCATGTGGGGCTCGATACTGTGAACCGTGAAATCGTGACCTGAACCAAAATCAAGAGTCAGACGTTTAACCGACTGAGCCACCCAGACACCCCTTGTTTTGCCTTTTAATATGCCTTTATTTTGTTCTTGATAGCCAGATATGGGGAATTGCATAAAAGGAACTGCTATAAAAAGGCCTTTAGCAATATGGTAGTGAGGGAAATAATTTTTAGTCCTTTGATTAGGTGTCCGTCTTTTCGTGAGCCTATGCCTCTGCACAATAAACTTCACAAGTGTTTCTCAGGTGTTTTCTCCCCAATTAGGTGGTGTGGGATAGCTAGAGGATGTTGGGGTTAGGTAGTTCCATTCCTCTCAGTCAGCTGGGCTCTGATAATACACCAGCAAGTTAGACTCCAGTTAACTAGTTTCTACTGAGGGCGTATCTTATTAAGAAGAATACAATGCTCTGAGTATCTCAAAATATTTCCTTTGTTCCTCCCCCTTCAAGAAGCCTGAAGGAATTATTCTCCTATATTTACTGTAGGAACCTGGTCAAGTTTCTGGAGGTAAATCTCACATATTGCAGGGCCCCTGCCCATGACTGGAGCCCCTGTTTTTAACACTCAGAATTATCTACCCTGAACTTCTAGCAATTTCTTAGTTTTATAGTTCAGGTTTTCCTTCCCTGGCACTAGTTCCTGCCATGGTTTCTACTCCTGAGTTTCTCCTCTCAGGAGCTCAACTCCCTGTATTTGCCTGACTCTCCAATCTTGGGGACAGTAGTTTGTCCTATGTCTCCCCTCACCTTCAGGTCCAAGAATTGTTGATTTTTTAGTCTGTTCAGGTTTTTAGTTAAGATAGAGTGGCAACTTACAAGCTCCTTATAGGAGACTAGAAGTCTTAAAATAGATTTTAATCTCTTCCAGCATTATACAAGAAAAGTCCTAACACTGTTAATCAATAGTATCCTTGACTTTGACCTTTTAGCATCCCTCTCAAAGGTTACATTGAGTGTGGGGCAGGATGAATGCCTCTAAAATGTATTTAAAAGACATGTCTTCTAAACCATAACTTAGTGGAAGGGATAAGGGCTTGAACAAAAGCAAGTGTCGCAGTTTTCTCCATTTTACTACTTGAGTAAACAGCCACAAATTCAGTTTTGCTATAATCAGGTTCAGGGTACAATTTCAAAAGAGCTCAAAAACTGGCATTAAACATGAGCTTATTATCGATCCTTATCACATAACTTTCTACCAAAGACTTGTATCTTCACCGTGTATGTAACTACTTACTTGAAGAACACAAGGAACTTCCAGTGTTTATTTTCCAATACCTGGTCCAACATTCAAAAAGCAATTAGCTTAGAAAACGATGGTTTTGAACCCAAAGTCACCATGGTCATGAACCAGCATCCAATAGTTTTAAAATTCTGAGGATATCCTCCTAATCATCCTGAACAGACAGCCAACTCCAAGCAAGCAGTTTCACTAAGCTAACTAAAGCATACAAAGGGAACCGGTAACTATTGCCACTGTAGTGATTAGAGATGTTTCCAACAGCCAGGAGATTCACTGTGACATAATATCAAGTAAGTTTGGAGTTTTTCCCACCCTCACAAAATTAGGAAGTTAGTCACTTCTTGGTGGATATTATGCTATCAGATAAAATGAGAAGAATAATGCATTCAATGTGTGATAGATTACTACAGGTAATCCCAGTGCCTAAGAGGAAAGAAAATAAAGGTCATGGCCACTGAGGAATTTCATAGAAAGATAAAACTATTTTTAGTTGAGTTGCTGTCATCCTTCAGGTTGATAAAACAATGTCCTCTCATTAGTTCTGGGCTCATAAATGGCCTGTAAGGATTTCTGGTCTACAGATATCATTTTTTACTCACATGCTAACTGTTTAGAATTACACCCTTAGGAATCCATGGCTTTGGCTTTAAGACAGTGATATTTAGCCAGGCCGGTACATTAGAGTCACCTGGGAGCTTTTAAACCTTAATATTCTCCAAGCTACAACTTCTGAGTGTCTGATTTAATTGGTTTGGGGTAGAGTCCAAACAAGATTTTCTTTAAGTGACAAAAGACTTAAAATGGGGCTGATTTGGGCACATGCAGCCCTTAAGGTAGGAAGGTGAAACTACATATGTTAGAGTAAATAGAAGATGAAATCCAAAGATACATTATAGACCTGTAGAAGAGAAAGGAATAAAGACAAGGTAAAATTTTAAACTGTTCACTGCAATATTTTGCCTAGAACCAATTCTGGGAATGGAAAAGACTGATGAAGTGTGGATGGACTTGGAAAAGTTTGGCACTTTGGTGAGTTTTAAAAAACTTGTCCTGAAGGTCTATTTATCACAGTTGACTTCTTTCTGAGAAGTAGCACAAAAATGTTTGACAAGCATTGTCTTCACCAGTCCTTAGCTCAGCAGGTATTTTTTCAACTTTGGATGGAGGAAATTTTCACAGAGACAATAAGTAACTCTACAAAGGTCACCCAACATTTTCTGTCACTCCAACTGGGAAAATAATAAGTTAAACTTAAGTAATGCCTTCTTTTCCAAGAGAACTAAACAAATTTCCAGGTGGAGGAAGGTGAGAAGAATCATCATCCTTTGTTAGGTCAGTTTGCTACTTAGACCTACAGATTAGCAAAATACAAAAGAGTTTATGGCAGATCCCATTTCTACGCCTTAATCTCAAAAACTATGGAACTAGTAAATAAGATTTAAAACCTTTTCAGAGTGCTATAAATGTTTGTGAAATAAAGATTTATTTTAAAAATAACAAAACTAAACTGTTTATACAATAAAAGGAACATACTGGCTTTCTAAAATATTACAACTGGGTTTTTTTTGTGTTTTTTTCAAAAAACAGGACCATTTAAAGAGATAAATTTTCAATAAAAGTGTTTTTAACACAAAAGCAAACCTTTACTCCTCTGTAAAATTTAATTGAGATGCCAATAAAATATAATGTTCATTGTAATTTGCAAGTAGGATTTCTTCACTTGCCAGAGCATAACAGTGTTGTCTGAGCACTTAAAACAAAGTAATCAGGTGTGTTTTATGGTGTTACACCTATGTCAGATTATTATGGCAACATATTTCAAATTAAAAAGCTCCGATACAAACATTTCATTTAATTTTTCTTTTTTTAACAGAAATTAGATTTTGGAGTTAAATTATTTAGCAACCAAATGGAAAATAAGCAAAAATATAAGATTGCATTACCTCTAGATGATGATGTTAGCAACCAAGACTAATGGCTGGGACATACAAATTACTGCCCCAAGGTGAGCTGGGAGACCATCTGCTCCTCCCTGTTCAATTTCTTGAAGCGATTCTAACTGCTAATTAACCATGAAAAGTTGTGCTGTGAACCTTTCACCTGACATTCTTCTGAAACAGTTCCTAAGGAGTGCTCAGAGCAACGTATGTATAATCAATTGCCATTTCAGCGGTGACCTGCTGTCCTGCAGAACAGAGCCTCAAACTGTGATTGTTCAGCTCTTGAGGAGGAAACTTTCATTTTTACTTTTTATTGGCCAATATACACAAACTTATCTACTGGACTGTTTTGAGTCATTTGGTTTGCTTCTCTCATAAACCTTAGCTCCTTAGATGATCAGACCCAGGAGGAGAGCAAATCTGACTCCTACTTTATATGCAGAGAGTGCTGGAGGTGGTCTATCTTAGCGTGCAGAACCCAGGCTCCAGAGTCAAAATGTCTTGCTGCTGCTTCTGGCTTCACAAATTAGAAAACTGGCTTTCAGCCTTGATTGCATATTGGAATCACCAGGAGAACTTAAAAAAATGCTGATGTCTGGGTCCCACCCTTAGAGATTTTGATTTAATTGGTCTGGGGTGAAGCTTGGGCATTGGAGAGTTTTTAAGTTCCCCCAGGTGATTCTAATGTGCAGCCAAAGAGGAGAACTGACTAAGGAGGATCTCATTAGATCTGATTATTACCTTCTAAGATACTTTTAAGACTAGTTCCTCAGGCTCTGGTTGTTTCAGAAACCACAAGTCTATGACTCTAAGCCCCTTTAAACTGTGATCCCTGTGGTACATTTCTATAAAGCCCCTTATCTAATACATTTTTCCAACTTCTCTTTCATATCCACACACTCTTCCAATTTGCTCTGGAAAGATCAGAATCCATCATCAGCAAAATTACCTGACTCAGTAACTAAAATTTGTTGTTACCAAGAACTGCACTCTGGAATGTCTCAGTTTCTAATATCCCACTCTCCACAACTAAGATATTGTTGGATCTTCTGTATCCCAACTCCAAAAATCCTTTGCCTTACTGGGATCTCTAATCTATTGATATTATTTTTCTCCATTATCTCCTTCATAATTAAAAATAAATCCTTTCCCTATTTACATTCCATGACCCATCATGATATTCACTTTCTCCATCTCTCCCCCTAGTATACTAACTTGGCAAGATCCCAACTCTGGTTAACTTGTAGTCTTCACCTTTACTACCTTTACCTGAGAGGCTGAACATGGCTAAAGAAAATTTCAGAACCAAGGTGGTCTCAAGTACATGACCATAAACCACAAGGGGAGAGGTAATCTTGCCTGAAATTCTGTAAAAGTGCCACAGTAAAATTATTCTCCCACTCTCCTAGATGACAGATCACCTTTCTCTTATAATATCCAAAACCCCATCTTCCCCTCTGTCACCTAATGTTTTTGCTCTTAATTCTATAGGGAAAACAGGAACCCCAAATATCACTTCTTCCTCCTTACACCATCTTACCAAGGTCAGCAATGACCTCCACATTGCAAATCCAAATGTCAGGGCTGTTTTTGTAAGACCCCACCTCTTAATCACTTTCCCCTTCCTGAACAGTTCATGCTTTCTTCATTTGGCCTCTCAAAAACACCTATCCTCCCTCTCTCTCAGGTCCTACTCTCTCATTTGCTGTAACTTCTCAGTATCTTGTTGGATTTTCCTCATCTTCTGCAGACCTCTTCTCATGTATCTACATACACTTGGCAGGTAATTTTATTTAATTCCATGTCTTTAAGTGTAATCTTTTCCCTGAACACTAGACTGTTTCCAGTTGCTTACTTATAGCACATCTTTTTTTTAAGTTTTCTTTATTTTGGGAGAGAGAGAGAGAGCACAAGCAGGGGAGGGGCAGAGAGAGGGAGAGAGAGAGAATCCCAAGCAGGCTCTGCACTCTAAGTGCCCTGATGAGGGGTTCAAACTCACAAATCACAAGATCATGACCTGAGGCAAAATCAGGAGTCAGACATTTAACCGACTGAGCCACCCAGGAGCCCCTTAATTATAACATGTCTTAAATATCTAACAAATTCCATACTTAACATACTGTAAATGAAAGTATTGATACAATTATACTCTAAAACATGCTCTTTACCTGAAATTTTTAATAAGATGGAACTTTCATTTTCCCCAATGCCCAGATCAAATACATTGGATATCTCCTTAATTCTTATCTTGTTCTCTGTATTCAAAAAAAACCTAGAGCCCAACCACTTTTCATATCATCCAACATTATCAACCTGGTCTCTTGCCATACTATTAAGATTCTTCTTGGTAGGCTACTTATTTCTACCTTGCTCTAATAAGGACATTGAGAGTGCTATTTTTCAAACATACATCAGAACATGTCACTACTCTGCTCAAAATCTTCCAGTGGCTTCTAGCCCATTCAGAATCTTCACCTGAAGAGATCTGACATAATAAACCCCCTTTGGAAAGCATTGGCTTTCCAATGCTCTGTCCCCTCTTGGACATTTTTCCTATCACATTCACACACAGTCATGCCTTTCCATCCAGACTATTCTTGCCATCCCAAACAAACTAATATTTAAGGACTTTAAGAACCTTCCAACTTATTCCCTAGTCTCACCATTCTCTACCTCCTTACCCTGACTTATTTCTATTGATTTTATAACCCTAAAACCATAGCTATTCATTTATTTCCTGTATCCCACCCTCAATTTAATACAAGCTCCATGATAGCAGGATATTGTCTGTTTGATTTGTTCATTATTTTATCTCCTCTGAGACAAAAACAGTGCCTGGATCGTAGTATGTTCTTAATAATATTAATGACAGAAGATGCAATATCTTCCAATTTTCTTATTTATAAAATAGGAAATAATACCTGATTATTGTGAATGTTAAATACATTTATGTATGTAAAACACTTGTCCATAATAAGAGATTGATAAAATTGAAAATAAATATATGGCCAGGAATATGCCAATTTGTTTCAAAGGTGACTAACTTCATTAGGTATTCATCTTAAAGAAACAAATTATTCTATGGAATTTGATGTGACTTCAGTTTGCAGTTGAATTCCTGCCAAGGATTTCAGCATCATTTCTCTGGGTTGACAATTCCACCTCATGAGTGTCTCAGAAATTATTGAGAAAAGTAAAATCATGGAATAGCTCTATTTAAAATTAAAAAGAAAACTTTAGTTACTTCCCATCTCATCTTTTATCCCTTGAATGTTTATGTTGTTAAAGTAAATAAACAAATGAGACTAACATAAAAGTTTAAATTACCAAATTCACACATTTAAAATAGAAAATATTTGAGTGACATCACCACAATGGTCAAATAAGACATCCTTTGTTTGTATCCCCCCTCAACACCAATAATTTGGCATCTGTCCTTAGACTAACTAAATATCTTTATAGGAGCCATCAAATCTAGGCAGGAAATTGTGAAACCGTAGTGGAGTCCAAGAACAAGAAGAGCCAATTTAAGAAGACAGGTTAGCTCCAAGTCAGCTTAATTGCCAACCATGGTTCTAGCTGTAGTCCCTAAAACAGTTCTGTGCACCTGAGAAATTCGCTATAAACCCATTTCCATTTGGCTTTGGTTCTGTGGCAAGCACTAGCCCCAAAGATGGAACTCTGTGATTTACCCAATAAGTAATTCAAATTAGCTGTTTTAAGGAAGCTGTGAGCTACAAGAAAGCACAGAAAGATAATTTAATAAAATCAGAAAAATATACACAAACAAAATGAGAGGTTTAACAAAGAGATAGGAATCACAAAAGGAACCAAACAGAAATTCTGGAGCTGAAGAATACAGTGAACGAAAAGAAAAATGCAATAAAGAACATTGATAGCAGAATGAAAAAACAAAAGAAAGAATTTGTGAAACAGAAAATGGAGCCTCTGAAATTGTATAGTCAGAGGTAAAGAAAGCCTACATGAACTATGATATACTATTCAGAGAAGTAATCTGTAAATTATTAGATCCCCAGAAGAAGAGAGGGAGGAAGGGGACAGAAAACTTAGCAAAAGTAAATGAGAACTACCCAAACCTGGGGAGAGATTTTCATATTCAAGTTCACAAAGCTAATAGATCACCTCAAAATTTCAATCCCAAACAATCTTCTTCAAGTTACATTAAAATAAAACTATTTGAAATCAAAGCAATAATAGAGTTTAAAAAGCAGCAAGAAAAAAAATTGTCTCATAGGGAACATATATATAAGGCTATCAGTGGATTTCTCAGCAAAGTTTTGCAGGAGAGCAGAGAGTAGGATGATATAGTCAAAGTGCTGAGGGAGAAAAAAAATCACAAGACACAAAACTGCAAACCAAGAGTACTTCACCCAGCAAAATAGTCCTTCAGAAATGAAGGAGACATAAACCCTTTCCCAAGCAAACAGAAGCTCCGGGAGTTTATCACCACTAAATCTACCTTACAAGAAGTGCTAAAATGAAGTCTTCAAGCTGAAATGAAACGACACTAATTGGGAGTGTGAGAATATATGAAAATATACAACACAATGGTAAAGATAAATACAAGTCAAATTCAGAGTACTCTAATACTGTAATATGATGGTGTGCTAACCTCTTAACTCTATTAGAAAAATTAAAGGACAAAAGTATTAAAATAACAATAGTTATAATAATTTGTTAATATATACCAATAAAAAGGGTACATTGTAATATCAAAAACATGAAGATGGGGAGTAAAAGGGTAGAGCTTTGTATGTGACCAAAGTTAATTGGTTATCAGCATGAAAGAGATTGTTATATCTATGTTTTATGTAAACCTCATGACAACCAAAAAGCAAACACTTATAGCAGATACACAAAAGATAAAGAAAAGGAATTGGAGCATAGCATTACAGAAAATCATCAGTTCTCAAATGAAGACATGAAAAGAGGAAGAAAGAAAAAAGGGAACTACAAAATAGCAAAAAACCATAACATGGCATTAATAAGTCCTTCATTATTAATAGCTATTAATAATCATCTTAAATGTGAATTGATTAAATACTCAGTCAAAATACAGAGTGGCTGAATGGATTCAAAACCAAAAAACATAACACAAAAACAAGACCCAACTATATGTTGCCTGCAAGAGACACTTCTGCTAGATACACATGGGCTCAAAGTAAAGGGATGGGAAAATATTAATAGGCAAGTAGAAACAAAGAGAGCAAAGGTAGCTACACTTATATCAGAAAAAGAGACTTTAATCCAAAGTTTATAAAAAGAGACAAAGAGGTCATTATGTAATGATAAAGTGTCAATTCACGAGGATATAAGATTCATATATATACATATGCACCCAACATCAGAACACCCACATATATTAAGCAAATACCAACAGATCTGAAGTGAGAACTAGCAATACAATAATAATAGAGGGCTTCAATACCTCACTTTCAAGAATAGAGAAATATTCCAGACATAAAATCAATAAGGAAACATTGGACTTAAACCATATTCTAGCCCAAATAGGCCTAACAGACATATACAGAACATTTTTTCTATCACATTCCTCTCAAGAACACACAGAACATTCTTCAGGATAGATCATTACATTAGGACACAAAACAAGCCTTAGCAAACTTGAGAAGACTGAAATATATCAGATACATTTCCAATCACAATGGTATGAAACTAGAAATCAATAAGAAACTGGAAAATTCCCAAATGTGTGGAAATAACACTACCCTCCTGAGCAATCAATTGGTCAGGAAAGAAATAAAAAGGGAAATAAAAAAGTATCTTGAAGCAAGCCAAAATGGAAACACGATGTATGAAAACTTATGGGACACAACAAAAGCAGTTCTAAGAGGGAATTTAGCAATAAACACCTACATTAAGAAAAAAAAGAAAGATCTTAATTAAACAACCTAAATTTACATCTCAAGGAAATAGAAAACAAACAAACTAAGATGATACTATATTTAGTGAAAAGAAAGAAATAACAAAGATCAGAGGAGAAATAAATTACAGACCCCCCAAAACAAACAAACAAACAAACAAACAAGAAATATCAGTGAAACAAAGAGCTTGTTTTTTTGGAAAAATAAAGAAAGTTGAGAAAACTTTACCTAGCCTTTCTGAGAGAAAAAGAGACAAAACTCAAATAAATAAAATCAGAAATAAAAGAGGAGGTATTACAAATGATACACAGAAATTCAAAGGATCATAAGAGACTAATATGGATAATTATACACCAACAGATCGGATAAACTAGAAGAAATGGATAAATTACTAGAAACACACAACATACCAAGACTGAATCATGAAGAAATAGAAAATCTGAACTGATCAATTAATTTTAAGGAGATTGAATCAGTAATCAAAACCTCCCAACAAAGAGAAGTCCAGGACCAGATGATTTCTTTCTACCAAGCATTTCAAGAATTAACACCAATCCTTCTCAAACTCTTCCAGACAAGTTAAAGAGGAAAAAAATACTTGCAAAGGCATTTTACAAGGCCAACATTATGCTAAAACCAGAGCCAAACAAAAATACTAGAAAAAAAAGAAAGTTACAGGCCAATATTCCTGATGAATACAGATGAAAAAATTCTCAAAAACATTCTACCTAACTGAATTCAAGAGCATATTAAGAGAATCAAGTAGGATTTATCCTTAAGGTGCAAGGATAGTCAATATGCACAAATCAACAAACGTGATACACCATGCTAAAAGAATGAAAGATAAAAAGTGCATGATCATCTCAATAGGTGCAGAAAAATCATTGAAAAAATTCAACATCCATTCATGATAAAAACTGTCAACAAACTGGATAGAAAAGGAACATATTTGTTCACAGTAAATGCCACATATAATAAGCCCACTCTAACATGATACTCAATGGTGAAAGCCTGAAAGCTTTTCCTTAAAGATCAGGAACGAGGCAAGGTTACTCACTCTCTGTATACTTATTCAACACAAGAAGTCCTACCCAAAGCAATCAAGCAAGAAAAAGAAATAAAAGGCATCCAAGTCAGAAAGGGTGAAATAGAATTGTACGTTATAGAAATTTGTATTTATTATATATTATATTATTATATTTATGATAGAAAATTGCATTATAGAAAACCCTAAAGCCCACAAAAAAAAAAACTATTAGAAGTACTTAACAAATGGAAGTAAAGTTGTAGGATACAAAAATCAATATACAGAAATCTGTTGCACTTCTATACACTAACTATAAAAATATTTGAAAAAGGAAGAAAACAATTCTATTTACGATAGCATCAAAAATAATAAAATGATGTACGTAGGAATAAATTTAACTAATTAGGTGAAAGAACTGTACACTGAAAGCTATATGACTTTGATAAAAGAAATTAATGACATAAATAAATGAAAAAAATATCCTGAGTTCATTGATTGGAAGAAGTAATGTTATTTAAAATGTCCATACTATCCAAAGTTATCTACATATTCAAAGCAGTCTCTATCAAAATTTTGATAGCATTTTTCACAGAAATATAACAAACAATTCTAAAATTCATATGAAACCACGCAAAAGACACCAAATAGCCAAAGCACTCTTGAGAAAAAAAAAAAAAGCTGGAGGCATCACGCTTCCTGATTTCAAACTATAATACAAAGCTATGGTAATCAAAACAGCATGGTACTAGCAACAAAAATAGATACACGGACCAACAGAACAGAATCAAGAGCTGAGAAATAAACCCTTGCATAGTTGATCAATTAATATTTGACAAGACAGTCAAGCATACTCAATGGAAAAGGATAATCTTGGTGTAGGAAAACTGGATGATAATGAGCAAAGAAACCAAATTGGATGCCTATCTTACACCACAAACAAAATTAACTTCAAATGGATTAAACACTGAAACATAAGATCTGAAATCATAAAATCATAGAGGAAAACATAGGGAAGAACTCCTTGATAGTGACCTTAGCAACATTGTTTTTAGAAATGACATGAAAGCACAAACAATAAAATAGAAACATGGGAATGCAAGCTGGGGCAGCCACTCTGGAAAACAGTATGGAGGTTCCTCAAAAAACTAAAAATAGAACTACCCTACAAACCAGCAGTTGTACTACTAGGCATTTATCCAAGGGATATAGGTGTGCTATTTCGAAGGGACATATGCACCCCAATGTTTATAGCAGCACTATCAACAATAGCCAAAGTATGGAAAGAGCCCAAATGTCCATTGATGGATGAATGGATAAAGAAGATGTGATATATATATACAATAGAGTATTACTCAGCAATCAAAAAGAATGTAATCTTGCCATTTGCAACTATGTGGATGGAACTGGAGGTATTATGCTAAGTGAAATTAGTCGGTCAGAGAAAGACAAATATCATATGAATTCACTCATATGAGGACTTTAAGAGACAAAACAGATGAACACAAGAGAAGGGAAACAAAAATAATATAAAAACAGGGAGGGGGACAAAACATAAGAGACTCTTAAATATGGAGAACAAACAGAATTACTGGAGGGGTTTTGGGAGGGGGGATGGGCTAAATGGGTAAGGTGCACTAAGGAATCTACTCCTGAAATCATTGTTGCACTGTGTACTAACTAATAAGGACGTAAATTTTAAAAAATTGAAAATAAAATTTAAAAACAGTCAAAAAATGCTAAACATTTAAATGTTACTGTTAAGGACAATTTCCTGAATCATTCCACATTAAGTCTAATGGTATACCTTTCTCTGATGTGTTGTTTTATTATAGAGGGGTTTGGAGCTACACTAAATGACGTTGGATCTACAGAAAGTTCCTCTGGTGTTTATTGTTAAAACTACAGAATTTATATTAGTGGACCAAATAATACATTGCATTTGATAAAGAATTTCATGTTTTCTGAACTAGTCCTGCATTGTAATAATTAATATTTCTTGATTCCTTGCTATGCACAAGGCTTTGTTTTAAGAGATTCACAAATTCTGAGTATCATCCAAATTAGATTTCACAATAAACCAATAACATAATAATTTCTATTCTACATGAGAAGAAGTAAGTCACGGTGGGTTTAAAAAAACAAAGCAGGAAGTAGCAGAAAGGGCCTGATGCTTTGCTATAATGCATCAGGAACAATTTCCTAATAGAAAACTTAAATAATTTTATCTGTTTTTATTCAGTTCACACTATATTTAAGTACTTAATACATTTGTTGGAAATTGAAATAACATAACATAACATAACATAACATAACACAACATAACATAAAATAAAATAAAATAAAAACAAGTGGAACTACATCATTTTAAAAGCTTTTGCACACACACACACACAGACACACAAATCAACAAAATTAAAAGGCAACCTATGGAATGGGAGAAACTTTTGCAAATCATATATCTGATAAGGGGTTAATATCCAAAATATATTTTAAAATCCTATAACTGAATAGCAAAAAAACAGTATGATTAAAAAATGGGCATAGGACCTGAATAGACATTTTCCAAAGAAGACATACAGATGGCCAACCTGTACTAATCACCACTAATTATCAGTGAAATGGGAATCAAAACTATAATGAGATATCACCTCACACGTGCTAGGATGGCTATCATCAAAAAGACAAGGGATAACAATTGTTGGTGAGGATGGAGAGACTAGGGAATACTTGCACACTATTGGTAGGAATTTAAACTGGTGTACCAATATGGAAAACAATTTGGAGGTTTCTTAAAAAATTAAAAATAGAACTACCACATGATCCAGCAATCCCACTTCTGGTATATATCCAAAGGAAATGAAATCAGTATTTCTAAGAGATATCTGCACTCCTTTGTTCACTGCAGCATTATTGACAAGAGCCAAGATACAGAAACAAGTTAAGTGTTCATCTCCAGATGAATGGGTAAAGAAGGGATGTTTTATATATACAATAGATATTATTCAGCCATGAGAAAGGAGGAAATCCTACCATTTGTGGGAACATGGGTGGACTTGGAAGGCATTATGTTAAATGAAATAAGCCAGAGAATGAAAAATACTACATGGTATCACTTATATGTGGAATTTATTTTTTTATTTTTTTTATTAAAAAAAATTTTAATGTTTATTCTGAGACAGAGAGAGACAGAGCATGAGTGGGGAGGGGCAGAGAGAGAGGGAGACACAGAATCGGAAGTAGGCTCCAAGCTGCTGTCAGCACAGAGCTCGATGTGGGGCTTGAACTCACAAACCGTGAGGTCATGACCTGAGCTGAAGTCAGTCGCTCAACCAACTGAGCCACCCAGGTGCCCCTTGTGGAATTTTAAAAGTTGAGCTCATAGGAAAAGATAGTAGAATGGTGACTGCCAGAGGCTGGGGAGTGAGAGTAATAGGAAGACGTTGGTCAAAGGTACAAACTTTCAGTTATGAGATGGATAATTTCAGGGGATCTAGTGTACACCATAGTGACCATAGTTAACAATGCTGTGCTATATACTTGAAAGTTGCTAAGAGAGTATATGTTAAATTTTCTTAACACACACACACACACACACACACACACGTAATTATGTGAGTTGGTGGAGGCATTAATTAATGGTAGCATGGTAATTATTTTGCAATATACACATATATAAAATCATGTTGTACACCTTAAATTTACACAATGTGAAATGTTATTTACATCTCAATAAAGGTGGATAAAATAAAATGATATTTAATATACATTTGAGTCTCAAAATTATTAGGAATAACATAATGCGCCTTATATGTTGTAAATACTTAAATATTATATTTAAATTTAAGTCTCAAAGTTATGTTATATTTAAATTTAAATGTCAAAGTTATATTTCAATCTCAAAGTTATATTATATTTAAATCTCAAAGACTCAAGGATCCCAATTTAAAGAGTTTAAGAAAATATGGGGATTTTTGTGGAGGAACATGGAAAATGGCAGCATAGGAGGACACTGGGCTCACCTCCTCCTGCTGATCACTTACATTCCACCCACATCTGCCTAAATAACCCAGAAAACTGCTGGAAGACTAGCAGAACGGACTCTCCAGAGCCAAGCGTAGACAAGAGGCCCAGGAAGAGGGTAGGAAGGGCAGAGAGGCGGTGCATGCTACACAGACTGGTGGCAGGGAGCCTGGGTGGTGGAGGGGCAGCCCACCCAGCAAGACAGAACACCGAATCTGGCTTGCAAAAGCAGGGGGGCCAGACTCCATGAGTTCTGACATCCAGCGGGACTTAACATCTGTAATGTTATAAGTCAACAGCTCTGCTCTGAGAGCAGGAAGGCAAGAGGACACCAGGAGGGAGAGGTGTTGAGCCCTGGAAGACAGAGCTCAGCTCCGTGGGGAACAAAGGTGCTGACAAGCGCCATCTCCCTCTCCCATAACCCAGCCAAAATCCCAAAGGGAAACAGTCCCCGTCACCAAACTTGCTGGCACCGTGCAAATGCCCAATTCTGTGTTTCTGTGGATCCATCCCTCCAACGGGTCTGCAGGGCCCCTCCAGCAGGGGACCACCAGGCGGCAAAGTGAGCTGACCCTACCCCTCCCACCCCCGTGCACCTTGCAGATCCACCCTGGCTAAAACGCCAGATCCCATCAAAGCAGCACCACAAGCCTGGCAGTGTGCAAGTAGCCCAGACTGGGGCCACGCCACTCACAGTGAGTCCTGCCCCTGGGAGAGGGAAAGATAAGGTACACATGAGTCTGACTGTGGCCCCAGCAGTGGGCTGCGGACAGACATCGGGTTTGACTACGGCCCCGCCCACTAACACAATTTACTCCAGACAGCACAGGGGAAGTGCCCTGCAGTTTGGAGCTACCACAGGGACTACCCAAAATAACGAATCTGAAGAACTCTCCTCAAAAGACACTCCAGGAAGTAGTGACAACTAACGAATTAACCAAAAATTATTTAAGCACTATAACTGAAAAATAATTTAGAATAATGGTCATAAAATTAATCGCTGGGCTTGACAAAAGCATAGAGGATAGGAAAGAATCTATTGCTACAGAGATGAAAGGACTAATACATAGTCATGAGGAGCTAAAAAATTCTATAAATGAGGTGCAAAATAAAAGGGAGGCAGCCATAGCACAGATTGAAGAGGCAGAGGAGAGAATAGGTGAATTAGAAGATGAAATTATGGAAAAAGAGGAAGCTGAGAAAACGAGAGATAAAAAGGTCCAGGATCATGAGGGGAGAATTAGAGAACTAAGTGATTCAATCAAGCAGAACAATATCTGTTTCATAGGAATTCCAGAAGAGGAAGAGAGAGGGAAAGGGGCTGAAGGGGTACTTGAACAAAGCATAGTTGAGAACTTCCCTGATCTGGGGAAGGAAAAAGGCATTGAAATCCAAGAGGCACAGAGAACACCCTACAGACGTAACTTGAATTGATCTTCTGCATGACATATCATAGTGACTGGCAAAATACAAGGATAAAGAGAGAATTCTGAAAGCAGCTAGGGATAAACAGGCTCTAACTTATAAAGGGAGACCCATAAGACTGGTGGCAGACCTATCTACTGAAACTTGGCAGGCCAGAAAGGAATGGCAAGAAATCTTCAATGTGATGAACAGAAAAAATATGCAGCTAAGAATCCTTTATCCAGCAATCTGTCATTCAGAATAGAAGAAGAGATAAAGGTCTTCCCAAACAAAAACTGAAGGAATTCATCACCACTAAACCAGCCCCATAAGAGATCCTAAGGGGGATTCTGTGAGTGAAATGTTGTAAGGACCACAAAGTACCAGAGACATCACTACAAGCATGAAACCCACAGACATCACAATGACTCTAAACCCATATCTTTCCATAATAACACTGAATGTAAATGGACTAAATGCTCCAACCAAAAGACATAGGGTATTAGAATGGATTAAAAAACAAAGACCCATCTATTTGCTGTCTACAAGAGACTCATTTTAGACCTGAGGATACCTTCAGATTGAAAGTGAGGGGATGGAGAACTATCTATCATGCTAAGGGAAGTCAAAAGAAAGCTGGAGTAGCCATACTTATATCAGAAAAACTAGGCTTTAAATTAAAGGCTGTAACAAGAGATGAAGAAGGGCATAATATAATAACTACAGGGTCTATCCATCAAGAAGAGCTAACAATTATAAATGTCTATGCGCCGAATGCGGATGCCCCCAAATACATAAAACAATTAATCGCAAACATAAGCAACCTTATTGATAAGAATGTGATAATTGCAGGGGACTTTAATATTCCACTTACAACAATGGATAGTTCATCTAGACAGAGAATCAATAAAGAAACAAGGGCCCTGAATGTTACATTGGACAAGATGAACTTGACAGATATATTTAGAACTCTACATCCCAAAGCAACAGAATATACTTTCTTCTCGAGTGCACATGGAACATTCCCCAAGATAGATCACATACTGAGTCAAAAAACATCCCTTCATAAGTATACAAGAATTGAGAACCTACCATGCACACTTTCAGACCACAATGCTATGAAACTTGAAGTCAACCACAGGAAAAAGTCTGGAAAACCTCTAAAAGCATGGAGGTTAAAGAACACCCTAGTACAGAATGAATGGGTCAACCAGGCAATTAGAGAAGATAATTGAAAAATATATGGAAACAAATGAAAATGAATATACAACAATCCAAATGCTTTGGGATACAGTAAAGGCAGTCCTGAGAGGAAAATACATTGCAATCCAGGCCTATCTCAAAAAACAAGAAAAATCCCAAATACAAAATCTAACAGCACACCTAAAGGAAATAGAAGCAAAACATGAAGATGCTCCGAACCCAGCAGAAGAAGAGAAATAATAAAGATCAGAGCAGAAATAAACAATATAGAATAAAAAAAAAAAAAGATCAGATCAATGAAACCAAGAGTTTGTTTTTTGAAAAAATAAACAAAATTGATAAACCCCTAGCCAGGCTTCTCAAAAAGGAAAGGGAGAGGACCCAAATAGATAAAATCATGAATGAAAATGAAATTATTACAACCAATCCCTCAGAAATACAAGCAATTATCAGGGAACACTATGAAAAATTATATGCCAACAAATTGGACAACTGAAAAGAAATGGACAAATTCCTAAGCAACCACACACTTCCAAAACTCAAACAGGAAGAAATAGAAAATCTGAACAGACCCATAACCAGTGAAGAAATTGAATTAGTTATCAAAAATCTCCCAACAAATAAGAGTCCAGGATCAGATGGCCTCCCTGGGGAATTCTACCAGACATTTAAAGCAGAGATAACACCTGTCCTTCTCAACATTTTCCAAAAAATTGAAAATGAAGGAAAACTTCCAGACTCATTCTATGAAGCCAGCATTCCTTTGATTCCCAAACCAGACAGAGACCCAGCAGAAAAAGAGAACTACAGGCCAATATCCCTGATGAACATGGATGCAAAAATTCTCAGTAAGATACTAGCAAGTCGAATTCAACGGCATATAAAAAGAATTATTCACCATGATCAAGTGGGACTCATTCCTGAGATGCAGGGCTGGTTCAACATTCACAGATCAATCAATGTGATACATCATATTAATAAAAGAAAAGAAAAGTACCATATGAACCTGTCAATCGATGCAGAAAAAGCGTTTGACAAAATTCAGCATCCTTTCTTAATAAGAACCCTGGAGAAAGTTGGGATAGAAGGAACATACTTAAAGATCATAAAAGCCATTTATGAAAAGCCCACAGCTAATATAATCCTCAATGGGGAAAAACCGAGAGTTTTCCCCCTGAGATCAGGAACACAGCAGGGATGTCCACTCTCACCACTGTTTTTAAAACATAGCGTTGGAAGTCCTATCATCAGCAATCAGACAAAAAAATGAAATCAAAGTCATCAAGATTGGCAAAAATGAAGTCAAGCTTTCTCTCTTTGCAGATGACATTATGCAAGAAAAACCTGATAGACTCCACCAAAAGTCTGCTAGAACTGATACATGAATTCAGCAAAGTCGCAGGATACAAAATTAATGTACAGAAATCAGTTGCATTCTTATACACTAACAATGAAGCAACAGAAAGACAAATAAAGAAACTGATCCCATTCACAATTGCACCAAGAAGCATAAAATACCTAGGAATAAACCTAAGCAAAGATGTAAAAGATCTGTATGCTGAAAATTATAGAAAGCTTATGAAGGAAATTGAAGAAGATATAAAGAAATGGAAAACATTCCATGCTCATGGATTGGAAGAATAAATACTGTTAAAATGTCAATACTACCCAAAGCTACCTACACATTCAATGCATTCCCAACCAAAATTGCACCAGCATTCTTCTTGAAGCGAGAACAAGCAATCCTAAAATTTGTATGGAACCACAAAAGACCCCGAATAGCCAAAGTAATTTTGAAGAAGACCAAAGCGGGAGGAATCACAATCCCAGACTTTGGCCTCTTCTACAAAGCTGTAATCATCAACACAGCATGGTATCAGCACAAAAACAGACACAGACAAATGGAATAGAATAGAGACTCCAGAATTGGACCCACAAAAGTATGGCCAGCTAATCTTTGACAAAGCAGGAAAGAATATCCAATGAAAAAGGCAGTCTCTTTAATAAATGGTGCTGGGAGAACTGGACAGCAACATGCAGAAGGATGAAACTAGACCACTTTCTTACACCATTCACAACAAAACTCACAATGGATAAAGGACCTGAATGTGAGACAGGAAACCATCAAAATCCTAGAGGACAAAGCAGGAAAAGACCTCTCTGACCTCAGCCGCAGCAATTTCTTACTTGACACATCCCCAAAGGCAAGGGAATTAAAAGCAAAAATGAACTATTGGGACCTCATGAAGATAAAAAGCTTCTGCATGGCAAAGGAAACAATCAACAAAACTAAAAGGCAACCGATGGAATGGGAAAAGATATTTGCAAATGACATATCAGACAAAGGGCTAGTATCCAAAATCTATAAAGAACTCACCAAACTCCACACCCGAAAAACAAATAATCCAGTGAAGAAATGGGCAGAAGACATGAATAGACACTTCTCTAAAGAAGACATCCAGATGGCCAACAGGCACATGAAAAGATGCCCAATGGCGCTTCTCATCAGGGAAATACAAAACAAAACCACACTCAGATACCATCTCACGCCAGTCAGAGTGGCTAAAATGAACAAATCAGGAGACTATAGATGCTGGAGAGGATGTGGAGAAATGGGAACCCTCTTGCACTGTTGGTGGGAATGCAAACTGGTGTAACCGCTCTGGAAAACAGTGTGGAGTTTCCTTAAAAAATTAAAAATAGATCTATCCTATGACCCAGCAATAGCACTGCTAGAAATTTACCCAAGGGATACAGGAGTGCTGATGCACAGGGGCACTTGTACCCCAATGTTATAGCAGCACTTTCAACAGTAGCCAAATTATGGAAATAGCCTAAACGTCCATCAACTAATGGATGGATAAAGAAATTGTGGTTTATATACACAATGAAGTACTACGTGGCAATGAGAAAGAATGAAATATGGCCTTTTGTAGCAACGTGGATGGAACTGGAGAGTGTTATGCTAAGTGAAATAAGTCATACAGAGAAAGACAGATACCATATATTTTCACTCTTATGTGGATCCTGAGAAACTTAACAGAAGACCATGGGGGAGGGGAAGGAAAAAAAAAAAAGGTTAGAGCGGGACAGAACCAAAACATAAGAGACTCTTAAAAACTGAGAACAAACTGAGGGTTGATGGGGGGTGGGAGGGAGGGGAGGGTGGGTGATGGGTACTGAGGAGGGCACCTGTTGGGATGGGCACCTGGGTGTTGTATGGAAACCAATTTGACAATAAATTTCATATGAAAGAAAGAAAGGAAGAAAGAAAGAAAGAAAGAAAGAAAGAAAGAAAGAAAGAAAGAAAGAAAGAAAGAAAGAAAGAAAGAAAGAAAGAAAGAAAGGAGGAAAGGAGAATATGGGGAGTCTAGGTGGCTCAGCTCAGATCATGATCTTGTGGTTCATGAGTTTGAGACCCATGTTGGGCTCTTTCTGACAGCGTGGGGCCTGGAGCCTGCTTCAAATTCTGTGTCTCCCTAGCTCCCTGCCCCTCCCACCTCATGCTCTATCTCTTTCTCTCACAAAAATAAACATAAAAATTTTTTAGAGTTTAAGAAAGTAAAAGCCTTTCCTTTTATATTAACACCCAGCAAGATAAAATGTTTTGTAAATAAAAAAAGTTTCCTAAATAAATTTATATTATACATTTAAAATAAAATGTTGAAAGATTCATTGTTCTTATAGTCATAGCAAAGGTCTCATTTTGTATGTTTTTGTACAAGACAACAAATCATCAATTTAAAACTGAGAAAATTTTATGAAAATACATTCTACTCGACACTAAAAACACCTAGGATGGACTAAATGCTTCACTTTTAAATTAGTGTCTTTTGCAATTTTCACCACAACCAGACCTACACTCACAGGTCTGGCTTCTAATTCATTCAGTCATTCCTTTAAATTGTCTACAATTAAATTGTTAATCTAGACTATAAAATAAATTGGCTTTTAAATTGAACAGAGTTTAACATGTATGTTTGTAATCAAGGGCTTTAGTAGAGAAGTTTTAGATCTAATGAAAACTACACACCTTCTCTATAAATAAGCACATACACAAAATTTTGCACAGAATTTAGGGAGATCTCTAAATGGAGAACCTCCATTATCCCCTAGATTCTATGGACCCCAGGTTAAACTCACAGTTAAACAGAAGGAAGACATGTAAACATCTATACAGAATACCATTTACTGAGTCTGTAAAAAATACCAGGTACTGTCCTAGGCACTTTATATACTTATTTAATCATCACAATAATCCCTGAAAAATATATAGTGGTATCACCACTTTGTAGACAACAAAAATAAAGTTGAGAGAGTAAATCACACAAGTAGTGCCACATAACTTAAAGAAATTAAATTTGATACTCTCCATCATATTATTCTGCTATAGCTTTATTAGGGTCATGTAAAGCATTAACTGTAGAGCCATGATCTGAACTCAGATACCCTTGCCTTTTTAAATTTTTCTTAATATTTATTTATTTATTTGCTTTACCTCAATTACACAGCAGCACCAAATTCTTCTTCAAGGCACATCCATTTTCATAAAATAGACTACATTGGAACTCACAATGGATCCAATTTTCCATTCCTTACTTCCAAGAGACTATTTACAGTATATTAATTAGGTTACTGTATTTTTTAGGTATTTCTCCACTATTCCCCAAATCCTCAGAGCAAATATAAATCATAAAGACATTAAAAAAGCGTTTGAAGTCCTTTCAAGTTCATCACAAAAATTCAGCAGTCACTCAACAGTAAGTTTGTTTTGTTTTGTTTTCTATTTTAAACAATGAGCTACTCTTTCATTCTCAAGGTCTTTAAAAAAAATCACAGAATTGTTCAGCAACGTACATAGAGTTCACACCTTTAAACTCCACTCTGTTTTTTGTGAACAAGCTCTTACATGTTTCATATCCACTATCTGGGAGCCAACTAATCCTCAGGGAATAAATACCTAGGCCCTCAAGAAAAATGAAATTACCTAGCCAGCCAGCTCCTAGCACTCACCTATTAAAAAGAAACATAGCTGAGTCTTTAATGTTTTGATAAAGCAAGCAGTGATCTGGATTTCAAACTTTTTCCATCCTCCCGTTGAAAACTGAAGATTACACGCTGAATAAGAGCCTTTGTAGCTTACGTGAAGCAACTAAGCACTCCTCCTCATCCTTAGTACATGTCACTGGGTTGGCAGCTACCTCTGGCCTTGTAATTTTAACACATTCATCATGCTGTACTTTAATATACAAATCATAAACTTTAACTAAACCACATCTACATTTTCATTAAGCTCAACTATGAATGAAAATTTGTCACCTTGTATATTGCAATCAGAATGGACACAACAAACTCCTGAACTTGAAAAAGATTCATCAGTCAGTGATTTGAAATTTTTCATAACACTATAATGCAAAACTAACTTATGCTACTATATACAATTCAAAGATTATTTTTCTTGATATACAGAAAATTCATACAAATCTCTGAGAAAAAATGCTGAAACTTCAATAGAAAAAACAAGAGCCACAACTATAAGTAGACTGTCCTCTCCTCTACAAGTATACAAAAGTAAAAGTTCAGTGTTAAGAAGCTGAAAAATATATATGCATAGAAAATTTTCAATGAATTTTAATTTAAGAACCCCCCAAAAGTATTGTGATATATTTACTAAAATTCATGTTTATATGTTTGTTTAATTAATTTAATTACAGAATGGAAATGATATTGTATTTACAATTTTGTTTCCATTTTCCATTCACATTGTGATCATTTTCTCATGTCATTAAACATTCCTTGAAAATATCCTGCAGACATATTAAAATAAACAAATCCTCTAGGGAGTATTGAGGAAGTATTATAAAGCAATATTCAAATGACTTTCTATCACACACAGATTTTAGAACATAAGGGATTCCCTGTAGGGAGTAGAGACAAAGACTTTGTCCTCTAAAATACTTCCCCAGGTTTTATATAATCTTGCAAACTGATAACTGTTTTTCTCAACTTTTGTCCTAGATTTATTTTCTTTTCTGAGTAAATGTCACACTACTTATCCAGAATTCTGTTTTTTCACATTATTGTCTTCAGAGTCCCTTCATGCGATTCCAGAAAAATCAAAATTTCATAAATTAAATATAGACAATTATGAGAGTTTTCTTAAGCAGATTTTTAAAAATCCCTTATTATGCAGATATTAGCCAAACCTCCAGTTAATGTTTAGTTATAGACCTCTGACCAGAGTGTGCATGCTATTAAATATATACATCCACACTGAAAAGAAAACAAATGTCCCATTCTTAATAGAGAGACTGACACAGAATATATTTTATAGCTCTGAAGTCAACATGTTGTGATCTTCAATCAATGCTGAAAACAGTATTTTTATCCAAGTTATAAATAATCAAAAGTTCTAATTTTTGCATATACTCTTTTAAAAAAGAAAGGAATATAAGACTTGGGTAAAGGCTATACCTTACCTCAGAAGTTTTATAACATGCTAGACAAGAGATGAAAATCCAATTAAATAGTATCCAAACTCAGAATTTCTTGTCCATCTCTAAATATTTGTTTGGGGGGTGCCTGGGTGGTTCAGTCAGTTAAGCATCCGACTCTTGATTTTGGCTCTGGTCATGATCTCACGGTTTGTGGGATTAAGCTCACATCAGACTCTGCGCTGAAAGCATAGAGCCTGCTTAGGATTCGTTCTCCCTCCCTTCCCTCTCTCTGCACCCCCCCCCCGACCTATTCTCTTGCTCTTTCTATCAAAATAAATAAATAAAAACATTTTAAATAAATAAATAAATAAATAAATAAATAAATAAATAAATAAATAAATATTGGATCAAATCCACATGTATATTTATTTAAAGTTATTTACACACATGTTATGGGAAAAACATACTCAGGACTGTAACTGTCCTGTTACAAGCCTTAACGAACTCCCATTGCATAATGGATACAGTCGATACAGTCCATCCTCTACGTGACGATATGCATGGCAAGTCAGGCATCATCACACCCCAGGTGATCCTTCCCCTATGCCTTCTCTCCAGCCCAGCTGACCTCTTGAGTTTCTTACATAACTACACTTGTTCTGTCCTCACAGTTTCACTTATGATTATAGACCATTTGCTCTATTCTACTTTATCAAACTCTAAAGAAGAGCCATGCCTTCAAGATCTGTTCTCAGGTTCACTTCTTCCATTAAACTTTCCCTGAATACACGGCTCTTATTGTACTTGGCATACATATTGGTGCTTGGTTATATTCAACTGGTCATTCTTTTTGGATTATATTCTATTGTCTGATGTACACAAATTCTTCCTTTTGAATGAGGCTGTAACATACAAGAAGGCAATTATAAAATACCCTAAGTATAGCACACTGAGATGGAGTCTCATAAGAATTCAATAAATATGTCTTTATTTAAACTTTTCTTCCTAAAATACAGTGCAGTCTAATGCTGCACATGCTACCACAGCTGTGAAACCGGACACTATTGATGTGACCAGAAGAAATGGAAAGGTTTTGAAATCGTTTTATTGACTGAAATGTAAACACAGTCAAAAGCTTGCAATAAAATTTTATCATGTCCCTGCACTTTAAAGAAGTCACATAAATAAAATAACCATCATATCATTAGTAAGAATTTAATAGTTTTAATAGCCACCCTCATGGTAAACATAGTGTAAATATGCTAAAAAATTAAAAACAAAAATATTTATCTAAATCTCAGTTAGGATTTAATATTAACAGGGTGGAAAAAAAGAGTTCCAAATAATAGGTTTGGGGTAATGTTATAAAAATATGTCTATCCTTGAGAAATCTCCAAATTTAATTATATAACATTTTTACAGCCTCCTTTCTTTTGAATCTTGTTTTTAACCAAATGTGTTTTTCCTAGGCATATTTCACATCATAATTTTTCTATTCAAATTTTGATATAATTTTCTCTCTTAGTTAATGAAAAGTATTCACAAAATAGGCAAGTTGGTATTATTTTAGGAGTATTAGAACAACAAAAATACTGAAAGGTTCTGAGTGCCTCCTAGACAAACTCACTAACCGAGTGATTCTCTAGATACTAGTATTACAGGGAAACTGACTCCAATTTCTTCCAGTAAAAGTATGAAGAATGTTCCACATAGCTGGCACACAGTTGAAACCAGGAGTCCTAATAAATCTGTAAATGCTTACAATCTACTGGATCCATTATTTTGTTATGCAGAGAAGGCTACCATCACTATGAAAGCTTCAAGTATTTTAAATATGAATCCTTTGCCTAAGAGTAGTAAAAATGTTATTTAAGTCTTCACCTCCCAAAAAACAGCAAGACAAATGAAAATACACATAGGAAGCACTAATGAGCATTTGATTTACTCAACATCCTGATCCACTTGATGATTTCATATCTACTGGCCTGTCTCTAAACATCAAAGGTGTTTATCAGTATCTTGAATCACTACTTTGATATGCATATTTCTGTATTTATTTAATTTTTTCCATGGGTAGGCACTCTTCCTTTCAGTTAGTACCAGTTCCTTAAGAGTAAGGTCGTTGATGTCTTTATTTAGTTATTCAAGCAGACAATTCTATGCTTTAAAAGCAACAGATGCTTGCAAAAAACAAATTGGAAAAAGAAACCCATATATTTAAATTTGTCCATGATAGATTTACAAAGTGGAAAAAGTGGTAGAGGTTCATTGAAGAAACTTTAAATTTTCCCAAGTTAAACATCATTTAAAACAGCAACTAATAATTACTATGGGCAGAGATTTTTGTCTCTTTTGTTCATTCAGGTATCTCCAGGGCTTGGCATATTGTAAACATGCAAATATTTGCTGAATGAATGAATGAATAATTTTCTTATAATTAATGGGGGACACCTTAATAATGTCATTTATATTGTGAACAGCATGTACTGAAAATGTTTAATTAAAACTCTATTGTGTAAAAATCTTTATACCATTTCTTTTTTTTCATCATTTTATTTTATCTTCATATCTTTTCTTGACCTTACTGAACTTATTATCTGTGGTAATGGGAAATGAGAATAGCTTTGTTATCCTAAATTTAAAAACATTTTTTATACCTTTTAAACTTCTCCTATGTTCATTTTTTAGTGCAGAGTGTCTAATTTATAGTAAAAGTTTCCAAAGTTATGCTGAAACACTCCATTAGTGAAATATTCAACCTTGAAAAGTAAGAAGTTGTATGTATCTTCTAAGTCTGCCAGCTAGATATCAACAGATGAACATTTTTTTAATCCTTTACTCCAATTCTACTGAAGTTATTTAGGAAAAACTTTTCATTGTATTACACTGCACCAACTACAAGAGGTATCAAAGAAATGTACTCTTGCACTGGAGGAATTCGCAAAGATATGTGAACATAAAGCACTTAGAAAACAAGACACTCTATTGTGACATTGTGAGCTAGTGACTACAAATTATGACTTAGTCTTTGGATTTTAAAAGTAAGACTTGGATTAGTAGTAACCCATCTTGTATGTTAACATGAAGTACATGACTCATTATTTTAAAACTCCAGATGCATTTTGGGGGCACCTGGGTGGCTCAATCGGTTAAAGCGTCTAACTCTTGATTTTGGCTGAGGTCATGATCTCAGGGTAGTGAGATCGAGACCCACATGGGGCCCTGTGCTAGGTATGGAGCCTGCTTAAGATTCTCTCTCTCCCTCTCCTTGTGCTCCTCCTCCATTTGTTCATGTGCTCTCTCTCTCTCTCTCTCTAAAAAAAAAATATATGTAGCTGTATCTACATAGATATATATAAAACTCCAGATGCATTTTTAATTTTAATAGTCATTTTTAATTTTAATTTTAATATGTAATAATTTATATATACATTTAGAAATAACACTTACAGTTTATAATTGAGATATAACAAATAGGTGTGAGTAGATCTTTCCCAAATTTGCTAATTTTTCTTATCTATAACTACCGTACTCTTTAAAATGCAAGACTTTATTTTATACATTTAAAGAGATTACCAGCAATAAAGAAACTATCAACAAGGAACTTCATTCTAAATAGTATCCTTTTTCTCCAGAAATAGAGTTTGGAAGTATTGGACTTATTATTCATAGAAATAAATGCTTTCCATCCTTCAAAAATTTTCAAGTATTTCTTGGTGTGAGGCACTGTTATAGGGACTCAGCACATAAAGACAAAAGTCCTTTTCTGTAACTTACACTCTAGAAAGGAGTGGCAAAAACAAATAAGTAGCAAATTTAAGTGCCAAGTAGCATAAGGAGGATATAGAGTGACAGGGACACTACTGAGGAGAGAGGGACACTACTAAGGGGAATAAGTGCTAGATATGATAGCCAAGTAAGGCATGTCTGAGGAAACAGTACCGATACTGAAACTTTATGCTCCATGAGAAAATGAATGTGACCTTGCCATGCAATAATCTTGTTGAAGAGTTTTTTTAGATAAAAGAGAAAGCACATTTAGAGATCCCTAAAGGGAAGAGGCTTAGCATCACCGACTTATGGCAAGAAGCCCGAGGCAGCTGAGAAGTATGGAATGTAGGGAAAGAGTTGTGTAAGGAGGCAGTAGGACAAGTGGAGGACAGATTCTATAAGGCACTGAAGTCCATCTTAAGTGGTAAGGGGCAGCTTTGATTCCAAGTGCAATGGAAACCAATTAGTTCTAAACAGAAGAATAGTTATTACTTGATTTATTTTTTAAATAATGTGTGTTTACCATTGCTACACAATTTACTAAATGCTTTACAGATGTTATTTCATCATTATATCAACCCTGTAAAGCCAATCATATTATCCCCATTTTACAGAACAGAAAACTGAGATACAGAGTGATTATGGGACATGCTGGAATCACAAAGCTGCCAAGTATCAGGAGAGGTGTTTGTAATCCAAGTTCCTCACTCTGCAGCCTACACTGACAACTGCCCTACACTGCTGAATGGTGCTGGGCTCCTCAGGACACACATAACACAGGACACAGATGAACAGGGCCAAAGGAGAAGGGGGGCAGGGCGCACAGGTCACAGAAGAGGAATCAGGTGTGCAGGTAGAATACAATATTCCTTGAAACTAAAACTATAGGATATTTTAGGTTTCAATGTAAGTCATCAATTTCATTTAAATTAATTTTTTGAGAAGCTTGCTTAAAGATGTTAGCAATTGTTACTTTCTATGACTACCTTCTCAGGGGCATAATAATAACTTAAAATATCTTTTAATCCTCTACATTCTCTAGCACAGTGCCTTGCAAAAAGTGGGAGATTTGAAGTGCTTGTTGAACAAATGAAATACTACAAAATGACCAAAAAAAAAAAAAAAAACAACAACCAAAAATGCTTCTTCAGTCCCTGGTATCATGGAAAGCCTTAGACCTAACAATCTACTGATGCTGCTTGATGCTGACACTGGTTCTTAGTGAAACCAGTTTCCAAAGAGTTCACTTTGAACTTGAAGCTGTACTTTGAGAAATCTTGAAAGTGTCTTTAAAAGTGTCAGTTAAAAAGCTGGACCTAGACATTTTTCACTTTTCACATTTTTAGGTATGTTTCCCTGATTTTTGAAACATCAGGTACCCAGTAGCATTAAAGCCCTTGCCTTTTGTTTGCATTAACTAGACAATTTCACAGACTCATTGTCAGTTGGATAAATAAATCTCCTCCCCTGAAAAAGTTCTACTCCCTTCTGAAATGCTCACGGGGATTTGTAACAGTAACCCCTTTCCGTTAGGTTCTGATCCTTCCTGGTAATTTCTTGTTTCTTTCAGGATAAAATGTAATGGCAATAGCTTTGATGTCTTTATCTTGCTTTATCCTTTCTTCTTTAAGAAGCGGTTCTTGTTCATTCTTAGCTCTCAGAATGTGCTTTATGTAACATCAGCATGAAAAGAATTTGAATGGAAATGTATATCCCTTTTTGGAATTGTGTCTATTTACCCGATACAAAAGATATAGCGGTTTTTCAAAGCATAGTGGAACAATGCCCTACTCGTCCCAATTTCACAGTAACATCTGAGTCATGACCAAACTCTCTGACAAGAATGAATATTAAATCAGGACATGAGAAAGAAAGATAAAATAGACCTTTCTTAGTGAAATAAATTAATGATAGATGCATTTAGAAACAAAAACTGATAAAAAATTAAAATAAAAAATTATGATGAAATAAAATTAAAAAATCATAAAAATATAAATAAAGAATTTAAAGAGGGGACAAAAATTACCAGAAATAATTTTGAAATGGTTTGATTCTCTAGTCTTTACATGAATGACTTTACTTTCTCAATGGCAAAGACACAGATTTTCATATCACCCACCCATTGTTTTCCCTTGGTTCTTCTCCCCCACATCCATCCCCAACCTCTCAGGAACTATAAGCAATTAATATTTATGGAATATCTAGTGTGGGTCCAGAATGATGCTAGGCAAAATTATCTATAATACAAAACACGCCCTCAAAAGACATCTTCTTATTGAAACAACAGTAACATAACAGAATAAAAATATTATTAAGAGCTAGATCATATGCTAGGATAAGAACTGTAATAGGATTGCCAAGACAGGAGATATCCATGTGAACTGGAGAGTCTAGGGATAGAATCATGAAAGAAAAAGTATTTTGAGCTAAATATTTAAATATGAAAGTAAATAAATTCACAACTTAACTCCTTAACCAGGCCTAGAGGCCATAGGTAATCTGGCTCTGTCTTCCCTCTCATATGCTGTGTCTCTCCTCACTCCAGCCACAATGGCCTGGTTATTCCTTGGTGGACTTAAACACATGGCTCATGCCTATGTACTTCAAAAAGTTCAAAAACTGAGTCTAAAACCCACTTAAGAATCACTGATCTAAATAACCTTTTATTACTATCTATAAAACCCCTGGATCATGATCTTGGGAATAAATTAAGTGTGAAAACTCTATGACAACTTTATAATTAAAACCCAAACTAAGAGCAAAAATGTTTTGCAGAGACTGAACAAGATGGTTCAGAAGGCAGTCTCTTAGATCACTGGCTTTCAAAAGGATCATATTGCACATTTTCAAATATATCTGACTCACATAAAAACATTCTAATTCAAAATCTGTAGCAACGAAAGCATAGGAAACATAAACCAAACATTTGTGGAGATGGACAGCATAGCGCCCCCAACATGTACTCAGCCATGTCTGTCTTATCAGTGTGTACACTGGCCTATCACACTGTCTTTCACTTATTAATTACTCAATAAAAATCTATTAAGTAAATTGAAACATAAATGAAAAAAAAAATAAAAGAATGAGTCACGTCATTTGGTTTTTACCCAAACTGAGCTATGACATCCTGGAAAAATGACCTAGCCTTGCATATTCATACTAACACAGTTTTAACAGGTGTATATAGTATTTGCTACAAGAGGCTTACAAATTGAGACTCTTGAAAGTTTCAATGTTCTTTATATTTCAAAGACCCTAATATCACACTTAACTTAGGTTTTAGAGAAGGTATTACTGTTGCTCACTTGATTCTTCACCTGATGAAATGCATTCCATTCTTCAAAACCCATCTCAAAAATAAAACTGTCAAATCTTATGTAGATCCAACAGTGTCACTTTTTGAACTTTATCCCAATTAAATAATCAGTCAAGTGTGTAGAGATGTACAAGGATGTTCATCACAGCATTGTCTAAAATAGAAAAAAATAGACCTGAGTCAAACAGAATTAGAGTGCTAAACAAATTGTGACTTACTCTTTTATAACTGTAGTCAGTGAAAATAATAATATCTCTTAGAAAAATAGTTATAAAATATTGGTGAGTAAAAATATTAATATGATTCCATTTTAAATATATTTATACAAATGGAAATTTGCAAAAATGACTATTTTACAACATTGAAACACTTTGAAATGTTAAAAACAATTAGTTCTGGATGGAGGGGATTATAAAATTTCAAAATAATTATTATTCAGTTTCTAATTTTTCTATACTAGTCATGTATTACTTGTGTTATTTCTTAAAGGAGTAAATAAAAAGAAAAAACCTGTTATGAATCTTTAGTTTATTGTGCTTTTCCACTTTGATTTGCCTTCTATGAAGCACAGACTCAAATTTAAAGCCTGTCACTAGCAATACATCATATCCTATGGCATATATTTTGTGTACTAACCCTATTTCTGGCTTCATATTATCTTTACATTTTATTTTGTCTTTGTCATGTTCATTCACTCATTTTTATCTTATTATATTTTTGTGCTTTTATAAGTGCCAACATTTTAAATATGACACTAAAATCCTAGAGGAGAACACAGGCAGCAACCTCTTTGACCTCACCTACAGCAATTTCTTACTCGACTTGTCACCAAAGGCAAGGGAAACAAAAGCAAACATGAACTATTGGGATTTCATCAGGATAAAAACTTGTATACAGTGAAGGAAACAATCAACAAAACTAAAAGGTAGGCCAACAGAATGGGAGAAGATATTTGCAAATGACATATCAGACAAAGGGTTAGTATCCAAAATCTATAAAGAACTTATGACACTCAACACCCAAAAAACAAATAATCCAGTTAAAAAATGGGCAGAAAACATGAATAGACACTTTCCCAAAGAAGATATCCAAATGGCTAACAGACACATGAAAAGGTGCTCAATCTCACTTATCATCAGGGAAAGACAAATCAAAGCCACACTGAGACACCACCTCACACCGGTCAGAGTGGCTAAAATTAACAACACAGGAAACAACGGATGTTGGTGAAGATGTGGAGAAAGTGGAACTCTTTTACACTGTTGGTGGGAATGCAAACTGGTGCAACCACTCCTAAAAATACTATGGAGGTTCCTTATAAAACTAAAAATAGAACTACCCTATGATCCAGCAATTGCACTATTAGCTATTTGCCCAAAGGATACAAAATACAGATTCAAAGGGGTACATGCACCACAATGTTTATAGCAGCATTATCAACAATAGCCAAATTATGGAGACAGCCCAAATGTCCATTGACTGATGAATGGATAAAGATTTGGGGTGTATATGTGTGTGTGTGTGTGTGTGTGTGTATAAAACTCAGCCATCAAAAAGAATGAAACCTTGCCATTTGAAATGATATAGATGGATCTAGAATGCATTACCCTAAGCAAAATAAGTCAATCGGAGAAAGGTAAATACCATATTATTTCATTCATATGCAGAATTTAAGAAGCAAAACAGATGAACATAGAGGAAGGGGGGTACAGAGGATAGGGATACTCTGGATGGGCTAAATGGATGATGCATACTAAGAAGGGCACTTGTGAAGAGCACTGGGTGTTATATGTAAGTGATGAATCACTGAATTCTACTGCTGAAACCAATATTGAACCGTATGTTATATAAATAAAGTTTAAATTTAAAAAAGAAAAAAAATAAATGTCATGGCACTTCACCAACAGTATGTTTTAGGGAAGTCTGGCTATCAGCTTCAATAGGGTGTCAATAGGACAGCATATACCTTGGTGAATCTAACACAGTTTAAGCTGAATCTCAGCCTTGTGGGTTTAAAAAACTGATTTTTATCAGTCCACTAAAAATGGATTTGTCTCTCCAGGACAAATTCTCAGACCAGTGAAAAGAAGAATAGCATTGTATTAATTCACAGTAAGAAATAAATCTAGCATTTATACCAAACGTCCATATTGATGTGATCAACTGATTTCCTTCCTGTCGGAAAACTACAAAGGGAGCTAAAATATCAGAAGTGTTCTTGGTTTTCATGGAATCAGAAATAGGGGCACTTTTTAAAAAATGTTTATTTTTGAGAAAGAAAGAAACAGAGCACAAGTGGGAGAAGAGCAGAGAGAGAAGACAGAATCCGAAGCAGGCTCGAGGCTCTGAGCTGTCTGCACACAGTATATAGTCTAGTATAGTGTATATACACTGAGAGAAGAGGTGGCCTTGCCAAAGATCTCATAATTTTAGAGAAAAATAGTGAGGTATAGTGACGTGGATAAAAGCATAGGTTTTAGAGAAAGGCAAAGTGATTTGAGATCCCAGTTCCACCATGTTCTATGTGAACTTGAACTCTAAGCCTCAGTTTTCTGTAAATTGATCATTTAGGTAATAACAGAGGAGGCTTAAGTGTAAACCACTTTAAGTTGAGGATTTTCTATACCAAGTGTAATAGTTCTGGTAGGAAATGTTAATTCGCTAGGCTGTAAAAATAAAATGGTAATTCAGAAAAATAATTGCAACCATCTAAGATCTTTTCTTTCCTATTAAATATTAGGCTTTCTTAGTAACATCTCAAATAACTTTCAGTCACTTTTAGTTATTTAAATAGTCCAATTTTCTTTTTTTAAATTTTAATTTATTTATTTATTTGAGAGAGAGGGGGAGAGAGAGAGAGAGAGAGAGAGAGAGAGAGAGAGAGAGAGAGAAAGCACACGAGCTGTGGAAAGGGGCAGAGAGAGAGAAAAAAAAAAATCCCAAGAAGGCTCTATGCTCAGCTTGATCCCACAACCCTGGGATCATGACCTGAGCCAAAATCAAGAGTTGGACACTCAACCAACTGAACCACACAGGCACCCCTCATTTTCTTTTTTTAGAAGTTTATTTATTTTGAAAGAGAGAGAGAAAATGAGAGAGAGAGAAAGAGAAAGAACAGGCCAGGGAGGGGCAGAGAGAAGGAGAAACAGAATCCCAAACAGGTTCCATGCCATCAGCACAAAACCCCATGTGGGGCTTAAACTCACAAACTATGAGATCATGACCTGAGCAGAGATTACGAGTCTGAAGTTTAACCCACTAAGCCACCCAGGTGCCCTGCCCCTCATCTTCATATTAAGACTTCATTCTGTTCATTTTGAAGTTTCACATGCATAGTTATTTGAAGGCTTTCTCAAACCCATCTCAGTTTATGGGTGATTACAGAACAGATGTTCAAAATGTGATCCAGGTACTGGTGCTAAACTGATATCTGGTTGTTGCTGCACTATAATAGGATAAGGAACTTTCACCAGAGTGAAAATCAACTACATTGCTAAACACAGTTTGTAGTTGAAATGAAAGGAGAAATAAACAAATCCATAATTAGAGTTGGAATTTCAACACTCTTCTCTTAGTAATAAAGAGAATAAGTAGAGGGGCACCTGTGTGGCTCAGTTGGTTAAGTGTCCGACTTCGCCTCAGGTCATGATCTCACAGTTGGTGGGTTCGAGCTCCACATCGGGCTCTATGCTGACAGCTTGCTCAGAGCCTGGAGCCTGCTTTAGATTCTGTGTCTCCTTCTCTCTCTGCCCCTTCCCTGCTGGCATTCTGTCTCTTTCTGTCTCTCAAAAATAAATAAATGTTAAAAAAAAAAGAAAATCAGTAGATGGAAAACCAATAAAGATGTAGAAGACTAAAAATGCTATCATACAAATTGACCTAATTGATGTTTTCAGGGCATGCCACTCAACAAAAGCAAAATGCAAATTCTCCCAGGTGTGCATGCATAATATTTTGAACTGAATAAAAACGAAGATACATCAAAATTTATGACATGTAACCAAGGGTGTATTTAGAGAAGAATTTATAGCCATAATTACTTAAATTAGTAAAAATAAAGTCTAAAATCTATTATCTAAACTTCTACTTAAAAAAAAAACAAGAAAAAAAAACTTTAAAGAGAAAAATCAAACTCAAAGTGAGTAGGAGAGAAATAATATAGAGAAGAGAAGAAATTAATGAAAAAGAAAATAAAAATAGAGAAAAAATCTCAAAATAACTTCTTTAAAAATAATAAATATTATAAAACTATAGCTAGAATAATAAGAACAAAGAGAGAAGGCACAAATTATCAATGTCAGTGAAGAAAGAGAACATATTGCTACAGAGCCTACAGACTGATAAAAGATAATGAGGTGATGTTATGAACAACTTTCTGGCAATAAATTCAACAAGTTAGATAAAATGGCCATCACTAAAGATGCAGCCAATATTAAAAGAACAACCAGAGAAACTTAGGAGCAGCTTTATGGAAATACTTTCAAAAACCTAAATGAAGTGGGAAAATTTCACAAAAGGCACAAATAACCAAAACTAACACAAGAGAAATAGAAAAATATGAATAGCTGTATATATTAAGATATTTGATTTTGATTTCAAAACAGTCCCCTCAAGGTAACTCCAGGGTCAGATGGCTTACCTGGTGAATTATAGCAAACATTTAAAGAATAACACAATCGTATACCAACTCTTCCAAAAATAAGAAGAGGATAATTGCCAACTCATTTTATGAAGATACTATTACCCTGAAACAACACCAGACAAAGACATTATAAGAAAGAAAACTATAGAGAAATATCTATTAATATAGGTACAAAGCTCCTGAGCAAATTATTAACAAATCAAATCCAACAATATATGAAAAAAATAATGCATCATTACTAACTGAAGATTTTCCCAAGGATGCAAGCTCATGAAACCTTTGAAAATCAATTAGTATAATTTACTCTATCAATAGACTGAAAGGGAACTAACTGCATGATCATCTCATGCAGTAAAGTCATGACAAATTGCCACAACTATTCATTATAAAAATGCTAGCAAACTAGTAATAACTTTGGATTCTGTGTCTCCCTCTCTCTCTTCCCCTCCCTCACTCACACTCTCTCTCTCTCTCAACATAAATAAACATTAAAAAAAAAAGAAAGAAAGAAAGCCTTGGCAAGTTCCCAGGAAATAAGATTATCTTAAGAACAAAATGAAAGAGAAATGAAATATTTGCGCAAACATTTGTATATAAATGTTCTTAGAAGCTTTATTTATAATAACTAAAAGCTGGAAGCAATCCAAATTTCTATCAAGGGTTGAATGGAGAAACAAAATGCAGTATATTCACACTAACATACAACTTAAAAATAAATAAACTGTGGATACAGTTAACAATATCATGCAGAGCAGAAAAAAATCCAAACACAAAAATATACATACAGTATAATTCCATTTTTATTAAATGTTTAAAAGACAAAACTAATCTCTCATGACAGAAAGCTGATCAGTGTTTGCTTGAGGTTGAAAGATTGAATAGGAAGGTACATACCCAGAAAGGTCACATGTAGGTGATCTGGTCACCAGACTCAGCTAAGCCCAGAGGGTAGGTTATCCTATTACAGATGCCAGATGTGTGAGAGAAGAAGCCCCCAAGAGGATTCCAGGAAGCAATCATTTCAGTATTCCCAGACGAAAAACCACAAACATCCTGGGAAGAAACCAACCAATATAGCTGTACTGTGTCCAAATTCATAACTACAGAATCTCTACACATAATGAAATATTGGTCTATGCCACCAAATCTGGGATAATTTGTTACACTAATAGTTAACCAAACTAAAGACACTTAAGTACATCACAGTAAAATGGTTGAAAATACAAGACAAAGATAAAATTATAAAATGCAGCTGGAAAAAAAACCACATTATATTAAAACCAACAACAACCAAAAAAAGACTCATTAATGACGTTTCTGTAGAAATAATGAAAATTGGGGGCACCTGGGAGGCTCAGTTGGTTAAGTGCCTGGCTCTTGATTTTGCCTCCTGATCTTGCGGTTCGTGGGATGAAGCCCTTCTCAGGCTCTGTGCTGTCAGCAGAGCCTTCTTGGATTCTCTCTCTCTCTCTCTCTCTCTCTCTCTCTCTCTCTCTCTGTCCCTCCCCTGCTCTCACTCTCTCTCTCTCTGCCCCTCCCCTGCTCTCACTCTCTGCCGCTCCCCTGCTCTCATTCTCTCTCTCTCTCTCAAAATTAATAAATAAACTTTAAAAAATAAGTAACAAAAATTGGAATATAATGGAACATCTTTAAATTGCTGAAACTTTAAATTGCATCTTTATAACACGTAACTTTAATTTTTAGAATAAAAGCAAAATAACATTTATGAATAAACAAACTGAAATAATTAATTTAGCAGCAGCAGGCCTACACTAAAAAAAATACTAGAATAGAAAATTTTATAGTGGTTGTTAGAGCTGGAAGTGAGGAAGAGCTGAACTGTACATTTTAAATGGCTGAATTTTATATCATGAAAGTTATATCTCAATAAAGCTGATGAAGAAAAAAAGGAAGAAAGAAAGAAAAGAGAGAAAAAGAGGAAGGAAGGAATAAATGAAGGAACCAAGGAAAGAAGGAGGAAAAAAAGAAAATAAATCTAAATGTGTTCTTCAAGGAGAAAAAAATAATCTCAGATGGAAAGCCAGAGATGTATGAGACAGTGAAGAGCAACAAAAACTATAACATAAATCCAAATGCATATTTTCTGTATGAAACATTAATGATAATGTCTTGTGAAATGTTAATTATAAAGACAATTAAAATATATGATGAGTGGATTATATATTGGGAGAGAAATAAACAGAGAAAGTGTTCCCCGTTCTTGCATTGTTTTGGGGAAGAGGGAAAAAGTAGCAATTAACATAAAGATTTGTTAAGTCAAGAGTGCATTATTTCAAATCATGTCTGGTAAAAAGATTTGTATCCTGAATATATAAAGAATTCTTTTTTTTAATTTTTTTAAGTTTATTAATGTATTTTGAGAGTGACAGAGACAGTGCAAGTGGCAGAGGGGCAGAGAGAGAGAGAGGAAGAGAGAGAGAATCCCAAGCAGGCTCTGCACTGCTAGCACAGAGCCCAACATGGGCCCTGAACCCACAAACCATGAGTTCATGACCTGAGCTGAAATCAAGAGCCGGATTCTTAACTGACTGAGTCACCCAGGCTCCCCTATAAAGAATTCTTAAAAATAAAAAATAAAAAACAACCCAATGTAATAACGGACAAAAGATTGAATAGACATTTCATCAAAGAGAACACACAAAGAAAACACTAATCATATTAGAAGATGCTCGATATCATTAGTCATCAGGGAAATGTAAATTAAAATCATAATGAGATACCACTTCATACAAGAATGACTATCATCAAAAAGATGGATAATACCAAGTGTTAACAGGATGCAAAGAAACTGGAACCCTTGAGAATTTACAGATAGGAATGTCAAGTGTAGAGCCACTATAGAGAACAGCTTGGCAGCATCTTACAAAGTTAAAAATACACTTCCCATATAGCCACTCCACTCCCAGGAATCTACCCAAAAGTAATTAAAATATATGTCCACACAAAGACATGTATACAAATTTTCATAGCATCATTATTCATAAGAGCCCCGAACTGGAAACAATCCAGATGTCGATAATCAGGTGAAGGTAAAAAAAAAAAAAAAAAAAAAAAAAAAAAAGGTACATTTATACAATGGAAGACTATCCATCCAAAAAAAGGAATGAACAACTAACACACGTGGCAAAGAGATAATGAAATTATCTTAAATGAAAAAAGGACATTATGCTAAATAAAAAAGTGAGGTATAATGACTGCATATTGATTTCATTCATATAAAATGTCCATGAGAGAAAAAATGTAGACACAGAAAGCAGATCAATGGGATCAGAGATCACTAGCAGGAGGGAACTTTGGGAGTGATTCAAGTGCTCTAAAATTGGGTTGTGGTGATGGTTTCAGAATTCTATAAACTTACTAAAATTCATTGAATTGTCTACTTACAATAGATGATTTTAGAGTGTGAAAATTATCTAATAAAACTGTTAAAACAAAGGGAACAAAATGGCTGAAAGTAAAACAGTAGGAAAAAGCATACCAGGAAAATTCTATACCAAAAGAAATCTCAGATCACAGTATTAGTATTCAAACAGATAAACACAGTATCTTTAAAGTGATGGAAACTTTTCTATAATTTTCCAAAAAGTTTTAAATTTTTGGTGTACTGTACTCAAACATTATTTTAGAATATATTTCATCTCCTGTTCAGTCATTAGTCATTGAAATTACTCCCAAAATATTGGTGCTAAGCTCCAAAGGCCATTCTCTTAGTTTTATTCATATTTACCTTTATCATAGTTTTTCCTCACTGGTCTTCACAAAATCTAATGATGGAGTTCTGTGTTTTTGTTTTAAAAAAAAAGAGAAACTAAAGCTCAGAGAAGTGGAACAAATTTCCAAACATGACTCTGGTGTATTTCTTAATTAAGAATATCAAACTCGATATCTCTTAGGCATATTGCCTTTGTGCTGCTGAATTAGATACATTTTCATTTCAGATACAAGTTATAAAATGGAATCATTTATGGTCCATTCTCTCCCTATTCACAAAAAAACCGAATATACCCACACATATGAGAAAAAAATTAAATCACATTCTATCCTGATACCTATGTCACCCTCAGTTTTTCTGGGCTGTGTGTGTGTGTGTGTGTGTGTGTGTGTGTGTGTGTGTGTTGATTTATTTTAAAGCTTCAGCCATCCACTCTTTGATGCCATAGGAAAGAGATTAGAGAGAGCCAAATGCACTGCAGTCCAGGGCAATAAACAACATGACACCACGGGGAGCCAACCTGCCTAAGATAACAACTCAGTAGGGCAGCATTATCTGTCAGGTCATAATTATGAATATCTTTATGGTCCTGCTTGAGACTTCAGTAACTCTCCTAATCAGTCTCAGAAGTTATCCATGGGGTCTGAACAAAGTAGCAGAGGAAACAATGTGAACACTTTAAGATGGCTGCTTTCTTCCAGAGCGCATAATCAGAGTTTAGTTTTCTACTCCCTAATGGATTGAAAGATGGACACAAAGAGATCAACCACTGAGAGTAATAGCTGCATACCTGTTATATAAATGTTCAGTCTGTGTATACAATATGAGAAAAGCAACCCAACTTATCTCCCAATACCTTAGGAAGTGCTAGAGATTACATTGGAAGGGAGGCAGGGAGGGGGAGGTGGAGAAAAGGCAAGGAGGAATGATTAACAAAAAAGAAAAGGATGATGTAACTTCTAAGTTATTATCCCCATGGTCTTGATGCTTGCCCTGAAATAATGTATCTTACTGCACAGAATAAACTCCTTAACAAAAAGGAGGAGAAGGGTAGTAGAAAGCTTCTGTAGATAATCAATAGCTGCTATTAATACTTAAATCACCATCATTTTAGTGTTTTTTTTTTTCCTTTTGTTAAAGACATATAAAAGTGGTATGGCTTTGTATATAGTAAAATGTAGTTGAATTGGGGAGAAAGTCTCAAAGGACTAAAATTATATTCACTTATAATAAAAAATAGAGAAAAGCACGCTATGAATGAATATATCACGATAATAAATGCTGGGGTTGGGGAGGGGGGAAAGTTTTCATTTAATCTTGCTTTACTCTTATACAAATATATACATTGACCTGGATCACTGTGACCTGGGATGAAAGAAATGAACTCGTAGCCTCGTTGGGTCAGATAGACATCTTGACTAAGTTAGCATCAAGAAAGAAAGGCTAAGTAAAAAGCATTTCCTCTATGAATAAACCTATAATAAATCACATTTCATGAAACAACTCCATATCATAGAAAGAAAATGCTTTTGGTGAAGGGTTTTCTTAGTAAATGATACTTAGAAATGTTGGATGACTTATGAAGACAACTTTTCCCTCCCTCACGGAAATAACCAACATTGTGGAAGGGAGCTCTGAAAGGTTAAGAAGTCTTCTTGTCACAAAAATATCTTGGTTGCCCAATATGATTCACAGACTCCAGGAAAGGATAGTCCAGATCTGAAAGTAAAAGATAAAAGAAAAAAGTACCAACATTGCATTTTCTCAGAATAGTGGACTTTCTTAAATATTTAGGCAAATTGAAAGAGTACTATGACTTGACAGACAGCTGAAGGAAATAATTTGTCCCATGAGGTACTGTTACCTTAATAGGTAAAAATTCATTAGCAACATTTTTAACCTCTTGGTCATTGGGAGATATGCTAAGAGAATTTTAGCATCCATGTTTCATACTAGCAAAATTCCTTTCATCTTGATTTTTCAGATACCATTACAGCAGTTTTGTCAGTCATAATTTCTAGACAAGGAAAAGAATGTCTAACCATACATTTTAAAAAACACAACAGGGGCGCCTGGGTGGCTCAGTCAGTTAAACGGCCGACTTCGGCCCAGGTCATGATCTCGCAGTCCGTAAGTTCGAGCCCCGCGTCGGGCTCTCTGCTGACAGCTCAGAGCCTGGAGCCTGTTTCAGATTCTGTGTCTCCCTCTCTCTGACCCTCCCCCGTTCATGCTTTGTCTCTCTCTGTCTCAAAAATAAATAAACATTAAAAAAATTGTTTTTTAAAAATTAAAAAAAAACACAACAGCTTCACTTCCACTACAAACTCTGCTCTAAACCAGCCAAAACCAGTAAGTAAGTACACAGAGCAATTCCAGTATTGTTGCTCAAGGACAAGTGCCTAATAGTTTCATTCCAGGACATCTTTTTATCAACAGCTTTATATACACAGATAACAACTGGAATCTACACACCAGAAGTTCAAACATAAGTGTGAATAAGAATTATGTAAACAGAATCATCAACTCTCCCTACAATCAGGGGCCTTTCCCAACCTTCCAATTACCATCAACAGCAGACTCCTTCTCCTTTTGGCTTGATTGTCCTTCGTAATTAATCACACACCTGTCTAATCCTCCTCTAAAACAAATGTGGTCTGTGAATGACCTGCATCCAAATCATCTTGAATTCTTTTTAAAATACATATTGCTGTGCCTCACTCCACACCCATTAAATCTGAACATCTGGGAGAAGATCCCTGAAATCTGCATTTTAGAACATTCTACCAGATACTGTTCTGTACTCAGAGTGTCAAAATCAATCTATCTGAGTCTTGGTTTTCAATTACTCCTGCCACTTCTTTAATCTGAATTCTTATCACTACATATCAAGAAGCTGATAACAGTATGGTAGTTTATCTCTTTGCCTGTATCTCCTTCTCCAATACCCTCTGCAGACCAGTGTGTAAAAGTCTCAACATCCTTTTCATCACAAATCTTTTCTGCTCAAAATTCTCAATGGCTTTTTATCATATTTCAGGACAAATTCAAGCTTCCCAACTAAGCATTTAAGGACTCCTATGAAGCGACCTTGTAGAAGTGTATGTCTGGTCCACTGACATTTCTCACTCTGTGGTCCCCTCTAAACAGTTCTGCTAACACTAGACTCCAACTTATTTCTTGCATTTCCTACTCTTTCTCGTCTCCACATCATCCATCTTTCTCTTTATATATCCTAAGGCTCTCCTTAGTTTTCCAAAATCTAGTTTTCCAAGAAGGAAATACAGAAGCACCTTCACTTTCTCTACCATGGTAGGAAATATTCTAAAATGCCATGAGTTTCTAGACATATTTAAGAAATCCTATTAGTATCACTATTAGTATCACTATCAGTATCACTATTACGTGATTTGGTGTAAATTTATCAGATAAATGTGAAATAATATACCAGATATCTGGTACATTACAGGAAAGACTAATTTTTTTTTTACCACTCTACCATTTATTAGGTAGTGCAGTAATTATGGTATTTGCATGCTATCTTTCTATGCAACCTGTTTCTGCTGAAAATAGGCTCTCATTTTCATGTGAAACCTACTCCATGTGGTCCAGGTGGAGCTGACCTTGTCCTATCATCCCTATGACATAAGCCCAGCATATCATATCAGTCCACCCACCCGCCCCCCCCCCCCAACACACACACATTCACACCAAACTTCAGGGACTGGTATTTTCCCAAATCGATTAGATCAATCCTTGACAACTTTGCTGGACCCTGAAGAAGTGGACATTAATCATTGAAATTGCTGGCTATGCCACTGAAGTAAGCCTACAGCTGCCAGAAGTCCAGCTTGGCTACTATGTTAGAAAATCTTCCCCCAAATTAAACCAACTAAGAGGAAAATGGGACTGAAGTGGGGAAAGGTAATTTCCTGGTAGTATCATTTTTATCCCTAAATCTGTCATACCTAAGATGTAACTGTAAACTTTTCATTTATAGGAGCCAATGAATTTCTTTGGGGTTAACATAATTTCCACTAGTTTTCTGTCACTTTTATGCAAGAGAGCCCTGACTGACACAGAAATGTCAGGAAGTAGGATGCTGCTAGTAACAGAATTAAAAATGTGAGAGGGTGGGGACGCCTGGGTGGCTCAGTGGGTTAAGCATCTGACTCTTGATCTGTGCTCAAATCATGATGTCACAATTGGTGAGATCCAGCCCTGCATCGGACTCTGTGCTGACAGCATGCAGCCTGCTTGGGATTCTCTCTCCCTCTATCTCCACCCCTCCCCCACTTGTGCTCTCTCTTTCTCAAAATAAACTTTAAAAAAAGTGAGAGGACTCAGTTAACATAGGTGAGGACCTGGGCATTAAAGGCAACACCTGGATGAGACATTGACTTATCTCTTACTTAGCTTTGGATATGAGTACATTATTGGTTCAATGTCTATTAATGCCACTGCCTTCCATATCATAGTGTTTGTCTGTTCACCCTGCTTTTTCTCATTCCTATTGCTATACAGTTTGTCTTTTCACAGAAACCCCAATTTATGACTGCTTTCAATTCATCCTCACTTTCCACAGAGATGAGCAAGTAACCCAAGATAGACCAATCAGAGTACCTGATACTTGCTCACAAGATACTCAGGGATGGTCTATGATCTAGCTCAGACCAGTCACAAACTTCATTGCAACTTTAGCTGCAAATAACAGAAAATAGGTCTTTTCTTTCTTTCTTTCTTTCTTTCTTTCTTTCTTTCTTTCTTTCTTTCTTTCTTTCTTTCTTTTGACACACAATGTTACATTAGTTTCAGGTGTACAATGTAGTGATTCAACAAGTTTATACATTATGCTGTGCTCACCACAAGTGTAGCTATCATGTGTCCCCATATATCACTATTACAATATCATGGACTATATTCTCTATGCTGTGCCTTTTATTCGCATGAATTATTCATTCTATAACTGGAAGCCTGTATCTCCCACATCTCTTCATCCATTTTGCCCATACCTCCACCTCCCAGCAACCATCAGTTTGTTCTCTGTATTTCTGAGTCTGTTTTGGCTCTGTGTTTGTTTTGTTTTGTTTTTTAGATGCCACATATAAGTGATATCATATGGCATTTTTCTTTCTTTAATTTATTTCACTTAGCATAATACCCTCTAGGTCCATCCATTCTCTCAAGTGGCACAATCTCATTCTCTATATAATATATAATATAAATATAATTCCATATGTATATTATTCCACATATATCACATCTTTCTTATTCATCTGTTCATTGATGGACATTTGGGTTGCTTCCATATCTTGGCTGTTGTAAATAATGCTGCAATAAACATAGGGGTGCATAATATCTTTTCAAATTAGTGCTTTCATTTTCTTTGGGTAAATACCCACTGGTGGAATTATAAGAGCATATGGTGGTTCTATTTTCAATGTTTTTGAGGACCCTCCATAGTATTTTCCATAGTGGCTGCACCAATTTTTATTCTCAAAATCCTCATTGACACTTGTTATTTCTTGTCTTTTTGATACTGACCATATCTTGCTGGTAGAAGGTAATATCTCATTGTGGTTTGACTTGCATTTCCCTGATGATTAGTGATGCTGAGCATCTTTTCATGCATCTGTTGGCCATTTGTATGTCTTTGAGGCATATTCTTTTGACTGAAACTGTTAGCTACAAAGATAATATGAATTTATAACTTCCCTCCAATAGCTAACTCTACCACCAATCAGGAAGACACTGCCTGAGATTAAAGCTATTACAGAGGAAAGAAGAGATGATGGACGGGGAGAAAATAAGTGACCTCAAGTCATCCAGTTAGCCAAAAGGTAGCTCTATCCCCTATGCTTCTCAGTTACGCAAACCAGTAAATCCTTCGAGAAAACTATACCATGTCATTAATTTCTTTTTTAAATCCTATAGTTCCAATAGCAAATTAAATAGAAATTTAAGGAGAAAGTCAACAAATTATTTCATAGTATAATAAAAATCCACATTCACTTGTTTCTTTCCATTTTACAGCCATATTTAATTACTTTCCTCCAAAAGTACTTAAGGGTACACCATTCCAGACAAATGTCACTTAGCAGCTTTTCAGAGGTATTCAGCTGTTATGTTACAGGCCCATTTCAAACACTATAATTCTTCTTGACACATGCAAAGTGTTTCAAACACACAAAATAACTAAACTAGCTAGCTAATGTCACATGACCTTTTTCCATGTCTTTAAAAGCATATATTCCAACAGCAGTATTTATAGTTCACCTCTCATCCCTGTATCATTATTCCAGAAGTATTTACTTCTGTGATTCTGATCTCTTATATACTCTTGGTTCAATAATGCCGTTATTAATAACAAAGACACCACTACTACATATTGGTGAACTTAGTGGGGTCAAAAACATTCCAATTTTGTTTTCCAACCCATTTACTGCTGAACACACCACATCAATGCAAAATGGCTTAAAAAGACCTAGAATCTGGGGCACCAAGGTGGCTAAGCATCCGACTCTTGATTTCAGCTCAGGTCATGATCTCACAGTTTGTGACATCAAGACCTGCGTGGGGCTCCAAGGTGACAGAGTGAAGCCTGCCTAGAATTCTCTCTCTCCTCCTTCTGCCATTTCTCTGCATGTGCGTGTTCTCTCTCTCTCTCAAAATAAATAAATAAACTTTAAAAAAAGACCTAGAATCTTCCCAATTCCTCTTTTTTTCCCCCTTTTTATTCACTTAATTGAATCAAAAATATACTTTCATGATACAGGCTCCTATAAAGAAGGGTATGATTAGAACATTGAAAAATCCTGGGGCACCTGGGTGGCTCAGTTGGTTAAGCATCCAACTTCGGCTGAGATCATGATCTCACAGTTTGTGCGTTCGAGCCCTATGTTGGGCTCTGTGCTGACAGCTCAGAGCCTGGAGCCTGCTTTGGAATCTGTGTCTCCCTCTCTTTCTGCCCCTCCCCCGCTCATGCTCTGTCTCTCTCTGTCTCAAAAATAAACAAAACATTAAAAAACTTTAAAAAGTAAAATAACATTGAAAAATCCTTGTTCTTTCTTCATATAGAAACTAAAGAATAAAAGACGTTGTAAGTTTGATATTGTATCAATCAGATTTCTCAGCAGGACACAGAATTCACTTGCTGGTGATTCAAATAAAGAGACTTTGGTGAAGGGAGTCCTTAAAAGGGTGAGAAGTGTGGGCAGAGATAAGAAAATAAACAAGGGATGGAGAGGCACTCAAAAGCCAGCATTAGTGGAAAGTCCTCACCACCACAAGGGCCGAAGAGACTGAAAAAAAAAAAAAAGCATTACCTGAACCCTAGAAAGCTGAACTCTAGAGAAGAGCCACACGAGGAAGCTGCAGTGGTGGGAAAACACAGACATTGCCAGGGATGGTCAGGGTGGGACTCAGAGGAAAAAAATATCCTACCCTCTGTCCCTCTGCCCTCTAGTCTACTGCTAATGCCTCTTCTTGGTGAAATATGACCAGAAGCAGCCAATGGAGAAACCCATGAAGGGAAGCAGTTCAAAGAGTTCATTCTTGTGGGGCACAGAGCTAAGCAGAGAAAAGTGATATGGATCAAGGGCGTAGGGATGAACATAAAATAACCAAATATGAAGAATAATCATGACCTATTGGAATATTCCAGTTGTTCCCCAAATTTAATTTTACCCACTGGTTAATATTTGGCAAGATTAATTCCCCCTTTTCCTTGTAACAGTGTAGAGAGATTGAAAAATTTAATTTTGTGTATTTTAGTAACCAGCTTCCTTTCTCTTGTTACTTACATTTTGAAAGATAATGCTGACTTCCTAATTTTAATATTTTATCTCTCAAAGTAAGTTACATTACCCTCTATCTTAGATTATTTTGTAAGGCAGAATATTTGCATTCTTTAAATCAATACATTGGCTATTTACCTCTCCCCTCCCCCAGTAAAAATTAAGACTCTACCCTGAGGTAAAGAATTTAGACAGAGCATTTGTATTAAGGAACTGACTGAGAACTCCAAGGCTAAACAGTCTGTGCCCAGGAATCTTTGGGGATTTTTTCACTCAGTTCCATTCATTAAACATTTACTCAGCACTATTTAACAGACAGAATGTTTTCCTTAAACTACATATGCTTTTGAAGAAGGGATAGGTAATCCTTAGCAGAATAATAGTGTGGGATGGTAGTTACATGAAGTGTGGAAATAAAAAAAGATATTAGCCAGTAGGTTACTAGGAAAACAACTTAAGGAAAAGGGGGGGAGGGGCATAAGCTTAACAGTGAAATATCATTTCTATGGAATTTTCCTTAAATTCCAACATTGTCCTCACTTACTGGATTATATGGCTTTGGCATTTTGATATTCTCCCCAGATTATATCCCTGTGCCTACTATAGAAAACAAAATAATTCTTCTGACATAACAAGGTGGATAAAAAATGTGATGGAATAGGGAGGACAGATACTAAGATGTGAAATAGCAACGCCGATGGCCCGAAGGTTTACAAATTGCTTTCCAGAGTTTGCACCACAGCAATTTTCACTCACTTTGAAGGTTTCTCAAGGGCAAACAATGTTTCCCTCTCCAAGCAAACAATTCCACTTGCAGCAGGAATAAGGTGTACTGTGTATATCCAGACACCAAAGCTAATAAAGCAAACCTGATAAGAGGAGGTTTAGAATTGAATCTCTTCCAAATGATCTTGTTCTCTTCACTGGGGAAGAAGCACTTAGTGTATTAGTCACACATTAGCAGACTATACATGCAGAACTCATCAGTTACAAAAAAAAAAAAAAAAGATGGTTTTAAACGAATGTCAGAAATCTGAGATTAAAAAAGAAATACTGATAAAGATCCTGTATTCTTGTCCCATTCACGTCAACATTATTATGAAAAATGTTTGACTTACCTTTGCCTATTCATTTCAAACTTCAGAAGCCTATTTCTATAAAGAAAGATAATACTAGTTAATGCCATGAAAGCACTATGAGGAATTCATTGATAGACAATTCTAAAGTGATTATTACTGCTATTTCAGCAATGCCCAGTTGCTCTCTAACATAATCAAGAGAAAACTCCCTTGTAAAAATGTTCACGTTAAAGCAGACTGGGCCCCAGTTCAGCAAACATGGAAAAGGAAAGTTGATCCAAATTTAACTCACGCTGGGAAACACAGCTATTGCAAAGTGAAAATGGTCATATCGCTAGAAATAGCACATGCCGGACATATTTCTATTGTAATACTCCTACTGGCAAGACAGAGTACAACAGAAAATCCAAAATTAGACTAATTTTACAGAAAACGATAAAGCACAGATTCTGAATCCTCAGTTTAGATACCATATACCAAATCATACTTTTAATTTTTTTTTCTTAAGAACTCATGTAAAATAACACAGAGAAACTTGCTTAGCATATACTCACTAATTTTAGCTACAGAGGAGTCGATAATGGCATTTCTTGGAGAAAGAATGTGATGATAAACTATGGTACAATATTGCCTACTACAAATGACCAATAACCATAAGCAAATATTATTAGATTTACTATTAATCAATGAACTGCAAACTAAAATATCCATTAGATGCTATTTTTAACTCAATAGATGGGAAAACATCAGTAATATCCACTGTTGGTGAGGGGTTGGAAAAACAAATGTTCTCATACCCTGTATCTGCCCTGAGGAAAGGGGAAAAAGAGACAAAAGTGGGAAATTCATGTCAAAATCCTTAGAAATATGTGCACTCTTCCTCAAGAATTTCATTTCTAGGATTTTATTTAAAGGAAATGATCATTCACATGTCCAAATGTCTAATGTTTTAAGGTTGTTTATAATAACCAAAAATTTATACATATAAATGCCTATAGTTGAAAATGGCATTCTTCTTATTCTTAGTACTTATTTTTGCAACAAGAATGTGTTATTTTCCTATATAGGAAAAAATAAATATGATTTCTTTGGGAAAGTATGAAGGAAATATGGTGGTAACACAAAAATTACAACAAAAGAAAATGAAAGGAAGAAAGGTAGGAAGGGAGGGAGAAAGAGAAGAAGATAGGAAGGAAGGGAGGGAGGGAGGGAGAGAAGGAGGGAGGAAGGAAGGAAGGAAGGAAGGAAGGAAGGAAGGAAGGAAAGGAAGAAAGGAGAAAGAAAGAAAAAGAAAGAAAGAAAGAAAGAAAGAAAGAAAGAAAGAAAGAAAGAAAGAAAGAAAGAAGGAAGGAAGGAAGGAAGGAAGGAAGGAAGGAAGGAAGGAAGGAAGAGGGAAGAAGAGAGGGAAGGGAGGGAAGCAAAAAACACCCTGCATAAGTTCTTCCTAGATTTGTTACCAAGCATGATATTTGTCAATGTGTCTTCAAAAATGTACAGCCCTTCTTCATTTAGAAGCATATGAAATTAAATCACATGAAGCAAACAGCACATATCTGAGCAGAGAAAAACTTGAGATATTTCAGGTTACAAGACACAGAACCTGGGTCTCCCAACTGTATCTCACACATTCTCTGTTTTGCCACACTTCTGCCCTACCTCTTCAGCTTCTATTCTCACTAATTCATTTACCCTATCATCTACGTATCTATCATCTAAATACTTACTAATCTATCTATGGATTATCTGCCTGGCCTTTTACCTATATACTGGGACCTTTCCCCATCCATCTTCATTCTATCCCAACCCTCTCCCATCCTTCCCAACCTCCACAAAGTAAGGCTTTAAAGTTTTGATGAAATGGAATTGTGCATTTTCAAAACAATTGTAAGCATGATATGAAACCATTGCAGATATATGACAGGGGTTATTAGATAAAAATTAGAATGTGTCTAGTATGTAGGTTAGAATGACATGCAAGAATTCAAAATCTGTGTATGGTCCACATACATAAAGATGTGAGTGAGGAACACCACACGGGGTTACACACATGTAAAAGGAGATGAACATTGCCACACAGGTTTGTATTAAGTTTCCACCTCACTGGCATTCTGCCTCTAACAAAGTAGTAGTAAAAAATAATAGCTTCCTTACGTCTGTTATGTACCAGAGCACATAGCTAGACATTTTACCTTTTCTATCTCTAATCTTTAACAACCCTAAATGCTAGTATATTACCTCCAATTTACAGAGAAAGAAGTTGAAGCTACTAGACATTATTTGCTGAAGATCACACAACTAGCAAATGGCAAAGTTGAATTAAAATCTGGCTTAAACCCAAAGCCCTTCCATTGTGCTACACTTCCTTCCCATGACCTAGCCCAAAGGCTTAGAGATATTGATCTCCTGACTTCCTTTAATAATGTGCCTTTCATGAATTAATATAACAAGGCTTGAATGTGTTTTTTTATTTTATATTTTCATTAACGTATTATGTTGTAAAAATTCTTGAGCACATACATTGCCCATTTTCCTCAGGGTCTCAAAGTCACTTTCTAATGGTAAAAGTCCCCACCATGTCTAGCCAGTTCTGTATACATAGCAAGAATGAAATGACACATGTAGGTTAGGTGGGTAGCACCTCCTTGTACTTACCTTAAAGTACACCTATTCAAGATTCAAAACAAATCCTAGTTTTGCTTTTTCTTCCTGTAAATTCCTTCATATTTACATTTGACATAAATTCTGTCTATTCGCCCTCCCCAGACTGAGGAGTCCTAGATTTTCAGTGCAGATTTATCATAAGCTGCTCCATTATCTTGATTCTTTCCACCATATTTTCCTTCATAAGCTTTGCTTCTCCTTTATTATATATTAGGACCAGAACTTCATACAGTCTGTCACATTTTATATAAAAGCAAACCTAAAAGAAGGCAGGTGTAAGAAAATTCCTAAAGTACCTAAAATGTATAAAGAATTTATGAAACTCAAACACCCAAAAAACAAATAACCCAGTTAAGAAATGGGAGGAAGGCATGAATAGACATTTTTCCAAAGAAGACATCCAGATGACTAACAGACACATGAAAAGATGCTGAACATCACTCATCATCAGGGAAATACACATCAAAACTACAAAGAGATATCACCTCACACCAGTCAAAATGACTAAAATTAACAACACAGGAAATCATAGATGTTGGCGAGGATGCAGAGTCTTATACTGCTGGTGGGAATGCAAACTGGTGCATCCACTCTGGAAAACAGTATGGAGATTATTCAAAAGTTAAAAATATAACTACCCTACAATCCAACAATTGCACTACTAGGTATTTACCCAAAGGCTACAAAAATACCAATTCAAAGGGATATATGTACCCTGATATTTATAGCAATGTTATCAACAATAGCTAAATTATGGAAAGAGCCCAAATGTTCATTAGCTGATGAGTGGAAAAAGAAGGACTGTTTTATATACAATAGAATATTACTCAGCCATAAAAAAAGAATTAAAACTTGCCATTTGCAACAATGTGGATGGAGCTAGAGTATATTATGCTAAGCAAAATAAGTCAGAGAAAGACAAATACCATATGATTTCACTCATATGTGAATTTAAGAAATGAAACACGTGAACATATGGGGAGAAAAGAGAGAGGCAAACCATAAAACAGACTCTTAACTATAGAGAACAAACTGAGGGATGCTAGAGTGGGTAGGGAAATGGGCTAAATGGGTGATGGGTATTAAGGAGGGCCACTTGTGATGAGAACTGGGTGTTATGTGTAAGTGATGTAAATGAAAACTTGAAACAAAAAGAAAAAGGAAAAAGAAAATTCTTAAAATTATTTTGAATAAATATTTGAGACAGAATGTAATTCAGTATCCCAAGTGTTCAATTAGCCATTTTGCCCAAGAAAGATAAAAGTAATCCAAAAAACTCAATTATCTTTCTTACCACAATTTGCATTATGAAAAATATGTCTAACTCTCTTACAACAATGTTCCAGATATGATTTGGTTTTTTTTATTAGACATACTTGTGAGAGACTTGACTTCTGAGCTGAGATAAGTGGCAGAAAGGTAAGCACAACAAACACATCCATTTGCTGGTGTGGATTCTGGCAGAGGTGACAATGTTCTGAAGTCAGTAGCTATTGCAGCAACTTCTCTGTTCAATGGGAAACCACCTGATGGAAGCAGAAGCAGCAGCAATTTTGTGGTTCATTTCTGTGGTGAGACTTTGGGAGTCTATTCCTTCAAATGATTTTGTAAGTTATTTAATATTTGGTTATAAATCTCTTTATATTTAAACTAGCTAGAGTGGATACAGTTCTCTGCAACTGAATGAATTTGGAGTGGGGGTATTATTGGTTTTGTTGTTTTTAGCTGAACCCATGGTCAGTTAGGCTTCTTGTTGTCAGAGGTTGAATGTTTTTGTCTGTATATTTAACCATTAGAATAGAATGTAAAGATCATCCCTGAAATATTTCTCTGAAATATTTTTAAACATAGTTAATTTCTATGTTGCTATTTGTTTTTCCAAAAATCAAAGTGGAAACAAAACTATAGAAATCTTCTACATCCCAGAGATTTTTATTTTCTTCCCAGAAGATATTCATTTCATACTGAGAGCTCTCTCTTACAGACAAAATCACCTTGAATTTTCTTCAAGTGCATGTTGAGATGGAACAAGAAAGATACCATTCAGTCTGTCATTCAGAGGTTGAGAAGTAGAGTGTAGAAGAATCTGGTATCCCTTCAAGGTGTTCTCTGGCATTATAAGTACACAATTATGCAGATTTCAAAGTTGTTATTTGCTATTGTTACTGAGTCACCCCTGAACAGTGGCTATGCCTTCAATGTAGTCACTGGGGAGGCAAAACAATTTAGTTTGCCAAACCTTAAGAAATATTGCCCACACAGTGCCATAAGCATTTTGGGAGCAGTTGGTGCAACAACTTAAATTCAGCTCACGTAAATAAACTTTACCCCAAGTATTTATTAGCCTCCACACAATCCTCCATCTAACCAATTAACACAATCACTTCTCAAGTTCAGATACCCTCACATAACACCATAAAAACCAAGTGCCATCATTCACAATTCTGACATTAAGAGATAACAAATTCTTTATCCTCAGTTTAGAGATGTTTGCCGTTAGTAATTTCTTCTCATGAGCTTTGACACCTCCCATTAGCACTGGGTAAGTTCTAGGTACATTCAGGCAGAAGTATAATGTTAGCACCAAGATTATCACTTAAATTATTTTCAAAAGTAAAGATACCCTACTCATCAAATGAAGGAAATGTCTAGCTCTCTAGCTAATTTAGTTGTCTAACATTCTAGCTTAGAAAGGTAACTTCAAAAGAGAAATGCCATTTGTCCCCAGATAACCCTATCCATAGATAGACAAATGAAACACATTAAAGAATTTAGTGGCACCTGGGTGGCTTAGTAGGTTGAACGCAGACTTAGGCTCAGGTCATGATCTCACTGTTCATGAGTCTGGCCCCACATTTGGCTCTGTGCTGACAGTTCAGAGCCTGGAGCCTGTTTCAGATCCTGTGTCTCCCTCTCTCTCTGACCCTCCCCCACTTGGGTGCTCTCTCTCTCTCTCTCTCTCTTTCTCTCTCTCTCTCTCTCTCCCCCTCTCAAAAATAAAATAAACATTAAAAAAAAGAATGTAAAAGCCCATCTGTGAAAAAGAAAAAAAGAGAAATATAAACTCAGGCAAAATTTGAAACAGGTGCTAACTTCAAACCTCTGTCTTAGGTTATTAGTGTAGTTTACTCCAATTTGATTCCAGAAACCCTTTTCCTTCCTTAGGCTACAAAAGCATCAATAGCTTCTTAGGTACTTGTCTTTGATGAGTCACTAACAGTTACAATCACCACTAGCAACAAAAAAGAGAGACAGACAGACGGAATAAGAGAATGAGAGAGAGAGAGAGAGAGAGAGAGAGAGAGAGAAAGGAGTTTGCTTCTCCAAAGATTCCAACAGCAAGCCTGTATCACCCAGTGCATGTTAAACTTAATCATTTAAATATTTATAAGCAGAAGCTTGCTGATGGACAGGGCTGAATGCTCCTCACTGCTTACAGAACCACACTACCATGTGACTGGAACCTCTAAAATACCAAGACGCAGAGTTCCATCTGTTAAGGCCTGCATCCCTGCTCATCTCTGACCCTCATGAATAAAATAAATGAAACACACAGATGAGGCAGCACATTCCTGGGTGATTATCAGTTGACCTCAAATTAGAGTTTAAAAATAAGAAAGTGGTTCTCAACCTTAGTAGTACTGTAAACTCACAATCCATTGTTTCATTAGTTCAATTTAGTAGAATCTTTAAATAACAAGAGGTAGAATTGGACCCTGCTCTGTGGATTATTTGCATCACTGATCAGAAAACAGGATTTGTGCTTAACCTAGTTACAAGATTTAAAATAATTCTAGCTACTTATCCAGGCACATTCTCTAAATGTTCTGAAATTCTGCCATCTTGTGGGAATTTGGAAATACGACAAATGACTAGGTTCAAAATTTCATGCTTTACATAATTTAAAATTCCCGTGTAATTGTAAGCATGAATGGATACAGTGTTCATAATAGCACCTAACAAACCAAAGAAAATTTTATTTTCTTTCTATTCCATATTTCATATAAAAATAAATTCAAGTTCTCTTTTCTCCTTATACTTTAATGAACTTAATCATTTTATTATTCCTCTTTTTACCTTTTATTATACTTTACATAAATCCATTTTTTTCTAGCTGAGTATTATTTGAGATTCATACTATATGTTTGGGGATTAAAAACAATGAAATTTACAAATTTATTTTTTGTATACATAATGAAATCACTCAAGATGTTAGGGTTTTTTTTTATCTTTTCTTCTTTGTTTCCAGAAAACCACAGAGCTCACGGGAGAAATTCAAGTAAACCTTAACCTCTGATGTGACCAAGCAAATCCATAATTTGAAATAACTTACAACTAGTAGAAACTTGAAAGAAGTTGTAACATTTCCTTCCATTTTTCTCATATGTAGAAAAATGAAGGCCTATTTTAAGTTGTTCCCACTTATGAGATTTTTTAGTTTTCCTATCATATAAAATTCAAAAGTAATACATTTCATTTCTATAACTTATTATTTGAACATTTTATTCTTTCTCACTCTCTTCCTCTCCTTATACTTTAGTAAATTTATTTGTTTATTTATTTATTTTATTTGTTTTTTAATTTTATTCAAATCCAGTAGAATTTAGTGATTCATCACTTACATATAACATCCAGTGCTCATCCCAACAAGTGCCCTCCTTAATTCCCAGAACCCATTTAAACCATCCCCCCACCCAACACCCCTCCAGCAATCCTCAGTTTGTTCTCGATATTTAAGAGTCTCTTATGGTGGGCTTCCTTCTCTCTCTTCATCTTATTTTTCCTTCCCTTCCATGTTCATCTGTTTTCTCTCTTAAATTCTACATATGAGTGAAGTCATATGATATTTGTCTTTATCTGACTGACTTATTTCACATTCTAGTTCCATCCATGTTGTTGCAAATGGCAAGATTTTATTCTTTTTGATCACCAAGTTATATTCCATTCTGTATATATGTATGTATGTATTCCATTCACATCTTCTTTATCCATTCATCAGTTGAAACATTTAAACTATTTCCATAACTTGGCTATTATTGATAGTACTGTTATAAACACTGGGGTGCATGTGCCTCTTTGAATCAGCATTTTTGTATCTTTTAGATAAATACCTAGTACTACAATTGCTGGGTTGTAGGGGTAGCCCTGTTTTTAATTTTTTGAGGAACCTACACATGGTTTTCCAGAGTGGCTGCACCAGTTTGCATTCCCACCAGCCATCTAAAAGTGTACCCCTTTCTCCACATCCTTGCCAACATCTGTTGTTTCCTAAACTGTTATTTCAGTCATTCTGACAGGTGTGAGGTGGTATCTCATTATGGTTTTGATTTGTATTTCTCTGATGATGAGTGATGCTGAGAATCTTTTCATGAATCCGTGAGCCATCTGAATGTCTTCCTTGGAAAAGTGTCTATTTATGTCTTTGGCCCAATTCTTCACTGGATTGTTTGTTTTTTGGGTGTTGAGTGCCATAAGTTCTTTATAGATTTTGGGTACTAACCCTTTATTTGATATGTCATTTGCAAATGTCTTCTCCCATTCCACAGGCTGCTTTTAGTTTTGTTGTTTTCTTCACTGTGTAGAAGCTTTTAATCTTGATGAAGTCCCGATAGTTCATGTTTGCATTTGTTTCCCTTGCCTCCAGAGATGTGTCTAGTAAGAAGTTGTTGCAGCCAAGGTCAAACAGGTTGTTACCTGTTTTCTCCTCTAGGATTTTGATGGTTCCCTTTCTTACATTTAGGTCTTGCATTGATTTTGAGTTTCCTTTTGTGTAAAGTGTAAGAAAGTGGTCCAGGTTCATTTTTCTTCATGTGACTGTCTGGTTTTCCCAACACCATTTGCTGAAGAGACTGTCTGTTTTCCACTGGATATTCTTTCTTGCTTTGTTGAAGCTGGCCATATATTTGTGGGTCCATTTCTGGGTTGTCTATTCCGTCCAGCTGATCTATGTGTCTATTTTTGTGCCAGTACCATACTGTATTGATGATTATATCCTTGTAATACAGCTTGCGGTCCAGAATTGTGATATCTCCTGCTTTGATTTTCATTTTCGGAGTCTTTTCTAGTTCAGTACAAATTTTAGAATTGTTTGTTCTAGCTCTGTGAAGAATGCTGGTGTTATTTTGATAGCGATTGGATTGAATGTGTAGGTTGCTTTGGATAGTATTGACATTTTAACAATATTTGTTCTTCCAATCCATGAGCATGGAATGTTTTTCCATTTCTTTGTGTCTTCTTCAATTTCTTTCATAAGCTTTCTATAGTTTTCAGCATACAAATCTTTTGCCTCTTTACTTAGGTTTCTTAGTCATTTTATGGTTTTTGTGCAATTTTAAATGGGATTGATTCCTGATTTATCTTTCTGCTGCTTCATTACTGATGTATAGAAATTCAATTTATTTATGTACATTGATTTTATATCCTGTAATTTGTTGAATTCATGTATCAGTTCTAGCAGTTTTTGGTGGAGTCTTCCAGGTTTTCCAAGTAGAGTATTATGTTGTCTGCAGAGAACGTTTGACTTCTTCCTTGACAATCTGGATGCCTTTTATTTCTTTTTGTGTCTGAGTGCTGAGGCTAGGCCTTCCAAAACTATGTTGAACAACAGTGGTGAGTGTGGACATCCCTGCCGTGTTCCTGACCTTAGGGGGAAAGCTCTCAGTGTTTCCCCATTAATGATGATATTACTGATGGGTCTTTCATATGTGGCCTTTATGTTCTTAAGGTATGTTCCTTCTATCCTGAATTTCTTGAGGGCTTTTGCCAAGAAAGGATGCTGTATTTTGTCAAATGCTTTTTCTGCATCTATTGAGAGGATCAAGTGGTTCTTATCCTTTCTTTTGTTAATGTGATGTATCATGTTGATTGATTTGTGGATATTGAACCGCCCCTGTAGCCCAGGAATAAATCCCACTTGACTGTGGTGAATAATTTGCTTAACGTACTGTGGATTTGGTTTGCTAGTATCTTGCTGAGAATTTTTGCATCCATGTTCATCAGGGAGATTGGTTTGTAATTCTCCTTTTTAGTGGGGTTTTGGAATCAAGGTAATTGAGTTTGGCCTCATCAAATGAGTTTGGAAGTTTTCCTTCTATTTCTATTTTTTGGAACAGCTTCAAAAGAATAGGTATTAACTCTTATTTAAATGTTTGATAGAATGTCCCTGTGAAGCCATCCGGCCCTGGACTCTTGTTTGTTAGGAGATTTTGATTACTGATTAAATTTCTTTACCAGTTATGGATCTGATCAAATTTTCTATTTCTTCCTGTTTCAGTTTTGGTGGTTTATATGTTTCTAGGAATTTGTCCATTTCTTCCAGATTCCCCAATTTGTTGTCATATAATTGCTCATAATATTCTCTTATTATTGTTTATATTTCTGCAGTGTTGGTTGTGATCTCTCCTCTTTCACTCATGATTTTATTTATTTCAGTCCTTTCCTTTTTCTTTTTGATCAAACTGGCTAGGGGCTTATCAATTTTGTTAATTCTTTCAAAGAACCAGCTCCTGGTTTTGTTGATCTGTTCTACCCTCATTGCTGTGTTGTTGTTGTTGTTGTTTATTTCAATATCATTGATTTCTGTTCTAATATCTATTATTTTTCTTCTGCTGTTTTTGGGCTTTATTTGCTGTTCTTTTTCTAGCTCCTTTAGATGTAAGATTAGGTTGTATATTTAAGACATTTCTTCCTTCTTTAGGGAGGCCTGGATTACCATATACTTCCCTCCGAGGACCGCCTTTCCTGTATCCAAGAGGTTTTAGACTGTTGTGTTTTCATTTTCATTGGCTTCTGTGTACTTTTTAATTTCCTCTTTAATTTCTTGGTTAACCCATTCTTTCATTAGTAGGATATTGTTAAATCTGCAAATATTTGCAGTATTTCCAATTTTTTGGTGGTTGATTTTAAGTTTCATAGCATTGTAGTCTGAAAATATGCATGATATGGTATGATTTTTTGTACCTGTTGAGGACTGAGTTGTGACCCATATGTGATCTATTCTGGAGAATGTTCCATGTGCACTTGAGAGAACTGTGTTTTCTGCTACTTTAGGATGAAATTTTCTGAATATATCTGTAAAGCCCATCCAGTCCAGTGTGTCATCCAAAGCCATTGTTACCTTGTTGATTTTCTGCTTAGATGATCTGTCCATTGTTGAAAGTGGGGTGAATAAATTTAAATAACCATCTTCCTATTATTCTTATCCTCTTGCCTAGGTACTGCACTTTATATAAATCTATTATTTTTCTAGCTGAGTATTATCTGAGATCCACATCATATGTTTGGGAAAGAAAACAGTGAAAATTAAATATCTGCTTATTATATACCAAACAAACTCACTCCAAATGTTTTCCAGAGGCTGCAGATGAGACACTGAGCATGAAAATCTACAAGTTCCCCATTTATGGCACTGCAGGAGAGTGAAGCATGGAGTGTGAGCTTTACTAGTTCAGACTTCACTTTCTAACATAGGGAGACATTCCAAAGGATACTTGAGTACTTGAGAAAAAAATGTGATGTACCTCATCAAATTAAAATATGGTTATTTGTGGTCTCATATATCAGTAATTTCCTGTGCAGTGTTTCCATGAAACTCGGTTGTGGACAAAATCAACTTCAAGTTGAATTCAGTTTGTAAAAGCCGCAGCTTAAACATGAGAATAAACTGTCCAATGAGGGCATAAAGGTGATGAGGGATGGAATACAGATCCTTAAAGAGGTATCTCTGAATGGAGCAGAGCAACAGAATTTTAAAATGGGATTGATGATAAAGAGAACTGCTTATACCTTCTTTCAGATTCTAAATGGTGTTTTGTTTATCTTAGCTGCCAAAAATAAAATAAATTTTAAAAGTTAAAAAAATACATACACGTTTGCTGAATGTAGTATTTTTTCCTTCAATTTAGGACTATAGGTGATTGCCCTCCTTAAAAAAAAAAGCTCTAGACAATCCAAAAGCCAATTTACATCTGTCTTTGAAACACATTTAGTTATTTAGTGAGATAAATTTTCAAAATGTATATTAATTGAACTAATAATCATATTAGTCTATATGATTTGAATATAAAATAGGAGCCCGAATGTGGAAGAGAAGAGAAACAAGCAAGATTTAAAATTAGCCACCAAGGACCCAAGCATTTATAAAAGAAATTGACTGATGTACTAAACTGTTACTTTGTTTTTGAAGTAGTATCAACACACATCCCAACCAGGAATGCTGTCATTTCACCAGAAGTACATACACAAATCTGGACCTCTCCACCAAAAAGGATAAAGTGGGTCACCGAGTTTTCATTCTAAGAAATGTCAAAAGCATGCAGCTTTACTTGTTCTTGTTCCTCCTGATGTCTTCCATAAGCCTACATGTACAAGGGCTTAGGAAAGAGCCTGCTACATAGTTAGCATCCAACTAATGTTGTTTAGTGTTATTATTTCCTGAGTTCACATGAATAAAAAATTCATATCCTGCAAATGCACAGGGATGGGGGGGCAGGCAGAGAGAGAAAGGGTGGGCAAACATTTAATAATATAATTATAGGAATACTGGCACCTTATGTTAACTTTCCCAAAGGTCAAAGAGAAACCTTTATGCAGCTTGATATACAGAAACCCAACATTTGATAGTTCTTATTTTCTTCTCCATCTCCAACTATTTAAATATGAAAGAATAAATATCATCGTAGACAACTGACATGTCTGTGTGCTTTTGTTGTTGTTAATGAGAAAACTTCCTTTGGGATGAATGATTATTTAAAACAGGAAGAACTTGAATTCCACCACATGTGAACCCTAGGAGTGGAAAAACATTTGCACAATGCATCTAGGTTGCTAAGAAGGAAGCAGTAGACAATTAAATTCTCCACCACATTCATATTTGCTTGGTTATTTCCTTTTCTCTCCTAAGGTGGCTATAAAATCCATGCTAATTACCCATCTACCTCACAGGGATAAAGCCAACAGTAAATGGCAAGGAAGCAGCTGGAAACTGCTGAGTGTTGCATATTCATGGGGACAGGAGATTCTGTCCCACTTGATCTGGCAAAGCTGAGCCAAAGCCCTGGACCCAAACTATGCATCCTCAAGAGACTGCCAACAAACAGGTGCACAAGGTGCACTGTAAAGCACCAAGTCTATAACGAATGTCCTCTGGAAGCAGACAAAGGGCATAGCAGCAAATAGTAATATCTGGCCTACTGGGAAACTGCACTTATCTCAATGCAGAAGGTTTGTCTCTTAAACTCACTTCATGTATAAACAGCTTCGGTGAGTTTATCCAGGATTGTTCGAAGAAGTTGCAAACTTTGTGAAAACAGCTAATTCAGCCACAGATTTTTGTCACTTATGGTATTCTTTGACCTTTCATCCTAATATTAGCAATCACAGCTAGCGTTCAATGTTTCTCATGTAATAGACATTTCTCATTCATTGTCTGGTTCAATTCTCACGGCAATTCTGTGAGATGGTCATTTTTATTATTCCCTTTTTATGGAAGAAATAACTGAAACTAGAAAGACTAAGTAACTTGCCAAAGGATTTGCAAGGCAGAAAATAAGCAGCAGAGCTGGAAGTAGAACCTTACATTTTAGAACATACCTTCAAATTCATGATGACTCCTAAATTTTTCTGTAACTTCCTTTTAATTTCCAAATATTTAATGATTGTCCTCTTGTCCTTCCTTTTAGCCTACTACTTTCTCTCTGTCTGCTACAAAGGTACAACCACACACACACACACACACACACACACACACACACACACCACTCAACTATTAACCAGCTTGCAACCCTAGGCATCTACTGATGCCAGGCAAATACCCTAGGAGGGCAATCATTTCCTATGTCTGAAGTTGGAAAGACGTGAGCCATGGATCCCTCTATTTAACTAAATCCTCAAGGGAAATTTCAAGCCTCGCTCTTTGGAAAAGGAGAGTCTTTTTTTCTCTGAAGGACTTGGCAAAAATCCAAATACTTGAATTTATTTTATGTTTCGGTTCTGAGATTGTGAAATGCTTTTAAAAGTCTGCTAAATTTTACTCTAATGTAGAACAGTAGGGAGGTGATCCACCTCCTGGGAGTCACTTGAAAAGCTCACCGAAGCTGTTTATACATGAAGTGAGTTTAAGAGACAAACTGAAAAAGTGCCACAAGTCTACCCTGTCTCCCTTCAACGCACTGGCAGGCCGTGGATGGTGCTGCCAGAGAATGCATCAGCCCACACAACTTCACAGCAGCTTTTCAAATGAATTCTACATTTACCCTGGGACCAGAGAGAAAGAACAAAGGCGAAAAAGAATTAAATGGCCTTTACCTGGCCTCTTTTTTTTTAGCATGAATGTTCATAAGATTGTTTAGATATCAAAGCAGACAATGTGTGCTGGATTTCATCTTAAAGGATAAAACAAAATAATATGTTTGGAGGGAGAAAAAAATTTTCTAACAAATCTCCTGTTAATGCTTCTAACTCTGTAGAAATGCAAAAGTTCATACAGGATCATCAAAGAATCATGAAGTGAGAATGTACATTCACATGGATAAAGATATAAGTTCGTCTCTATTCACTCAAAAAAGAAAGAAAGAAAAGTAGGAACTCCTAACAGTTCTTGGTCAACTGTTATAATGTTTAATCACAATTTAAGCCAAAAAAAAAAAAAGCTCAACTAAATGAATTCTTCTTTTTGCTGCAAATTAAGCCCCTTGCTTCCCTTTCAATCCCCAATGGAGATGAAGAATAATTGAACATAATCCTTTTCATAATTCCCTTTCAAATTCTTGAAAACAGTTAGGAATCTTCTCCATCCTAATTTTAAAAACCCTAATATATTGACTCTTACAATCTCTTTTCAATTCTGTATTACTAAATTTAATCTTTTTTATTCTCTCTTACTTCTCTAGAAATTTACTAAGACCCAAATATCAAAATTAGAGAAATTCCCTAATAAAAGCTTGAATAATCATAAATATCCTGAAATAGTTATTCCTAGCTCTCTAATATCAACTATTTCTGATAGCTTTCAAAAATCAATACTGTTAATTATTCGTCATGAACTTATGATTCTGGTTAAGTGACATACTTGTTCTTTCCAGTTTCTTAAAAACACTTTATATATGTGGATCCTGAGAAACTGAACAGAAACCCATGGGGGAGAGGAAGGAAAAAAAAAGAGGTTAGAGTAGGAGAGAGCCAAAGCATAAGAGACTCTTAAATACTGAGAACAAACTGAGGGTTGATGGGGGGTGGGAGGGAGGGGTGGGTACGTGATGGGCATTGAAGAGGGCATCTTTTGGGATGAGCACTGGGTGTTGTATGGAAACCAATTTGACAATAAAGTTCATATATTTTTAAAAAAAGCATTTTATATGAGCATAAATTTAAAATATCTCTGATACATTAAATCATACTGCTACCTTAAAAATTAATCTCAGTTTGTTGAAACATTGCTCTGATTTATCATGTGACACATAGAATTCTATACCTCTTTCCCAAGGTATTAGATACCTAGCCAAATTTTGTTACTTATAATTTAATGGAAACAGTGGCAGGCATTTCTGTCCAATTGTAAAATCTTTACAATTCGGTCCAATTGTAAAAGCCAAACCAAGACATGAAATAACCCTTTAGAGGCAACCAAGTCCAAAATATACACCTTGGAAATGAATCAGTGGGAGGACAGGAGATAAAATGTCTTGCCCAACTCTTGGTAATCCAGGCCTGATCTCCAGACTCAGTTCTTCCCATGTAGTATACCCTCCACTCTGCTACACTGCCATTCTCATTCATAATGCCATGAACAATATTCTAGGCATGTCTTGTTTTACTTCTGTTGCATGCTATTTAATATGCAGAAACACCTTTCCCCTTTCTCAGTCTCTCTGTCTTCACCTAGGTAACCTCCATCCATAAATTAATTCAACAACTATTCACTGTTACTCAGTGAATGTCAGGGGTATTGCCAAGCCAAAGAGTAATACAGTAAGTCAATGTCAGTGTAATTATATGCTGAGAAGTTCTCAGGTCCATTCCACCCTTTCAACAGAGGGCCAAGTGCACTATCCAATACTCAAGGTATCCAAGATGGTGACAGGTGGAGCAAGAGGAGAATGAAAACACTGCCTGAGGAAGTTGGGCCTGATACTAGAAATGAGTGGACACAAGAAACCTAGATGAATGTATATCAAAGGACAGGATAAAACTGTAGAGTTTGGTGATACGGCATTAAAGACAAGTCTAGTCCATTTAACAGCCCCTTATTATTTCTGGATTTTTTTTTAAAAAGATTTTTTTCATTTCTTTCCTGTTATTTATGTCACATCATAAACTAACGCAAAAAATACATGCACACAGTAATACATTCATGAAATAGAAGCATGTTACACCTAAGGTGTTATCCTTAAGATACACAGCTTTGATTCACCCCGGAATTATTCATTTCATAAATATATATTCAGAATCTATGTCCTGTGCTAATTTTTATTTCCTTCTAGTACCAAATGTGATCATTATGGTGATTTGGTACTTTCATTTCATTCATCAGCCACATGTGATATTTCCCGATGCTGGAGTTCTTTCTATGTGTGTAATTTACTCATACCCACTAACAACTTTAGTAAAAACAACAGTTGTTTAAGAAAACATTGCCCTTTATAAACTTTATATATGCATCTAGAAGTACATCAGACATCTACATGTACAAGCATCTGACTAACACTCACAGGGTCCTGAAAAATTCAATAAGGTAATTTATTTCTATTTCTAATGCTATTTGAATAAATTGCTGTCACCACTTGGACTAGTTCCAATGTACTTATTTTTCAAATGTTACCACATAGTTTATCAATCATTATGCAGTAGAAGATATTCTGTCACTATTATATATGGCTGAAATATTTTCCTGGCTGCAAACAAGTGTGCAAAACAAAAGAGAGAGAAAGAGAGGGGGCGGGGATGGGGAATCTATGTAAGAGACCTGCACTTTTCTTCTATTCTTCTATCCTATATTTGTCTGTGTTCACCTTTTAAATCATGTCAAAAATTAAATGGAATAATGACAGAATATACTGAGGAGCCTTCATTCCGTCCCTGTTGCTACTGCTTAATTCAGTGTAGACTGTTCTACAAATAAAACCCAGGGATAATAAATGCAGCCAGTCCCCAAATCATTATGTCATTGCCCAGAACCACCACTGAGGTAACCAGAATAGGGAATGAGTAGTACTGATCACTGAAGGGTGGTTAATGATCATGATGTCACTGGGTAGCGTTCACTGTGGTGGCCCCTTACTACATCTCAGGGGCTATGAAATGTACTCTGCAGATATGTATTACCTCAGTTAATCCTTTCACATATGCCCTAAAAAGCAAGCACAAAGTAAAAGATTGAGCCATGCCCATATACTGCTCCCAGCACCATTTGGAAACATAGGACATTCTGGAAAAACATCCACACTGACCTCAGGCCGAGCTTCTAGCAACCATGAATGCAGTGAATTAATAGAAGCTCTTCAAAATTTCATTCTTTAGGGAAATAATTTTCATTACCTATGTGTCTGTCACCATGCATAGTATAACACAAATTTTTTACTCAGTCTTTATAACAACCTCAAGACATAAATTATTATACATATGTTGCTGATAAAACCAAGGTCAAAAAGTAAAATGACTTTAATAAGGTCAAGAGACAGAGCCAGGGATTCGAGCCCTAGTCTGTCCATATTTTTCCTTAATACTGCTACAAATAAAAGATGTAATGCTGTCAAATAGTAGTACTTATTTTCAAAGTCACAAGATGGTAAATAAATGTTTTCATTTTTTGCAAAGTTGGAAAATAGCAGTGTGTTTTGTAACAGTATGTATACCCAAAACATTTTTTTTTTCTTTTTGAGAGTGTTTCACTCAAATTAAAA